>NC_138065.1:14025245-14735313 GCF_964194185.1 Rhinolophus hipposideros
AACCCAGAAATACCTACAATGATTATTAAAACTACGTGCTTGCCATATTTTGGATACAATATATTAGCTTTCCCTTTTTTATCTCCTCACTCTCACCATAATTCTCTTAAGGTTGTTCTATTATTATTATTAATTGTTATTTTAAAAGGTGAAACAAGGGCATTTGCTCTTGCTTCTGTGCCTTGTCATTTTGAATTAGCCTAGAAACAAGAGGAATCCAGCTATTAACTATTCAGCTACACTCTGAAGGCTGCCTAGAAAATTTTAAATTATGCTGATAGGGTTACAGTTACATCTGTCAATGTGGGCTGTGATCTCTTGTTTCCAAGCATCCTAAGAATACTTTCTGTATCTTTATATTTAGGACTGTTGGAGAAAGCAATTAGATTGTCCCATGTCCCCATCTGGTGCAGTGAAGAAAACTCATCTGCTTGGCTTACTTTTGTATGAGAGAGAATTAAAATTTCCAAGTTGTTTGTAATTCAGATTAAGTAGTTAAATCCTGTCTAGCTCAAATTTTGTTCTGGGAATCCATCTTCTTTTATAATTATGAACTTAATTACTTTGAAAGTAATAGTGTTCTGAATTATTTAAGGAAACCAAAGGTTGAAGCAGAGGTGTCATTTCTAAATGAATTTCTTTCTTTTTCCTGTAGCATGTGTTTGATGATCTCAGTGGCTCAGTGTCCTTGTCCTGGGTTGGAGACAGCACTGGGGTAAGTATATTTTGAGACTATGAATTCAGCCTGGCAAGAGGATGGAGATTTGAGGAGTTTGAGCACTGAATGTTGCTACTTTCCGAAACTGTTTCCAGCCCCAGTCACAAAAATGCATGTTTGTGGGACAGACTTGCAGGAAGCTGTGGTGGGTTTGGTTTTGCTTTAGAACTGGAAACATCTGTGACCACTTTCTTCCATAATAGGAAGATAGACACCTTTTGAGTCCCTGGTGGCTGCTTGGCATCAAGATGGGCAGGAAGAAGGAAGAGGAAAGAGAGTGCTATATGCTGAGGAGGGAGCCTCACGAGACTTGGGGAAAACCCCTGTGTAGAAGCAGAAAACTGCACATCTTGGCCTTTTCCCTCCAAGTTGTATTGTCCCTGTGTCCTTTCCCACAGTTACTGTTGCTGTGGTGCCCGTGGGCTCAGGGTTATTCAGCTTCATCTGTTGTCGCTCCCCTACCACGAAGGAAATGCTGCCAGAGCTGGGGATGGGAGGGTGGTCTGTCCGCGGCTTTTCCCTCCTCGTAGGCACATGCCGGGTCTCCCGGTAGGAGGCTGCTGAGGGTGATGCCCTCAGGGCCCCAGCTCGTACCCTCCGGCTCTCCAGTAATGTATGTACCACAGCACTGAGGCACATGACGGCCATATCAGGAGCCTAAAGAAACAGAATTTTGGTGCTGAAGAGCAAGTTATAAATTTCTTACTGTAACTAATTGTTAAGCTTCTGGTAGAATTTCTTTAAGCATGTCTCACTCAGTTCCTTCTGAAATTTGAGTTGTGCTCTAATTTCCATGATTTGTCCATTTAGTTAAGATAGTCAATATCTACAAGGTTTCTCGTTGTATGGCTATTTGAGACTTCCTAGCCTCTTGCACTAATCTATCAGAATCTTTTCCTCATGCATATTTTTATCTAGAAAAATATTTAAGAAATTAATTGCATGGAGATCTAACAGTTGGGAGAAGAAGAAAAGGAGAGATATATGTGACACAGTGACCTCTACGGCAGCGCCCACACTGTTCTAGCCTCTGTGAGCAGGAAGAGATGACTCTTGCCTGAGGAGATCGTACAACAATATGGATACAAATAGTTAAATCCTTCCTTTATTGTACTGTGTAGTTGATTAGCTCTGCCTCACTGCCTCAAGTGTAGGTAAAATGGGACCATCTCAACAAAATGAGTTGAGACCTTGCATCATTGCAAGCCCTAGTAACTTGGTCCTTCTTGGTTTTCTGACACATCACAAGATAGGCTACTACAAAGCAGGGCTGTTGGCAACCTCTCAGATGTTGATTTAATTCCATCACAGACAAACAATTGGACTGCCTTTCTTATTGACCGAATGCTTTTGTCTCTCTCCAGATCATTCTAGTCTTGACCACCTTCCATGTACCACTGGTAATTATGACTTTCGGACAGTCCAAGCTCTATCGAAGGTGAGATGCATGATATATGGTTGGGGCATTGACTGAGTAACACATCGTGAATATACAGCTTACCAGACATGATGGAGTCTAACAGTTGGTTTAAAAGATCTAAGGGCCGCCCGGCGGCTCAGGTGGTTGGAGCTCTGTGCTCCTAACTCCGAAGGCTGCTGGTTCGATTCCCACATGGGCCAGTGGGCTCTCAAACACAAGGTTGCTGGTTCAATTCCTCGAGTCCCGCAAGGGATGGTGGGCTCCGCCCCCTGCAACTGAGATTGAACACGGCACCTTGAGCTGAACTGCCTCCCGATTTCTCAGTTGGTTGGAGTGCGGGTTCTCAACCACAAGGTTGCCAGTTCAATTCTCTGACTCCCGCAAGGGATGGTGGGCAGCGCCCCCTGCAACTAAGATTGAACACGGCACCTTGAGCTGAGCTGCCGCTGAGCTCCCGGATGGCTCAGTTGGCTGGAGCATGGGCTCTCAACCACAAGGTTGCCGGTTCAACTCCCTCAAGGGATGGTGGGCTGCACCCCCTGCAACTAGCAATGGCAACTGAACCTGGAGCTGAGCTGCGCCCTCCACAACTAAGATTGAAAGGACAACAACTTGACTTGGAAAAAAGTTCCGGAAGTCCACACTGTTCCCCAATAAAGTCCTGTTCTCCTTCCCCAATAAAATCTTAAAAAAAAAATCTCCTAGCTATCTGCAATTTTGACCAAACTGTCACACTCAGTACCCTTTTAATATTTACTTAGCAATCTGAAGAGGTATGAAAAGGAATCTAGTTCCAAGGAGATTCGGTTGACCTGACTGGATGGCAAAACAATAAAGGAAGATGGAGGAAGAGTCTATAGGGGAGTGTGTTTATTAATTCAAATGATTATTTATTTGTGGGACGGTAGCATGGAGTTCAACTATCTTTTTACGAGCACAAAATGGTTTTCATATCCCCGAAGTAACAATTCTCACTGTACCTTCCTAGTGAATATATTTATCTAATTTGTTGAGCCCCAAACAGACTGTTTCTAGATCAGAAGGAGGCTCCCAAAGTGCCTTGCAATGTTCGCACTGGTAATGATGGTGGAGCATTTGTTCTAGAGCTGTAGCCTATCCAGTGCCATTCACAAAGTTTGAGAGTTGTCTTCTCAAAGGTTCAACTTGATTCTTTTCCTTAACCGTAAAATTCAAGACCAGCTAACTCCCAGAAATTGCTGATTGACTTCTCAATTTGTGCCTATCCCATTTTTCCCCAAAGGATCTAAAGAAATATGGCATCCTAGCAGGTGACATAGAAACTACCTCCAGGGCCAAGGGATCTCCCAGCAGCCATTGTACTTTCTCAGAGTTCTGTATTTGACTGTTGATCTTGGCCCAGGTGGGAACAAACCCACGTTGAAGTGCTGAGATGGATCAGCCCAAGCTCTCTTCCCCAGTAGGTATGATTCGTGACTGCTGCTTCTGAGCCTGGAGCCAGTGCTCTCTGCCCTTTAACACAGCAGTGTTGGTTTAAAAATAGTCCAAGAAGGAATTGCCATCTTGGAATCACTGTAAGCTTCATGAACGCAAGGTTCTTGACTAACTTGGGGTTCTCCAGCTACTAGCCAAACGATTGACACATAGTAGGCAGGCAGTCCATATTAATTGAATGAATGAATGCCTTGGTTTCTCTGTAAGTTTTAGACTGATGATATTTTTTATTTGTATGATAAGAATTAACAATGGACTGTAGAATTCTAGTGCTAGAAAAGCTATAATTCATGGGTGATTTTGTTTATTCAATTAGAACAATTGTTGAACCATCAGATTGGTGAAAAGTATCCTGTTTGGGAGGCAAAAAAAAAAAAAAAGCATAAAAAATTGTAACTTCAGTAACTCTTTCCAGTGTTTAAGCAATCTTGCTGTCATAAATTTTTTCCTTATGATACAGTTTCTCTTACCAATTTATCTTTCATTATAAAAGCAATACAACCATATTATAAAACATTTGGAAATTTCAAAGGAAAGAAAAATTCACCCTAATGTCGAGTGTAATCTTCATTTATTTACAATTCATTATCTTGATTTTTCCCCTTTAGTATTATATCATATGGCTACATAGTTTTGGGAAGTAACGTGGTTGCAGAATAAAGTTGCCAGGTTTTGTTGGCAAATAGGCCTGGGATTGAATCTCAGCACTGTCATTTGCAAGTAGAATGAACTTGGACAAGTCATTTAACCTCCCTCCTTCCGCGTGTTTTTTTGTCATCTGTAAAAGAAAGATGACAATAATGGCCACCATAGGGCTGGTGTGAGTTATGCTTTGCAGTGCCTGGTGAAAGAACTTGGTGGGGTTAGCTGCTGCCATGCTAACAGCTAGTGATGGCATGTAACCAGGATGTACTGGCATTGCATAGCAGCAGCTGTTAAAAAGAAAAGCCTTTCATGCCAGTGGGTAAAATGTCTGCCCCCAGATGCCTCCATGGCTTCTACGGGTGCCCCTCCCAGCACATAGCTGGCATTACGACCCATATCCATTCTGATTGGCAGTGCTCATACCATGATGTTTTTCACATTCCTTCTGCTAGTAACCTATCATTTTAATTAGATTGACAGAATTTATTTAATCATTATTCTCTTGGACACTCAGATTGTAGCTAATTTTTTTCACTTATTAATGCTGCTGTGATGAATATCACACAAATATGTGTCATAGAGGATGCTAATTTCAGTTCACTTTTTAGTAGCAAATGAAAACCTCTTCTCTGATTGACCCCTATATGGTTTGAAGGCTATTTACTGATCTCCTTTCCAGGTTGAATTATCTTCTGTACCTGTTGCTTCAGCTACTTTTTTGCTTGCCTTCTGAATTTACTTTTTCTTCTCTACATTGCTCTTTAATCATGTCGCCAGAACTGGACCTGACAGGTTCCTGAGTCAGAGCCATGAGGAGTAAAATGGGTCTTCGTGACTTTCTTCCCCACACTTTTGCTTTTCAATATTGTGCTTACCTTAAGACAGCCAAAAACAAAACAAAAAACGGTATCCCTGTGTTACTGTTTAAATATCTACCACCGTCTGACTCAGCCCTTTTCATTCTTTGTTTGTCTAGTCTGTGAGAAACCCCGAACATACACTTTACTAAAGAGCAATCCTATTTGTTTCTGGTATGGGATCATGTTACTAAGGTGTTTTTCTGCATGTTGCACGCAGTATTTTTTGTTGGTGGTGTTTGTTTTTACCAAGGTCATTTTGAGTTGTAGTTATTTCCTCCTTGCTGTGAATGGAAAAGTCTACCAGAGTTTAGGTGGAAGCTGTAAACGTGCCCTGTTGCCTCTCCATCTGGGCTGCCCTGGCCTGATGTGACTCATGCTGTTGAATACACGTCGCTCCAGAAATGGGCAAGGGGGGGAGCGGTTTGATCAAAGTGAGTTCTGCCTATACTGAGGTTGCCCAACTGAGACATACAATCAAAGCCTGTTGAATCCACTCTGAAGACTCTTCTGTATTTCACAGTAGTTTTAAAAAAGATTTTATTGGGGAAGGGGAATAGGACTTTATTGGGGAACAGTGTGTACTTCCAGGACTTTTCCAAGTCAAGTTGTTGTCCTTTCAGTCTTAGTTGTGGAGGGCGCAGCTCAGCTCCAGGTCCAGTTGCCGTTGCTAGTTGCAGGGGGTGCAGCCCACCATCCCTTGCGGGAGTTGAACCGGCAACCTTGTGGTTGAGAGCTGGCTCTCCAACCAACTGAGCCATCCGGGAGGCAGCTCAGCTCAAGGTGCCGTGTTCAATCTTAGTTTCAGGGGGCGCTGCCCACCATCCCTTGTGGGAGTCAAGGAATTAAACCAGCAACCTTGTGGTTGAGAGCCCACTGGCCCATGTGGGAATCAAACTGGCAGCCTTCGGAGTTAGGAGCATGGAGCTCCAACTGCCTGAGCCACTGGACCGGCCCCCACAGTTTTAAATGATGATATTATTTACAGGATTATCTTCACTAAATCTCATGTGGTCAAAGGTTCATTTGGGATTCAAATAAAAGGCAGCTAATCACCACTTGCTCTGAGTAGTACAGCACAGAGGCTCACAAGAATAGAAGTTAGACGGAGTAGACTTTAGTCTTTCGATTGTGAAAAAGAATTGGTGAAAGGTTTGGGAAATAATAAATAGAGCCCCTAGGAGTTAATGATTAGATAAAATTGAATATGTTAATATCTTCAATTTAAAGGAGTCATGTTTGAATAGTACAAGTTTTGATTCTCTGTTAAAGAATATTCATATTATAATTGGAAAGTGCATTTGTTTCTCACTTGGGCACGTATGAAGTTAAAAGGGAAGTAAACTAGCTATAGATAAGATGATAATTTGATTTTTGGCAACTGAAAGATGTTTTGTATCTTTTGTTTTATGGCCTCTTATAAGATCATTAATGAAGCACATCTAAGCATTATTCTATACCAGCATTCATACCTGATTACCACAAAATTGCTGGGCTATTTTATTTGTGATTTTTGTTTCCTGATGACAGTTGTTGAAATTTTGGAAATTAGTAAGGGAATCTCTAACAGATTTCCTATCAAAGTTTATTCCATAGTTGATGTAAGTTTCTCAGGATGTTACTTGAGATTAAAAAAAAAAGAATAACCTGAAGATATGCAGTAGATATTGAAGCAAAGTACAGTAAACCACCTTCTCCAAGCCATCCTGTATGATAACCTTTTTAATGATATGCTTGGTTCACTTTTCAGTGTGTTAGATAGTTGGAGTAAAAAAAAAAAAAAAAGACTACAGTATTTGGAGTTCAGTTTACTGTAAATTCAAATTCTGCCAATTTTACCTGGAAACAATTTCAGGTCAGTGATTCCTTTGGCACATTTTAATAAGCTACATTCTCCCTACTGATATTTTAACTGGAAATCTCAATCCAGCCAATTCTCATTCTTGACAATTATGTTATACATAGTTTGCATGAATACTGAATTAGTGAGTACTGAACCATCGCTCCTAAGGGAAATACAGGGTTAGGTTCCTGCAAACCTCTGGTCACAATGTTAATGTTTGTCAGTCGATCAATACATAACCTTGTTTTATGTGTGTTTCTGGTTAAAGTTACCTTATTTAATATTGTTGATTCCGTAACATTGAGCTCACAACTATCTCATGTCCAAAAGAAGCTTATCTAACTCATAAATTTTCTATACAAGGCACATCGCAGCCTTGTGCTCAGGAACACTAAACAGCACTTCATCGCTATGCTTGGGGGCTATTTTAAACAGCAAAATCACCAATAAAAGCACAGGAATACAAAATGTGTGGTACTAAGTAGACAGTGAGGAAGACATTTGTTTATAATATAAGAGCCTAAACAAGAAGGCAGAGCATTCCCTGACTGGCTCTCAGCTGGGAACAGGTTTGCTGGGTGACTCAGGTATTTCCCCGCCCTGTGCATGTCTGCAAGTGACCGCAAAAATGCCACGAGTATTGATTTGGGGATTACACATACATTTTAGCGAGTAGGCAAATTCACAAATACAAAATCCAGGAATAATGAGAATCAACTGTATAAGCTTTCTCAATTAGTCAAAACTACAATTGTGTTTTTAAGAGTTTGTTGTCATCCTTATTGTTTTTATGCTGCAATTTATAGTGACTTAATCATGGCAAAAATGAACTAAAAGGAAAAGAGAAATCGTTAGGCCTGAAAGCCCACCAAACAAGGATATCTATTCTTGTTTGATTGTTGAGAAAGGTAATATGTAGGAGTCTTTTACTGTTACTTCTCATTAAATTTCTGCAGGTTAAATGACTATGTCACAAATTCCCATATATTGTAAATGAAAAGTGCTGCAAAACGGGTGTGATTCTAGGCTATTGACATTTGGGTTGTTTGTCAACCATGTGAGTGTGAACATGTGAGTCTTCTGGAAAAACCCCCTTTCGAGTGCTTCATTCTGTAAGAATGTTGACGCAGTGTTTTACTGGCAGCCCGTGTGGTGATTACTTCTCTCTCTTTTTTAAAAAATAATTTCTAGATTTTTCTGGTTCTTTGGGGGTATTCCCAAAATATTTGTATTCTACCACTATTTTCTTGAGTTCTAAATGTGTGCATATTCTTATGTATGTTGACAGCACAAATATATGCAAAAGTGATCATTTATTTTTGGTAAGCAGAAAGAGCAGCCATCAGGATTGATGTATTGAATTGTTATTAAAAAGACTTGTTTTTAAAGCAGATAGTTTCACAGGGTTTTGTTAACTTTTCTTTTGAGTGCTGTTCATTGCTCTTATTATCATCTGGAATTTGCAAAGTAGATTTGTTTTTCAAAGAGTTTTGTTGATTTCCTCTTCGACACGTATGTTGTATGCTGATATATACGCGGATAGAAAATAAAGCTACTTTTAAATAAAGTGTTATATGAAAATACATCCCTGAGCCCAGCGAGACCTTAACAGAACCACACTCCAGTGCCAGCAGGTTGACTCTAGTCCATTGTGCCCCATTTGTTTAACTGGCTAAATTACCAGAGTGTTGTAGCAGATGATTTTTTGTTTTGCTCAGTGTTGCTCTCTTTTTCTGAAGGGCAGGGATCTGTTGCGCCAAGTTCTTAAAAAGCCAGCATACTTGCCAGCAGGTTTGCAAAGGTCCCCCGGAGATACCATGAAGAAGGGGAGATTTGTAAGCTCGTGATGATCAGGCTGCTGCCAGCCCCTTTAGAAGGCTGTCTGAGCTGCTGCTGATGTATGTATACGGCAGAGCTTGGAATTGTGTATGCACGTCTCTTGGCCTGCTGTCAGGAAGATAAGAGCTCTTCTTGTACTTCAAAGCCAAAAAAGGGGAGGGGTGGGTAATACAGGAATCTTTGGGTGGTGCCTGCTCCCTGTTTTATTTATCGAGGAATTTTCTGTGTGTGTATGTGCTAAGAGATGGGAAGAGTCATTCAGACAACTTAAAGTCCCTTGTAGTTTACGTTAGCCTGCTGTCAGGGACATAAATAAACACTCAGAGAAGCCTCCGTCCTGTGTGTGTCTCCAGGGTCCTCGTCGCTGATTGTTACTGCCGGGCCACAGGTCCTGGCACAATAGAGGAAGACTACAGGTTATAAGGGAAAAACTTCTCACAAATCATTAAAAAGTGCCTTTAGTTTGGGGCTGAAAGTGAAGAGACTTTGAATATAGTTTCAATTTTGCCTACAATTAACTGCCTGGCTTTTGATAAATTGCCTCCCCTTGAACGTCTTCATCTGTGAAAGGAAGGGGAACAAAATGCTCTCTTCAGTCCCCTGCGGCCCTCGTGTTCTCTGGTTCTGGGATTCGTTATTTGTCGCAGCTGCTACCCAGGTTAAGTTATATATTCTATCAGTGAAGACCGCTGCACATTGCATTTATCCCGGGGCACCTAACTTGCAGTACAGTGTTCTTCTCTGATGGATATTCAAATGTAATGAATATTAAGATTTAGCAATCTGTATCATGTTCTAAAAGAACAGTATGTAGTATTAAACCTCTCAGAATTAGACAGCTACTGATTTTTTTTGCTTGTATTTTTCAAAATCTAAACATGGAATTGAATTATCTCTCAAAGATATTGTTGGAACGAACTTTTGGGAAAAGCTTTAACAACCCAAGAGCTAAGATTAAGTTTGTTTGTTTCCCTAGCTGTGTTTCACATGCTCCATGTGTTAGAGACGTGTGGCCAGGGATGGTAACCTCGGGGTGGGGGGGCAGGAACCTCAGGACTCCTGCTGCTTAGCTTACCGCTTTAGCAGGAGTACTCTGCATCAGTAGGTTCATTAGGAGGCCTTTGGCTACACTGAGCAGAGATCCCAACTCAAAGGAGCTTGACTAGTGAGGAATTACTGGCTCCTGACTAAATACAGAGGAAGAACGGGCTTCGGCATCAGTCCCGTCCAGTGTCCCAGGCTCTGCTTCCCTGGAGTCCGGAACTGCTCTCCACTCTTGGTGGCTTCATCTTCCAGCTGTGCTTTTGTCGTGTCAGAATGCCTCCAGCAACGGTTTTGCTTTATATTTATATGCTATCGGGTTGGGGGTTCTCAACCTGGGCGCTATTGACGTTTGGGGCCAGATCATTCTCTGTTGTTGTGGGGCTGTCCTGTACCTTGTGGGATGTTTAGTAGCAGCCCTGGCCTCTCCCACAGATGCCAGTAGCACCCAACCCTGAGTTGTGATAATCAAAAATGTCTCCAGAAATTGCTTAGAGGGGAGGGTGTGTATGCAAAAATAGCCTGGTTGAGAACCACTGGTCTAAAGGAGGACAGAGCATTTCATCAGGCGGCTGTCTAAAGGGTGAGGAAGCGTGCTTCCTGATAGATCCCAAATTCCCCTCTTTGTCTTACTGCCTCAACCTGGGTCACTCCTCCATCCCCGACTCCGTCACCTGCGAGGAGGTGGCATTCTCTTTACACTCATCAGGCACAGCATTGGAGCCAGGGATGGAATCAGCTCCCCTGTGGCAGGTGCCCATTCAGGGGCCCATTCAGGGCGCAGTTTGCGGGCTTCGGTAAAGTCAGCGAAATGGGGATGCAAGCTGGGAAGGAACCCAGCAATGTCTACGACCACTGCATTCTCATTTTGTCTTTATTTTTCTTCCTCTCAGTGAGGACTATGGAAAGAACTTTAAGGATATTACAAATCTCATCAATAACACCTTCATTCGCACTGAATTTGGCATGGCTATTGGTCCTGAAAACTCTGGAAAGGTGAGACTCATTCATGCATATGTAGAGCTGTGCTTGATACCACATGCAGGCTGTCAGACATTACTATTGGTACCATCCAGTGATACGCAGGGTATATTTAGTTTACTTTTACTGTATTTTAAAATTAATTTAATGCAGATCTCAAAAGAATGGCATTCAGTGCACAGGTTCTTTTTTGGTCCCTGTCCGAGATGTACCAAAACTCTTCACGTGGCAGTTGTTTAGCATTACAAGGTACACTCCTTAGGACAACATTGTAGTCTTTGGGAAACTGGCTAACCTCAGACTGACCAGGCTCAAGTTCATAGGTATGATGCACTAGCTCGATTCAGGATAATACTTTTTGATAAGACTAATCCTTGAGGAGTGGGGTACGTCAGCTAATCTGTTTTTATAATTCTTCTTACTTTTGGAACTAAAATTTTCTTAAATAATGTCTGGTGAAAGTGGGGCAAAACCTTCCTGTGCTTTTATAGTGTTATATCCTGAATTTGAACTTTCTTCTTCCTAACCAGGTGATTTTAACAGCAGAAGTGTCTGGAGGAAGTCACGGAGGAAGAATCTTCAGATCATCAGATTTTGCAAAGAACTTTGTTCAAACCAATCTCCCTTTTCATCCTCTGACTCAGATGATGTATAGTCCTCAGAATTCTGATTATCTTTTAGCTCTCAGCACTGAAGTAAGTTTAGTTAAAGAACTTGTCTTGCCTTTTGCATTTTTATTGTCTCAAAAATATACTATCTTAAAAGGACCCTGTAGGTAATGCTTTTATGCAGTATTGGACTGCTTTCTAGTGACTTCTTATGTCATGACGCATGTATTTTTTGCATTTTTTTCCTATTTGGTAAAGGGCACAATTTTTATGTGCTATCTATTCCAAATAAGTATGATATCTAGATATCATTACAATTTCTTTTCAGTGAATAGATGTGTGCTATTGGAGTTATGAACGAGAAACCTTTAATGTAATCATTCTTGTTCTGCAAGGGACAAGCATAAATTGTCAAAGTCCTAATGTTGCTATTGTTCCTTGTGGCCAAACCACATCCTTATAATTTTTCTTTTTTGTTAGTTGCGTAGTACATGAAGCATATTGATTTCTGTCTTTGATACTCGTGTATTAAATATCTAGAGTCTGAAATCCCTGTGCTCTACACATTCCTATACTCTCCTCAGAAACCAGTGTCCCTCCTACCTCTCTTCCGAAAGTTCCCCTTCCTAAGGACCAGTCTCCTTTGTCTTGGGTGTTAAGGGCCCAGAGGCTGAGCTGCTGGACTGTGATAATCACAGTTATACTTTATATGGCTCTCTCTTGTCTCATCTCTTAGAGCGTGGTCTGCTGACCAGCAGTGTCACAAACCCCTGGGAGGCTGGTTTAATATGCAGATTCCCAGTCCCCGACCCAGATGTAGTGTGTCAGTGACTTTTGGTTGCAAGGTGGCTAGTGTTTTTAACACACCCCCCAGCCGAGCCTGCACACTAAAATTTGAGAGCCATTGTTGTAATGACCACCCTGGTCACAGAAACAGGGTCATCAAATGTGGACAAGTGAGGCTGAGCATGGGGTGGCAAAGAGCCGGGGAAGGGCACTGGAAGAGAGGTCTGCATTCCGGGCCTTGTGAGGGAAGATCTTTGAACAGATGGAAGACGGGAGGCTCAAGGAAGGTCAGAGTGAAGCTCAGCCAGAGGAGGCCAGAGGAAGGAAACTAGCCTGCTGGGTAGGCTTCAGATCTCCAGAAACAATTCCTGGAAATTGGCCTCCAGCACCTTGAGCTGAAGGCCTTTCAAGGGAGCAAAGAGATGAGATCCCTTAGGAATAGACAGAACCATCAATCCCCCCTTTGATCACCCCATCACGATTACCAAGTAGGCACAGTCTGCTTTTATACCTGATATTTATTCCTGTTAAGGGTTAATCTGAAGTACAAATAATTAGGGTCCAGAACATGGAGCAGTTTGTATGAAGTGCAAATAGGGGCTATCAGACCCTTGCCTGTTTCTGAGTAGAATTAGGTAAATTAGAAATGCTGGGAGGTGTACTTTACAAGAGTAGGAAAAGTTGAAGAAATAAGAATGGCGGGTGGGGGAGCACTGAAGGCAAACTGCCTAGATCAGCCCCATGTAATTTCAGGACATCTCTGTACCAGGACATCTCTGTCCCACCTCCACTGAATCTGGACTGACTGGATTATGTTGCCAGTGTAATTGACATTGTCAGTCCTTATCTTACTAAGTCTTTGCTGCATTTGAAAGTTTTGGCCAATCCCTCCTTTTGGGAACGCTGCTCACTTGGCTTCTGTGACATCATTCCCTTTGGTTCTTTCCTTCCTTCTAACCATTCCTCCTTGGGTCTCTTTCTTAAACTCCTGACAACCTACCCTTAAATCACTCTGCTCATTTCGCTCTGAGTAGTCTCTTCCCTCTTAGCATTTTAACTGCCACGGTAATGTGTAAGATTTTCGAGTCCCTATCTCTGGTCCTGGTTTCCTCCTGGGGCGTCCGATTCCTATTGTGCTGCCCCATGGATATCTCTAGCTGGAAGTCTCACAGGCACCTCAGACTGAATCTAAACCAACTTCTTCCTGCTCTTCTCACAGATACACTCTCTTCCCTTAGTCCTTATATTGGCTAAAGATTCCACACTGCCTCTTGTCCCTCAACCAGAATCCCAGAGTGATGGACTTACACACACACACACACACACACACACACACACACACACACACACACACACACACCATCCTGCCCTACAGGTAAAGTCGTCCAGTTCTACTGAACCTAGCTTCTAAATTCTTCCTGAGCCTATTCCTCACAGCCGAGGTTTACGGCCTCACTAACTCTTAATGGACTAATGTGACAGTTATTCACTGCTTTTCCCACTTCGGATTTGGACCCTCTGAAATCTGTCTTTCCCATTGTCATCCTCGTATTCTTCCTAAAAAAGTAAAACCAACTGTGTCATTCCCCTACTTAGAGCACCTCCTCCTTCAAGTACCTCGTATACAGACCAGGTTCCTCAGCACGGCATCTGAAGAGGTCTCAGCTGGCCCTGCCCCGCTCCCTGCATTTGCTGCTCCTTCCATCACCTTGTAATTTGTGCTCCATCAACATCTGAAGGCTCTGAGCTCCCTGTACACACTGCAATGCTTTAGTACCTGTCTGCCTTTCCTAGTTCTAGTCTGTCCTTGTGCCGTAGCATCTAATCTCCCACTTGCCTTCTTTTGGTTACACTGCTCATCATTTAAGACTCTATTCAGCTTTCTTCTTCACAAACTGACTCTGGTGCAGTGTATCCCCTCTCCCTACTCTTACCTCAGAGATCCTGTTTCCATAACACTGACCACATTGTTTCAAACTTGCTTATCTGGGACACTTATTAAACAGTGAGCTCCTTGAGAGCAGGGAGTGTGTCTTATTCGTCTTTGTATCCCCAATGCAATGTCTGGAACAGTGCCTGGCACATAGTAGGCACTTCATAAGCATTTGTTATTCTGAACTTCCAAGACCCGGAAGGGGCCCCCGTAAACCGTGTGTGTGTGTCTCTGGAGCTCAGGCAACTCGGACAGAACTTCAGTGTGTGTTTACTGTCCTGAATGATTAGATATGAACTATTAAAGGTCATATAAGCAGCTGCACAGGATAAAGCTGGAATTTTGATAAGTCATTTATAATCTTTCAGAATGGCCTGTGGGTGTCCAAGAATTTTGGGGGAAAATGGGAAGAAATCCACAAAGCAGTATGTTTGGCCAAATGGTGAGTAACAGAAGACTGCGTCTGTGCAGAGCCCTAAACCTTTCCTGACAGTGCTGCCAAGAGTCACGTGAATCAACACTGAGCACTTACTATGTGCCAAGTACTCTTCAGGGTGCCACAGGGATACAAGAGGGGTATGACACAGACCTTGACCTGGAGGAGCTTCTAATTCTGCTGGGAAAGAAGACTTAGCCTCACAAAATGTTAGAATGTAAAGTAGAAAACAAGGCATGTGACTGAGTAGCTGCTGCCTGCAAAAGGTTTATTCTCCATAAATGGTGACGTCAGTTGGAATAGCATAAAATACAGCTGTGATTTGGGGACTTCCATACCTCTCTATGACCAGATTTACACTCCGTCAGCTAGAGCTCCGTTTCAGTTACGAGGCCTATAGCGAGGAATGGGGAGGAAAGCCCAAAGAGCTTCCGTGCTGGAGTCACACTGTCCGTGCACAAAACTCATTCACTTCTCTCGGTGGGGCCCCCATGCCCCCACCCCGGTTCCTGCTTAAAGAGGACACGGTGGAGGGAGCTCTTCCTGGGGTGTCAGGTCACCTTTGTTCTAACTTGGCTCTGCTGCTAGTCAGTGGCTTAACCTCTCCGGGCTTTAGTTTTTTCCTTCTGTCTATGAACAGAGATTTGTTTGAGGAATTTGGGGGATGGTTGAGCAAGAACTGAATTAAGAGCCGTCATGCCTCCAAAATTCTGATTAGGCTCAGACCCTTGTAGAGCCTCTTGGTTCTTTCTCTTTGACTAACTTCAGCAAATTTGTTATTCTGGTTTCCCAGTTAATAGCAGATTGCTGCCAGAGGTGGTGTGTATGACAAACAACAAGCAGGAGAACTGTAAGAGCAGGCAAAAGCTGAGAGAGCATAGCGGGATGAAATTATTTAGTGCTAGATCAAGAGAGCACACACACCTCAGTAACTTCTAATGGGAACACTGTGTTAGAGTTTCATATGGTGATGTTCACAGTGAACCAGCATCCCAAGGAAGAATTTAATATCCTCTACTTAGGAAGTCAGAGAAATGTGTAATACAGACACTGCCAAATATGTCTACTAAAATTAGCTAAAATATTAAAAAATGTTGCTTAACTAAAGTGGGTCCTTTCCAGAAAATGCTGGTTAAAGGAGGTTTTTACCATACCACTATGGTACAAATGCCACATCTGCTTTTATTTTATGTGTTTTAATGAATTGTGTTTGTATCTTATATGGTCTATCAGGAAGGAAGTAATTTTTACAGTAAGTTGACAAATTGTTTCGCTCTTGATGGACCTAAAATACGTAGGATGTGTTCAAGAACGACTATATAATTTTGATCATTAAAACTCATCTTGACATGTGTATCACCACAATGTACATTTTAAATAGCTCACAGTTTTGTCAGTTATACCTCAATAAAGCTAAAAGAAACAAACTCATCTTTAAAACTAAAAAGTCATTTTAAAATGGTATTTTATTTTGTATGGTATATAAGATTTTTTACTTTTGTAACTCGTTTGTTTGATTAGTGTCTCAATATGAGATGACTGGGCTGCTGATCACTGTTTGTTCACCTTTTAGAGGTTTGAGTTCTAGGAATTGACAACCTAAAGTTCTGAAAAAACATTCAGAGGGCCAGCTCCTTTTGCTGGTGCCAACCTATAAGTACTATCAGGGTCTGAATCTAGTTCCCTGCAAACTCCCTTTCCAAGTTAGAATTTAAATAATTTAACCTAGTCGTCTATTTGAGATGAAAGAACTAAATTATTTAGCTCATGCAAAGCATCACACTAGGTTCTGAGGGGAAACAACAGGGCGTAAAACTTAGTACGTGCCCTAACGAACCCAACAGTGTGTGGTAGGAGAGAGAAGGCACAGACTTGTGAGTAAAATAACTCAATGGGAGACAAAGCAGTGCCAAGTGGCTTATACAGCATGGCCCAGGGCTCTACAACAGTTTCTCCACTTCAGCACTAGATGACATTTTGTTGTGGGGGCCATCCTGTGCATTGTACCGTGTTTCCCCAAAAATAAGACCTAGTTGGGCCATCAGCTCTAAAATTAATATAAGTATAATAATATAATATAATTAATATATATAATGTCATTCCGGGTCTTATATTAATTTTTGTTCCAAAAGACGCATTAGAGTTGATGGTCGGCTAGGTCTTATTTTCAGGGAAACACCGTAGGATGTTTATTAGCAGCGTCCATGGCCTCTACCCAGTAGGTACTAGTAACAACTCCCTTTCCCCCAGTTGTAACAACCAAAAATGTCCCTTGAGCAAAATCACCCCTGGTTGAGAATCACTGCTCTAGAAGTTTGCAGCAAAGAAGGCTTCTAGTTGGAGTGACAGGGAAAGCTTCATGGAGGAGCTAGATTTTAAGCTGGAGCCTGAAGATTGTGAGGGTAAGATTCGATTCCACGAGAGAAACGCATTTAAAGAAGGAAACAGTGTGAGCCAATGCAAGAGGCAGATTTGGAGAATGAGTGAACCAGTTTGCCCGGCTTGGAGAGCTGACATAAAGAAGTAGTGGGCTATGAGCAGTGCCTGGGGCCGGGCTGTGGGGAGCCCGGGCTGTGAGCTGGGAAAGAAACAGGTGTACAGCATCCGAGAAGGCTGTTGGCCAGTACCTGTGGATGGAGCCTATTAGACTTGCGTGGAGCTTTGCGGCTAAGGCTGACACCGTCCGTTAAGTCTTGAACCATGTCTTTTCCCTTGTTTTTGCCTCATTGTAGGGGATCAGAAAACACCATCTTCTTCACCACTTACGTGAATGGCTCCTGCAGTAAGTATATTTTAGTCCCAGAAGAGAGTGTTGTCCATTTGTGGTAGACTGTTCTGGGTGGTGAGGGTAGAAACATCAAAGATCCTTCCATTCTCCTGTAGTTTTAATAGCTAAAAATAGCTGTTAATGATTTTTAAAATCTTGAAAGTACAATCAAGTTGCTGTACCATGCCTAGATCAAATAAGAAAGCAGGCTGCGCACAGAGACAGTGTACTTGGTCTTAGCAATGTATTTACATAAAGTAAATATTAGGCTACAAACAATAAATTGAAATGTATAGCGAACATGGATGGTATTTGTCGATGGAACCATTGGCTTTTCAGTCGGTGGCACAGTTTCAAAGCACAAAGCATAATCTTTCACTTATTCTTCAAAAATTCACTTCATTCATTCATTCAAGCACCTGCACTAGTGTGCTAGACACTGTTCTAAGAATGGAGAGAACGAGATTCGCAGGGCCTGCTCTCATGGACTAAATGGAACTAAATTCCAGCAGGGTTGTTCCCTGTGTGTGTATTAACAGGGTTCCCAACAGGGAACCAAAACACAAACAAGACAACTGAAAATGGGGTAAGATCATTTCAAACCGCGTCGTGAAAAAAGTAAAGAAGGGGGCCGTCGTGTAGCGCTCTGCTGGAATGAAGTAAACTCCATCTTTGTGTCCAGGGTGAAACCTCACATGTATAAAAATAAAACCCAAATGTGAACTGTTTATGTCTAATGCCATTTCATTTTATATTCTCACTTGATTAACCTGCATACGATTACAAATGCTGCGGCTATAACATTAAGGACATTGCCAAAACAGTTGTTTGAACTAAAAGCTCCCCAGTAAATGGAATTTTGATTCATATTTCGTCTTGTTTAAGAAGCTGACCTTGGGGCACTGGAATTATGGAGAACTTCAGACTTGGGGAAAAGCTTCAAAACCATTGGTGTGAAAATCTACTCATTCGGTCTTGGGGGGCGTTTCCTTTTTGCCTCTGTGATGGCTGATAAGGTGAGTGTGTGCCTCTTTGGGTTCTGATATTTCTGTAAATAGGCCGCATAGAGAGCCTTTTACGACTTGTACTGTCAGTGTTTCTTGCCTTTTTGCAATATTTATATTCCTGTAAGATTTGGGGGTGGTTCTTTCTCTGGAGGCTGATTGATCCTTCTGGGCTACTCTGCACTTCAGCCAGTCATCACCACATGAATTCTGGGATAGATCCAGTGGTTGGGCTTTAGTCACACATGGGTATCTGAAAACAGGCAATCCACTTGCTCATTATCCAGTAGTAATAATAGAAATAGGTAACATTAATTGACTACTTAATACACACACTCTCACACACACACACACACACGGTACTCTTAAATCCTGGGACTAGAGCAGTGAACAAAACAGATAAATGTTCTGTTCTCAGAGCTTATATTTAAGTAGGGGAGATAGATACTAAATTAATAAATATAATATCAGGTAATAATTAAATCTATGAAGAAATCTAAAGCAGAGTAAGGACATAGAAAGTGACAGGAATTGGAGCAGGGCTGTTGTAGGTGCGGTGGTTTGGATGGGCTCTCTGAGACCTGCCTGAGGTGAGAGCATAGTTATGTGGACATCTCAGCTGAGGAAACAGCAAGTGCAAAGACCTTAGGCTGGAGCTTGACATATCAGAGAAAAGCGAGAAGGGGCAGCGTGGCTGGAGCACAGAGTGAGGTCCAAAGAGAGGGAGCCAGCAGCCAGAGCTTACAGGGCGTGATGAAGACCTTGGCTTTTCTTCTTCTTGTGTTGGGAAGCTGTGACAGGGTTGTGAGCTGGGGAATGGTGTAATCTAACTTCTCTTTTGACAGAATAGGTGTGTGCAGACTAGTCTGACGAGGCAGAAAGGGAAGCAGCCAGAGCAGCTGGGAGCCTGCTATAGGAAGAGTGTAAGAGGTGGGAGGTCGGACCAGGCTGTCAGCAGTGGAGGAAGGGACCAGTGGTAAGGTGGTGGGGACACTATATTGTAAACGTATTGCCAGTAGGATTTGCTGATGGATTCGTGTGGATCATGAGAGAATGAGAGGAACAAGGATAACTTGATAGTCTTTGGTCTGAACAGCTGGGTGAATGGTGGTGCCGTTACTAAGATGGCAGAGACTACAGGAGAAGCAAGTTTGTGAGAGGAAAATCAAGAAGTCAGTTTTGGATATGAGGTGCCTATTGGATACCTCAGTGGAAATGTCACGTAAGCATTTCGATATATAAATCTCCTGAAATTATATGGTGTTTAAAGCCATGTGACTAGATGATATCTTCTGGAGGAATGAGTAGGTAGAGAAGAGGTGGGAGGACTGAGCACGCCCCGGAGCTCACAGCACTGAAAGGCTGGAGAGAGATGGAGAATCCAGCAGAGAAGACGGGCGGGAGGGGCTAGTGAGGCAGGGGAACAGGACGGTGCGATGTCACGAGAGCCAAGCGAAAAGAGGATTTCAAGAAGGAGAACGTGATCAGCTGTGTTAAACTCAACTGAAATGTCGAGTTATTATAGTTAGAGGAGTGCTGAGCATTAGCCACCGGAGTTGGCAGAGCAGTTTCACTGGAGTACTGAGGTTAAAAGACTGATTAGAGTGGATTCAGAGAGAACTGGAGCTGGGGAAGCACACACAGTAACCACAGGTAACTCCCTCAGTGACACTGTAATAATTCCCCCAACAACCCTATAAACTAATGCTGTTCCCTTCATTTTTATTTGAGGAAACTGAGTAACTTGCCTAGGACCACACAGAGGTGGAACCCTGGTGGAAATCAGACTATCTGATTCCAGAGGTAGCCGTCTACACTACACTGTCTCTGTCTTACAGAATTAAAATTCCACTCTGTGCTTTTGAACTCTAGTTTCTATCTATAATAATGAGAGTAAGTTTCAAAGTAAACATTCAAAGGTGTAGGTGAGAAAAATAAGGTAAATATACTTGTCACTGAACTTTGAAGAGTATTTAACATAAAGAGGCCCTGGGACTAATTCTTGTGCCATGCCTGATTGTGTCTAGTAGCTATTTTAAACTGTCAGAAAGTAGGTGTTAATTGCATCCTTAACAGACTCCTTTTAGCAGCTAAATACTCCCTGATCAGCTTCCTTTTATTAATTTCTGACATCGTTGGCCTCTTCCCAGCCTGTGCACGTTCCCCTCGTTATGGCAGCTCTGAGATGTGTCACATCTGACTTCCCTTGAAATCTCCCAAGCATGGAATTCATCTTCATTTTCTAGACCCTTAATTATCTAATTCTTTGGATTAACTAGGACTGTCTCACAGGGACCAAACCTTTATGCAGCAATCCGCATTTTAAGAATTATCTGAGCAAGTAAGTGTACATGAAGGGCTGTAATGCCAAATAAATGATGCTCCCATCACACCCTTGGCTCTATTGAAGGAAATTGGAATGTCAGAGGTTGGGAGGATAGTATCTTACGGCCACACCAGAATGAAGAATCCAAAGAGGAAGCCAAGATAGCCTTGCTTACAATGGAATGGATTGTCCCCATTGCCTGCAACTTTGCTAGACGTTAGAAATTGCTTTGCTAGTTGGTAATGGAACCTTTGGTTTATAACAATTGTACCCAGTGAGGAAATGGATAATGATATGTGTAATTATTTATAATGTTCCTATTATGTCCCTACACATGGCACCGTGGCGGAAAATTAAAAAGATAAATGTTGGCCTTTGTTCCAGGATACAACAAGAAGGATTCACGTGTCGACAGATCAAGGGGACACGTGGAGCATGGCCCAGCTCCCCTCCGTGGGGCAGGAACAATTCTATTCTATTCTAGCAGCTAATGATGACATGGTGTTCATGCATGTAGATGAACCTGGAGGTAAGAGCTTTTCAGTGGTCCTTCCTCGAATTCATAGATTTAAGTCTCAAGCCCCACTTTGAGTAAGTTTTCTTCTTATGTGTAGATTTTTCGTTTTACTACTAGGAATTCATTAGTGTCCTACTAAATATTGTCTTAGAGATAAATAGAGCCTCTGTTTAAAAGGCCACTTATTTTGACGTTATATGGTTTGTACGTCTGTCCAAGTGTTCTAGAGCAATGCTGCTCAAAGAATGGCTGGAGGATTGGTACTGATTTGCAGACTCTTACCAAATAAGGATAAAGTGACAGCAAGCACTTAGAAACTCTTACAAGCCATTTGACAAAGTAATTTTGTGTCTGTTGATAAAAATCTAATGATTAAAGAGTTGATGAATATATTTTGTCCGTCTTTTGTATTTCATTTTGCTAATGACTAATTGATTATGTTTTACAAAAGCATTGGTTTGTGACACAATGGAAATTTAAAAATTGCTCCTTCATCACAGATAGTTTGAGAAGCATTGTTCTAAAGAGTTAGAGATGTGTAAGATATAAATCTAAATACAGTATCTCTGCTACCACAATATAGTTGGGTAGAGCTTTTCTATAATATCTGATTAATTCATTCAACAAACTGAGCATCTACCATATTCCAAGCACTAAGCTGGGTCCTAGAATTAAAGATGGACATGAAGATCTTGCATGTCAAACCTTCTTTAATTCTCAGGTCTCCGTCCACATCATGAAGAGAGCCAGTTGGCTAATGTGCAGTCATTCAGTCATGGTTCGACTATTGTCTCTCTGTTCCCTCCCAAGACTTAGTGTTTTTGTTTGTTTGCCGATTTCAGATACCGGATTTGGCACCATCTTTACCTCAGACGATCGAGGCATTGTCTATTCCAAGTCCTTGGACCGACATCTCTACACCACCACAGGTGGCGAGACAGACTTTACCAATGTGACCTCCCTCCGCGGGGTCTACATAACAAGTGTGCTCTCAGAAGGTGAGCCTTGGCACAGCGGTCCTCAGCTGAACGTGTTGGGAGTTGAGGCTTTTGAGGAGAGTGATGGTCCAATCCCCCCAGTAATGTTGCTTACATAGCCCACAGCCTACGCATATAAATTCTGGCTCTTTTTTAAAAATAAGTTCTGGTAAGTAGAACTAAGAAAGAGCAAAGCATCCACAGGTAGAAAGAAGTATTTTGGGGGTTCTATGTTTAGTTTCTAAACCACGTCTTCTGTATTGGGAGGTTTAGACCGACGGAATGAGATTACGTTTGAACAACTTCCTGCTTTTCTCTTCGTAGAGGGCATAGCAACAGCCAGCCAAGATTCTTCTTGCGTTCTGTTCAGTGGTTCTGCATTGCTTATCTTTACTACAGCCCAGTTATACAAATAAACACATGACTCTAAAGTGAAAGACTCATAAGGTTTTGTGTATTTATTTTTTTGGTAGGAGGTAGGGGATGTTTGTTTTTATTTTCTAAAGACCTTGCAGTGGTCTGCAAGGTCCTAAGTGACATTGGCCCCATTTCCTCCCTGACCTGACCTCCCACTCACCTCCCCATCGCTCATTCTCCTCCAGCCACTCCAGCTCTCTGCCAGTCCTTACACATGCCAGGTTCACACATCGTGGTTTGACTGTCCTCTCCGTTTCCCCAGATAGCTGCCAGGCTGACACCTCTCTCCTCCCAGCCTTTGCTCATATTTACTTTCTGAATGAGACCTGCCCCAACTATCCTATTTTAAATTTCAGTCTGCCCTCCCGCACTCACACACACACTCTTACTCCCCCTTTAGCTGTGCAAGTTCTTTCCATAGCACTTATTTTCTAACATACTATATAATTTACTCTTTACAGCACTAGTGTTTGTCTGTCTCACCCCACCAGAATGCATATTTCACAGTTTTCTTTTTCTGTTTTGTTCACTGAAAAATTCCCAAAGGCTTAAAACAATGTTCACATAGTGGGCACATAATAAATATTTATTGAAAAAATGAATTTTCCTTCATTTGCCTTCTTGTTTGATTTTCCTTGAGACTCAAAGCATATTATCTCTGAATTTAAACCTGCAACAGTTTATATCATTGAAAATAGAGAATGGGGAAGAGACATGAGAAAAAAAAAGAAAAGGTGTAAGAGAGATAGGATATGGGGTAATGGAGAGACAAGAATTAAGAATTATTAATTCAGACTTGGGCGCATACATTAAAATCTTGAGATTCCCTAAAACAAGCCCAATTTCATGGCTTTGTCTGAGTGAAGATGAGGATGCCTTCCCTGTGGAGATTTTACTTCTAAGACAAGCAGGCAAGAAAGGAGAATGGACATCAGTCTGTGTTAGTAAGGAGATAAAAAGTATCATTTTTTAAGAGTGTCAGTCTAGATGATTTCTGGAATCAGTTGGGTCCTGTTCAGGTGGGAAGCCTTCTTCGGATGTCATATTTAGAGTGCTGCTCAGTTACTCACTGACACTGAGCCATTTTGTTGGGGGTCACAAGCTCACAGGACTCCAGGGTTATAGTGGTGTTGTATAGTCTCAGGAGAGAGTTCTGCAATAATAAACTGAATTTAATAGGGTGCTTCCTGTGTATCATGCTCAATATCATTATTTTCCCATTCAGATAATTCTATCCAGACCATGATCACGTTTGACCAAGGAGGAAGGTGGGAGCACCTACAGAAGCCCGAAAACAGTGAATGTGATGCCACAGCAAAAAATAAGAATAAGGTTTGTTTTCCTCCAGTTGTCCTACATATTTGGAGCAAAGCAGCCATTCTGCTCTGCCCTTCCTGTGCCAGGCTTGTGAACAGTGAAGTTTTGTTAGGGTTCACAGGGAAAGGTGGAAAGTTTGGAAGTGAGAGTAATAAAACTAACTCAGAAAGTAGGAAATAGGAACTGTGAAGAAAGGCCAAAATACTGGGGATTATTCATCTTCTAAGTAAAAACAAACTGAGGGCCACAATTTGTGTTTGATTATAAACTGCTGAATGAAAACAGAATGGACAGATGGGCCAGTGATTAGTTAGGAGTCAGCATGACAGCTATGAGATGTTAGGAATCTACAAAAACCATAGATAGACCAGCCAGCCGTTCTGAGCAGTGCAAAGCCATGCTGGCGAGAAACAAATAGAAGAGAACTTGGCCTTCTCTGCCCCTCGGCCGGCCGGGGTGCCACAGAGCCAGGTGGTATGTGGTGACCTGGCAGTGCATGTGAAAGCAGGAGCTGACTCTTCGGAGGAAAGACTGAGAACTAGAAATACAGATGTATTGCTCCAGGAGATCCTAAATTCCAGGGGAGACAGGTCTTGACAGGCAAGAACAAAAGAAAAGAAAAACAAGCTTTGTGTGTGACTCAGAATTTGAGAGGAGCTTAGGGGAACGCTAAGAGTTTTCTTCAAAAAATGACAGTGTTGGTAGTTCCTCAGAATACCTGTGGCTGATACGCTGTTCTATGTAGGGTTTTTGTTTTATTTAAAGAGCCTCAGTATGAGAGAAATTGTACCTACAGCACCCCCAATGCGCTCTGTCCCGTTGCCCCATACGCGTACATACTGTTAGGTCTCTGTCCCTCTGCTTCCTTTTTCCCATCCCTTGGCCATGGTCTGGGCCTGGGCCTGCCCTTCTCACTTTAAGCCTGGGAGGTACAGGGGCCTCCTTACTCGTCTTGCCAGTCTCACACGCCCACGCCTCTCTCTTCTTAATGCTTTTCATGGCTCCCCTTTGCTGTGAGTAAAGGCTGTGACTTGGTAACGCAGGTCCTCTCCTCCCATCAGGCTCTCTTCTGCCTTTTCCTTGTCATTGCTCGTTTGGTCACAGATGTACCCCCTCGTCATCCTCTGCTGCTCTGTGAATACCCCGTATGTACCCATGCCTCTATGGCCTGCCCACGTTGTTCCTGGAGAAGCCGTGCCCATCTCCCCGACCCCCATTCATTAGTATCAGTGGAAATCCTAACCATTCTCACTGCCCATCTTCAGTTAGGACTAGTCATTCTAGTTCATTTCATTAATAGTTTGCTTGAACCTTGTATTGCAGTAAAATATACATGACATAAAATTAACATTTTAACTCATTTAAATCTCTTTTAAAGCACTGACTTTAGTTCTGCTTTATACCTCAACTAGTTCCTGAGAAGTATTTCTTAAAGACAGGACTCGGTCTTATTTCTAATCACCACCACATCTTGTACAGTATCTGAAATATGATAGGCGTTCATCATATTTATTTGTGTGGAATCATACTTTAAATATTGATCAGAGGTTTTGGTGTAATGCAGGAATAAAATAAACTAAGACAGATTACACATGAGAAAATAATTGCGTAATTTGCTCCCAAATGTACTAATGTATTTCAGAATCAAGAATATTCCACTGAGCTTATAACTCAACAACAACAAAAACTCAAATTAAAAGAAAATATACAAATGGCCCATAATCACATGAAAAGATGCTTGACGTCACTAATTATTAGGGAAATGCAAGTCAAAACCACAGCAAGAGATCACCTCACACCATTAGGATGGCAACTATCAAAAATTAAAAACAAATCACAAGTGTTGGCAAGAATGTGGAGCAATTGGAACCCTTTGTACACTGTTGGTGGGAATGAAAAGTGGTAGAGCCACTATGGAAAACAGTATGGTGGTTCCTGAAAAAATTAAATATAGAATTACCATATGATCCAGCAATTTCACCTCTGGGTATATATCCAAATGAATTGAACAGAGAGTCTTAAAGAGATATTTGCACACCCATGTTGATAGCAGCATTATTCACAAGAGACAAAAAATGGATGCAATCCAGGTGTCCATTGACAGATGAATGGATAAACAAAATGTGGTATATACACACAATAGGCTATTTATTCAGCCTTAAATAGGTAGGAAATTCTTACATATGCTATAACATGGATGAACCTTAAGGACATTATGCTAAATGAAATAAGCCAGTCACAGAAGGACAAATACTCTATGGTTCCACTTATAGGAGGTACCTGGAGTAGTCATGCATAGACAGGAAGTAGAATGGTTGTTGCTAGGGGCTGGGGGGAATGGGGAGTTATTGTTTAATGGGTGAAGAGTTTCAGTTTTGCTGGATGAAAAAGTTCCAGAAACAGTTGGTGGTGATGGTTGCACAACAGTGTGAATGTACTTAATGCTAGTGAACTGTACACTTAAAAATGGTTAAGATGGTAAATCTTATGGTATATGTATTTTATCACAATAATTTTTTAAAAAAGGAGTATCCCATAAGGTCTGGGTAGGTTCAAAGTTTTATTAGAAGGCTCTGTGGGATTAGTAAAAAATTGTACCTTTGATTTTAATCTCCTTTGGTTTCTTTTCACAGTGCAGCCTTCATATTCATGCTTCCTACAGCATCTCCCAGAAACTAAACGTTCCAATGCCCCCCCTCTCAGAACCTAATGCTGTCGGCATAGTCATTGCCCATGGTAAGCAGCCCTCCCCTCCCCGCCCCTCCACAGGAAAAAGTAGCTGACCAGACTGAAACTCAGTCACAGCCTTGAACCCTGTAAGAAAATCAGTATTATGTGGCTTTTACCATCCTTTGTAGAATTTCTTGCATGATAATGGTACTTTGGGTTTCTCATAGACTCCCATCAGCGAAAACAACATGACTTCCCACTTTTCCAAATTTTCAGTGGCCTTTTTTCCTATCACACGAAGCATGATGGGAAATAATAAATTCATTCAAAATTATTCTCTTGGCAGCAAATCCTTTCTGTTCCATTGCTGATTTGTGCTAAGGAGATCGGGGATTGTGTTGCAGGTAGCGTGGGAGATGCCATCTCAGTGATGATCCCGGATGTGTATATCTCAGATGATGGGGGTTACTCCTGGGCGAAGATGCTGGAAGGACCCCACTATTACACCATCCTGGATTCCGGAGGCATCCTGGTGGCCGTTGAGCACAGCAGCCATCCTATCAATGTGATTAAGTATGCATGAGCTCGGCTCCACCCGCACTATTTGCACAGTCCACAACTGGGGAAGGTTTTCAGTTTGTCGGGGAAAGTTACTGACCATCACTCAAATTTGTGCATTCTGCAGAACTGTAGGGAAGGTTCTTGAGGGGATTACGTTTAGAGGAACTCAGATTAAATGGCTTTGCTTTTTCCTCTGACTCCCTCTAGTTAACACTTTTTGTCACTTGTACAAATATTCTTTCCACAAAAATATTACAGAAATGTTCATGCTTTCTGGATAGGTAATGACTCCTTAAGTACAAGTTCTTATAAAATAATTTCTGTTTGTTGATTTGGAAGCCCATTTTTGCATAGTCACTACCCTCTCTTTCTTTTGAAAGAATTTTTATAAAGGCATGTTCTTCTATACTCTCTGAATGAACCCCTTTCCCCTACCCTGTTAACTATAGGCATTAAAAATTGATATATTTGTCAGTCAGTAAGCCACCTAAATATGAGGGTTTTTCTCAGGTTTGGGATCAAAAAGCCAGATTGGTTTCCTGATATTCCCTTAAGTGTCCTCAGTTATGATCTCTCTCTGGCGGGGGTTTCAGGTTTTCCACAGATGAAGGTCAGTGCTGGCAAACCTACATGTTCACCAGGGCACCCATCTACTTCACTGGCCTGGCTTCAGAGCCTGGAGCAAGATCCATGAATGTCAGCATCTGGGGCTTCACAGAACCCTTCCTCACTCGGCAGTGGGTCTCCTACACCATTGATTTCAAAGATCTCCTCGAAAGGAACTGTGAGTGTCTCCTTTGACCTTTGCTACCAGAAACTTGTAAGCCCCTTCTTCTAAATAACCAACTCAGCTTAATTTCTTCTTGCTGAAAGAAGAAAATTCTTATGAAAGAGGATTGAAAGATGTTCCGTGTGGAATGGTATCAGAAAAGAAGCTCCCTCTTTGGATGAGCTCTATCCAAAAGAAAAAAAAATGAGGGCCATATATGTAATTTAAATGTAATTTAAATCAGCTACATTATAAAAGTAAAAGAGGTGAAATTAATTTTAATAATATCTCAATATATCCAAAATGTCATTTTAACATGTAAGCAATATTAAAAATTATCAATGAAATACTTTACATTCTTTTTCTTCTAACTAAGTCTCCAAAATCTGGTTACATTCTTTTACAGAAAAAGGATGTAAAGTATTTCATTGATAATTTTTAATCAAAAAAGTGTAAAAATACTTTACACTTATCCTTATAATAAATTTCAATTCAGACCAGCCACATGTAGCTACAGCGATCACATAGGAGAATACAGCTTTTCATTGTTAGGTTTCTGTAACATTTTATGAGACTTTTTCTGCTTATAAGAATAATGCATGCTTGTGTTTGTCTAAAATTATTTCATAACATTTTCAGGGTTGTCCACCCTTCAGTATAGCAGAACTATAAAGAGGAAACTTTAGAGGAAAGTGGGTTGCAAAGAGCACCTAATTAATTGTGCTACTTCCCAAATGTTGATAAGTGAGGAAGTTTTCCTGCAGAGCTTTGGCTTTAATGTCAGTCACAGGTGAGGCTCTAGGATGGCTACTGAGTAGGTGTAAAGCCCACATTGACCATTTCAGAGCTCTGTAACTTCAAACTAGAAGGCATGTTACAGGCCCAGAAAAATGGCTTCGGAAAAGGAGTTACAATGTTCGTTGGAAGAATCACAAGCAAACCCAGGCCCCAGAACCAAGAATGCTGACTTTGTACTAAAAACTATGGAGGAGAAAAAAGAAAACTGGACAAGAGGGGATCATCCTATGACCTGTAGTTATTTGTTGGCATAATATCATATAAGACTTCAGGTTTTAAAGCACTTTGGTTGAATTTTGGTCCTATTATTAGACTGCATTATGGGTCCATTTCCTTAGAATGTTAATTCAGTGACTCCTGGAGGAAACAGAAGCACTCATTTGGACCTTACTTTTCTACAAATGTTTAAACATGATTTAATACTGGAGCCATCGTTGTTTAAATTCATTCAATCGGCTGTAAAGGAGCTGGCTTATGAGTTTTCCCCTCAGCAGGGAGCTACAGTTATCCTAAAGTTTCACATCATTAAAAGATTTGTTAAGCACCTGTTCTTTAACAGGCTCTGTGTTGGTCTTCATATCATGAAGGATAAAACCTAATCCACAGTGTTTAGGCCACAGCCTTTGAGTCATTTTTCCAGGAGTGAAGGAGACGATATGAGCCAGATTGACTTGTCAGAAATCTTCATTTGACAGCCAGTCGACTAGAGTTAAAAGTCTAGAAAGAATGTTTTCCCTCCTGCTTGAAGCAAACTAACCCATAGTGAAATTGAACCCATGCTTTTGGCTAATTGGTGTCTTGTCCTAAAGGGAAACATCTGGTTGCTGACCTCTGACAGCTCCTGCTGGCTGAGGGCACAGGCGTACAAGACACAGACAGCGGCCTCTCAGTTTGGAAGGAATCCTTGAGGTCGTCTGTCCAGCTTCCCACTTCCAAATAAATAAGGGTTTTCCTAATACCCAAATGAGTGGTGAGATGCAAATAACCCTCCTTTGGTATGAGGAAATGCTAATTGCTAGTAGGCTCTAACTAATTAATTACGGTTTACAGTTCCAAAATGAAGGACTAGATTGAGGCAGACAGCCCCACTTTTCCTGTCCTTCTTCTTCCTATAGCCTGGCAGCTGCTTCCTGTGGGCGGGTTCTGTGCCATGCAGTTTCCCAACAGTCTGTCTTTCCTGCAGGTGAAGAGAAGGACTACACCATATGGCTGGCGCACTCCACAGACCCCGGGGACTATGGAGATGGCTGCATTTTAGGCTACAAAGAACAGTTCCTACGGCTGCGCAAGTCGTCCGTCTGTCAGAATGGTCGGGACTATGTTGTGACCAAGCAGCCCTCCGTCTGTCTCTGCTCCCTGGAGGACTTCCTCTGGTATCAGCATACCTGTCAGCCCTTTTCCCGTCTGGGGGAGATGGAATCCAGTTGTCTTATAGGGCTGAAAAGTATTTCAATCTTTTTCTTCCCCAAGAGTGGAGAACTGCTTCTTATTAAGGAAATTGAGGCACAGAGAAAGAGCCAAAGTTGTTAATAATTGGACAGATAATATTATATCGAGCAGTTAATTATTGGGCAGAACCAGCAACAACCCCCAGAAATTCTGACTTGACAATGGTAGGAAGGAACAAGGTATATAAGGAGGAAGAAAATTTTTAAAAATAGAAGATGATAGTACAAAAACACAAAGAGAAGTGGTACAGGAGTTAAGAGGGCATTGGACTTCAGCAGAAAGCCCGACAGCCTGAGCTCGGCGTGTAGGGCGCTAGGTCTTGGGTCATCTGCAGGACTAAAGACAGAGAGAGTGGGGTTATGTCCCGAGACACGAGGTGACATCAGTATATTTATGGTCCCTATGTCCCTTAAGGTTTAGAGGCCATCAAAGTGACCTCCCTAGAGTTCAGGACCATCCAAATTTATCAGTTATGTGGCTGGTATGGGGTTATACAAGGGCAAGGGAGTCCCTGGGCAGCCTCAGCACGGTAACTTAGGGCAACTAAGAGAAGACAACTTCACATCACAGGCAGTGACTTTGTGGAACTTGTCACCTGCAAAAATATGCTGATGGGAGGTAAAGGTGGATCCTAAAGGATTTGGAGCAGAGGCAGGTAGATAGCAGCCATGTCTCCTCCATCATGTGCTCTCAAACCGCAGGTGGACTGGCCAGGCGTCTTCCCTTCTCTATTTCCACGGGGAAAATAGCACTTGTATCACTTTGTTACTGTAGGGCTAGAGCTCACGGATACTGTAAAACTCTAAGGACTGCCTCCCATTACTGACTGCACGTAGGCAAGGCTTTTAATTACTGAGCTTCACCTGTTTTGCAGACATGCTTCAGAGCTCCACGCTACTGCCCCTGCTGCTTCCTCTACCTGGAAAGTCTTTCCACATTCCCTGCTTAAGCCCCAAGCCTGATGGATTGCTGTTTCGCCCAGATAGCACTTCTTTAAGCTTTCCCCAGTGTTCCCTCGTCAGGGCTCCCACAGAGCCTCCATTACAGCACGTACTGTGTTTTAATCATTGCGTACAGGTTTGATTCCACCACTAAACCCTTGACTCCTTGAGGAGATCCTATATTTGATAATCGTATAGTAGCAATGACACAGCTGACGTTTATTGAGCACTAACTGTACTGGACACTCTCCTACCTTACACTTAACCTCATGGCACTGTGATCCTATGGTCAGTTCCATTTCACACAGGGAAGAAATGAAGGTATAGAGAGGTTACGGCCGGCTTGCCCACTCAGCCAGGAAGGGGCAGAGCTGGGATGTGCCTGGAGTCCAGCTCCAGAGCCCGGACACTGTGCCACAGGTGCCTGAGAAATGTGTACTCTGGGCGTGGGAAAGGACGTTACCTCAAATTTGGGATTGAATACCTAAAATTTTTACCAGCAGTTTCCCTCTGCTGTTGGAGTGGTGGTGTTCTCTGCATCTTAGGTTCTCCCTACTCTCACCCCTAAATATTTGTCAGATAAACCTGGAAGTACAGGCAGCATCTGTACATTCCCCAAATATTCACTGAATACTTGCTGTGCACAGGGCAGCACAAAGTAAAAATAGGCTTTCCCGGTAAGATGCACATAATTATGTTGTGAAACAGAGGGTGGTAAATGCCTCGGGGATTTAGAGAAGGGAGGGCCGGTTCTAGCTAGAGCTGAAAGAAGGTGTGTCAAAGAAAGCTTCGTTGAGGAGGTGGCATTTGAGCTGAGCCCTGACGAGCAGTCGGCTTTGACCATGAGCGTCTGGGAAGCAGCAGGTCATTAAAGCCAGTGGACACCCGACAGTGTGAGGGGGAAGGCTGCGCTGGAAGATAGGCCTGAGGGGAAGTCACAGTAGTCGCGATAAAGGGGTGAGTAGGGTCCAGACGGGGATGTTCAGGCTAAACTTTCAACTTAGATAAAGAGAAAGGAGGGTAGCGTCGTGGACAAACATAAGGAAATGATAGGACAGGCTGGCGTGAAGGCGAAAAACCATGTGTTTCGAATATTTTATTTATTTGAGGTTGTGTCAGCAGATTTAGATGTGATGTCTAGCAGGCATTTAGAAATGGAAGATTAGAGCTCAAGAGAGGTAAAACCTGGATGTTTTAATTGCAACAAATAGTTAAGCTCACAAAGGGAAAGCAGATACAAAGTAAGAGAATGAATTGCAGAACCTTGGAAAATGTCTGCATTTATGGGTCAGGAAAGAGGAGAGCCATCAGCGACCAGAAAAACAGACAAATACAGCTGTGCAGCACCGGGCTGGGGAGGAGCAGGCAGTGTGTCAGGTGCGCAGAAGAGGTGGTTACAGTAAGTGAGGCCCGAGAGGGTGCCCCCGGGTTGGATAACTAGTGAGCCCGGGGAGGAGGGGGACTGAAGGGGGGCTCAGACGGGCATTTTCAAGGTTGCAAAGGAGGTTGAAGCCAAAAGGCACAGAATTAAAAGTAAATGAGTAAAACAGAACAAGTAAAACGTATTCTTTAAAGAAATTTTGCCAGTAAGACAGAGGAGGAGAAAGAGGACAGGTGCGGGCTAAGGGGAAACCAGCAGGTGAGCGGGCCTGGGGGCTCCCTCCCACACTGTGGATGAAGCAGGGTCCCAGGGCAATAGGACACACGGGGCGGGCGCAGGATGCTCATGAAGGGGTCGCTGGGAAAGGAGGCGGTGTGTCCTTTCTTGGGGAAAAGAGAGGTGAGCAGAGGGGTGGCATGTGGAGAGAGAGGAGAGAGCAGAGGGCAGGTCAGCACGTTCACGGGAGGCAAGGACATCTGAGAAGCTAGAGGGTCCAAAATGGGGAGGCAGGGAAGGTTTGCATGTCCTCCCATGGTCTGTCTGCAAAGAACGTAATGAGTTACTTGGAGGTGAATAAAAAATTGCTAGGTGTCCCTGAGTTTAGCTCTGTCACTGTTGCCACTGTTTCTCTGTGTCTTAGTTGCATGAGTCCCCACTCCACGCAGGCTGTAGTCATTCCCTTCCCGGAGCCGTGATCTGTGTAAGGCTCCCAGCCTTGGGGCTCCTAGTTCCTGAGTCCTCAGTCTGCCAGGGCCAATCGATAAGCTGTTTTGCCCCCACTTAAGCCCTCTCCATGTCTGTTTTCCTAAATGGACATTCTTTGTAGATGTCACAGGCCTTCCTGAGCTGCTTTCAGGTAACCCAAGACTGGCATGTTAACCATCCACCGCCCCACATAAAACCTTCATTGAAAGTCACTATCTTTCAGCAACTGTGAAAGCTACTGTCTTTGCTGATTCTTGCAGTGATTTTGGCTACTTCCGTCCAGAAAATGACTCCAAGTGTGTGGAACAGCCAGAGCTGAAGGGCCACGACCTGGAGTTTTGTCTGTATGGCAGAGAGGAGCACCTGACAACAAATGGGTGAGGTGGCGTTTCTTCCTTGTCGTGACAAACGAATCACCATTATTCAGAGTGAAAAACTGCTCTCCACAGCAAGATCCGAGCCATGTTTTAGAGCACTCTAGAAAAATACTGCCTTATGGAACCTTCCTGATGATGGAAATGTTCTATAGTCTGCTGTGTCCAGTATAGTAGCCACTCGTCCTGTGTGGCTATTGGCTGCAGTGCGACTAAGGAACTGAATTAATTTGAATTGATTTAAATAGTCTCCATATTAGACAGTGCCGATTTAGAGGAGCCTCGTTGCCACCCTCCCCTGACAAACACTTTCCCCTCCCATTTTCGTACCACGGGTTAATGTGCTTTCCCAGGTTACAGTTCTTTGACACAGTCTCCCGAGGCAGAAAGGTGAGCGTGTCCCTGCGGCAAGGGCAGGCATGCTTAGCCTGTTCGAGGCGAAACTACACAAAACATCCCTAAACCTTCCTGTGGATCTCTCCCCAGGCCTGAAAGATGGCACCGTGTTTCCCCGAAAGTAAGACCTAGCTGGACCATCAGCTCTAAGGCGTCTTCTGGAGCAAAAATTAATATAAGACCCGGTCTTATTTTACTATAGTAAAATAAGTAAATAAAAAATAGTAAAATAAGACTGGGTATAATATAATATAATATAATATAATATAATATAATATAATATAATATAATATAATATAATTAATATAATATAAAGACCGGGTCTTATTTTACTATAAAACTGTATAATAGAATATAATAGTAGGAATATAATATTTTACTATAAGACTGTATGATATAATATAATAGTAGTAATGTAATATAATAATAGGCAGGAATCCAGGAATACATCTTTGTGTTCTGTTAACAAATTTTCTCTGCCTTTCAGGTACCGGAAAATTCCAGGAGACAGATGTCAAGGTGGAGTGAATCCAGTTCGAGAAGTAAAAGACTTGAAAAAGAAATGCACAAGCAACTTTTTGAGTCCAGAAAAACAGGTATGTTAAAATAGATCTGGTTTAGGTACAAGTGGAGTTTCATGTTCTGCCAGGAATAGTCAAAGCATCAGGAATTTTATTGCTTAATACAAAGTGGCCAAACTACTTCTGTCAGGCTTCCCTTTGCACAGGAAACTATTAGGGTGAAGGATGGGTCACATAAGCCAATGATAAGCTCATCTACTGAAAATGTGTTTGTTGAGGGAAAAACAGTATTCCGTAAAGTTGTTCCAAGTCTTAGAAGCATAGAGTTGAGGAAATTTCTGAGGCTCAGGTTTATTTAGGAAAAAGACTCAGGAAAGTTGGCTGTAAAGGACTGCAGTTTTGCACGTGTGGAGAAGGTAGGGTGGAGCTCTGCCGAGTCACGCCAACTGTGTTCAGGAAGAAAAAACCAACTGGTAATAATAGGCTGCTTTTGATGTAGCAGCAGTTATGGGGCTGATTACAGGTGTGTAGTACTGAACTATCTGGCTGGGGTTTAGGGACATGGTAAAGAGGAAACTTCTTGATAAAGAGGCACTGGACCAGCAGTGTGACTTGGGTCAGTAAACTGGGGGCCCTAGTTTCCTCATCTGTAAAATGAGAGCTGGACAATCTGCAGGCCCCTCCTCTCTAACTTGGAAAAGATGAGGGCCTGACAAGAGGTAGGATTAAGAAGGCAGCGGGAGAAGAATGTGTGGCTGTGTGTACTCGTCAGGGGCAAGTTCCGCATCCTCGGGGCCCCTGCCCTCACTCTGGAGGCTCTCCCCAGAGAATAGTGTGTGTGATTGCACAGGACTCCCTCCACAGGGACACACCTTGTCCCAGAATCCAGCTCAGCCTCCTCTTGGATACACTGAAAACACACACTCCCTGTCCCCCACCCAGAAGCAGGTAGGTCACACTCAATGATATGAAAAGGCATATTTATAAAAACATACCAAAAATTAAGTGGAAAAAATAAATCTTGGTATCACATGATTGCCTTCCTGATACAGCATTGGCACAGATTCATTCAGCCCACTGTTATCATAATCTCCCTTCCCCGCTCCACCCTACAAAGCTCTAAGACTTAGAAACAGTTGTCGTGAGGAACAGTCACAATTACCATTTGACCGAGGTTCCCAAGGCTTCCATGTAACTGACATTGAAGCCCCTGCACTTGTACCATTTTGAGGTTCTGGTGACCCTCGGCCAGCTGTGATATCTGGGGGTTGGAAGAGTACCATTGTGAAATGTCTAGAGACGCAGGACATTCAGGGAAGTGAGCGGATGAGCAGCCTCTTTGAGTTCAGTCCTAGAATATGCACACCTGAAATGTTTTGTTTGTGTTTTCATTTATCAAGAATTCCAAGTCAAATTCTGTTCCAATTATCCTGGCTACGGTGGGATTGATGCTGGTCACAGTCGTAGCAGGAGTGCTCATTGTGAAGAAATACGTCTGTGGGGGAAGGTAAGGAACGTGGAAGTCGCTCAGAGGTGCTGCATGCAAACCAGAAAGTAATCGAGGGGCATATGGCTGAGTCTGCCTGTGGCAGAAAGCAGCTCGCTAAAATGATGGTCTTTAAACATCAGGCTTGAATCCCTCAGCTCTTCTATTTTCCATATGCCGGCTGTGGGTTGTGCTCCCTGGTGTGTGACTCATTCTGTGGGGTGCAAACTCGGAAAACCCCCAGTCCCGTTAGAAGCGCAGCCCTCCTCACCGCGTGGGGCTTAACGGAGGCTTCCGTCCGCAGGTTCCTCGTGCATCGGTACTCGGTGCTACAGCAGCACGCAGAGGCCAATGGCGTGGACGGGGCGGACGCTCTGGACGCAGCCTCCCACACTCATAAGAGTGGCTATCATGACGACTCGGATGAGGTGAGACTATTTCTTCTTGAAGCGTGGTCCAAAAGTGCAGAGAGAGTGATTCTTTGCCGAGTCATGATGAAGCTGTGACTGAGGCAAAGGCGGCAATAAGCTAGAAGCAAGACCTTAATGACTATAAGACTTGGTCAGCCAGAAACGCGGTGATTGCTTTCAAAATAGGAATTTTTCAGTCTACATATGGTCTATGTCTGTCTTTTCAGGACCTCCTGGAATAGCTCCTCAAAGAAGCTGGGATCGAGCATGGATGATGGAACCGCAGTACCTCTTACACTCCCTGTGGCTCTGACGTGGGGAAATAAATTTCCCATTGCGAGGGACCCAGCTCTGTTTCTGCTGCTTCCGTCACAGCCAGGAGGACCTCCACTAAAGAAATGCAGGGGGTGGGGTGGGGGCAAAACCCTAAACACTCTGGCAATTGGCTCTGAGAAGAGGGGAAATTTTCAGTTTGTTAGCCTCTTATTTCAAGTTCTGTCTTTGCAAAGTATGGGCTCTTTTCTTTCTGTTTTTGTTTTTTAAGGGAAATGAAATGGAATTTGAAGGGAACGCTGCACTCATCCCACTCTTGCATGTTTTGCCTGGTGCCTGCCCCAGGGCATCTGCCAGCTCCAGCATCAACTCTCTCGCAAAGTACTCAGTGCTGTCCCTGGGCTCTGGTGGTGACACAAAGCAGCTGCAGAGGCGCACACAGAGGCTGCAGTGACCTTTCTCTGTCTGGGGACAGCCATGCTCCAAGAACGTTGCATACCAGCTCCTCACGCAAATCCCGCTTTTCTTTTTTTTTTCAGGGACCATAGATCACAGTGATTTTTCTTTTCCCTCTGTAAGCAGGCAGTACCCTTGTTAATTGCCCGTTGGCGACTAACTTAACCATGTGCTTCCAAGACAGTAAATCAGGAAAACTTAAAGGGCACTATCTTTGACTTGGGGCAGGAAGAAGGGAGCAGCAGAGAACTGAGTAGATATAGCACCTATTAAAGGAGGAATTCTTCCTTCTTCTGCGATCTTTCAAGCCACGCTTTGTGTGTGTGCCAGTGCACTCGCTCGAGGACAGCGTTGAGGCTTGCCCCGGCTGTCTGCCCAGCTGAGTGATCTCTTCCCTAGAGCCGATGGTGGCATGTATGGTGCAGGCCCCGAGGACGGGACGTAGAGTCTTCATATGCCATTCTACCTGCTGTGTTGGCCCTTTGGTGAATCACTAGAATGGCTGCTTATTTGCTTCCCCTTAGGTGGCTATCGTTCATGGAGCCAGGACCAGACATGTTTTCAGATGTATAGGCTGTCTTTAAAAATCAGAATTTTATTACCAGGCTCTCCTCCTCACCTCTTTTTCCAGCTTTACCAAGTAATGTATTGGCATGAAACTTGGCTGAACCAACTGAAAACTTCCAGTGTAGATGATGTTTTGTGTGATACGTTAAGTTCATATTTTAAATTTAAGTGAGTTATCCGTTTGACATTTTTTCAAATATAGAATACAGTGAGGTGGATTTGGGGGTGGCCACATAGTAATGGAAAGCTGCAATAATTCATTTTAACACAGCTTGAATATTTGCTCTACAGGGACATAGTATAGTACATTCTTGGTCTTAGCATACCGACTGTGCTGGTCACAGTTTCTCCCAATAATTATGATTGGGACTTTCTTTGGTAACTGCCATTTTGCTGCTAGTTCATTTTATGGCTAGAAAATCAGTAAAAAGTAAATGTGCCAAATTAGCTTTTGTCAGAATGCAAGAGCAGATGACCAAATTCTCTCCTCACCAGAATAGATTAACAGCAGCAGGGAAAGTGGGGGAGGGAGTGGATGGAGAATTTAGAGACTCTGAAACTGCAGTAAAATTAAATGAATCAGGGAGCTTCAGTTAGTGAATAAAGTTAGGGCAGGTTTTGTGAAGAGAATTAATATTTGTTAGAGCCAGAGAACACTAGTCTTTTAGGAAAAGCGCATTCATTTTTCATCGTTTTTAAGTTAAAAATAATTCCAAAGATTAAGCAGCTCACAAGTGATCCAATGTTAGCCTCTGCCCTGGGCATCCTCACCTCCTGCCCGAAGTGCATTTGATGCCAGACAAAACCTACTTACGCTTCCACCTTTGCTCTCAGCATATGCTCACTGGGTAGGTGTGCCGGTACATGTTGGTTCTCATCAGTTTTAAGATGGAAAGTTAATATTCTCTAACCAGGTGAGAATAGGGCTCTTTCTTTGTAGTGAATCTGGGATTTTCAGAGCACTTTCGCTGGCATCATATCATTTGAACCTCACAACATTCTTGTGAGGTTAAAAAAAGGCAGGGGTTGTCATCACATTTTTTTAGGAGATGGAGCTGAGGTACAAAAATGGAATAGATTGTCCAGGGTCTTTGGTGTGTTACGAGCAATCCTGGTTGGTTGTCTTCAGAACTCATGAGCATTTTTATGCGTGCAAGTGCTGCATCCCTGGGGCAGGGCTGCTTCCTGACAGATGACTTGCTGTTCTGTAGGGCAGGGATCAGTGGCATTTGTCTCAGAGCAGCATTTAGCGCCCTCTTGCCACTTTGGTAAACAGAAAATTGTACTCTCCTGTTCGTCATGGCTGGAAACAAAAGTGATGATACTTTTGAATATGTGATTAGAAACTGCCCCTCACCTCACTGAGGGCCACTGTTCCAAGAGTGCAGGAGTGGAATCTCCAGTCTCCTCATTTCCTGTCCCTGGCTAAGCTTGCTCGGTTGGTTTGAGGACTGCTAGCAAGCGTGACTCACTCCGTTTCCGCATCAGCCTGCTTGCTCACAAGTGGATGCCCTCAGCCAGTGAGTAACACAGCCGAGATCGATGACAGCATCGAAGGAAAACAGATTTCGGATTTGTCTCACTGATGTTAAGTTAGGAGCATTATCTTTGGAAGTAAAGCATAACATATTATGGTGTAAAGTCCCAGGCTTGTTGGTATCAGAGAGATTATTTCTGGAGGTTTCAGTGATAGAATTTGGCATCGTAAGATAGGTTGGACATATCAGACCATCCAAAGTGTTCTGAGTTCTTAAATCCAGGTGGAGAACTTGCCATTTTTCCTGCTCTGTGGATAGGTGTCTGGGACCTGAGGGGGCTTCTGCTTCGTAGTGACACGAGAGACCACAGCTGCACCCACCTAGGCTGTGAATTGAATGGCAACAGCACTTAGAAGAATCAGTGTTTAGAGGGTGTGGCTGCTCTAAGCTGGGCTCAGGAGATTCAATAGTTTAGCCATAACTGAAACTTAGCGTTTGCCATCTGCCTCTGCACAGGCGTTCCAGTGTGCGTCTCTCATTCATAGGTTTGCCTCTGGGCCTCTACGTGCCCAAGCTGGCCTTCCATCCCTAACAGATCAGTAATGTGCTGGCCCCCTCCATCCAGCTCCTGCTGCTTCTCCCATGGCCTTTGTCACGACAGCAGGATACAAAGAGGAGTGCAGGGTTGTCCACACCCACCCCAGGGGGCAGGGCTGGTTTAGGCAAATCATCCTGGAAAGAGCCTTCCTTTTAGGAGAGCTCTGAAGAGCCCTGCCCCTATGGCTTAGAGCACATCCTGCTCATTGCTGGTACAACCCCCTCATCCTGTACGAAACCTGGATGCTTGGCTCTAACGTAGGAAGAGATTCAGCTTTTCCATTTTGCTACTGCCTTCCCTTGAGCAGGAAAATAAACATGGACTTAAGTATCCTTTGAACAAAACCAAAGTTGTAAGATGTGCCACAGGATGGAGTGGCAGGGAGGGCAGCCTTTCAGCACTGGCTCTCAGCAGGTGCCAGTGTTTGTGTTCCATCTGCCACCAGTTTGCCCAGCTCAGGCAGCGCCGGGAGCACCATCCTGCCTGAGCGGAGCCCAGGCCTTGCCCTCATGGAGGAGAACCGAAAGAGCAGGAGCATGTTGACTTCTTGGTTACGTCGCATTATAACAAGAATCAGAACATGAATTTGAAATTGTCTGCAACAACTTGCTGTATGCATTTTTTCTCACCAGTACATTCTTAAGCATCCTTGTTTATAGAGAATAACATAAGCTAATCTGTATCTTTATATATATGTACATATATACATGTATAAACTGTATAGTGTACATGGTAATGATTTATTGATATGTCCCAAATCTTTAATGCCGTCCTCATCCTCTGCATGCCCTCGGTTTGTGGTCAGGTGACTTGAATGTTCCCTGATGACTGCCCACCTCCCGTGTTTGGACGTCTAGGAAGGAGGGTTTGATCGTACCCTCCTCCTCCTTGTGCACAGAACTGCTCAGGGTCCCCATGTGCCTGTCGTTCACCCTCTCGTCCCCTGTTCCCTTTCTGCGCATGTGGTCCTTCCCTCTTCTCTTTCTTCTCTGCCTTTTCCCCAAGCTGTGGGACAACTGCCTTCCTACTAAAGTGTAAAGCAGTAGTAAGATCATTACTGCATGTGCGTTACAAAACCAGTTTTCTGCTCCCTTGGGACAGAAAATTGCATGTGAGGTGGAATAATCAAGTCTCGATGACCCATGTCAGTTACACAACAAAGCCAGACCCCATAATAAAATTTCCACAAAATGGAAATAAAACTCAAAGTTCTTTAGCATTGTGTAAATAAATCTGGATGTGTTTAACTTTGTACTGGTAATTTTCTGTATATTTGCAATATTTGGGTTAGAAATAAAACGGACTGGGACTTTGTTACCTGACGCAGTGAAATGAGTAAGCTACCATGTGTTAACATAGCTTTTCCAGTTTTCTAGCTTCAGCAATCAAACCAAACCAGCAAATAAGCCAGGTAAAGAGCCAGGACTGCATTTATAGCGTGGAAGGTATTGGATCACGTCTGGGTGAAACTACTCACTCTTTTCTTCCTCTGCGTGCTCATAACGATCTACTTCCCATGGGTGTTTGTCAGACCAGCTTTCTTCTGCTTATCCCAGAAAGTCTGACCCATCCCACACACCTTCTCAGGTTTCAGTTGCTGTACTCTTCCTGTGGACACAGCAACATATAATTACTCTCCTGAATTATGTGTTCCTTATAGCAGGTTTGACAAAGGACAACACTGAAGTTTAACTTTGGTATCTTTCCAGTTGCCCCCTCTTAAATTTCTCTTGCTCTCCTCATCCTTCCTGATCCGTTTCATTTCAGGACCTTCAAAGCATTGCAGCTCTCCACTCTTGCAAAGCACTTCTTTTAGGAGAGGTTCCTGTCCTCTCTCCTAGATCCGCTAGCCCAGGCCCAGCTGGCTCCGCAGCCTGCCATCCTGGGATGACATATTTGTAGAATATATTCTGGCCTCCCAGTCTGAAGCTGACGAGGCAAAGACCTTGCTCTTGAGGAGCCCATTGTCTGGTGGAAGAGTTCCTCCCCCAGGAGGTGATCTAAGGTGGCTCCGTTTATAGGAAGTTATCGAACATAATGTTCTAAGACTGGCTGCATCACAATCACCAGGTTGCTGTTTCAAATGCGGATTGCTGTGTCCCACCCAGACCTATTAGACTGTTCTAATGGACAGACGCTAGGGTATGCATTTTTAATTTGATTCTTTCACACGTTCACTGCAACCAACGGCTAAGACTGAAAACCTGGGCCAGTCTCACCAGAGCACAAGTGGGGTGTAAGGAGTGGGGGTTGTCTGTACTTACCTACGAGAGCTTTGGCTGGGTGAGGCAAGAGAAGTCGGTTGGAGAGCTTCACACTAGTCCTGATGGGGCCTCTTACAACCAGCCCCATAGGGCAAGCTCCACAGTCACCCTCTTCGGCCATCCTAGCTCCTGATAAACGGGCCTGGGCCCAAAGTGTGTCTGCAGGTTGTCCTGGCCCTGCGCCCCTCCCTGTACAAGTTGCAAAGAGGACTTCTGGGCTTCAGTCCCACACCCCAACACAGGCTCCCGGGATCCTACTGACTCTGCCCCCAGATTGAGGGCTAAAGGGGAAAAATAAGTAAGGAGCTTATTCATTGAACCACACTTTTTTCCATAATAGAATAAAGGCATGGTGGAGAGTTGTATTATATATGGGAACTCAGTGCTTTCAGCTCAACTTTGCTGTGAACCTCAAACTGCTCTCAAAGTCTACATAGAAATATATACACGCGTACACAGAGGGGATGCTGCCTGCTGGAGATAAGAAGCATTATGACACGAAGCCAGATAATTCGGATGGAGTATGCAGCACGTGTTGAATGATGGTTTGGTAAACCTGGAAATCATATAGGACCTTTAGTATGTAACGGACACCTGTGGGTTTGCCACTTTCCTATATTTTTGTCATTTTATCCTCAACACAATCATAGTAGCACTGTCCCTTGTTTCACAGACCAGAGACTTGAGGTTCAAAAGGAGTGACTTGCTCAGGGTCACCTAGTAACGGGTGCGCGGTGTGGCCAAAAGTCACACTCGCGTCCCCCGACCTTATGCCCCGGCTCTCCTCCCTTCTCCACTGCTCTGTCACTTTATTTGTACTGATCTCACAGGCAAGGGATCTGTCAAAGGGGCAAGTGCTGGCCTAACCTAAAAATAGCTTACGTTTATCAAGCACTTAGTCGGCCACACTCTGCTAAGCACTTTACACAGATTACTTCTTAATCCTCACAACAAGCCTATGGTTATTATCTCCATTTTTTAGATGAGGAAACACCTAAGAGAGACTGGGATGTGTTTGCAAGTCACACAGAGTTGGTGATAGAGCCAAAGTGAGGCCTGGTAGCGTCTCCAGAGCACAGATAAACCTTCCACTGCCACCAGGGGGAGGTGGGCAGAATGGGGACACACCCTGTAAAGGTCGAGTTGACAAGACTAACTGAATGTGGGAGCAGCGAGAGAAAGAGCAGTTAAAGGTGTGCCTGTGAGTCAGCTAATCCGGGGGCCCCTTTCTCTGGACCTGAGCACCCATCGGATGAGCTGGAGAGCAGGAGTCGAGATGTCACCCAATCCTCCCAACACAAGCCACAGGCCCCCTGTGGACGGTGTGCGAGTGGGGGACATGGGGAAGCTATTTGAAGCTCAAGCTCTCAACTCCCTCCCTGGTGTTGGGTGAGGGATGTCATCTCGCTCCCAAGATAACAGGGCCACCTCAGCCCTCCTCCTGTGGCTATTCTGGGCTGCCGTCTGATCCCCCTGGCTTCCCCTAGCCCCTGCTTTAGCTCTTCTGCTGGGAGTAGCTGGTGGGGAAAGGCCAGCCCGATTACATAACCCGGTGGCAGGGACCCCTGGAGAGGCTGGAGAGCAGGTGCTCAGCCCCTCCCTCACCACCAACACTGAAAACCTGCCCCTGGAGCCCAGCGTCGGGTGGCCCAGCATGGAGGCAGCCACAGCACTGCAGGTGGCATCGGGCCCCACTCTGAAGGTGAAGGAAGTCAGCCCAGCCGATGCTGAAGGACCCCAGACTTCGCCTCAGCAGGGGGCCGGGAGCCCCGTTCCTCAGCTCCTGTCCCCTGTAGAAGGTGACCTGTGGGAGTGGGGAGTGTGGGGAGCTGCATGGGGGGAGTTGGGAGGATAGCTGCACACCGGACCGCACCTCCGCAGGCTTGTGCAGAGCTGCACGGCTTCGTGGGGTGGGTTCCGAGGACGCAGGAATACTGGTGGGAGCCCCCACCCGTTCCTTGGTGGAGCCCTCCTTGCTGCTCAAATGTCTCTGCTGGGTTTTTGCTTTTTAGCTAAGAATTCAGTAAATGGTGTTTTGGGCACTTTACAGTAAAAATGACCTGTTTCTATTTTTACCTTTAAAAAAGGTCTGTCACAGGGACTAGAAGGACGTGCCACTCAGAAAGGGAATGAGGCTTCTAGAACAGGAGAAGAGGGAAACGAACACTTATAGCTACTGGGAGGCGAGAGTGAAGTCCATGACACTCTGTCTCTTGCTCGGCAGTGCCATGGATCCAGAGCCCACCCAACACCCCACTGGCTCCCGTGGGGAATCCCCACCTCTCAGTGTGAGTTCCATGGAAGCAGAGTCCTTCTGGGAGAAGCATTTGGCTTCCCCTCCCTGGTGGTCTCTGTGAGCTCGTCAGCAAAGAGACATTTTGGAGCTAGGAAGTGGCAGGTCCCCCTTCCAGCCCCAGCTTCCCCTGCCAGCAGCCCTGCCGCCCAACCCCAGCTACTCCTGGCTGAGACTTCGGTAGCTGACAGCTCTGTGACACTTGCCTGGGGTCCCCAATGCGCCTGGTTCAGCCAACCAGAAGTGGAATGAGAAATAGAGAATACATTTCTTAAAATCCTTGGCCCAGCAGTGATTCTGATCATTTCTACTCATGTATCACTGGTCAGACAGCAAGGGGGGCAGCCCCTTCTCAGAGAGAACTATACTATGGGAGAGATCATGTAAAGTTTGGTGGGCAATTATCCACCGAGGTGGTGATGAGAGTGGGATGCTGGAAATTCAAATTATAGGGGGCTTGTGGTTATTGGTCTAGAGAATGGCCAAGGAACCAGGGTGAAGCAGGGGAGGACAAAATCACCGAAGGAGTGGCAGGCACAGTGTGAGACCCTGCAGGGATTGGAAGGACGGCTATTGAAATCACCGGGAATCAGAGTAGAGCAGTATTGGAAAGAGTGACAGTGAGCCAGGGCTAAAGCCATCAGCATGAGGAGAAGACCACAAGGGGAGGGGTGACAAGTCTTCTCCTCAGAGCACTGTTGTCTATTTCTACGTCCTTTGATTTTTCCTGAACTTAGTTTCATGGTCTGCAAGGAGATGACACTTTTGTCCTTCACAAAGTGCTCCGAAGGTCACTACACTCCTTTCTCATCCCACTTCTCCAGACAGGTTTCTGATAAGCCCAGGGCCACAACGTACGCATCTGTTAATGTCTAAGAAACGCTGGTGCATTTTGGATCCCTGGAAATCTCTGGTTATGTTTGAAAGCCACAGCTCACCTTGTGCTTTCGTCTTCTTCTGGTAACCATCCACTGACAGACACGCTTATGCTGTCTCACATACTTATCGTCTCACACATACACACGCACACTCTACACATGTACACACACATACACTCACATGCTCACACTCACACACACGCATGAGTATACACACCCCCTTTCATTCCTTAAATGTATCTATCTTGTGTCTTCATTCTCAAGGCCGTAATTAAAACACATCAATTTGATCTACAGCCCTTAGGGAACTGCAGCGTCTTGAACCATGTGAAAGGAAATTACGAGAGGATATGAACAATTTTTCCCATGAGCATAGAATAAGAAAATGGGCATAAACTTCAGCAGAAGGAAATAGGATAGAACTATGAGGAATTTTCTAATTAAGAGGAGTCGAGATCTGTGTCGAGACTACTTTAAGTAGTCTCCTTCTCTACCAATATCTAAGACAGACTTAGACAACATCCTGTCTGAGAGAAACACCGCGCTAAGAGGGACACAGCTCGGAAGCCAGTGGCTCTCAAAGGACTTCCCCAAGACTCTATAAAGGGAGAAAAACAAACTGTGGCTGTCTCAAACCTCGTCTTAGAAAATCCAGGTTCTGCTTTCGGGCTCTAGGCTTTGGTTCACATCCTTTCTGGCATCTGAGGAGGAGAAAGCCATGCTTCTCCAAGGTCAGTACAATTAACGCCTCGCTGAACTATGGAGGTGTGAAAAGAGATGCCCCAGATGAGCCTTCCTAGTAACATTCTCAGCAAAGGGTCAGATTGCTCTTGTTTGCTGGGCAGACGAGAAGACCTGGGTTGAGCTGGGAAAGGGTTTGCTGCTGCCCAGGCACCTGGAGCTGTCAAACACTTCTGCCACCTCCCGCCCTTTGTCAGCTGCTTTAGCCTTAAGCCCATCCTCTGCCCTCCCACCAGGGCCTGGGAGCCTGCTGAAAGACTTATCCTCACCTACTTAATCCCCAGAACATTCTAGTAGCTTAAATTTGCCCCCCATTGATTCCTCATGTCAGGGAATCCACTTATAAGCAAAGAACTGGGACAGGAGCCCTCCAGGGAGAAAGAAACCACCAGCCTAGCTGTCAGCCTTTCTTCACTGTCTCTCTGTCCCCACTTGAGTCCCCTGTGCCTCTCAGAGCTGCTCGTCCTTCTCCTAATTCCCCTATTTTAACTTATGTTCCACATAAAATACCCCCATTATAGCTATGTTCCTATTTCTTTAAGTTTTCTCTTTAGTTCAGGTAAAACAATGCTAACATTTTCCAAGATATTTTTGTAAGAAACAAAAGAAACACTAAGTGGGAACAAATATATACATCAGCGTGCACCAAGCTACCGAAGCCCATTTCCTGCCTGAGGTCTAAGCAGAGCGGGGCTGAGCTGGGACATCTTCCAGGCATTCCCACCTGGGCTCACCTTTCCTCATGTTAACCTTGTCAATTCTTTTTTTTGGGGGGGGCGGGGTAAGGGGAACAGGACTTTTTTTTATTGGGGAACAGTGTGTACTTCCAGGACTTTTCCAAGTCAAGTCGTTGTCCTTTCAATCTTAGTTGTGGAGGGTGCTGTTCAGCTTCAAGTTCTTGTCCTTTCAGTGTTAGTTGTGGAGGGCGCAGCTCAGCTCCAGGTCCAGCTGCCGTTGCTAGTTGCAGGGGGCGCTGCCCACCATCCCTTGTGGGAGTCGAGGAGTTGAACCAGCAACCTTGTGGTTGAGAGGACGTGCTCCAACCAACTGAGCTCACGCTCTAACCAACTGAGCCACCTGTTTGCCCCACCTTTTCAATCCTTGAGGGTGTCCGTCTGCTTTCCCTTCTTTGCCGCCTCCCTCCAGGGCAAGGTCATGCTTAGAGCACTGACCGTGGTACCCAGTCCCCGGTGGACACCGGAGGACAGGTGAGTGGACAAATATGCCATGCTCAGAGAATGGGCCCCTCAGACACACATTCCTAGATGGGAGACAGGAGTCCTGGTATCAGCACAACACCACAACCAGCCATGACACCTTAGCAAATCTGTTTCTCTCTCTGAGCCCTTTCCTCCCACTCTTCTCCTTGTGCTAAGTGCTCATCAAGGCCCTTCATAGCTCAGATAGTCTGTAGGCAGAGCAAGGGACTGCAGAACCGGGCTTCTCTCCAGCCCTCTGCCCAGCAAGTGTGAAGGGCGATTCCCCCACCCAATAGTGGGGAACCAAGCCCAACAAGATGAGGTTTTGACCCTCCTTTTCAATTGCTGCTCTCTTTTTTCAGAAAACTCTTAAGTCATATCCGCCTGTTCTCAACTCCTTGGTGGCTTGCCAAGATGGCCCCAGGAGAGGAACACATCACACAAACACTTCTTCTGTTCTTCATGCCCTGCCCCCTCCCAAACCGCCAAAGTCAAACGGAGGGCAAGCAGAGCAGGGTCACTCAGCTGCCTGGGGCTAGGTGGCTGCAGTGCTCCTACTAAGGCGGCCAGGCCACAAAGGCAGGACGGGCCTCAGTGCACTGGAGGCCTCGTATCCCTTAGTTCCTGCTTTTATCAAGGCAGCGGTGAGGTACAGCCTAAGACAGCGCAACCCAGGTGAAAACATAAGCCACACAGCAAAAAGGGAAGCTAAAAGATAAATGGACAGCATGCACTGAATATGGGGGTTTATATTAATTTACAAAGACCAAGTAATCTCGAGATCATAATGGTGTGGGAATTGTGGGAGTGAAGTTCCTGGTCTCTAAACATGGTCTACAATTTGAGGTATAGGAAGAACATAGCAAAACCTCCGTTTATTATATTTTAAATCTCACCATTCAAAATTTTGCATTATATAATGCATACATTTACACAGTTCAATTTATAAATAAACATACGTATGCTGGGGTGAATGCTCAGGAAAGTATTTACAGGGAAATGAATATTATCAAAAAGTTTGGAATCCACTATCAAGCAGTTTTGCTCTTTTCTGCAGTTGTGTACTGGCGTGGAGTTTTTCCAACTGCTAGGAATGAACTGGGGCGAGGCTGGGGCTTTGGTGGGAACTGAGACACTGTCACATTCCCTAAGACAACAGCAGCAGGGGACTGTCTCTGCCTGAGAAAGGAGGCGACAGAAGACCCAATAAAGCTAGAAAATGGTGTCAGTCTTAGCCAGGCCCCCGAGGGAACCCCGGTGAGATGTTTGCACTTTCTCAGCCAAGGTAGCCTGAGGCCGAGGAGAGAAATGACTTCTGGTCATTCTCCAAACCTCACTGAGCACTTTCCTGAGCATCTCCTGTCTTTATTCTGGAAGCCAATAAACAAGATCTAATCTCTCTTCTCACTGGGACACACCTGGGAAGTCAAGGGGAAGTGAGCAATGGAGCATTTCATCTTTCCCAGATTCTGGCTGTAAAAGTGACCCTCCACAAGCTGGGAGAATACTCCGCAGGCACCGAGCAGGGCAGTCATGCAGCGGAAGGGACCTAGATGCCAGCTCCCTCTGCAATGACATCCGTGCTGTCCTAGTGGGTCCAAGCTGTTGACTCTGCCTCTGGAAGGGAAAGCTTTCTCCTTGAGTCTGGCACCAAACTGGGGAGCAGGGCTGATACTTGGAGGTCAGGATTATCGTGTTTCCCCGAAAATAAGACCTAGCCCGACAATCAGCTCTAATGTGTCTTTTGGAGCGAAAATTAATATAAGACCCGGTCTTATTTTACTGTAATATAAGACCAGCTCTTGAATAGAATAGAATAGAATAGAATAGAATAGAATAGAATAGAATAGAATAGAATAGAATAGAATAGAATAGAATAGAATAGAATAGGATAGAATAGAACAGAATAGGATAGAATAATAGAATACCGGGTCTTATATTATTTTTTGCTCCAGAAGACGTATTAGAGCTGATTGTCCGCCTAGGTCTTATTTTCTGGGCGACACAGTAACATTGAAAGTGGCCCTGCTAAAAGGAGAATTGTTAAGGACAAATGTAGAAAGTGGATGGAAAGACAAACCCCACCGACTGTATTGGCCTGTGACAAACAGAAAAAAGAAATCTCAGTTAATGGAAAGTTGGGAGCTGAGAGTTACAAATTAAAAGAAGCGTCAGACTCACACTCCAGTGCTCTTCCTGCCAAGACTTTAATGCTCTTGAGAATCCTTTGGCCAGTTGCTCATCCCTAAATCCCAGCAAGACAATGGGAGCGATCTCCCATTCCCACGAGAGGACTTCATTTGCCGAGTGATGCCCGGCTCACTTGCCCAAGGGGGATAGCTGAATGCAATGCCCACTCCCTCTGAGTGTTACTCTTCCCTCTACAGGAGGCTCACCACCGTTTTCTCTGTTTCCACCACTCAGAGCACCCGAAGATCTGTCTGCCTCGCGCCCTGCGGCAGACCTATATCCGGAAGGTTGGAGACACTGTGAAACTACTAATCCCATTCCAGGTGACCATGTCAGCCCCATGCTGGGTCTATGGCTGGGAACAAGACAGGGTTTGATTTGGAGACAGATACCAAGTGTCCTGCTAGCAGTGGGGCAGTCGTCCTGGCCTTGAATGGAGAGAGCCATGTCACCAGAAGTGTGGGGCCAAATGGGCCTTCCATCTATACCCCTGAGGGTGGGTCGGGTCAGGCCCCATTTGATGAAGGCTAATCTATGCCCTTCAGTCAGCAGAGGTCTGGGAGCTCTCAGTGGGAGGGCTCTCGGGAGTTTGGGCAGCTATTGTTAGTCCCAGCTGCCCTGGGTATCCATGACCTAAATTCCCAGAGAGTGGGAAACCCAAAGCCATCCCCCTTTTCCCATGATCCTTTGGCTATTGCTAAAAGACAAAGTCCCCTGGGAGAGTATATCAACCTCTAACTCAAGGAATTTGCAGCTGCAAGTCAAGTGACCATGTGGAACTGGGGGGAAGGGACTGCTCACAGCTCATCCCTATTCCTCAGGGCAAACCCAAACCTCAAGCCACCTGGACACATAATGGCTGTGCTTTGGATGCCAGTCGTGTAAGCGTGCGGAATGGGGAGCGGGACTCCATCCTCTTCATCCGAGAAGCCCAGCGTGCTGATTCGGGTCACTACCAGCTCAGTGTGCAGCTGGGTGGCCTGGAGGCCACTGCCACCATTGACATCTTGGTGATTGGTATGGTGTGGGAAGTAGAAGATGGGGTGGTCCTCAGGGGCTCCCTCTGCAGGCTGAGAAGGAGGCTTGCAGAGAGCTGGGGAAGCTCCGGTGCCTCCCCCACTGAGCACGGGACACAGTGGTGTGTGAAGGGAGGAGTGGCTGAGCAGAGAAGGGGAAGGGGCCACTCCTGAGGTGATTTCCACAATGTGAGTTGTACCACGCCCACTGTCGCGCTTGACCCTTTCAGAGAGGCCAGGCCCTCCTCAGAGTATCAAGTTGGTGGATGTTTGGGGCTCCAATGCTCTCCTGGAGTGGACACCTCCGCAAGATACGGGCAATGCAGCACTCCTGGGATACATGCTGCAGAAGGCTGACACAAAATCTGGGGTGAGGCCCAGCAGGAGGGAGGGAGGGAAGCATAGCACATTCTAGAATGGAGCTCTGGTAGCTCCACGTGGTGGGCTAAGGTGGACCGAGTTCACAAAACGGGTGTCTCATTCACGGCATCTTCTTGGGCCCCCGAAGCTGTGGTTCACGGCGCTGGAGCGTTTTCACCACACCAGCTGCACGGTCTCCGGGCTCATCGTGGGCAACTCCTATGCGTTCCGAGTCTTTGCTGAGAACCAATGTGGGCTCAGTGAGACAGCCCCCATCACTGCCGACCTTGCCCACATCCAGAAAGCAGGTAAGGCACGGAGACCCTGCACTGGGAAGAGCTAAGGATAAAGAGTTGAAGGGGGATGGGATCTCAGACACCACCGTGTGGCCCTTCCTGATCCCCTCAGCTACTGTTTATAAGGCCACGGGGTTTGCCCCGCGAGATTTCTCTGAAGCTCCAAAGTTCACCCAGCCTCTGGCAGACTGCACTGCAATCACTGGCTATGACACCCAGCTCTACTGCTGTGTCCGCGCCTTTCCCAAGGTGAGCAGGGAGGTCTCGGGGCTGGCTGCGCCACGCTGCTTCCTGCTCCTGCTCTAACCTTAGCTACGTGAAGAGCATTCTCACCCAAATGTTTGTTCCCATCCCCATCATCTGCCTCATGCACCGCAGGTTATGTCGAAATAGTCAGGGCACTTGCAGTCCACGAAGGCTGATGTGCATGATCCCAGTTTTCCTTTTAGTGTCTGCTCCTCATATATGCAGATGCCTTGCTCTGACTGGCTGGCAACTGGGCATGGCTTCAAAGTTGTCTCTCTGGCAGGGGTGATGGAGTGCCGTTGGTTTCTCCTTACTCACCCCACTCCTCCCCACCCCCCACACCACCAGGCGTCATCTGTTCAGGGCCACACACATACAAGCTGCCTAGAGTTGAGCCTTTAGCCACAATCCTTAACACTCTAGCCACTGTACTCCACACATGGCATAAAATGCCACTGCCAACCTTTACTAAGTACCTTTTGTGTATTAGTCCTGGACCAAACTACGTAGGGATAACATCTCAGAAAGAGAAGACCAATAATCCCATCTTAGAAACTACTTTCTAACCAGAGGGAACAGGACTGGCTTTCCAAGCAACAGTGGGAATAGCATAGGAATGGTTCAACAATGTACATACAAAGAAGACGAGATCCTGACGCCCAGTGCTTTGGATCCATGACGGGGCTGCTTGAGCAAGGTGGAATACAAGTTACCGCCTTTCTTCTGATCAGGAATACATACTTGATGAACGAAACAAGGTTTCAGGTGCTCTTTTCAACCAAAAGAAGGAGTATGGAGGCTGTTGAAGGTACTGGAAGTGGAATCCCTCCCCAAATATAAGGGATGGAGGCCATTCTCTCTTCTAGATCCCTGTACCATCTGTTTTTAAAGCACCCTACTCCTGCTTCTCTGACCGGTGTGTTCCCAAACCTTGTCACTGGCAAAGAGTCTCAGAGACTAAGCATGAAAATAACAATTCGGTTCTTAACCACCCCTACTGCCCCCTCATCTTTATCTTCCAGCCAAAGATCATTTGGCTGAAGAACAAGATGGATATCCAAGGCAACCCCAAGTACAGAGCCCTTACATGCCTGGGAATCTGCTCGCTAGAAATTCGCAAGCCTGGTCCCTTTGATGGGGGCGTCTATACCTGCAAGGCGGTTAACACCCTGGGGGAGGCGTCTGTGGACTGTCGGGTGGATGTGAAAGGTAAGGGCAGAATCTGTGCCTTAGGGTAGTCATCTCCTGTCTGCAAAGGGGGGAAAGCAGGGGCAGAGACACAAGCCCACATGGAGAAGGGCTTAGTTTGCTTCCCCTTTTGGGCCTTCTCATCTCTGTCACCATCAAGATGTATTTAAGGAGCCACTTTTCTTATCCCCTGTCTCATTTTTTTCCATTGTAATTCTGTAATATAGGAAGAATTGCTATTTCCATTTTGCAAGGGAGACACATGAAGCACAGGAGGTGATTGGTTTACCCAAGATTTCTAGTGTTGGTTAAGTGAGGAGCTGGCACTATCGTGGAAACAGCCCAAGTCTCCTAGTCCTCACCAGATGTTTTTTCTTGAAACTATACAGTCTTCTTCCGAGTCAGTCCAGGAAACCTGCAGCTGTTTGTTTGAACCTGCAGCTTTTAGACAAACCAGAAGACTTTCCCCTCTGGTTTGTGTAAAGAAAATATTGCACATCTTCTCTACTTCTTTTCAAGTATTCATTCCTTTATCCATTCCTGTCACCTTGTTAGATCACTGCATTTTAGCACATTGTTTTTATAATTGTCTATCTACTGATCTGTTTCCCCAGTAAAGTATGAGCACTGTTAGGGCAGGGACAGTTTTATTTGCCTGCGTCCCCCCAGTAATGAGCCCAGTTTCTGACACACAGCAGGCACTCTCTAAGTGTGTGGAGCATGAATCAGGAATAAATGGGTCATTACCTGCCCTATTCTTCCCTATGCCCAGACACACCCCTTGTTAGCACCGTGGACTCCCAAAAAATCAGAGAAGTATATCCCTCCTCAGTACTCCAAAGGAAGGTTTCCCAGAGATTTCTGAGATATTAACATTGAGAAATGTCGGGATTCTTGCAGCTCCTGAATGAGGCTCTCTAAGAGGCATGGGCAATTCTGAAGAAGGTAAGGAAAGAGAAACAGGGTGTCTGAGTGGAGTATTTGATGTTTACGGCTAGTGTTGTTCAGATAGATGTGTATTCCTGTAGTCCTGAGCCTTTCAACCATATGCATTCACTGGTGACAACTTTTCTTTTATCCATTTTTTAAAATGTAAGTTAATAGTCTCATCCCCATGGAGTGAACGTACCACAGATGAAGTCTATTTTTGTCACATCTTCTACCTGTTTGTACTCCTCAAGTTCATGACAGGAATTAAACCTAATGGTCCTCTGAAGAAGAGTGATAGCATCTAATTGGAAGGGGTTTCTGTGGGAGGGAGGGAGGCCGGTGCTATAAGAACAGATGTCAAGGGAACCATCAAGAGTGGAGGATGGGTGAGAGTCACCACCACTACATGGCAGCAGCGTGGAAAAGGCGACAGGAAGATGTTCTTGTCAATTAAGTGTTTCTACCTCAGTATCATAAGCATGGTGAGAAACGGATTTATTGCCTGTTTTTTAACTTTGAAGTTTATGGATTCCTTCCCCTTCAAGAAAAGAAAACCATCATGATCATTACATGTCAATAATAATTGAACATTTGGGCATGTGGTTCCAAGCAGCACATTACTGGCAAAGGGCAACTCAAATCACTGTTTAGACTTTGACAGCACTTTCAGAGTCTAAATCATCCATAGTAGAAATCTTGTGTACAAACTGATGAGTCAGGTGAAAAAGCAGCTCGTGAGAGAATTAAAGAGAACTGTTTCCCAATGTCTCCTCTGACTTACGGCGCCTAGCTGATAAAAATTGAGAATGCATTCAATCCCAAAAGCCATTTATTTAAGCCTATCATTGCTAAACAGCAAATGAAAACCCTAAGGGGTGCGTTAAAAGTACAGACTTCTCAGGAGAGCTGTCTCTGCCCGTTGGCTTGTAAAGACCATCCTCTCACCATCCCCTCAACTCCCCATCAGAGTGATGTTGGGTTAATGTTAGCCTTGTTAGTGTTAATTGTCCTTTCACCTCTCTCCCAGCTGCTGCCCAGCAATGAAGCCGGGTATGTAGAGAATTCATAGCACAGAACCCAGGGGCCATGAAGAGGGGATGCCTCAGCACATTGGATATGCTCTGGCTGTTTGCTGTTAGGGCCATAGTAAATTCTTTCTTTTCTGTGCCTCCAGGAAGCCTGACTGCGATGAGATTGAGCTCCGGCACAGCGTCTGGTTTGGACTGGTCTAAATAAATGTGTGGATTCTCAGTGCATAAGTGTCCATCTGTTAGAGCTTTTCCATGTGGGAAAACCATTTAGGAAGTTGGAATTCTTTAGCCAGACTGTATGGAATCTCAGAACCCTCAGACTCCTCTTTCTCTTTCCATATCTACATTCTCTTCCACAAAGGTTGCTAACACTGTCTTGTCCCTAGATAGTCATGACAGAGCTGAGTTCAACTCTATACAGTATGAGGTGCTGAAAGATGCTGAAGATGACTTGCTCTCTTCCTCTCTGGGCTTTCCAGTAAAAGTTGGGTAACAAGATCACATCCATCACAGAGATCAGACAGCAGGACACACATATATACATAGCTAATTAAGGACAGACCTCCTAAGTCTTGAGGGCTGGGAGATACTGAAGAAATTGGAGCAGTCTCATTAAGCCCTTGAGAAAGAGTTAAGGTGAGGTGCCCTTGCTTACGTTTGTTTTTATTCTTAAAACAAATAAGATACTGAAGGTATTCTGTGATGGAATCTGCAAAAGATAGCAACGATTCCTCCCATCCTAGTATGGGCATGGTACTCTTCCCATCAAGAGTTGGGGTCTATTTCTCCTCTTGAATTGGGGCTGACCATGTGACCTGCTTTGACCAAAAGAATGTAGCGGAGGTGATGCTGGGTCAGTTCTGGACTTAGACCTTAAGAGGTCAGGTAGTTTCTGCTTTTGCTTCTGGAAGTCAGCTCCCACGTAAAGAATCTGAGGACAGATTACTGAATTGTGAGAGGCCACATTATAGAGGACAACCAGGTCTCCCAGCTGACAGCCAACACCACAGCCCTAGCTATGTGTGGCCACCTTGGACCCTTCATCCAAGCCTTATCTACTCCTTGTGGAGGGAAGACAAGTTGTCTCTGCAGAACCCTGCCCAAATTGTAAAATTATGAGCAGATAAATGGTTGCTGTGGTTTCACTGAATATCAGGGTGGTGCGTCATGTGGTAATATATAACTGAAACAGCCCTCTATGCGTCAGCCATTGAACGAAGTGCTTTGTCTCTTTTGATCTTCATTTTACAAATGAGTAAGTTTAACCTTATAAATAGCTCCAAATATGCAGCTGGTAAGTAGCAGAGCTAGGATTTGAACCAGGTCTGTTTGACCTCAAGCATTCCCTATTTCCTCTCATCTCTTTTACTCAGTGACCTCCACTGTAGTAGATATGGGCTTAAGAATGGAAAGATTTCCAGGATCCAGTAAATATTAGGCAAGATTTTTGAGGAGGAAGGGGATGTGTTTGGGCTGAGAAGAGTGTAAAAGGCTTTTTTGTTCAGACTATTTTAAGGTCTATTTTAAGTTGAGGAAAAGTATCTTTTCTAGCCTTTCTCAACTGGAGTTCTATGAGAATTAAGACCCAATGTCCCAAGGCATCCACTGCGTGTCATAAATTAACTTCTTCCTATGCAACTAGAATGTTACTAGTTATGTACCATCCTTGGGAAACTTGAGAAAACAGTCACACAAATCATTTGTAGGGTCTAATGCGCTTAAACCCTGCTGAGAATGTTGAGAGGTGGAGCAGACTCCAGAGCCAACCAGTCATGTACAGGGTAGCCAAGAGGCCTCCCTCTAGCAGTTCTCAGTCACTTTTTACATTTGACCCCTCACTTTATTTATGAAGCGAGGATTGTGACCTTCAGTTTCATGGTTTGGATGATAATTATGACTATCAAGTGCTCTCAGCTATGATGCCCTAAGCATCAGTTAGACCTCTGGCCTCAGCCCCCAGCCCCATGCCTCTGCTGTTTGTTGAAGTACTCAATGACTATACCTTAAAGTTCACATATGCTCAACCTTCATGGTGAAGGAACAAAATCTTCTTTACACTGAACAGGACCCCTAATCACAGTTAATTCTTCTGCATTCAAGAAAACCTGCACTGGAATCCTTAATTTTTTTGATTTATGTATTCATCACTTTGGAGTACCTTCTGAACTAAGGCCTACCATGTGCCTGGGCAGGAGTAAAATTTCTTCATTAATTCACTTATTTATTATTTATCCAAAATCTTAAACACGTGCTCATACGTATCATTTTGGGGTTGACCTCCAGGGGACAAATGTTTCCCAGGTTAGTGGCCTTACGCTGAGTGAAGAATTCTTGTACTTGAAATCTGTATTTTTCTGTCTTTGTTGTCATTTGGAAGAGAAAGTAGTTCTGCTTTTTTTTCCCTCTGGTACTGCAACAGTTTTCAAAATCATAATTTAGCGATGGAAAAATGCATATAAATTACCTTAGGAGAAACTAACTTCCAATTTGCCAAAACTGCTTCCCCCAATTACCTGAATACGGGTGAAGAAGTAAGTGCAGTTTCCCCACTCAAGCTGTTCCTAGGGAAAGAAAGAATGCAGTTAAATAACAACTTCTTTCCCCAGGGCTCCACTTTGCCACTATTTGCCTGGAGAGGGAAGATACTGGCTCTGGTTTTCCCACCTCCATAGATCCTGAATCCTACAGGCAACTGAAATTTCACCTTAACTAGCAATCCTATGGAAAAAGAGGCAGTCCTGTCTCAGCTCTTTCTCACATAAGCTTGCAAGTTCTGAGTCTCCCCACCCTTTCCCTTATCACCCCACTAAATTTCAAGTCTCCTTTGCTTCTGGTGGCGTTTATTACAGTAATATCTCACTCCTGCCAACCTCACTACCTCAACTTCACAGCTAAAAGCGAGGAAGTAAACAAAAAAGCCTATAAATGGCCCACAAATACTGGAGACTAGCGCTCAGGCTCTTTGTTTACAGGAAAGCTCTTCAGCCCATTTGTAGGACCTTTTTGATTTGACTTTTAGAACATTTCTAAACTCTGTTAACTGGTGACCCAGCCTATTCACAGGCAACACTTGGAAACAACAGAAAGAATATCCCTAATAAGTGGGCTTAAGTGTTTTACAAACACAGCTTTGAGAGGTAGCAAGTTACAAACACACCCTCAAAAGCCCCTGACCTGCAGGGTATAAAACTTGATATTCGTAATTTTCATCCAACCATGAAACTAACGGTCACGATCTTCGCTTCATGGATAAAGCGAGGGGTCAAATATAAAAATTGACTTGGGGTGGCCGCATGGCTCAGTTGGTTAGAGTGCGAACTCTCAACAACAAGGTTGCGGGTTCAATTCCCACATGGGATGGTGGGCTGCACCCCCGGCAACTAAAGATTGAAAAGGGCAACTGGACTTGGAGCTGAGCTGCGCCCTCCACGCCTAGATTGAAGGACAACGACTTGGAGGTGATGGGCCCTGGAAAAACACACTGTTCCCCAACATTCCCCAATAAATTTTTTTTTTAATTTAAAATAAATAAAAATTGATTCAAGCTTGCGTCACTTGTAAACGGAGGAGTCACGGTTGAATTTGAACCCAAATGGCCCTGTCTGAGAAGACCCTTGTTTTCTTTACACCTTGGCTGCCTAAGGGTCTGAACGTGCTCTCCTAAAAAGCCATGGAAAATGTACTTCCTAGAGAACCTCGATATACCTAAAATATCAGTGTTTCGATACTTCCGTAGCTTGGAAAAATCGCCACTGAGGACGTCTGGCAAACGCGGCGCTCGCGTATGGAGTGAGCCTGAGGAAACGAATTTTCTCAGTCAGAGCGTTAGCTTTTGGGCCCACAGCCGAGAAAGGCATCAGGTGACCATGCCGGTCCCCGGGGCTACACACCCCGGCTCCGCCTAGCAGTTCCGGGAGGGAGAGGAGCAGGGATGACAGGGAGCGAAACCCACACTCATCGGCCAGCAAAGGCCTCCCGGGCACGCGCGCGCGCTCGCGACCTCCCCGCTCCTTCCTTGGAATGGCTAGCTCTCCACACGGCCCCACCGGCGGACTTCCGGCCAGCGGCCCGCTGTCGCCCCGCCCCCTGGGGGCGGGGGATGCTGGGATCCACCAATCACTGTGCACATGTGGTAGGAGTGGGTGGGCCGGAGAGATTCGAAAGGAGCCCCGCCCCCTCGGAGTTGATTCCCGGGACTGAGTTGTGCGAAGAAAGCACAGTTCACGGGAGGTGAGTGGGGGGGCGGAAAGTGAAAACTGAGGTTGAGCTGGAGGTGTGGCGTGGCTGGGGTGCTGCGGGGAGTGGAAAGGAGGCTTGGGGAGACGAAGAACCCGTAGGATGGTGGCAGGAAGGATAATAGGGCGCGCAGACCGCCCCCAGTGAGGAGAGGCCGGGTGGTCGCCTGGGGGACGGGAGGGCAATCTGCGGAGAGGGATAGGAGTGCAGGGGGAGCTCTCCGCACCTTCCCGGAGGGAACGGTAGTAACAGGGGCAGGTGCTGCTCCTGGGAGGCTTGCTTTATTTCCAGCATGACTCCCAACGCCCTGGCTTGCACCCTAGCTGAGAGCCTTGGGTAGGGTGGAGATCTGAGGGAAGTGTGTTTTCTCTCCAGTTCGGATCTAAGCTGACTCCTGCTCCTGCTGGCTGGAACATGGGAGATTTGCAAGAAGGTAAGGGAGCCCTGGAGGGAAGATTGAGGCCCTGTGATGGAGAGCCATGTTAGGGACACAAGGCTGGCATTCGTTCTTAACTCCCCTACAGATGTGAAGTTTATAGTGGATGAGACCTTGGACTTCGGAGGGCTGTCACCATCTGACGGGTACCAGCCTCTTTATCCTACTTACTCTCCTCCACCGATGCCTCTGTCTCTAGCCCCTTACTGGTGAATTTTGGGTCTCAAACCTGGGTCTCAAGGCTGGATGTGCTGGGGCTGCTGGGTGGCTGGTTCTCTTGGGCCTCTATGACACTATTCCTGGGAGAAGGGAGAAGCTGGAATGAGATTGCAGGGAGTTAAGAAAGAGGGCAAGTGGATTTGCTGCATCTCCATCCTGGCATAATTGCCGGTGTCAGTAAATGCTACCGGCCTATCAGGCCTCACCGAACCCAGTCTCTCAAATCTAGAGGCCAGATCTCACAGCCAGCATGGGCGTCAGGGTTTGGGGTTGTTTCTCTGGCTCTGTGCGGTTTTGCCCAGTCTCCCTTGTACAGTCTCCTGTTCTCTTCCATGTGGGCACAGTGCCTGGTTTGTTTTCTGTCTCAGTCGTGAGGAGGAAGACGTAGCAGTGTTGGTGACGTCTGAGAAACCGCTCCGACGCGGCCTCTCCCACCGAAGTGACCCAAATGCGGTGGCCCCCACCCCCCAAGGTCTGAGGTTCAGCTTAGGCCGCCTCAGCCCAGAGAAGCTGGAGGAGATTCTCGATGAGGCCAACAGGCTGGCAGCGCAGCTGGAGCAGTGTGCCCTGCAGGAGCAGGAGAGTACAGGCGCGGGCTCCGCACCTCGAAGGGTGAAGCCCAGCCCTCGGCGGGAGACCTTTGTGCTGAAGGACAGTCCTGTCCGAGACCTGCTGCCCACTGTGAGCTCTTTGGCTCGGAGTACCCCCTCCCCAAGCAGCGTGCCACCCCGACTGCGGAGCAGCGATAAGAAGGGGTCAGTCAGGGCTTTTCGGGCAACCTCTGGAAAGAGGCCCTCCAGCGTGAAGAGGGTGAGTTTGGAGGGTCTGGGCTGGATGTGTGCCCCCGGACACAGTGTGTGACTTGGTACAACCATGGCATAGTTTCCTTGTTTGTAAAACGGGGATGGTAAAATTCTACCTTGTAGAATTATTGGAATTAAACAAAATACCATAAGCCATGCACTTACCACTGTGTGCATAGCTCTCTAATGTCTGTAATACACTCTCAATAAATGGTACTAGTGATGATGATGATGTTGGCAGCTTACTTCTGCCCTTTTTTACTGGGATCTAGGCAACTCTCCACCTCTATCCCTCAACCAGCCAGCAGAACGGATTCTTTTTCCATTCTAGTCCCTTTTTTTTTTCGTGTCTCTTTTTCTGTTTCAGGAGTCGCCCACTTGCAATCTGTTCCCCACATCCAAAAGCCCAGCATCTTCTCCTCTTTCCCGATCAACTCCTCCAATCCGGGGAAAAGCTGGGCCCAATGGGAGAGCAACAGCAAGTGAGAAGACCTGGGCAGCAAAGCTGTGGGTGAGTGGGAGTAGGGAAGATGTGGAATTTACCCTTAAATTCCTCTGTTCCTCTGCACCAGGCCCACCTACCCCCGTGGTCAGACCAGTCTTGGCCCCACAGCCTTCTACTAGCAACTCTCAGCGCCCGTCTCGGCCACAGGGAGCAGCTGCTAAACCTTCTAGTCGACTGCCTGCTCCCTCGGCCATCCCCAGGCCTGCCAGCCGGGTGCCACTCACCAGCCGGAGTATACCACCCAGCAAAGGTGCCCTAGCTCCAGATTCTCTGTCAACTCGGAAAGGACTTCCAAGACCAAGCACCACAGGGCACAGAGGTGAGGAAGAATGGACAGTAAGGGTAAGAAGTCAGGAGGAAGAAGACCTACTCTTGCCCAGGTAGATCATACCTCCCAGAGATGGTAACAATGACCACTTTCTCCATCTTCATTACAGCTCTGTTTGAAGAAGGCCAGACTGAGTTAAGGAGAGAATTTGGGCCTAGGCCAAGAGTTCTGAGTCTTGGTTTCCAAATAACGTGGGTGGGAGGAAAGGCAGTAATCCCAAACTCTGCCTTCATCCAGTATTTCTTTTTGGAAGGTCCCGTGAACTTGCTGCTAACTCATTTCTTTTGCTAACTCCCATCAAGTTCCTGTTTCCCAGCGACCAACTCTTTCTGTCACTGGTACCACTCGCAGTAATCTGCAGCCCCCCAGGAAAGTTGCAGTTGCCGGACCTACCAGGTAAGACTGGTCGAGATGCTATCTCTTTCTCCACTGTCATCTGGGCCTCTGAGCTGTTATGCACAAGTCGTAGATCAGTCCTGATTCCTGTGTGGCAAACTGGGGACAAGGAGGGGAGCCCGGAGGGTCTGGGTGTCCCATGTCTTCCTACCCCGAGGAATTTGAACTCAGCCGGGTAACAGATGGGCTTGAGGAAGAAGAGCAATAAAGCAGTTCCTCCTGTCTCTCTAGGTAAATAGATCAGGACAGCAAGCCAGGATTCAGTAGCAGACTACTACAGTTACTGCCTGGACTCACTCTCCGCGGCCTCCCAAGCCCTCTCATTGGAGGCAGTTCCTCACTTCAGCAGATTCTGGCCCAGGGGCAAGAGGAAGAGATGCCACCTGGGCTGGTGCCCCAGTAGTAGAGACCATGAGAGACGGGGTGGATTGGGGTTGAACTGGAGGGGGGTGAAAGAAGACCAGGGGAAAGAAGTTGCCTCCCAGCAATGAGATTCACAAACAGGAAAAAAGAAATGCGGAAGAGTGGGTTGTCCTCATCTACCCCCGCTCTTATGTTCAGCCCCCGAGTTTGATCTCCTTCCCAGGCAGTGGTTCACTGGACATTTACATGTGAATGACCTCCAGATAACCTCCCTGCTCTCCTCCTGAATTACCTCCTCTACTGAACTCCATCCAGCCTGTCTGGAAAGGCAGAGGCAGCCACGTGGCTTCCGAACATTTTCCCTGTGAATCCGGACTTTTAAACAGGCCAGTTTATGATAAGCTTACTCTGTTGGCTTGCATTTTTCTAAAATAAAATAAATGTATTTTTATATTTTTATATTCTCTGTATATGTGAAAGAGAATCTTGCTCTGATTTCTAACAAATTGGTAATAAATACCTATGTAATTCCAATGAGGAAGCCAGGAATGGCTTCCCAGGCAGGGTCTAGATAGGGCCACCTAATCAAGCTGTGATGACTCCTCTTTTTGGCATTAGATAGGAAACAGGCTGTCTTTTCCCAGGATTTGTATGTTATTAAAAGGTCCAGATCAAATTAAGTATAGCTTAATTCACAATAGGTGAAGCTATTAAGCCATGGTCTATATATTATTTATATGTTAAAGTTGGGTGTCCTTTCGTGACAAGAGAATGGATCCTCCTAGGAACTCCTCAGCATCTTGTCTGCTGTACTTATGGGGTGAAGGGACCTTTTGTTGGGTACTGTGGTATTCAGCTTCGCTGGTTGCTTCAGGTAGAAGATAGCGGAAAACCTCTCATGTTCTACCTTACTTCACTGGCATCGTTGGTGTTCTCCTCTTATTTCCCCTAATAGACTTGAGGGGCAGCCCCAGGATTTATGATTCCCTGCAGTGTCTAGCGTTGTGATTTGTATGTGGCAGAGAATTTCCTTCGTTTATGGAAAAAATATTTGTGTGCAAGATGAGTGTTTGTTGAATGAACAACAAAGACTCATTTAAGAGATTGAACTAAGGGTCTCCCTTTTCCCACAGCCCTTGACTTTTGCAACCAGAACAAACTCAATTCCTTGTGAGTTTTGAGAGAATGTTACTCTTTGAAGGGGAGGCCATGACTCAAGGAAGCCAGCTGGCAACTGGGCAAAGATAGTGGAGTGCCATCTGGTGCCACCCCCCACTCTTATATGCCCATAAGCGCCCAACTTAGGCACTGAAACGCCTCCCTCTGTTCCCAGGCCAGGGGCCTTTCACTGTTTTCTTCTTTTTCTGGCTGATCTTCAAGTTCATTTCCTACCTTCACCTGTGTCACAGTGACAGCTGCCTACACATTCACCTTTCTCTTCAGCCTCTTGCAGCTACTCCTGCAGCCTCTGGGATTCCAAGAATTGAGTTAGGGGAGAGGGTGTGGAGACACATTGAGTATTTGGTTCTGGAGCAATTTGGTAGAGGCAAGAACACCTCAGGTGTGTTTCCCAGCTGCGTCCCACACTAGTGAGTAGGGCCTGTTGGTGACTTCCCGCTCTGACAGAAGCACTGGAAGGAGGGCAAGCGAGGCACACACTTAGGTGTGGCCAGCAAATGGCAGGTGTGGCCTGCGTGTGGGCCAGGCCCTGGCGGGTCCGGTCGTTAGAAGCAAAAGGATCGGCAGACCCTGTGCTGTTGCCACCTGGTGGCCGGAGAGGACAAGACACGTCCCTTTGGCCCTCGATCAGTCTTGAGTTTTGTACCCACCCCCAGCCCCATCCCGCTCCAAACCTGCTTGACCAACATGCAGTAGGCAGTGCCAGCTAGGGAGGAGGCCTGCTGGCCACAGCAGCCCTTGTTCAGCTACTTGCTTACTTCCTCCCCTTTGGTCTCGCTTTCTGTTTTTTCTTTATGCACTCGACCCCTGCCCCCAACCGGTAGCAACAAAGAGGGAAGCCAATGCTCACGGGCCTCTTTCTATGCACTAGGAACTGTTCTAAGTGCTTTACATGTGTTAACACATTTAATTCTCATAAAAGCTCAATTACACAAAATCATCCTCATTTTACAGGCAAACAAACTAAGGCCAAGAGAGAGTAAGTCAATCTAGCTCCCAGGTCTGTGTTCTTAATCACTCCCCTCTGTTGCCCTCAGGTTAACTCCCTATCTAGTTTGTTGAACAGAACTTGGAAATACAAGTAATTCCCCAAACTTGGGAATAGAAGTAATGTTGCAGAGCACACAGTTGGCTAGGGTATGAGTAGCTGCTTCACTTCTAATGGGGAGAAAAAAACTGTTGGGGGAATCGGACAAGGGGCTAGCTCACCAGCCACTTGGTATCTGAGTCCCATGACCTCTTGGCCCTTCCTGCTATTGTTTTCCAGGGACCAGGCCTCCCTCCCTCTGGAAGGACAGGACACCAAACAGGAGTGCATGTTGATGATGCTCAACCCGCACAGAACTAGTTTATTCAGTAGTATGGGGAAATGAAACAAAAAAACAAAGAACACAAAACCCTACCATATTTACAATCACAATCAAACTGTACAATCTGACGGTTAGTATCAAGTTAGCTTCCAGCATCTTTGTATTTTTTTCAGTCAAGTCATCAGTAGTAAAAACCAGTTAAATTTTTAACCCTTTGCAGGAATTGCTGAGGGGAGAGGTCAGGGAGGATCCTTGGCAGGAAAGCCAGAAATCAGCCTTACAAATGACAAACAGGAGCATGTTTCCTGCCCATATCCTCTTTTTTAGCCACCTGTTCCAGAGGAAAGTCTGTGACAAGTCTGGAATACATGCTTAGCATAGTGGTGACTCAAATGAATAGCAGTTGGCAAAACTGAGGGGAGGGGAGAGGCGGGGAGATGACAGTCTGTAGCAAGGGGAAGGGCCTCAGCTCCCCATGCCAGGACTGCTGGGTACACACCCCACCTGTAACAGCCACATCACACCCCCGGGACTGGACACAAACCCACCCCAACACAAAAGGCAAATAAATAAAATATATATATTAACTCTCTCTTCGCAGGGAGCTGGGAGTCGGGGGAGAAAGAGGAACAGGACCTGGTCCTTTGAAGAAGAGAGCCAATTCCCGGAAGGGGTTAAAAATAGAACGTCTCAGTGGCCACAGCAAGTCAGACAGAGTGGGGTTTATCTGATCTTGGGGGGATGGGTGAGTGGACCCCAGAACCCAGACTTGAGACCTGTGCTTGGAGCAACTGAGTCAGCACTGTATTTCCTCTTCCTCTCCGTCCTACCCACACAACAGTAAAGAAGCGCAACTTAACATGACTGGCCTTCCCCACGTGCGGGTCGGGCAGAGAAATGAAGCACTTTTGGGTCAGCAAACTGAGCAAACACCTGGGCTGCAGCATGTGGCAGTCCAGGGAGAGGAGAGGGGCTGGGGTGGCCCGGCCGCCGCCCAGGGGCACGGGTTCCCCTCAGAATGTGTTCATGCAGCATTTGGGGGTCCGGGGGCTCTGAGTCCTTCTGCCCCCTCTCCAATCAGGGCTTTTTCAGTTCCTGGGAGGGTGGCACAGGCAGGGTGACGAGCACACTCTGCCCTGACACCCCTGCCATACTGAGGCCCGCAGGGTACAGCCTTCAGGGCTCGCTGCCCTGGGTGTGTGTGGCTTTGTCCTTTCCTTTTGGTGATGGCAAATGAGGGGCAGGCCCCTCAAGAGTCCCTCTCCTCCCAGAGGCACAGCAGATGGGAAACTGGGGAGACATCCCGGGAGGTCCTATCCTCTTTGGGAAGGGAAAGGGGAGTCAGTTTCCAGCATATACAAAAAATTAATCCCTGAAGTCATGAAGAGTGGAGATCCTTTTTTAAATTCTTTTTTTTTTTTCCTCTTTTCTGAAAAACTTTGTCTTGGAGATGTTGGCCCCAGGGGTCCAAAGTGCAGTGAGGGGGATGGTGGGGAAGGGAGTTGGCACTAGATGGCCTTGGGTGGGGTGGGTGCCCCTCCTGACAAGGCCCAGGCTCCTCAGATGGACGTTTCGTCGCTGCTGCGGGCAGGCGGTGGGGAGCAGGGCAGGATAAAGCACAAGACAGGAGTGGGGCATGAGTGCAGCTGGGAAAGGTAAGGGAGCCTCAGGGTGTAGGAACCACTGGCCCAGGGTTAATGCAGGAAGTTAAAGAAGAGAAATCTGGAGAGGCAAGAAAGGAAAGTGACAGAAAAGGCAGACAGAGGGTTAGTTGGAGCAGAGGAGACAGTGAGAAGCTTCCACCAGAAGAAGGAAACAGAAAAGCAACCCCAGCTCCCCACCCTCCTCGCTTTGCCAGATGCTGGGCTGGGTCAACCCCATGGGCACCATGGTTTGTGGGCATGTTGCCGTAAGGGAGCTGGGCCACACTCCACCCGTGCGTCCTCTGACTGCCAACCAGAGCAGGCCGGGGAGAACTGGAGGCAGCTCTGAGCCCAGCGGGGGCCTCTTCAGGGCTGTACCCTCACCGCCCACCCGGCCACACTCACTCGGAGCCTGATGAGTCCTCATCCACTGTGCCTGCCTTGATGCTCATGGCGATGGGCATGACCCCGTTCAGCTGCTCCTGGAGACTCTGCCGGGGTGGTGGGCGGGGAGGGGGCCCAGCCCTGCTGCCCTCGCTGACTGAGGAGCCCCGAGAAGACCCCGTGCCCTGCTCCAGGGGTAGCCGTAGGAGGCTGCTCTTCTCGCTGATGGTGGGCAGACACTTCTTCTTGAGGATGCCTGTGGGGCAGGAGGCCAGGTGCCATGAGGAGCAGGCGGGGAGAGCCCCATGGGCTGCAGGGCAAAGGTGAGGCGGGAGGTGGCCCACTCACCTTTGTGAGGTTGGGCAGAAAGGCCTGGAAGGGGACCCAGGGACCCCTCCCAAGGCAGGACGTCTCCATTCTCCCGCGGCCGCTCCTCACAGGCCCCACTGCCACCACTCTCCTTTACTGTGGTCCCAAAGTCTCCGGGCCAGGGGGCCTTCCCAGGCCCGGGGCCCCCATCTGGTGGAGAAAGGAAGTAGATGAGGCCCAGAGAAGGCAGACGGCTATGGTAGGAGAGTCACCACCCTAGTTACCTCCCAGGAATCCCTCTGCCCTCCCATTTCCCCCAAAGGCCACAGCCCTGGCGCTGGCCCACCCTTGGGGGTGCTGTGCAGGGGCAGTCTCTCGGCCCCAGGCCCCAGCAGGCTGTCCCAGCCGGGCTCTCCAGGGAAGGCAGCCGCCTCCCCCTCTTCCTCTTCCTCCTCACTATCTGACGAGTGGGTAGAGGCATAGGAGCCACTCTGGTCATCTTCCAGGGACAGGTCACTGTCGGAGTCTGTGTCAGGATCTGGGAGGTGGGAGAGAGATCACAGCTGGCCTACCTGCCTCTGCCTACCCTCAGCAAAACCCAAGCAGCTGCACCCCCCACCTGAGGGGCTTCCAGCCTCACCATGCTGCTGGTCTTGACCTTCCAGAAATAGGCTGCCTGGGTCCCCCAGGCCGGGGGGCCCTTGACCAGGGTTCAGTGTGGACTCCTCCCTAAGAAGACAAGGCCATGCTGGAAGGGTCCGCCTGGCCTCTTGCTCAGTGTCCCATTCTCGTCTCTCTCGTGGGTTTTTCAGTTCCTACCCCATGTCCTTTATGGCTCCTAATCCCAGCTGCCGCCCAGTGTCAGCCATGCTGTACACTCCCAACAGCTGCCTGGCCTGGGCCTGGCACACATGCGTGGTGCTCTTCTCCCCTCCCCGGCCCTCCCGTCGCCAGGGCTCACCTCAGCAAGAAGGGGATGTAGCTGGGCTGGCTCTTGCCCGAGCGGCTGGCACTGTGCAGAGAGCCAGCCGAGTCCCCGTAGGGCTGGTACAGCCGCCCATCCACGTACGGGCTGGGGCAGTTATAGGACTAGGCAGGAAACAGAGAGGTGAGTAAGTGGAGGAGCGGGATGGGATGGCCCCAGGCTGGAAATGGAAGAGCCGACAGAGCCTGCGCTGAGTCCTACCTCTCACACACCCAGGTCTGGAAAAGAGGCTCATCTGTTGCCTCCCATCCCAGGACCTAGTAGTGCTTGTGGCTCTGCCATAACTGTGCCAGTCTTATGCACAGCCAAGTCCCCCGGATCCAGCCGTGTAATGTGAAAGATGGCACCAGGAATTGTCTCCCGAGAGCATCCTGGGAGTGCACCAGGGGATTCTCGGGTGCTGGGCATTCATGACCTCATTACTTGTCTTGGCCACGTCATCACCTTATGCTTCCACGCTCCACACCCACCTCTCTCAAGTCAAAATCCTCTTCCTCACCCCCATGCCGCCTTCTCCCCAGACTACACATACCATTGCTACTTCCCTCCCTCCTTCCCAGGAAAGGATGTAGGGATGGAAGAAACGTGGGGCCAAAGCTCTGAGAACAGGCTCCTTGGGCCTCTTGCCTCTCCCTCCACCCCTCCATTTCCCTGAGCCCTGGCTCCCTCACCGAGGTCAAGGTGGACTTGGTGGTCAGAGCGGGATCAGGGCTGGGCTTGCGGCTGCAGGCAAACTTGAGTGCTTTCCGGACCTCCTTGCTAAGCACCACGTAGGAGAGGAAGATGAGGGGGCCCTAAATGGCAGGAGGCAGCAACTGTCTCAGTGCTTATTCAGGCACCCACCCGCCTCCATGGATCTCCCACAGGCAGGGGCTAGGCCAGGTACCTGGATGCAATTGCAGGCAGCAAAGAGGTAGTGGAAGAGGAGGGTGTCGCTGTTGACGGAGAGCAGTGCCAGCAGCCACGCAGAGCTCAGCAGCAGGAGGACAGTGAAGGAGGGCCGCAGGCCCGAGCTGCGGAGAAGGGCAGGCCGTGAGTGCGGCCAGCAGGCCTCCCACACCGCTGCCCGTCCACTGCCCAGGCACTCACACCCGGTACTCACACAGGGCCTTTCTTCTCAAAGCCCTGCCGCTGGGCAGCACAGGAGGCCCGGGTCGCCAGGATGTACAAGAAGACACTCATCTAGCAGTAGAGTGGGGGGGAATCATCAGAGGACAGACAGCTTCCACCCCACAGGGGCCTGGCAGCTGAGGACACACTCAGCCCGCTCACTTTCCAGCACTTACCGAGACAGCGAAGGCCACAGGGCCAGCAAAACTCCAGATGAGTGTATCATAGATGGAGAGCCAGCAGAAGTCGGGGTTCCCATAGCCCTCGGGGTCCAGGCCCACAGCGAGACCTGGGAGCATGGTGACAACAGTAGGGGAAGGGGTGGTCAGGGCTTGGGAAAGTCAGGCGGTCAAGTGGGCTCACAGGGCCAGGCACAGGGGACGACGCCTTCTGTCCACCATCTGTCCATGCCGTCCTCTCAACGAGGGCCGCGTATGTCAGCATGGGGGACCCAGCCCTCAGGTGGGGGTTTAGGGGCCAGGTGAAATCAGAGGGACACCTATGGAGAACTTGGCCTGCGGCATTGGGATGTGGAGCCTGGGATGTGGGTGGGTAGCATGTGGCACGGAGGTGGACCTCGGGATGCAGAACCATGAGGCCCAGGACGAGGGTGGGGTACCTGTGATGAAGGCAGGCACACCCCAGCCCAGCATGTAGTAGAAGCGCATAGGGCCAGCATTGACGTCGCGCACCTCCGTGAGCGCTCGGTACAGGTGCAAGGCCTCCAGCAGCGCCCAGGAGAAGGTGCAGAGGAACAGGAAGTGCAGCAGGATGGCGATGACTGTGCAAGCAAACTGAGGCCCCAGGCCAGGTCAGCAACTGCCTGGGGAACCCCCAGGACGAGGATTCTGCTCTCATCAGGCGGGGGGGGGGGGGGCTGGGTGTAGGGAGATGCTTCAGGGGGAGTCTGAGCCAGACGAAGGCACTGCTGGGGGGCTGGGGAAGTAAGGGGCACTGGAGAAGAGGAAACCATGGGCCAGGCCCAGGACTAGGCTCTCTGTCAGTTACTGCTGCAGGAGCAGGGGTTGACAGGAGGGGTGGGGAGGACTCCTAAGGGAGCCTGGGAGGGCTGGCAGTTGGGTGAGGAGGGACATCTTACAGGGAGGTCAGCCTGGTTGATTCCCAGCAGGAAGACCAGCTGAGCCAGACCCAGGGCGGCAGTCAGGTTCCTCCGGATGCCGTGCTGGTTGGAGCGCAGGGCACGCAGGAGAGTGAGGAAGAGGAAGGTAAGCAGCAGGGCAGCCAAGGTGACGCCTAAGGCCACATATGTCAGTGTCTTCAGTGGTAGGATCTCCCCATTCTGCAGGGTGGCCAGCAGAGGACCAGGGAAATTAGGAAGGGCCGGGTCTGAGCACCCAGCCTGGTGCCCTGGGCTCCCCCCCCAGCTCTGCAGCCACCCCTTGTGGGTCCAACCTCCCGCCGGGACACGTCCATGAGCACGGCGAAGCTTGTCATGTGGTTGCACTGGCAGCTGACGTGGCTCTCGTTTCGGAAGACGACTTCGCAGCCTCGGGCTGACCAGCCACCTGTGCCACTGACCCTGAATGAGGGAGGCTGAGTCAGGAGACAGGAGGCTGGGGAGCCCAAGGGCCTGGGCTCTTGGCCCAAAGCCTCGGGGGTAGGGCAGCGCAGGCTCACAAGATGGAATGGTTCCAGAAGACACAGATGGGCTTGGTCCGCTCCTCTGTCTCCAGCAGCCGGAACTGCACCGTGACTGGCTTGTCCAGGGCGCGGGGCAGAAGCTCCTCATCGTCATGAATGCTGATGCTCACCACCGGCGTATTGATGACGGGGCGTTTGGGAACTCTGACGGGGGGCAGGCCGGTGCACGATCACCAGGGTAGTTGTGACTGGGGCACACACTCCATGCTCCAAGAGGACCCCAAACCCTGCTCCTGCTCCGTGCCTCAGCACGCCCCCACCCAACCCGCCCCCACCCCCACCAGTCCTACCCCTTCTCGCTCACCTCAGGCTGCGCTTGTCCGGATCATAGTTATGGGGCAGCAGCCCTGCCAGGGTGCGATAGATGATGACACTGGCGACAGCCTCACCCTGGCTCAGCTCCGGGTGCCGCCGCTGACGCCGTGCCATCTCCTCCGGCTCCTGGGCCTCTCCAGGGCCCGCAGGCCTGACCACGGGGGGCGTTTCTGGGAGGGGAACACTGTCCACTCAGCTGGGCCCTGCACAATGCCCCAGCCTGGCCCCTGACCCGCCCCCGAGGCCCCCACTGACCTCTGAACACAGACTCGGGAAGAATGACCGTCGTCTCGAGGTCCGGGGGCCGCTCCCCCCGAAGTGCCTCGTAGCGGGGCAGCTTAGCACCAGCGAAGTTCCCCTTGTCCAAGCGCACTACAGAGATGACTAGGGAGGGGTCACAGGTCAGACCCCGGTGAGGCCGGCAGGTCCCCAGCCGGCCACCCTCCCCCGCCCTGGGCACCAGTCTCACCGATGTTGGGTGTGACGATGGTGAAGGGGCTCAGGTAGGTGTGCCGCATGTTCTGGGCCAGGGCACTGGCATAGGCCTCATAGTGCTGGAGCAGCCAGGCAGTGCCGCCCTCCGTTTGCTGGATCAGCTCCCAGTGCCGCTTGTTGGCTGCGTCCAGGAGGGCGCTGCCCACCCGCAGCAGATTCTGGGGGTGGGCATGGTCACAGCGAGCTGCGCCCGCGGCCGCACACCTTCTCATCCCGCCCCCAAGCCCCAGCGTGTGCCTAGACCAGCTCTGCTCCCCACCCACCTTCCCTTCCCTCTAATCCTTCCTTCCTCCTCACTCTCTAACTAAGCTGCCCAGGCTCTGTGCCTGGACCCGCACACAGGTACTAAATGAGAGCAGGGCCTCTGCTCTGAGAAGCCTGGTCAGACCAGGCCCCATGACAAACATTATTTTCTATGGGCACTTTGCGAAAAAGGTTGGGAAGTGTTTTATATTACCCCAGTGCTGGGCCACGGCTCGGGAGATCTCATGGAGGTCTCATGCCAGCTAGGAGCTCCCCAAAGGAAGGGGTGTGGAGTGCTCCCCACTCTGCCTCAGGTTGCCAGGAGCAGGCTCACTCACCATGACCCCACCTAACCATTAGCCAGCCCTGCCCCCGCCAAGCCCCACCTCAGTGAAGTGCACATCCTGTGTGGCCGACAGCCCGAAGCCCCGCTGGGAGCTCTCATGGGCCAGCAGCCGTGTGGCCAGCTGGTAGGCCACCTTGACGTCACTACCAAAGTAGCCCGCCGTGTGCTGGGTGGCATTGCGCAGAAGCAAGGCCAGCTGCTGAGAGCGCCCGGAGTCCAGGCCTGACTCGTTCCGCTGTAGCCGCTCAGCCTAGGACGGAGCCAGACAGGAGGGGAGAGGGAGAGGGTCAACGCGGGAAGGTGGCAGTGGGGTACCCACAGGGCAGAACTGGAGTACAAGGGCCTCTGGAAAGGGGACAAATGGCCTCTCCAAGAGGCAGGGGCTGGAATTCCAGAATCCTTTCCTCAAAGCTGGGTGGGCCAAGTGAGACTGGGTCAGGGAAGAGGAGGGAGGAGATGGAGATGAGGAGGTTCACTTACGAAGCCCTTTAGCTCTGAGAAGGTGACTGATGTGCAGTTGAAGAGGTTTGGGGGGAGCCATCCCCTGTGCTCATCACAATGGCGCACAGCGGTCCCTGGAGAAAGGAAGCCAAGAGGGCTGCCTCAGGGAGAGACACAGGAGGCCACCAAGACCTGGCTGAGAAGTTCTGCTGGGGGCCAGCACCTCTCGGCCAGAGACGGGAGACGAGCGACCAAGGGCCCTTCCTTTCTGCAGCCCAGGTGAAAATGGGAAGACAGGTGTGGGAAATGGGAAAGTCTCTGCCAGATCAGCCCAAACAAGGGCTACAGGAGTACAGAGCACGGGGCCTCGTTGAGCCGCCAGACGTCGCTACCCCTCTCCAGCCACCACCTCGAGCTCTCAGCCACTCTCTGCTGGTGAACTCTGTTCATTGTCAGTCTGAGGACCAGCGCCAGCCTCCATCTCAGGCAGGGTCCCCTGGGACAGCACCTCACATCCCCTCCTTCCCAGACTGTCTAGGGGCATAACTCCAGGACCAGGCAGTGAACCGAGTCTGGGAACCACGTGGAATTCCATCTTAGAATCACCAGCACCCAGCCCCCTCTGCCAGGCACCCTGCTGGTTTCTCAGTACTTTTGTTAAAAATCTAAGATGTAGGTGCCCCTCACTGGGGCACCCTTGGGAGCAGAGGAACTGTGAGCTAGGAAAAGATGATATGTGGAGTCTCTAGGAACTGGAGGCCAGAAAGGGGGTCCCAGGAGCTATAGCCAGGGGCTTCCCACCCTCACCCCACCAAAGAGAGGCTAAGCCCTCCATATCATATCCTAGTGATCCAGCACCTACCAAAGGAGCCTTTGGGGCAGGGGGCAGCAGCAGGCAACCCGAAGCGGGTACGGGGCCACCAGATCCCAGCCTCGATGGCCCGTGGGCAGCTGTCATAATTCACTGCCAGGAAGTACACACAGTCACTCAGGAGCAGCTGTCCCCCTGCAGTTCTGCGCAGGCTCCCCAGCCCTCCCTCACCATCTTCAGGCGAGCCACCAAGCCCTGCTCCTGGCCTCCCTGGGACACCAGGACCTGGCACACAGTGGGGAGGGCCACCCACCCATCGTGGGAGCCCCACCTTCACAGCCATTGGTGGTGACCTCAGCAAAAGGATTGTCACAGCGGTCGCACTGGCGCCCAATGACCCCTGGCTTGCATGGACACTGGCCATCCTCAGGATCACAGACTCGAGACAAGGAGCCCGTGGGGTAGCAGTCACATAGGAGGCAGGTGGGGCTGCCGGGGGGCCGGTAGTGGTTCTCCTGGGAGGGAGGAGGAGGGGGATGGGGTCACTGGCTCAGGCTCTCTTCCCTGGACTCTCATGGATCCTTTCAGGTGTCGCCCCTCTGGACAGAGGCTCCCTGACGTCAGGTCCCCGAGAGTGGTTCAAAATATTTAACAACTGGTAATGATTGGGAGTTTGACCCATCAGTGAGAGACACCAACCAGTCGGAACAGATGTCAAACAACGAGTCCACCTGGGCCAGAGCTCACTGCTTAGGTATCGGTCTCGGGTCCCCCCAATCCCGACACGTGAAGACAAATAGTCACTTGCCCACCCTGTTAGAGCAAAGGCACAAAGCCCTCAGCTCTCTGCAGGCAGGCTTTCTCCACTGTCCCCTGTCAAGGGTCCAGGAGGTGTAGAACAGAGACTGAGGCAGCACTGTGGAGGCGTGGGGCGGGGCTGTCACCTTGCAGTGGCACTCGCCACTTGTTTTGTTGCAGTCTGGGTCAAAGCCTTTGCTGACGTCACAGTTGCACGGGCCGCACGTGGGGTGTCCCCACCAGCCTCGGGGGCAAGGCTGGTCAATCCTGCAGAGAAAAGCCAAGGCAGGCATGAGCTCCCTCTGCCACCCCCACCTGGTATGGCTATATGTGACCCTTCCGACCCTGGCTGTAGCTCAGCCAGGTTCTCAGTTCTCTGAGGGACACACGAGAGAGAGGCTGGCCACTGAGACCTGCTGCTGCATGCCTAGTCCACTTACCTGGTCTCACAGTATGGCCCAAGGTAATTTTGGGGACACTCGCAGGTGTAGCCATGGGGGGCACTGGGCTTTCGGGTACACATGGACTGGTGCTCACATGGGTTCAGGTCACATACGTTAGTACAGTTGTCGCCATAGTAACCTAGGGCCAGAAGCACAGGAGACTCTCAATCCCCACCCTCCCTCGGCACTTTCTTCAAACTGGCCTTCATCCGCTCCTTCCATTCTGACCATACTACCTTTGTAATGAAGGAGACTGGATCTGAGCGATGTGCTGATTGGCCCCGGGTCACAAGCAGAGCCAGAGTAAGACCCCGGGCATCCGCTAACATGCCCCATTTCCCTGGGTCCCTGACACACCTGGATCACAGCTGCAGGAATAGCTGTCCCAGTCATCGCTGCAATAGCTGTTGGCAGGACACGGGTTCGAGTCACAAGGGTCTGGCAGGCTACAGCCTGGCTCCACGTTGATGCTTTCCCCACGGCTGGGATCCAGGCTGCTAACACCCTCAGGTGTCTCGCTCACCCGCACACCCTGGGAGGAACAGGGGCAGTGTCGGTCCTCCACGGAGTGGGCTTCCAGGTGGTGGGGGGGCTGGGGCGGCCAGGCAAGATGCTCACCTGCAAACAGCCCCGGAATCCACGGGCCACACCACTGGCTGGCCCAGGCACGCCTCCCACCGTGATGTTGCTCAGGTGCAGCCCATGCAGCCGGGGGCCCAGGTTGCCCTCTGCCTGCTGCTGCCCATAGTCGAAGGACAGGATTGCATGGCCGGGGCCCCCACTGGCTCCAAGAGCCAGCTGTGCATGGTGCCAGTCGCCATCATTGGCCCGGCCTGGCTCCAGCTGGAGAGATGAGGCCTGTAGCCCTGTGCCCTCCACACTCAGCACCACGTGGCCCTCCCGCAGCTGGCACCAGGAGGAAAGAAAGGAGTGTCATCAGACCGCCTTAATTGGCTCTGCTTCCAGCCTACGTCCCGTCCCGTCCCGTCCAGTTTGCAGAACCACCAAACCCATCCTGCTGCGCTGAGGCCAGAGGACAAGATGTTATTTCCTCCAGGCCCAATAGATGGAAGCAGTGATCCACTGAACCAATCCAGCTGCCTCTTTATTTCCAGCAAAGAAAAGACCCCGCCCAGCCGTCTCTGAGCAGCCCTTCGGAGGCTCCGGCAGCCTTGGCCAGGGCCCACCTGCCCCCACCCCTCCCTGCATCACCTGCAGGGTGATAGTGCTGCGCCCCCTGGTGACGGCCTGCAGCAGGACACCGTCGGCCTGGCGTGTGCGGAACATGAGGCTGAGGTGCCAGGGCTGGGAGATGGGCAGCGAGAGGCCGTGCCAGGCCACCAGGCTGCTGCCCAGGAAGCGCTGAGGGTTGGCCATTTCTGGGGAGGCAGATAAAGGCAAACTGAGGGGAGGGTGCAGCTCAGTGCCCCAGGAGATATGGTGCCCAGTGATGGCGGCTCTGTGGGAGGCAGGGCACTGCCTCTCCTAGTGCCCCCTCCCTTGTCAGCCACGCCCTCCAGAGAATTTACCTGCCCTGGACCCGCCCCACACTGTGCCCAGGCCTGCCTCTGACTGGGCCCTTTGTCTCCTGTGCTACCCTCTCAGAGCTCTGCCCAGACACGCTTTTCCACCCACAGCGGGCTCTGCTGGGCCCTGCCCAGTGCCTGCCCCGACCCTGCCAGTGTTCCCAGCACTGTTGACAGCTCCCTGGCCTCGGCCTCTGACACCAGCCCCTCCTACCCTGGGCACAGCTTTTGCCCCCGAAGCCCAGAGGGCACTCGCAGCTGAACGCGTCCCACTGATTCACACAGGTGCCCCCATTTTGGCAAGTGTTGCTGTCACATACATTCTTCTTGGCAGGGCAGCCTAGAATGGAGAGAAGAGGGCTCAGGCAGGGGTTCTGTGGCAGTAGCTAAAAGGGGCTTCAACACCCTGCATGCAGATGTCCCGTAACAGGTGTCCCCTCCTTTTTTGCAGGTAGCTCCTGGCCTTGCTCCAGCCCCAGGCTCCCATACCAGGCACAGTGCCATTGTTGGCGATGAAGTTGGCCATGTCCACGTGCTGGCTGTCCACTTGTAGGTTCCTCATGCAGCCCACAAAGTGCCGTGTCCGGACAGGAAAGCTCTCGGGCAGATCAGGCACCCCGCCCAGCAGCAGGGGCCCTGTCAGGTCCAGAGACCTGTAGAGAAAGAACAGTGGCGATATGAAGCAGAGTGGGCCGCTCGTGGCTCTTCCTTCTTCCCATGTCCTGCTGCCAGGCCAGAGACAGGAGGGGCCCTGCAGAGCAGCACCACAAGGAAGGGAGGCACCCCCGACCTGGACTTGCTCTCCTTTTATACCCACCCCCTTCCCAGACAGCTCCACAAGGCCCTGCTCTAATACCCCAATCTTGCCAGCTACCACGCACCACCCCAGCCGCCTGCAGAGGGCTGAGCGGGGCTGAGGGAAGCAAGGTGAGGGCAGGCCCCCATGTGGATTGGTTCCCATTTCAGCGCCCTCTGAGGCCCATCTCTCAAACATCAGTCCCTGCCTGGCCCTGCACCTCACCCTGTCCCCCTGTCCTCTCCCCTGCTTACTTCTTGCTGCCACCCTGGGTGCCCTGGGCAGCACAGGAGTAGTTGCCCAGCACAGCTCCAAAGCGCAGGGCCACCCCTGTGTCACAGCCATCCACGGTCACCACAGCCACCTTCTGCTCGGATGGGCCCTGGGGGAGCCCTGTCTGGCCCAACAGTGGCTGTGGATAGGGAAGGGCAGAGAAGGGAAACAGTGGGCAAGGAGCCCACGAGGTTCGTGGACCAGGCTCAAAGACACCAGTGTACACTGACACCCCTTTGTGCATACATATATGTGCATATACACATGTGCTGACAGGACTTATGAGCTTAAGTCAATGTCCTTCCTCAATGTCCATTCAAGTTTGGCTGGCCTGATAAAACGGAGTATCGAGCACTACCCAGCGGAAAGGAAACAGCCTGGCAAGGTGGCAAGTGCCCACCTCCTCACCCCACCCCCACCCCGTGCAGCCAGAAGTGCCATGACCAGCCCCCCTGAGGCAGTGCCACCCAGGTCTGGGGGTGCACCTGAGCCAAGGACAGAACCCTCCAACTCCTCAAGCCCTTCCCACACTCACCTTATTGTAGTATTTCAGCTGTACTGTGTGCCACTGGCCGTCACTGACCCCTCCAGGCACAAATGGGGACACAGTGGTGGTTGATTCCCCTGGAGAAAGGACCAGGTGAGCTGGGACACCAGACGAGGACTGGGAATGGGGAGGGTGTGCTCGTGTGTGGCACTGGCCCAGGTATGGCTAGGAGAGTGTGTGAGTCGGAGTCAGGGGCCAAGAGACATCGGGCCTTTGGGAGATGGGCAAGAACAGGGGGTAACTGGGTCACCTGCAGAGAAGGTAAGCTGGACCTGCTCCTGGATCACCTCGAGGGCCACAAAGTCATGCTTTTCGTTGAAGCGCCCGTTGTACAGCAGCAGCCCGTCACGCTCCTTGGTGGCAAACCTGAGCGGGAGTCGGGGGTAGGGGCAGGGAATGGGGCACCCACCTGGATGCCAGCACCCCAGCCACCTAACTAGCCCTTGATCTTACACAATATCACCCACAGGGCTGGTACCCTGGCCACGGCCATGGGCCACGGGCTAGAAAGTGGAAGATGAGCCCAAACCGGAAGCAGAACCAGAACCCTCGCATCCAGGGTGGATAGGTGGGATAGGTGGACCCCGGGGGGTGAGGAGATTTGCTGGCAAAGTGCACAGACAACTCCAAGTGCAGACGTGGCTCTGGCAACAACCTGCTCCAAGCGCTTTTGCTACCTCACCTCTCACCTCATCTGGGGAACAGGAGGCAGCCCAGGCTCCCACCACGCTCCCTCCCCCACAGTGCCCAGCCACTCACGAGAGGGCCAGGGTGAAGTGGAAGCGCTGGCGCAGGCCACGAAAGGTGATGAAGGAGCGGGCAGGGAAGCTGCGCGTGGTCACCTGACAGTAGGGCTTCTCGAAGTCTCCAGATGGACAGTCGCACTTGAAGCCGCCCACCAGCAGGTTGACGCAAGTGCCCCCATTCTTGCAGACACCAGGGCTGCAGCGGCCTGAGCGGGCACTCAGCTCGCAGTGCTCACCTGGGCAAGAGGAAAGGCAGGGTGAGGACCAAGTCCCTGAAAGCAGGAGGGGGACTGGGACTCCTCCCAACCCAGCAATACCTCCCAGGGTCTCCTATGGCCCCCACAATATTCCCAAACTCTCCCAGGCATCCACTTCCTCTCACAGGCCCATTTTCTCTGAGAAAGCCCAGCCCTTCCTGGTGCTGTGCTTGGCCCACTGAGCCATTCTCACCACAATCCCATATACCGATGTCCCACAAGTTCCTTGAAGCTCCCAATCCCAGTCAGTTCCTGTTTTGGAGCCTAGAGAACAGGCCTGTGAGGTCCCTGATCATAAGGCCCAGGTCCCAGTAGCCTTTGGTGTCAAAGCTACCAAGCAAACTTTCTGGCCCCTGCAGGGGTAAATGGGCATGGAAGACGGGCCTGCAGGACAGCATGAAGGCTGGTGCCAACCCCCACTTCCTCCCGCCCTCCCACTGGTGCTTTTGTCCCCGTCAGGCGCCAAGATCACTTTCCCTCCCTGGGGATGAGACCAGGCTTCCACTTAGATTTGTCAGAGTTATGGGGTGTGTGTATGGGCGGGGGGAAGCTGGGAACTCTGCAGGAATGGGGCAGAGAACTCTGATTCTGAGCCCTGGGGTCCAGACTGAGGACCTCTGTGCATTTGGGAGATGCTGAGAGAGTAGGAAACTGAGCCCTGGGAGCAGACCAGGATTCAATGGAGGAGCTGAAAATTCCAATGGGAAAATCTACCCCTTTCTCTCCCTCACCATTCCCAGATTCTAGAGATAGGTTCTCAGCTCCTGTGCCTAGTGACTGGCTCTTGTTTCCATGGAAACTGTTGTTCGCCTACTCCAAGCCCCCCCTTACCATCCTCCTGGACAAAGACTCTCCTCCCCTCCTACAAGCCCACCCTCCCCTCCCCCCCACCCACAGCAGCAGCTGAGAGGAGTCAAGTCTGGCAAGTTCTGGGTAGGAAGATGCAGTAGGGAAGGCGGTGGCGCCTGCCTGCCACTGTTGGCAGAGCTGTGGGCATGGCTCCGGAGAAGGAGTGAGGCCTAAGGCACTGTGAAGGAAGGGCCCAGGGGGGTGGGGAGCAGAACGGGTGTCCTGAGGAGAAATGGGAGCCTGCAGGGAGCACAAAGCAGAGGCAGCGAGCAACCCCAGGTCATAGGCCAACAGGAAGGCCTCCTAGTCAAGACCCTCTTACGCACCTGGGCACAGTATGGTTAGTCTGTTCAGGGTCACCCAGGTATAATGATCTTCCAAAACACACCTACCCCCTGCACCCAAACCTCTCCAGTGTCCCCTCAATGCCTAGGAGAAAAGCACTTGCTGCAGCTCAGAAATGTAACTGACTCAGTAGCGGGAGCGGGGGAAATCAGGGTCTAGGCCCAGTGTCACTTCTAATCAAGCTGTGAGGTAAGACCTGGAGTAAGTCACCTGATCTCAGAGGTCCCTTAAATCACAGCCAACACTTTCCACAGACCAGCTCTTTCCATGTATTAAATTAATTAAATTAATCCTCACAACTGCCTTATGATGTAAGTAGACTCATTATCTCCTTTTTAAAATTAAGGAGGTACTGAGAGGTTAAGTAATTTGCTCAAGGTCACATGGCTCCTAGTGGCAAAGCTGGGTTACACACCCAAGCAGGTTTGCTCTAGAGCTAGTGCTGACCTCAGTTACACCGCCTGGGGGGAGAAGGGTGGTGGAGAAGGACTCCCCTCTCTGCCTTCCTCAATAGGTTGTCGTAAGAGAGCAAGTGGGATTTGTGAATGGCCAATGCAACCTGTACCTTACTCTGTAAATGAACCCTCTTCTCAGCTTGGTTTGTGCTTGCACCACACACAGCCCTGCGGGCTGCTCCCCCTCCCCCTCCACTCCTCACCTCCCCATCCCCCCAAACCCCCCTACCTCCCAATCCCCCGACCCCTGGCTCCCTCCAGGGACACCCTGGGGTCCCCCTCCCTTGGCTCACGCCTGGCCAGGGTCCCCCTCCCTTGGCTCACCCGTGTAGCCGTCGCGGCAGAGGCAGGTGTAACCACCCTCACGGCTGCGACAGCGCCCGTGGGGGCCACAGGGCCGCGAGTAGCAGAGGTCTACCTCGGTCTCGCAGTAGTCGCCCGTGAAGCCGGGTGGGCAGCGGCAGCGCAGCCCCCCAACCGGGTGGATGGGCCGGAAGAGCACCGAGGAGGAGGCGATAAAGGGCGCCGAGGAGTCGAAGCGCAACACCGACACGCAGCGCATGTAGTTCTCGCAGGGCTCACGCAGGCAGATGTTGTCGTCGAAGGGCAGCACGCGCTGCGCCGAGATGGCGGTCAGCAGGCTGCGGTTGAGGTACAGGCGCTCCTGAAGGTCTTCGGACGGCAGGAAGGGCGGCCCGCCCCCGGGCCCCGGCGGCTGGCCCACAGACAGGCTCACGTTGAGGATGTGGCCGCCAGGGGCGTCGGTGTCCCGCTGCACGTTGAAGACCACCACGTGGTCTGGGGGCGTGGCCAGCGTGGCCGCCACCGCCTGGATGAAGAGGCCCAGCAGCGGCGACAAAAAGCGCTCCGGCGACATATCCTCCAGGCGCAGTGTAATGCTGTGCGTGAGCATCTCGTCGGTGATGATGGTGACGCGCAGTGCGCACTGGGCAGTCACACTGTGCACACCATCTGCAGAGAGGCGACACGGGTCAGGACCCTGCCCACGGGTCAGGCTGGGGAGGGCAGGGGTGCCAAGCCATAGACCTGTCCCTGGGTAGCAGCACGTGAGGGGGCCGTGAAGGGGGGCTGAAATCCAGCCGGAAGACTCCTGCCTTGTTCAGTCGCCAAGAAGGGGCTCCCTTTTTCAATTGGCAAGGAGGTCTGTGTATGTCACCTGTGGGCAAGTCGCTCCTTGAGGACCAGCCCCACAGATGCATAGAGATTCGATTTTCAGAAGTTCTCTTTGCATACTTTCCCCAAAACCTCTGTTGTGAAGCATGGCACGGCTTTTAATGTTTGTGCACCTTTTCCTGCCCAAGCCATGGGTTCTGCTCCCTTACACCATGGGTCCTGTTTCCTTATACCAAACTCGGGTACTCCCTGCACACGAACCCTATTTCACCTTTTTCTTACTTCTCTACAGGGCCAGAGCACCATGAGAGACCCAAAAATGTAATCCTCTTGGCCCCTCAGCGCCTGTATCTCAACGCTACCATAACCCTTTCCCTGGCTGAGCTCTCCCCTCCCCCACAACAGCAGAGAGTGGGGGATGAACTGGGTCAGTGGGCCACCGGGTCCTCCTCCCACTGAGCGCAATAGCTGCTTGGGCGCAAGCCCGCTATCTCCATGGAAACGCCCCACACAAAGCATTCTTCCCGCCCAACTCTCTGGGCTGCTGAGGGTAGCCTGGGGGGCCCCACCCCAGGAAATTCAGCTGAGCCACCTTACCAGTGGCAGCACCACCCACTGTCCTGATGTGGCGGGGTTGGGGCCCAGAGATGGAAAGGCCTGGGCAGCTCTCCTCCCGGAGACCCCAGACACAGCCCCACTGGGCTGATCTCTCCTCTGGCCCTAGGGCCTCTAGTTACTCATCGCCCACTTAGCTCAGTACATTGCATCGAGTTCCTGCCACACCCCCAGGCCGCACACTCACTTATAAACAGCTAAGTACTAACACTCTGCTACCTCACGCCACCCACACACCCTGAGCCCAGAAATACCACACACACCTGAAAGCACAATCACGTGGGAATGGATTTTGTTTAGGTCAAAAATAAAAGCTGGAGGCAAAGGGGAGGGGGAAAAGGCCTGGCAAGGATATCATATTTTCATTTACTACAACATCCTGTACATAATAGGTATTCAGTAAATACTAAGATGTTGAAAATCTATTCAGTATCCATAGTGAAGACATGGTCTTTAAAATATAGCAGGACGGCCCCTGAGCAGATAAAAGGAAAGACATCCTAGTAGGAATGGGGCAGGAGATAATGTTCCTGGGTTGGGGTGAGAATAGAAGAGGGGTTTGGAAATAGATTCTGCTTCCATGTCACACCTATTGAGGTGGCTGACTATACTGGGCAGCTCAGTTGAGGCTGGGAAGCCATCTCAGCTATATCTAGAGCTCACTGCCCACCTGCCCCCCAGCCTCATGGCTTGAGACTGCTGAGGCTGGCCTGCTCTCATCAGCAAGCCTGCTTGTCATTACCCACTTCTGCTCCTCCCACTCATCTCGCAGCTACTGAACAGGCTACCCACCCTACCACCTTCCTACCCACCCTAGCCAGCTGCCAGCCCACAGTCCTCTGAGTTTTCTAACCTGCCCTCAGCTCACCTACTCCGGGAAGCCTGTCCAGATTTATGACCTTAGGCTTTGCTTTCCTCCCTCTTTTGGACCCCCGTGTACTCAGGTACAGAGCTGGCACAGGGCTCTTGTGTACCTGGTGGCTCTGACCAACTCTTCCATGAGAGGAAAGTCCCTCCAGGCAGAAAGCAGCCGAGAAGTCCACACAGAGTGCTCCTAACTGATTAGGGAGGGGATGAGGGAGTCAAGGCCAAGGAGCAAGAGTACCTCACTACCATTCAGCCCTGGGAACAAGCACTGCTCCCTACAGCCCCCCGCTGCCATCCCAGGTCCCGCCTACTATGCTCCTTGCCCACTGTATCTCTGTTGCTCCCCATCTGGTCCACCATCTGTGGCCACCTGCCCCCTCTGCTATTGTCCCCCATCCCCAGCAGTTAACCTATTGCTCTCTCTTTCCTTTTGTTCTTCTCCCTTGCCTTGACCTGAGTCGCTCCTCAGGTGCCAAGGCAGTGGTGGGAACAGGGATAGGGGGTGCATTGCCTGAGCCATCCTCCTGGACATAAAATGGTTTGGATGGGTTCTGACCCCAGGAAACACTGACCTGTGCACAGAGCCCAACCAGCCACACCTGGAAGAGTGCCAGGTCCCAGACTGTGGCAGAGTCAGACGCCAAGTCTCCCTTCCCCTGGCAGATGTGCCAGAGGAGGTTGCAGGCCTGGAGGAGGTCTGCCACTCTTGGCGTCAATAGGCCATGGACAAGAGCTCCTGTGTGTCCTAGCAGAGTAAGAAAGAGGCAGGGAGAATTCAGGTTTGAGGAGAGACATCCAGCCCAGGCTAGGGCAGCTGCAGCCACAGAGCACAAGAGAAGGGGAAATCAGAAAGGCAGAAACACAGAAGAGACCAAATGGTAAGACAAAGGCCCAGGAAAAGAGCCAGCAATGGAAGAAGTGGGATAGGAGGAAAGAACCTCACAGAAGATGGCAAGAGGGGAATGGAGAGGGGCAGTGCAGAAGGGCCTTCCTGGGCAGGGCTAGGAAAGAAAGAAGAGACAAAGAACAAGAGAAAGAAAACAAAGGGGCAGTGGGACTCAATTCCCCCTCACCCCAGTCTCCCTGAACTTTGGGGTTGCCTTGGTGACTGCCTCCAAGGGTCAGGGCTGGAGGGAGAGGGTGTGGCTAGGGGTGGAGGGCCAGTGAGACCTTCCTCTCTATCCCAGAGGAACTAAGGTCTGGTAGGACTCAAAGTCTGGGTGGCGCCTCCTCTGCCCCCATCATCAGTGCCCTGCCTCACTCATCTAGGACTAGCTGAGGAAAGGACGAGAGGGAGAGGCTGTCCTTCCTGCTCCTTCCCAGGGCCTCGCCTCCCAGCACGGGGAAGCCCAGGGATACAAGAACTCCACCCTCCTTCAGCCTCCGCCTTCCTCCTCCTAGAGGGGAAACTTAAGCTTTGAGAGCCACAGAGCGATGAGCTCTAAAAGCTCCCATACCCTGGCTCTCATGGGCAGCAGAGGAGTGGGGCAGGAAGGACCATGAGTCGGAAGGAGGCTGAAGCCATACCCTGCCTCTCATGCCTCTTACTCCCTGGGGTGGAAGTAGTAGCCTGCCAGGCCTTCCCTCTCTGGTGTATCTGGAGTGGGGGTACATGACCCATCCATCCCCAGGGTACAGTTAACAATGGATCCTCACAAGTATCCCAATTGTTCCCAGGCTTGGGAAAGGGGCTCAGCAACCTAGGGCCGGCCCCTCCTTGCTGCTGCTGCTCACTGCCCATAGCTGACAGAAAAGACACAATGCCACCCCCATCCCAACTCTCCTCCTCCAACCCTTCTGTCCAGAGAGTCTGCAGGCTGAGCGCTTGGCCAAGCAGCAGGAATGCCCTGCCTGGTTCCTGGCCAGGCTCCCACGCCACGGGGCTCTGTTCTTTCCCCACCAGATTCGGGGTTCTACCCTCAAAGGACACTGGTCCCCTGGCTCACCCTGGTCCCACACCGCATTTCCCAAGCCCAGGCTGTTACAACCAGTAGGAAAGGCCTGGGGTCCTAAGAACAGCTCATGGGGTGGCAAGCGGGCTCAGGAGCCCTTAGCCTGCTCCTGGCTTCACTGCAGCCCCTCCCCCAAGCCGGACCGAACCATAGCCTGTGACAGTGGGGTCTGTTTGGACAGAGAAAATGAGCTTTAGCCTCACTTCCTGAGAGATCTCTAAATGGGGAGCCAGGCCAGGCTCTTTCTGCCTGGAGGGAAAAGAATGCTCGAGACAAAGTCCCCCTCAGCTGGGAGCCAGAGGGGCCCAAAGAGGCGAGACAGCAGGGTCCTGACCCCACAGCAGCGGCAACCCTGTGCCCCCATAGCCCTCAGCTCTGCATGAGATCACAGGAATATCCTGCTGGCGGGAAGGGGTGCTGAGGGGACCCTCTTGCCTCTCCCTGTCACAGTCCTCTCCTCTCCCCTCCCCCAGCTCCCTTGGCTTCTCAGTCTTCCACGCGCCTTTTTTCACAATTCTTGGCAGCCATAGCCAGGGCAGTCTCACAAAACTTCCTCCAGCATGTCACAGGCTGGTAGGCAGGGGGCAGCCAATCGAAGCAGCCCAGCTCAGCCGGAGCTGCAGACTAGCCCAGCTCAGCCTGGGGCTGCAGACGAGCGGGTCCTTCAATTGCTGCCAGGACTCCAGGGGCTTCTTCCCAACCTGCTTCTGCCCCTCAACCTCTGTGCCAGGCACCAGACCGAGTGGCAGGTCAGCAGTTCCTCCTTGGTCAGCTGCCCAGCCCCTCCCCTAGGGGCCAACCCCACCCCAACACCACCTGGGCCCTTCCTTACCTGATACCAGCACACTCATGATGGCCTCCAAAGGCCGGTTGTTGTCCAGGGCCCGGCTCAGCCTCAGCTCGCCTGTGGAGGCATTGAGTAGGACCAGGCTGAGTTCATTTCCTCGCTCAAAGCTATAAGTCAGGCTGTCTGAGATGTCAGGGTCGTGGGCAGGCACACGGCCAATGGCACCCCCAGGGAAGCTGCTGGAGCGGTTGGTGACATAGTTGTTGAAAAGGATCTCAAAGTTGCCCAGCACTGGTGGGTTGTCATTGCGGTCAAGCAGGCGGACGTGGACTGTGGCGCGGCTCACCAGGGGAGCCGACGTGGCCTGGATGACCAGGATGTACTCAGGCCGGTCCTCGTAGTCCAAATCCACCAGAGCCGTCAGCTCCCCAGAGAAGATGTCCAGCTGGAAGACCTCAGGGATGTTTCCCTCCACGATCTGGTACATAATCTGGGCATTGGTGCCTTCGTCAGGGTCCGTGGCTGTGACGCGGGCCACAGCCAACCCAATGGGGCTGTTCTCTTCTACAAATACATCAAACTCATCCTGCTCAAAGACAGGTGGATTGTCGTTCACGTCCAACACAGTGACTGTCACTTCCATGGGCGTGCGGGCTGGAGGCATCCCCTTGTCCACTGCATACGCCCGCAAGATGTACTGGGCCACATTCTCACGATCCAACCTCCGCAGCGTCCGCACAATGCCAGATGTGGACTCTATGATAAAGTCACCATCTCCGTCATCGCCCCCTTGGAAGGTGTAGAAGACCCTGCCGTTAAGGCCAGAGTCACGGTCAGTGGCTGAGATCTGCAAGACGCTGGTGAAGGGGGGCACATCCTCGTAGACACTGCCCTGGTAAGAGTCCCGTAGGAATTGAGGGGCATTGTCATTTACGTCATTCACCAGGATCTCCAGATAGGTCGTGTCAGACTTCTGGGGAATGCCATTGTCCCGGGCGGTGATGGCCAGGGTGTAGGACACCTGGTCCTCATAGTCCAACTCCGCTTGGGTAGTGACGGCCCCCGTGTCTGCATCGATGCGGAACTGGGGGATGCTGTCCTCCATAAAGTAGGTGATGCGGGCATTCTCACCCGTGTCCTCGTCCGTGGCACTGATTAGCACCACCGTGGTGCCTGCGGGCCGGTCCTCGTTAACATTCACTGTATAGTGGGAACTCTGAAAGACGGGACGATGGGTGTTGGCGTCGGTGACATTCACCACCACCTGTGCGGTGTCCTGCCGCGTGCCGTCAGAGGCAGTGACAGCCAGAACATACTGCCGCTCAAGTTTGTAGTCCAACGGCAGAGCGAGGGACACCAGCCCGCCACCACTCTGGCTGGTGATGGAGAAGCGGTTCCGGGTGTTGCCGCTGGTGATCTGGTAGGTGATGACGCTGTGGGCGTCCCGGTCCACGGCCGACACGGTCACCACACTGGTGCCCACAGCTGCGTCCTCATTGAGCCGCACTGTGTACTCTGGTTGGGTAAAGGTCGGGTTGTTGTCGTTGACATCCAGGATGGTCACGCTGACACTGGCCGAGGCAGTGAGCGCCGGGGTGCCATGGTCTCGGGCTTCCACCCCAAAGCTGTAAAAATCAACTTCCTCCCGGTCCAGCTCAGCAGCCACAGAGATCCAACCGGTGCCATTGTTGATGGTGAAGGGGAAGTCGTGACCAACCCCCTCCAGGCGGTATTCCAGGCGGGCATTGTCACCAGCATCAGCATCGATGGCCTGAACGTGGAGAACCAGGTAGCCTAAGGGGACACTCTCCAGGACAGTAGCCTGGAAGGGGGTGCTGACGAAGATGGGAGCATTGTCGTTGATGTCCAGGACCTGCACCGTGACCAGGCCAGAGACATTGGAGAGCGGAGGCCGGCCGCCATCCTGTGCCCGGACCCGTAGAGTATACTCTTTAGTCGTCTCATAGTCAAGAGGGCTGACCACATCCAGGGCGCCCGTCTGGGCGTCCAGGTAAAACTGTCCCCGAGCATTGCCACTCATGATGCTATAATGCACCAGGGCATTGCTGCCCTTGTCTCTATCTGAGGCTGTGACTCGAAGGACTGGGGCCCCCGGAGTCACATCCTCCCGCACCTGCACCACATAGCGCTTCTCACTGAACTGGGGGGCATTGTCGTTGTCGTCCTCCACAGACAGGAAAACAGAGGCTGTGGCCCTCCGTGGACCGGGGTCCCGACCCTGGTCACTTGCCTCCACTGTCAACTGATAGGATTCCACCTCTTCCCGATCCACAGGGCCACGGGTTCGGATCACCCCAGAGCGAGGATCAATCTCAAAGATTTCTGAGGGGCTGCCACCAGGCCCCTCCAGCAGGCGGTACAGAATATTAGCGTTGGGAGGGGCGTCACCGTCTGTGGCTCTGACAGTCAGCACCTCATAGCCAACTTCCAGGTTCTCCCTAAGACTCTCCTTGTACTCCTGCTGCTCAAAAACAGGGTCGTGATCATTGGTGTCAGTCACCAAGATGGTGAGTGTGGCCAGGGCACTGCGTCGGGGCATGCCATGGTCCTGCGCCGTGACCCTGAACACATGGGTGCTCTTGGTCTCACGATCCAGCTCCTCAGCTGTGGTCACAGCGCCAGTTATGGGGTCCAGGGAGAAGAAATGGTTGGAGCGGCTATCAAAGAGGGCGTCCATGGTGTACTCAAGCCGACCTGCCTCCCCCTCATCTGGGTCGATGGCTCGCAGGGACGCCACAGGGGTACCTGCTGGCTGGTTCTCAGGCACTGTGGCCTGGTAGCTGGGGGGCTGGAACTGGGGGGCTGTATTCACATTCCTTTTCCGTCGCCCGCCGGTGGATTCTTCTGCTGACCTTTCCCCTGCCCTGAGCCCTGGGTTCTGCACCAGCTTGCAGGACTGGCACCTCAACCGTGGGGCCTTCAAGCACGGGTGCTTGTCAGGCAGGGTGAGCTTGCCCTGGGGGGAAAGGTGGCCTCCAATGCCCAGGAGGCGACAGCTCCACCGGCAGCCTTCTGGAGCTGGTGGCAGGGGGATGTGAGCCCCGGATTCTGGACACCAGACCCTCAACCCATCGTGGTGGGGCACCAGATGGCCAGTCAGCTCGGTCCCAGCTTCCCTGCAGCGGCTGGTGTAGAGCCAGAGGTTCGAGGATGAGGCCGGACAGAGCCAGCCCACGGGGACACAAGCCCCCGAGGAGCCGCGTCCCCTGGTCCCCAGGGAACGACAGGGCCCCACTTCGTCTCCCAGCAGTGGCGACAGCAGCAGCAGCAGCAGCAGCAGCGGCGGCGGCAGCGGCGCGGGAAGGGGGGCGCGGGCCGCCCGGCTCCGCATCTCTCCCAGCTCCCGGCCGGGCGGGTCAACGGCGTCTGCGGCTCCTCCTCCGGCTCCTGCCGGCCTGGCCGCGCCTCATGCCCGGGCCGCGGTGCCGGTCCCCGGGGGCCACCCGTGCGCCCCTCGGGGCCTGGGCGTTGATGGCTCGGCGGGGCCGGCGCAGCGCTGCCCTGCGCGGGGGCTCCCACCGGTCGCCGGCCGGGCCCGCACCCGGGTCACCCCGACCACTGCGGGCTTCCGCCGCGGCTCCACCTGCGCACCCGGCTCCCGCCACCTGCGCCCTCAGGCCCCGCGCGCCCCAGGCCTCGCCGGCCCCCGAGCCCCCGGGTGTCCCCTCCGCCCCCGCGAAATCGCCCACCTGCGCCCGCGGAGCTGCACACCCGGCCCCCGGCCCGGACCCTTCCGCCCCCGACGGCCCCGCGCCGCCCTCTCACGCCCCGCGTCCCCGCCGCGGCTGCCGCTGTCGCCGCGGCCGCGGGCCCAGCCCCAAGCTCCCTCGCCTACCCCGCGGGCGGGCGAGCTCTGCAGAGCCGCGGCGGCGGCTCATTACCATAGACCTGCTCCGCCGCCGCCGCCTTAAAGTGGCGACGCCAGCCGCACCGAGGGCGGTGGGCCCCACCCGGCGCCTGCCCCGCGGAAGCTCTAGGATTCTCCTTGTGGGAACCCACCTCGCCCCCCTGTCCCAGGTCCCGACCACCTCCTAGAGGAAGTAACAATCAGAAGCCAGACGGACAGTGAGAATAATGATGGTACTACCCTCAGCATGCTTAGAGGTTTTCAAAACATTTTGAAGGGCTCTCAGCAGCCAAGTGCCCACCTTACAGCGTCTATGCCGGCTGGCTGCTGCTGACTGCAGATAACAGCCCTCCCTGCCGCCGCTCCCACAGGTCTCTGGTCAGACTGAGCTAAAATGGCCTTTCTCCACAGCATAAGGCTTCCTCATCTCCCACAGACACCCCACCTCCTGGGAATGCACAGTGCAGTCCTGAGCTCCACCCCTCGGAGAGGGTGTTTTCTAACCAGGTTGCCCCCTGGGGGTCCAGCTGCTGCGCAGAATGACCCCAGCCTCGGTTGGACACCACCTGGGCTTTTCAGGGGGGAGGTAAACTGGGAGTGTGAGGGCAGAAGCCAGCTGGTATAAACAGGCTGATATGACCAGGTTCAGAGGCCCAGAGAGAGTGAAACCTGTACAAACTCACAAAGATGGCTAGGGATGGAGCCAAACTTCAACACAGGCTTCCTGGGTCCTAGACCAGTGGTTTCACTGCCCACAGGGCCTCCCATCTGGAGAGATGACCTCTTTCCCCTTTGCTGCTTCCCCGTCAATGTCCAACTACCACTCTCCTCCTTCCACCCGCAGCTTTGGGACCAATAAACAGCCCAGCCCGGTGCACAGGGCTCCTGAGCCTCTTCACGTGCAGGCCCACAGGCTGGACCTTCCACCTGAAAGGGGTGTGGGGATTCCAGGCGTCCTGGGGGAGGTGCCCTCGTGGAGGCTGATCATAAAGAAAAGACAGGCAAGAGTGATCCAAATGGGATCCCCTCTTTCATACCCCAACCAGGAGTCCCCATCTAGGGTCTGCAGGGTCAACTGGGTGAGCAGCAAGAGACCTGTTCAAGTGGTACAAGGGCTGGGCTGGGGAGAAAGCCAGGGCGTTAGTCCCAGGCTCACCACCTTCTAGCTGTGACCTTGGCCAAATTCCTGTGCCTCAACTTCACCTTCCAAAAATGAGGGGGGGTGAATCAAGTCAATGGTTTTCAAAAGGTTATTTAGCAGTAGAATCCTTTTTTCAAATAAAATCTAAAGTAGAGGCCTAATGTATAAAATAGAGGTTGTGTCCCGGGATTGAAGTAAAGGTCAGGGTCTTGCCCCACTGCTCCCCGCAATCAAGAAATCCCTGGGCCATCCTGTGCAGCCTGAGGGTCTAGAGGGACCCAATTTGAATAAGCGTTGGACAGATTCTCCCTTCCAACACTGTGCTCTGGTCACAGCAGTGTCACTCTCAGTGGGTCACAGCTGAAGAGTCATGGATCCCTTCTCAGGGGCTCCAGGCCCAAGGAACTTCTGTGTGACCACACAGAGATGCCAAGAATGAGAAATCAGCTTTTCTCTTTCTCCCCAGGGGAAAGGAAAGGAGATGGGCCTCGGGGACCCCAAGAGGGATTAGGGTTAGACTACATTCCTGGCATTGTGGTGGATGGGATGAGGAGGAGAAAGTGGGTGAAGAACCCACAACTCAGGGGAATTCTCTCCCCTTTGATAGAAGATGAGCTCTTTCCCTGTGGTCAAGGCCGAGGGCAGCTCCAGTGGGGTAAGCGGCCTCCACTGGGCTCTGCCTCTCAGGACTTCCTTTGAGGATCTAGGGTTTGTGTGGGCATTTTGCTCTTCACCTAATAGCCATGTGGCATGGGGAATGTTCGGAAATTATACCATGTGTTAATTATCCTTTGAATCAGGGTTGGGTAATGAGACTCTCATTTCTGTGGAAGGGCCAGCTCTCCGTTCCTCTCTCTCCCTTTGTACTAAAATGAGCTTCTGGGTGGGAGAGAGCAGCAGGCTCTGGATCCTGGACTGTGGCTTGGGAGCCTGGCACTGAGGACAGGGTTGCCGTGAAAGCTTGGTCAGGAAGGGCCCCTCCAGGTGATTGGCCTTCCAGCCTAAGGGCAGACAGCTTGGGGGAGGCAAGGAACCCCTCCCTTCATCTCCAAGCCTGTTTGGCAAATAGTCCTTATCTTCTCCCCACCAGGACTCCAGGGCACAGGACCGAGCTGCCTCCGCGCGCCCCCCCCCCCCCAATCCACTCTCACTTCCTCAGCTACTTCCACCTCCCAAAAGCAGGAAGGAACTTTCCAGCTGTAAGGAACATTTAGACCTCCCTCCTACATGGGAGAAAACCAAGGGGCAGCAAGATTCTGGAGTCTGTTCAAAGGGAATTTACTGTTTTTCTAGGCCAAACCTTCCACTTGACAGTGGAGGCTCTGGAAGAAATGTAACCTGCCGGGAGAGACCAGGGCTCTCCCTCAGCTCTTATGGGATTTCCTCTAGAATCCCCCAGGCATATGGAGACTACAGCCTGCACAAGGCATGGCTCTCAACGGGGTAGCATGGGTGAAGTGCTCTAGGAGCAACTGAGCCAGAAAAGGCTAAAGGAATTCAGAGAAGAGAGCCTTGAGGGTTGAGGGAATCCTACAGGGCTTCCAGGAGGAAGTGGGACTTGGGTTGCTTCTTAAAGAATCAGCACCTGCACTTCTGGCAAGTGGAATTGATCATCAAACTCATTTAACCTATAGGTTAAAAGTCTTACCCAAGGTTACACAGCTAGTAAATGGCAGACCTGGGATTTGAACCCAGGCAATCTGGCTGTAGAGTCCGTGCTCTTCTTATGTAGTTACTATGAATGAATAAAATGTGAGTATTGCTTTGGTTGAAGCCAATATTGGATTGGGACCAATTGCCTGCTTAGAAGGAGGGGTGTGGAGGGTGGCTATTGATGGGGAACGGTCATAGTGACCTTTGGTGGGTGGGCAGGGCAGTTTCTCTGGCAAGAGACAGAGGTGAGGAGAGGCCCTGATGCCTGATCCTGTTTCTGGGCTCAGTGTTGCTTTATAAAAGGCACAGACACGGGGGCGTGAGAGCCTGGCCATGTGGCACTCCAGATACTGGTGCTCTGGGTTAGCGGGGTGGGGTGAGATGGAAGGTGACTAAGAGCCAGCAGTCCTGGCAGGCCAGGACCTGAGTGCTCTCTTTTCCACACTTGCCTTTCATGCCCAGTCTGCTTCCCCCCACTTTTTTCTGTGGCTAAAGGGGTGCTCTTCATGGGTGAGCACTGTTGTTTCTTGACCGCCCACTCCCTGCCTGGCACAGAGCGGCACTCATACAAAGTTGTGTGGTTGCTTCCCCTCCAAACCAGGCTCCACTCAGTGGCCGAAGTAATGCTTTTTTTTTTTTTTAATTAATAAACATTTTTTTTTTTTAGATTTAAAAAATCTCTTCCAATTTTTTATTTTGGAAAAATGTCAAGATTCAGAAAAATTGTCAAAATAGGACAATACATCCTCAGCAACTGTCCACCTCAATTCATTCATTTTTGACACTGCTTTCTCTCACAATTTTTGGAAGATGAAGTGAAAGTGAGGTGCAGATATCACGGCACCTCAACCCTCTGCCCCTCAGCTCCTGAGTCAGAGCCTTCTCCCACATCCCACAGGACTGCTGCCACGCTGGGGAACACGAAAGATGATTCCTGCTACCATCTAATATCCAGTCCGATTCAATTCTTTACTGTCTCTCAAAGGTCTCTGATAACTGCTACTTTCAAACCAGAGGCTTATGCATTACATTTGTTATGTCACTTTAGTTGCCTCCCTCCCTCCCTTCTTTTTCTCGCTTCTTCCTCCCTGCCTTCTTTTCTTCTCTCTCTCTGGATATTAACTGTTTGAAGAGTCCAGGCTAGTTTTCTTGTAGAATGTGCCACATCTGGATTTATCTGATTGAAGGACCCCCCCCCCCCCGGAGTTTTTCACAGAGCAATACTGGTCCCAAATCTAAGCATCTTGCTCCCTCCCTAAAAACCTTGCACCAGGCTTTTCTGTTGTTCTTTGAATGGCTGGCCCACAAAGCCTGGTGCGGAGGGGCCCAGACTCTTCTTACTCCTTCTCCTTTACTCTATTCTGGGCATCTTGGCTTCCTTCCAACTGTTGACTATGGCAGTCTTAAATGTCCCCTTCTTCATGGCACATATAGCAATTTGTAATTACATAAAGTATTATTTGTAAATTTACTGGTTAACAGCTGTCTTGCCCACTAGCAGTAAGGTCCAGGAGCAGGGACAACATGTGTGCCTTGAATACCTAGCACCTGGCATGGTACCTGACACATAGTAGGTACTCAGTAAATATTGATCAAATGGATGGGTGGATGGATGGATGGATGGATGGCATAGAGGGGTGACCAGGTGTCCCTCCATTCCTGGAGCCACTATCTCGGAGGCCAGTTGGGTATCTAGGCTCCTCTGTGGACAGCTCTGAATTCATTCACTTTAACCATAAAATTTTATTCCTAGTGCCAGCTGCAGCCAGGAGTTGTAGGCCTGATGTCTCAGCCAAGTTACCTAGACTTTCTCTGAGGCTCATTAAAAGATGGTGTTGGATGCCTTAACCCAGTGATAGGGTCAACCCACAGTGCCAGCACTGTTTGCTGAGGGTGGCTTAGCAGGCCAGCATTCCAGTCTTAGCACAGTCCGTCTAAGATCCCACTGAGATCATTTTTGGCTCCTGAGCACAGAGAGGGAGAGATGATGCCTGGAGCTGAGCTGGAGCAGCCAATCCCAAAGCAACACTTTCAACAACTTAGTTGTTAAGTTTATCAGAGCAGGCCGAGGGGAGAGCCCTAGCCGTGCTCTGGGCACCAGGCAAGGCATGAAAGTTACACTGATGAATAAGACTCCAGCTCTGGCCTCAAGGAGCAACCAGTCTAATGCGACAGAGACAAATGCAGGGGTATCGCTGTATTCATTAATATTTCCTTGTGGGGTGGGAGGGGTTAGGGAAAGCTTTGTAAAGGAGGTGGCATTCCAACCACTTTGAAAAGGAAGGAGGAATTTTACAGACAGGCAGCAGCAATGGCATCTGGGTGGAGGGAACAGCATGAGCAAATATGGAGGGTTGCAAAGCATGGTCACTGCTGGGAGAGGTGAGCAGTCATGCAGGCTGGAGCTCAGAGTTTGGGGTGGGCGCAATCAGAGCAGAAGGGCCTGTTCATCTGAACTGTGGCCACGGTTGGATGAATCTGGACGCTGGCTGAGAAGTCTGGATTTTATTTGATAAGCTGAGGGAGCCATCCGAAGTTGGCAGGGGAGGGCATGGTCACGGCTATACCATCCACAGACTACTCCCACCCAGTGCCTAGTCCCAGTGGAGGAGAGACTGAGTCTGGCAGGCCAGCAGGAGGCGATTGTACAGTCCAGGAGAGCCTGTGCTGTGGCCGAGGGCCAGATCTGTGATGAAGGGACACAGGGCATGAGGAGGGGATGGTCCAGGGTGACTCCTGGGTGTTTGTTTTGGGTGCCTGAATACCCAGAGGAGGGTGGAAGTAGAGAATCTGATACGAAGTGAGACTTGGACTTTTGTGTGGAGATGCTCAATGTGTATGTTGCAGGGTAGGGAGCAGGAGCTGGAGATGTGTGATGAGAGATCATGGATTTGGGATAAGAGCTAGGAGAGCACGTGGAGAAGGAGCAGGGAGAGGCCAGAGCCCTGGGGAACCAGCATTCAGGGGCAGGCACTAACTCCTTATGCTGTCCACTTCTCTGGCCTCTACTCAACTGCCCCCTCACTCTTTGCACTCCAGCTATTCAGGCCTTTTTCCTGCTCCCTCATGCTGTTCCCGGTCTGGAACATTCCATTTTCCCTCTGAGGGGTTGGCCCCAGGAGGGTCTGGAATGTCTCTGAGGTACCAGAGCCTATTAGTGCCCACTGTTTCTGTTTGATCAGAATTGACCGCAGAGGCAGGAAGGCTGTTTCTTAAGATGGGGAAATGTAAACAGGTTGGTATGTTGAAGGGAATGGGTGGGGAGGCTGAGAGGGGAGGTTCAGGGGAGAGCTCGCTGAAGCACAGGGACCCAGGGACGTGAGATTCAGGGCAAAAGTAGATAAGGGCTGGTTTGGGAGAGAGAGTAGGAAAAACAAAATTTTTTTTGAGACAAGATGGAAGGAGGCAAGGATTGAACACTATTCTAATTGGGAGCTAAATTCTCCTTTTCTTTGGGGTTAAAATTTAAAAAGTCTCCCTGAAGGGTCACGCCATCTTATCAGCAATTTACACCCCCAGGAAAATAATTTTCCAGACTATTTCTGACAGCAGGTTTATGTGGGGGAGGGAAACCCCAGTCTTAGGGAGGGAGCGGGACAGCTCTCCAAAATGCAGGGCTTGTCAGCCAACCAATCAGAGCAGCGAAGAGGAATTTCCCCTTCTAGAAAAAGGGGCTTTCTCAGAATCAGAGGTCACTGGGACCCCCTACCTGTCCTGCAGGTTCGGGGACCTAGAGGCTGAGAACTGGCAAGGTTCGCGTCTGGGTCTCCTTTCCTCTGGGTTGATGGGGAGCCCAGTTGCTGGGTTTCTGCAACCAGAACCTGCCTGCAGCACCCCGCCACCCGTGTGGGGGGGCCTCTTAAAAGGGCAACGTTAGAGGCGGAGATGTCAGTCTCACCAGACCTTCCCTGGTTGGAGATGCAGGGTTGCGCTCCTCCTTTTATGTGTATCTGGGAGGAGTTCTTGGGGAACCCCATGCTGTGAGGTGAATGGGGGAGTGGAACAGGCCCCTCATCCTGGCACAGGCTCTGACATGCAACACATTTCTCTGGGGCCCATCCCAGCTCTGCCTGTCAGACTCATCCTGGGACAGAGGCCAGAAAGGTTTGGGGGGTGGGGGGAGAGGAGACAGTCTTGGACCTTGTGTAAACCGGAAATCACAGGCAAAGTGTCAGTTCCCCCGAGTGATTTCACGTATGTGTGTGTGTGCAGTTCCGTTGGCTCCTTGGTGGCTGATAAACCGAGCTTCCCAGCAGACTGTGAGCACAGGCAGGCCCATTGGTCTTACATTGATTGAGTCCCCACAGTTGCCTGACTTTAGAATTTGTCTCTGGAAGTCTGCCTCCTAGTTATCTGTCTCCGTCTCTACTTAGTAGAGAGGGCTTCTCTTGGTAGAAAGGCCAGGTGTCTCCTCTCTTGCCTGAAGCACCCGGACCTGCATCTTGGGCTCTGAATCCCTGGGTGTGGGAACCCAGGGCTGGCGAAGGACCCAGGACTCTGACTCATTCCACCAGCCCGTGGGGGTAGTTTGCTGAGGAAACTTGGGAGCTGAAGTTGGAGATGGGGCAGGTCAAGGTGCCTGGGATGAGGGCATCAGCCGTGGGTGGAGTCAAGGTTATCTGGGCAGGTTCCCAAGCGCTCAGCTTCCAGGCTAGCCAGCCCATCATAAACAAGGCTTGCATCAGCCCCATCCCACTGCTCCAGGGAGGGGAGTCTGGTTTTCAGCTCACTCTGGAAGAAGGCAGGCCACACCTTTCCCAGTGACTCTCGAGTTCTTTGAGAGCAAGGACTGTGTCCCATTCTTTCTGTAACCCCTGCGCTACTTGTGACTGGTCCAGAGTTAGCACTCAGTAAATGCGTGTTATGCCCACGTGCTCACCTGTTTGTGTTCTACTGTATGGCCGGCAGGGAGGTACCTCAGGCCCAGGGTCATCTTTTCCTCCATTTTTCTCTCCTGTCTCCAGTAAGAAGAGGATATAGACTTTCTAACACACTAGTTGGCATATAGCAGCCATATTCTGGACCTCACACATTCCTTTTCACTAGGCAGGCCAGTCCACACCCTTACCCAGCTGCAGGGCAGGTAGGGGAGGTTGGCATGGGGAGTTGGGCTGCCAGCAACAGTTAGGAGGCGCTCTCTGCATAAAGCAGCAGGGAGTCCAGTCCGGGTTCCAGGTGCAACCAGCTCCAGAAAACTATTCAGGTACGAAATAGGTAAGTCAGGCAGTGCAGGGAAGCCCAGAGCCAGCCTGGGCCCTCTGCACCTCAGAGCCCCAGCTTCGGCCCTCCTGGGATTCAGGGCCATGGAGAAAAGCAGTACCTCCTGGTGGAAGGAAAGTCCCGGCACAAGGAGCTGAAGAAGGTAGGAGTGGGGAGCAAAGGGAACAGTGTAGTGACCTCTATGGCTAGACAGGGGTGTTCAAGGACATCTGAAAGTTTCTAACCCCAAAGCCCAATGGGCTTTTCAAATGGGAGAAGGGCTGTGTCGTGAGCAAATCCAGCCTCCTGCTCATTGTGTAAACTGCCTTTCTTCATACCAAAAAGCTGAGGCTACTGGGAGCAGCTTGCTTTTGTCTGTTGGCTCTGGCTTTGTTATGCCAGACCTGAGGGCAATGGGCTACAGTAGAGGGGGGCTGGCGGAGCCTACCTGTGGCAAGAGCCACTGCGGTCACCCTTTCAGGTATCCGTTTTGACAGGGTTTCCGGCAAGATGGATGGGATCAGCCCTAAGCCCCCAGTGGAAACCAAGCACATGGCCACTTTCCTGGGTGCCAAGCTCCAGCAGTCCTGGGGAAGTTACTGCTTAGGGACTAAGGAAGCTGAGATGACATAAAGGCGTCTGACAGGACAGTTCAGAGTCCTGCTCATTCTCCCAAAGAAACATAACTTCAAGCACTGCTGAGGAGTTAGGACTACTGGCTTCCACCTGGCCAGGTTGTCTCATCTCCCTCACCCACCTTGTACTCTGTCTTCCATATGATGGAAGAGGTATAATCATGCCCCCGCCCTCCCTTCTGGGACTGTCACAAAGATAAAAGAGATCACCTACAGGAAGTATTTTAGGCTCCTAGGAGAGAAGGACTAAACTAACAAGAGGTATTATTAAAGTAAAGTGTTTGTAGATTGCAGATGAAAGGCAGCAGGTAAATCAAGAGCCTAAACAGTACCCTCCCCAGAGAAAAAGGGTGAACTGGCTATTAGGGCAATAGTGTGAGCTCCAGAGAAAGGATTAAAGCGTTCTTCCTCCCTCTCCTCTGTCCTGCTGGCTATCTCCATCCTTTGGAAATGTACCAATAAACTGCTATGCAGTTGAGCTCCCATTCTGAAATGAGTGGAAAGAGAGAAATTGTTAATAAGGCCTCATGTTCTTGAATCTAGGGGCTCTTTTGGATTAAATATGGTTACCTTTCTCCCGAAGGCTCATAGCCTCCCTCTCTTTCCAACGATCCCTTCCTAGGGAACAGAAGTGCTATGAAGCTTCTGTTTAGATCAACTCTGGTCTCTAAGCTAGTCTTACCTGCTTTTAAACAGAAGCAGATTTACAAAAGAGGATCCTGGCCCTTGTCCTGCAAGGTTTTCACTTTGCCCTTGAGTCTTTACTAAATCTACCTCTGCCTTCACCCACCTTCTCAAAGGCTGACTTGGTAAATGCAACAAGTCAGGAAAAGACAATCTAGAAGGAAAAGAAAAAGTGAGTATGGTTCCAAGGAAGAACTGCCAGAGATGGCTCAGCCCCAGGCTGAGGAAAAGTCGTAGCCTTCCCCAGAGATGCTTTATTACATGGTTTCATCAGTCAGCAATGATTGGATCCTAGGCCCTTGGGAAGAGACAGGAACGTTGTGTAGTGCAAGGCAGATGGTTCCCCTTTTAACAATGCAGTCAGATGGGGCGGGCGATGAGTGAGTGCTTAGCTCCCCTGCTCGTGGGCAGGCTCTGAGATCCCAGCTGACGAAACTGGGAGGAATAAATGTTTAGGAATCGGTGACCTCCATGTTCTGCAGCTGGTTTTCCAGGGCGCCATCTCTCACTGCCCCTTTCTTTTTGCTGCCCTCATGTTGCTTTTTCTGCTTCTTTGATGGCTCCTGGTCTATGGGTGCTGGCTTCACAAAGGGAATCAGCTCTTGGAGACCTGGAAGGGAAGAGCCAACCAAGTAACCTGTCATTTCTCAGGAGTCAAAGCCCAAGGATTTCTGGGGTGAGTTTCACAAGACAAAGATCTCTTTGAACAAAAGCGTACCCACAATGGGCACTGGTTTCATTCATTCTTTTCTTCCCCAGTCTGAATTTTAGCTGCATTTCAATAGAATATCATACCTGTACTGGCTACTTTCGCAGCTTTGCCTCTAGATGCCCAGCACCAGAGGACAGGCAGAGTTTTGGAGACTGTGTCTCAACAAGAAAATCTGGTCCATTCTGAAAGGGGCCTGCTACTCAGAAGAGTGTGAAGACAGAGAACAGGAGGAAGATGGGCTGGGCTGGAGTCTTACCTGGTGGCATGAACTCCTTCAACTTCTCGGGCACGATGATGCCCTTCTCTGTCTGGTAGTTCTCCAGGATGGCACAGATGGTGCGAGTAGTGGCACACATTGTAGCATTGAGCATATGGACAAACTCCACCTGAGAAGAGAGGGCCCCAGAGGGAGCAGTTAAACTCAGCCCTTAGCTAGTTTAATGCATGACTCCCCTACTGCAAGTATCCAACTCAAAATCATGGGTTCTACCCTTTATCAAGCTTTTTCTAAACTTATATGTATTGCCTATCAGGTAACTCCAGGAAGATTCCTCATGTCTCCATGAGTCACAAGTGCTGGGTTCCAGCATTTTTGAGGAGAGTTGGGCCCTTTGAAGGAAAAAGAAGAAACTACTACAGTGGTCTCTCCTTTTAATCCCGTTCCAGAACCTAACTTGGAAAAGTAAGACCTGCAAATTGGGTCTGAAGAGATAAGCTTACAACCCAGACCTCCTTGGATGATAAGGGAAAACTTTGCCTCTGACTTGTTCGGTGTAGACAAAGGGGAATTATTCTTTATTTGGAGTTATAGAAAACAAAGCCCAACGAGAAAAGCTAGAATTGCCCTGTAGAATGGAGCTAGATTCAGGGTTCTATCTAAAAGGCCTCAGTCCTGATCCAGTACAAGTCATTTTCAGATTCCCTTTTTGGTCTTGATTGAAAAGCTCAGCTTTTCCCATGATGCTGGGAAATAATGTATTCCAAGGGCTGAGAAATAAGATGGATCTACTCTGCATGGAAGGCCCTGCTGCCTGCCTCCCCAGGGGCCATCTACCTTGTCCATCATCTTCTTGGTTTGCCCGTATCGGATTCGGAGTCGGCGAGCCTGATAGTCCGTGCAGTTAGAACAGGAGACTAACTCACGGAAGGCTCCTGAGCCCGGAAACCAGGCCTCCAGGTCAAGCTTCTTACTGGCAGCATGATTCAAAGAACCTGTAAGGAAAAACCCCTAGAATTCATGAAGGAGGGATGGTATTTCAGAAGACTAACCTTTAGCAAACCTGAAGAATTCTTTAATTCATATCCTATCCCCAGAAGTGAAATCATGCCCAGATATTCTTATCACCAAACACTCCCAAGTGAGAAGAGTGTGATATTTTAATTAATGAGGGCAATTAATCGGACTGTGAGCTATTTCTTTGTGTGGTGAGGGTGGTATTTGTAGGATGAAGGAAAGGGAGGCCGATACCTGAGACAATATTCACAATGTGATAAGGGATCCCCAAAGACTGGTAGAATTCCTCTGCGGTAGTAATCATCTCTTCAAACATCTCCCACGACTTGTTGTCATGTGGTGACGAGTAGACAAACTGTTCAATCTGCAAAGAGGGACCCAAGGAGACAGTAACAGTGGGACAAGGTGAATAAAGGACTGAAGTGGGTGATATTCTTGCAATGAAGACCTGTTCCTACACCACTGGGAATCAGGTGAGGGTGGGGGCCCCCAGCAAGGGGTTGGTGAACTTGAACTGGACTGGGAATGCAGCAAGAACAAATGCGTCTATAGATAGCTTACCACATTATGTGCCAGGTACTGTTCCAAGCGCTTTATGTCTATTAACTAGTTTAATCCTCACAATAGGCCTAATGAAGTAGGTACTATTACTATCCTCCTTTTACAGGGAGAAAACTGAGCACAGAGAGGTTAAGCAACTTGTTCAAGGTTACACAGCTGGTAAGTGGTGGAGCTGGCATTTGGGCTCAGGCAGCTTGGTTCCAGAGTCTGTGCTCATAGCCACTCCACACGTTCTCAGGCTCTTTCCTAGAAACACAGATGTAGGCAACAGGAGGAAAGACCAGGCCAGGGCGGGCCTGAGCAACACAGATCCTGTCTCTCCTCTAACCACGCTGGACAGAAAGGTAGAAGGGTCCTACGCTTCATCCCGACTCGAGTACTCACCTTCTCAAACTGATGGACTCGAAAGATGCCACGGGTGTCACGGCCATGGGAGCCCACCTCCTGGCGAAAACAGGTGGACAGGCCCGCGTACTTGATGGGCAAATCCTCTGGCCGCAGCCACTCATCCCGATGGAGAGCAGCAATGGGCTGCTCTGAGGTAGCAATCAGGTATTTCTCATCATAGGAGTTGTCATCAGACTTTTCACTGCCTTTGCCAATCACCTGAAGGAGGAGGGACCTTTATTAGTTAAAAGTGAGGGAGGAGGACCTTAGCTAGAGCAAGAAACCAAAGAGAAGATAAGAGTGATGGGGCAGGGAGAATTTTCCTTAATCTCTGCCTGGGAGTGAGCAAGGGACGCTAAAGACAGGGGAGGGATTGGGTCAGTCCCAAATGGGTCCGTACTAGTTCAAAGAAAAGCAAATCAAAAGGAGATAAAATATTCTGATAATAGTTTTTACTTATTTCATACATGAAACATTTATAAATGACGTATAAGGGCCCATGATAGCAGGCATACGATAAAACCTGAGCTGGCAGCAATATAAATCAATCCAGTCAACAAGTGCTTGTGAAGCATTTACTAAGTGTCACGTCCTTTTTGCCAATGCCAGGCAAAAGGAGACATAGTCTCTGCTTTCTTGGTGCTTATGGGTTAGTCTACTGATTTTAATCCTCAAAAAATCACTTTGGTGTTCAGTCAATTAGATGGATCTTCTGAATCTTGACTTGAGTCCTCTGGCTCTGTGAGACGGTCCCTGGTTGAGAAGGAGCTACAAACTGGAAGGACATGGTAAGACCAGCCACTTCTATGATTTCCTTTTGTCCCACCACTCAACAGATGTGCTTTTCTAAACTCATAATGTTAAAGTACGCTCATCTAGATACATCATACTGATTGGCTTGGGGAAAGATCAAACAGGCTCTGTCCAATACGGCAGCCACTAGCCATGTGTGGCTACTTGAATTAAAATTAGTAAAAATCAGTATTTTACTTTCTCCGTTATATTAGCCACATTTTAAGTGAGCAATAGCCACAGATATAGAACATTTCCATCATCACAGGAAGTTCTGGACAGCGCTACTCTGTATCTTTGAAGTTAAATTTGCCTTTTTTTTTTTTTAACTCTGTATTTATTTTAAGTGTGTTTTTCCAGGAGCAATTAGCTCTAAGTCAAGTAGTTGTTTCAATCTAGTTGTAGAGAGCACAGCTTACACTGGCCTACGCGGGGATCCAACCAGCAACCCTGGTGTTACAAACATCGCGCTCTAACCAACTGAGCTAACCGGCTGCCACTGAAGTTAAACTTCTTAACTTAAGAAGTCCTCTGCCCCAATGCCTCAGGCTACTCACCTTATAGAGTTCTTCATCAAACTGGCTGAGCTGTGCCACCTCCTGCATGACCTCCTTCCTCATGAAGAAGGGGGTATAAATGGGAATGTAGCCCCGACTTCCCAAGGTGCGAAGGGCATACTGGATGAGTGCCTGTTCTAGGAACACCAGGACCCCCTAAAGAAGCAGAGACACAGTGCTGTGTGATTGGCTGATTGGCTTCTGTCACTAACATGTCCACCTGCTAGAATTCACATTCAGAGGCATCTGGGACCGTGGATATGACTACGCAGGGGTACACAGGAGGCCAGCAAAGACCGTGCACCCCAATACTAATTCAAGAGATTCTTCCTTAATACAAATGCCCAGCATATCATCCAGGAACATTGAATTCTCTTTCAGATACGAAAGCAAGAGAAAAGGATTATTGGCTCCGGGTGCACAGGAAAGTTTTCTTGTGCTAATTCTTACAAGGCTGGATTCATTTACATAATGTAGAGCATACCTGTGTATGTGTATATATGTACAGTTGATCCTTGAACAACGTGGAGGTTAGGGCTGCCAATGCCCCTCCCTCACAGTCAAATATCCATGTGTAACTTTAGACTCCCCCAAAACTTAGCTACTTATAGCCTACTGTTGACTGGAAGCCTTACCAATAACATAAACACGATAAACAAATATTTTACATGTTATATGTGTTATATACTATGTTCTTACAGTAAAGTAAGCTAGAGAAAAGAAAATGTTATTATGAAAATCATAAGAAAAAATTCACTCACAGTATTTATTGGAAACAAATCTGCATGTACGTGGACCCACGCAGTTCAAGCCGTGTTGTTCAAGGGTCAACTGTGATTCCAAAATTATTTTACCATGTCCTTCTGAAAGTTTTCCCTGAATTCATCTAATCTGGGTTGGCCTATGCCTACTGTTCTCGTAGCACCCTGGGACAGCACTTATCACAGTGGCTTTTGACTCTGTTACTTGTCTCACTGTCCAGTTACACTGAGCTCCTTAGGCAGAGGCTGTTCGGATTTAGTTTGCAGTAGAAAGGTGAGTACAAATGGTAGATTTGATGTGTTGGCCTCTTTAAGTAGGTTCTGTTTTCTGCACATTTAGTTCCTTCTTTATAATCCCATCCCCAGTGGTTCCCTACTCTTACCTTCAGGAAGTACCCTCGACTCCCAGCCACAATGGCCCCTTTTTCGCCTTCAAAACCATCAACCATCACCACCAGGTCCACGTGAGAGTACTTCTTTCTGACCGTACAATCACCCCAAATCCTCTCTACTTTGTTGTCTGCATCCTAAGGAAACAAGACCAGGAGACAAACATACATGACCTCTGAATTGTACAACCTCCATCTTTCTAAATCCTGTTCCAACAACTTTGAGCTTAGTGAAGCCATTGCTTAACTCAAACATGAGGTTTTGGTCACTGTGTACAGAGACTAGACAGGGGAATTTGCTAGAGAATTTGTGCTCAATAGAGAAATACTCATTTGTAAATTCCTAAAAGCGATTCTAGCCATGAAACTGAAATCATGATTTTCCAAAAGATCTGTTGCATTGCTTTTTTTACCCTTTTAAATGACTCCTTGAAAATCCTGTACAAGGACACCCCTCCCCTGGACAATCAGCATTGCCTGGGGTGCAGAGGAGAATGTAGATTTTTTTTTTTTTTCCAGGCTCTTATTGGTCCCGGGGCACATGAGGGCGGGCTCAGGGCCCTGACCTCCCTGAGTTTAAGGTTCTGTTCACCAGGGAATGAATGAAAGAGGCACAGATGGGCCCAGCAATGGCTGGGGTGTCAGGGAACAAAGGCTGGGCTCTGAGCAGCTTTGTGCCGGGGAAGCTCCACTCAGCAGGAAACTTTTATCATGCAGATTTCCCTTCAACCTGCAGCTTCTCAGCAGGGTATGGGTGAGGGGTGAGGTTGATTTAGCAGATCCCTCCCACGAGACTCACTGCTACCATGGGCAACAGTGAAGGACAGTAGCCCAATTTAGAAGAGATTTCTATGCCAGAAGTCCCCTACCTGCTGTCTCTGCTACTTCCCAATCAGGCAAGGATCTGAATCTTTCAATTCTCAATTGGTGGACAGACTGAACGTACAAAGAGCCTGCTACTGACACAAGGCCTATTATACAGAAAGTGCCAGTGTTTCGCTCTCCTCCTCCCACCGTGCCCCTTCCTAACAGAGGAAGATGTAAGGCAGCTGCCTGCTGTAGCACTGCCGCCTACCTCATCATTGCTGATGGGCACAGAGGGATGCAGAAGGTTCCCGATCTCTCGCAGGTTCTCAAACCGCTCTGCCTCCAGTTTTATCCGCTCGGCGTCACACTTCAGGATCGCTTCATCGATGAGGAGTCGGAGTTTTTTGATCTGTGACACTTTCAGGTTCTGTAGGTGAACAGGTCAGGCCGCAGCCAGGCCACAGCGAGTCAAGGACTGAGCAGCAGCAATATGATTCTGTTGCCCTAACCCTGTTATGCTCTAACGAAAACCAATGTCAGGGCATTTTGAAAATTGACAGGGAAGGCTTTCAAAGAACCGAGATTTATTTCACACACGGAGATATATGGTCTTGCCCTACAAATCCCTTGGCATTTTCTTTTGGGGTGCCCGAGGCAGAGATGGATCGATTCTGGCCACTCTTCTTGTTCCTATATATGTCAGGAGTTTTAATATGTAGCTCTTTTAAGAGCTCTTTCCCTTAACTTGCACTTTCTGATATTCCTGGTTAAATCAATTCAACATTCTGTTATGTACGACATTTAACAGTTCTCCAGGAAGATTACACATTTATTAGGAGCAAGAGACTTTGCCTTAAGCTAATTTTGTATTCCTTACTGCAGGAGTCACAAAATGCCCTGTTTTCTTAGGGGGAGTCCTTACCAGGAAGGGCTGGACAGGAACAACTCCCCCAAACTAGCCCTTCAAGTACAGCAACTTTGCTTTTCTTGTGTTTATTTCTTGCTATGCTTTTGTGCTGTGGGTTTTAAGAAAGGGTTCAGTGACTAAAACCTTGAAAATTACTGCCCTAGGTCCATTGTAGTGAACATGTACTGAATTACAGTATATTGAAAAGATTCCTTGACTTTGTGAAAATGGAGTAATATAAACCAAACATAGTTCGATTCCTGTTTTCTCTTCTTCCTACCTTTGCTCTTCCACTCCATGACTCCATCTCTGCTGTTTAACAGACACTCAAGTACAGAGTATATAATAAGAGCAGATGGCGACGAGTCCCAGGATGCCGCAAGGCTGGGTGGAGCAGAGTATCAGCATTCGCTTGTTTAGGAATAAGTTTAGATAGAAGAACAGAAATTCCAACCTAGAAAAGGACAATAACTTACAGCTAAAGTGTCTGCGGTGAGGTCATCAAGATTTAACACATTCTTCGGAACAGACTCATCATCTCCCACTGGCTCTTTCTTCTGCAAGAAAAAAAATACAAACAAGTAGCACTACTAAGTGTAAAAAAAAAAATTCTGACATTTTATAAGTGCACACCCAATTAATAGCCTGTAAACTAATCACCGAACTTATTTTTTATTGCTTTATCTTTTTATAGAGAAAAGTCACGCTTTTGCTATCGAGTGCCTTACATTGTGCTTTGACTCATTGTTTCTTCTGAGCTAATCAGCAAAGGGTATGAAGCTGGAGCACTGCACAAAATATGAAACACTTCACGAATTTGTGTGTCATCCTTGTGCAGGGGCCACGAGCAGGTATCGTTCCAATTTTAGTAAATGTGCTGCCAAAGGGAGCACTCACAGAACTTTCTACATACCTGTCTCTAAAAGATGTAACATGTGGGAGAAAAATTGCTAAATTGGAAGTGAGAAGTTTGAAGTCCCTGTTCTGCCACTTTCTAGCTTTTTGATCCCGGATAGGTGGATTAACCAATCAGAGTCAGAGAGCTGACATCATCAGGCACACAAGAAGAATGTCTGCCTTGGACATAGAATAGTTCTGGGCACCAAGAATGTGTGAAAGCGTTCATGAGCTGGGTGCTCAGGAGCCAGCACTGGGCAGGGCAGACGCCTGGGTGTGAATTTCTGAATCCTTGCTTACCTGCTAAGAACAGTCCCGGTGCTGAAGGTAAAGGGGATAAAATGATGGGATGATGAAATATTAGGGAGGCAAGGAATACAACATTTTTGAGGAAAAAGTCACAAAATCTGGAACTAAGTTTAGAGCAGTCAATGCAAGTTGTACAGCAGAGGTGTACACAGGACTAGATATTTTTCCCCTCCAGTTTCTTGCCTCACCCTTCTTTATGATAATCTGCCAATTCACTTCTAATCCTTGCCCAAAGCCAGGGAGAAGATAACTTTATGAGTCAAATTCTTCCTAAATTAAGGAAAATTATCAAAGGCCATTATAACAAGCTATAGAAGATCTCAGCAAAACTCTTATAAGTTGAGAAGATTTTGGATCTGCTTTGCAAATATAAATAAAATGATGTGTAGAAATCATGTTCAATGCCCTAAGGATTTTTAAAATCCAATCCAATAATAGTAGACAATTTACACAACCTCATAACCCACTGCACAAAACTGAATCATGAGAAAGGACTAAATCTTCTGAACATAAAGCATAGAAATCCCTTCGGCTTATTATACATTCTCAGACATTGAAGTGAAAAGTCAAGATTGTAACCATAACCCAACTCATACCCTTTGGTGACTAAATCAAATCATCTTAAAAAGTTGGAAAAGTCTGAAAACATCAAAAATGAGTCTTGATAAGAACAAGCAAAGACTTCTGAGGAAAAAAATGGCCTAAATCTCAACATTTCCCATATGGTAACAAGATAGCTGAGGCTACCCTGCTCTCCACTTATCCATCAGGGCAGCAAATTCAAGTTCTAAGTTCAAGTTCTGACTCTGGAAGTAACTGATAGCATGATTTTAGGCCATAAATGAATTTCCTAAGCTTATATCCTTAACCTTTAAATAAGGCTGATAATTGTACTACCTACACTCCCTGCTTGCAGCAAAAATCAAACCCAAAACGAGATGTATATATATAAAAGGGTTTTAAATACTTTCAAGTGCCATGCAAGTTAAAGCACTCTGAGTACCATTCCAATGGACCGCAAAGGAGAACACTCCTTATTGTTATTGCAAGTGAAAACAAACACTCCCATCTTCTTGCTATGCAAAACACTTGGCTGGCACTACCTGTATGTGTGTTTCACAGAGCACACAGGCAGGAGCATACACTGCAATTAACATAATTACAGGACCTCTGGCATGCAAATGATTAAGCATCATAAGTCCCATAGGAAGAAAACAATGCGATTATTGACACCAATTTCTACAAGCTGAAAGTGGAATAAAATGCTGTTAAAGAGAAGGATTTGAACTATCAGGAAGCATAAGGTGTTAGAATCCCAAGGAAATCTTTTGCTATGCTCTTTACTGGTTGTTTCCAAAGTTTTAATTTTTTTGGTTTAGTTTAGAGGTTTAGAACTTAAAAATGAGACAGAGCGTAGGGTGAAATTAATATACTTTGTAAAAAGTGGTTGAGAGGCTAAAAGGGTATTTTGGAAGAAAGACGAGAAACATGTACTATTCTGGAAACCAAGGCAAGGCCCGGCTGAAACTTAACATTCTTTTTTTTTTTTTTAAAGATTTTATTGGAGAAGGGCAACAGGACTTTATTGGGGAACAGTGTGTACTTCCAGGCCTTTTTCCAAGTCAAGTTGTCCTTTCAATCTTAGTTGTGGAGGGCGCTGTTCAGCTCCAGGTCCAGTTGCCGTTGTTAGTTGCAGGGGAGGCAGCCCACCATCTCTTGAGGAAGTCCAGGAGGCCAACCGGCAACCTTGTGGTTGAGAGCCCACTGGCCCATGTGGGAATTGAACCGGCAGCCTTCAGCGTTAGGAGCACGGATCTCCAACCGCCTGAGCCACTGGGCCGGCCCCGAAACAACATTCTTTTTATTTATTTATTTATTTATTTATTTATTAGTTTCAGGTGTACAAGACAAGGTAATACTTAGACGTTCATCATTTATATCCCTCACACTGTGAACCCCCACCCCCTCCACTATCCCTCTGACCTCACACTGAACCATCACATTATATATATAAAATTATAGTTGGCATTCATTAATGTTTAGCTTCTGGTGTACAATGCCATGATCAGGTATCCACAGTATCCCTGAGGTGGTCTCCCAAATAGGACACATGTCCATCGGATACCCAACAAAATCTTTACAACATTATTGAATACCTTCCCCAAATTAATTTTCAAAAAAACCCTGAGGCCATCTTGTGGTTACCAGCTGCTTCCAAATCCCTTCACCTTTCCCCTTATCCCCAACCCCCCCCCCACACACACCCATCTAACAACTCTCGGATTTTTCTTTGTGTCCCCAAAACTGCCGAAACAACATTCTTAAAGCATGGGAGGGTTTTGTGGACGAAGGCCGTGACTACTTGCCAGCCATTGTTACTCCCTATTGCTAAGTAATTACAACGTTCTAGACATTGTACCAGGTTCTCTACATTTAAAAAACTTAGTTCTCACAATTTTACTCTATAGGTAAACGTTATTATTGTCATTTCACAGACAAGAAAAATGAGGCTCAGGAGTTAACTTGCTTCCAGTGACATAGCCAACAGTCCAGGATTTGGAGTCCCTATGTATGCTCTTTTCATTAAAGAACACAACTGCACTGGGTCAAACGACCTGAAGTCTGCCATGAGAAATTGTTTGTGGCACTGTAGGTTGAACTTAAGAAATAATTGGAAAGGATTACTGGTGGAGTTTATATTCTTATTACCAGAACAGAATAGACAATGAATGACAAGTGTGGCAAGAATCCTAATCTTGCTACAGACTGAATGTTTGTGTCCCCCCAAATTCAAAGTTGAAACTAATCTCCAATGTGATGGTATCTGGAGGTAGGGTCTTTTAGAGGTGATTAGGTCATGAGGGCAACCTCATAAGAGACTCCAGAGAGCTCCCCCTCTCCTTCCGCCATGTGAGGAACCAGCAAGGAGACTGTCTATGAACCAGGAAGTGAGCCCTCACCAAACACCACATCTGCTTGTGCCTCGATCTTGGACTTCCCCGCCTCTAGAATGGTGAGAAATAAGTTTCTGTTGCTTATAAGCCACTCAGTCTATGGTATTCTGTTATAGTAGCAGCCAAACAGACTAAGACATATCTGAAGATGGACTATCTGATGCTTTAAAGTATCTCTTAGTTTCCTCCCTACTTCCTTCCTTTCTTTTTAAAATAATTCCCCCACTTTGGTAAGAAATTCGGTATCCATAGAATTAAGAGACTAAATTAGAAATTATATGAGTATTAACTAAGAATAAGATTGACTTCCTCTGCTCAAGCTTTCAAGGTTGCTACATACCTTCATTTTCTCTCCAATTGTCTTGCTGCACAGGTTCTTCAGCTTGTTCAAGTTGTCTGCCCGAAATCTGCCTGAAGAATAAAGAACCCAAGAATATACCAAAGATATGCACATAATTAAGATTCCTCCTTCTCCTAATCGTGGCCTCTTAGGACTGATCTCAGCCAAGGCCAGAGTGCAAGATCTGCCTCATGAAGTTGTGAAATCTTGTAGCTTTAGAGTCCCAAATTTAGTTGGCATATATTGGTAACTACAATAGGGTTCTCCAGCATTTGGTGACAAGGAAAAGACCATTCTGAGACTAAAAATACTCAAGTAACTATAAAGTGCTTCGTCATCTTAAAATTCATTTAAGAAACTATGTGGTACGCAGGAGATCTAGAAAGAGGGCATTCATGTTTCTATTCCCAGGAACTTGGCTGCTACATCTCTATGCTAGAAACGGTAAGTGTTCTCTTTGCTTTGACATAATGCTTATCTGGCAACCTTCAAATTATAATAATTTAGTTTCTCATAATTTGGTTTCTTTTGGGGAAGGCAGTGTACTACTAAATCAACCTACATATATATTCTGGTCCAAATTAATATATTGGCATTGTGGTTCATTAGTCTAACTGATAAGCAAAAATTGGACCTCTTAAATGTAAACTTCAGGAGCAATATAGTGAAAATCAGGCTTTTAACAGATAAAATGATGACTAGAAATGAGACAGCATCTAGACGTAGCTACTCTCTAAGACTTTGCCAAACTTTAACTAAACTAAATTTTAGCAGAAAATGATATACAACTACCTTCTCATTCACTTATTCACATTGATCACAGGGATGGAGAACAGATTCATGGTTGCCAGGGATAGGTGGGGGAGGGGAAAGGGAATGGACTACAAAGGGACAGCAAGAGGGATCTCTGTGGTGGAGGAACAGTTCTTTATCAGGAGTGTGGCAGTAGTGACACAAATCTACATGTGATAAAATCACACACACACACACACACAGGTACATGAAAAACTGGTGATCTGAATAAGGTTTGTGAATTGTGAAATGTCAATTTCTTGGTTTTTATATTGTACAAGTTATGTTAGATGTTATCACTGGGGGAAACTTGGTGAAGGGTACACAGGACCACTTAGTACTACTTTTTGTAATTTTCTCTAAATCTATAAATATTTTGAAATAAAAAGTTAAACATTTTTTACTTAGTCCATTCTATTTCCAAGGCCCTGTGCTAAGGGTTGGGAATATAAAACACCGTGCTAGGCGCTGGGAAATAAAAGAAAATAAGATAATTTAGAAAACACATATTCTAACAATGCTGAATGTTTTAATCAATAAATACAGTATATGCCTTTATTATTTTTCTCTCAGCAATGTCTTGTAGTTTTCAGTATAGGGATCTTGAATGTTACTTTTAAAATATATTTCTAGGTATCAGATGCTTTTTAATTGTTACTTATATATAGACACATCATTGATTCTGTTTATTGTATACAGTAATCTTGCTAAATTTATTTAATTTTAATAGCTGAGATTCTGCATAGACAATCAAAGTCATTTGTAAATAATGACAGTTTTACTTCTGTTCCAATCTTTTATTTCTTTTTCTTGCCTTATACCATACTGTCTGGAACCTCCAGCATGCTGTGGATTAGACGTGGTGATAGTAGACATCCTTGCCTTGTTCCCAAGCTCAGGGAGAGAGCGTTCAATATTTCATCATTAAGAATAATATGGGAGGGGGGTGGGAGATGAGGGTAAGGGGGATCAAATATATGGTGATGGAAGGAGAACCGACTCTGGGTGGTGAACACACAATAGGATTTATAGATGATGTATTACAGAATTGTACACCTGAAATCTATGTAATTTTACTAACAATTGTCACCCCAATAAATTAAAAAAAAAAAAAAGAATAATGTTTGCCATGGGTTTTTTTTTATAAATACCACTGATCAAATTAAGGAAGTTTCTGTCTATTCCTAGTTTGCCACATTTTATCATAAGCAATTGGATTCCACATTTAAAAAAAAAGAACTTTGATTCCTATCTCACATCATACACTAAAATCAATGTGAGATAAATCATCTATCTAAATATGAAAGGTAAAGTAATAAAACATGTAGAAAAAAATGGAGAATATCTTCAGGACTTTGGATATGGAGATTTCCTAAAAAGAATACAAGCACAAATTACAAAAGACCAATAAATTAGACTTCATTAAAATTAAGAACCCTACTCATTAAAAGACAAAGAGTGAAAAGGCAAGTCACAGATGGGAGAAAAGATCTGCAATATATATACTATCAGACAAGGTCTTGTATGCAAAATAGATAAAGAATTCCTAAAAATCAATAAGAAAAAGACAATCAAAATAAAAACTGGTCAACAGGATTGAACAGACCCTCTCAAAACAGGCTGTCCAAATGCTAACAAGTACATGAAAAAGTGTTCAATATCTTTAGTCACCAGGAAAATGTAAATAAAAACCACAGTGAGAGACTACTATCTCTCCACCAGAATGGCTAAAATTGAAAGGACTGCCAATATGAAGGGAAAGAATGTACATCAACTGAAACTCTTCTACTGCTGGTGGGAGTACCAACTGCGACAACCATTTTGGAAAACTATTTCATAGCAACTAATAAATCTAAGCATGTCCCTACCCTATGACCCAGCAATTCCACTCCTGGGTACATACGCAACAGAAACGAGTGCTTATGTCTACCCAAAGACACATAACAATGTTCATAACACCTTACTCTTAATACCGTCGAACTGGTAACAATCCAAAAGTCCATCAACACAATTGTTTGGTATATTTACATAATGGAGTACTGTACAGCAATGAAAAAGAACAAACCACTGCTACACATCACAACACGGAATAATCTTACAGACATCATTTTGAGAGAAGGAAGTCACATACAAAAGTACATACTATATAAGACCATTTATATGAAGTTCAAAATCAGGCAAAGGTAATTTATGGTGATAGTGTCACTGGGTTGTGCCACCACAGTATTAGTTAACCCTTATTAACTTTCTTGTCTGCTCTCATTCTCCAGTGCATCCCCTGTTGAACCTGGCTGAACTCCTAAGGAAAGGGCAGAAATTCCAGAGCAAGCTAAGCCTTCCAGTAAAGACTAGATAAGAGACCCAAGGACACAGTTAAAAAACTGGTTTGCACAGAAGAATCCAAGGTGGTGCCAAAACCCCTTCCCAAGTGACCTTTTGATGAATTTTCCTTCTTTGGAATGCTAAAAATCATGCCCAGGGCTGGAGACTTAACATTAAAATGAGACATGTTGTCTGGCCAGCCATGTTCCAATTATGTATAGAAACTGCTCATACTCCCTGGCAATTCAGAGAATTCTCCACGTTTTCTCAGAAATCTCTACTCCTGAACCTGCCCATCTCCCACCAATCCTTTAAGATTCTCCTAATTTCCCCATATGGGGAGATGGTATCTTTAACGTAAGCTCATCCTTCTGCATTCTTTGATCAAAGAAATCAAGTTTCTGCTTTGCTTTACCAAATACAGTCTCTGTTATATTGGAGTGAGTGACACGGGGCAAAAGGGCCTTATTTTGGGGTCCCTGACAGGAAGAGGGCAGAATACTGTGATTTTTGGAGGTGAGAAGTGACGGTGAGGGGAGCCTGCTGGGGTGCTGCAAATGCCGTAGATCTCCACCTGTGTGGTGGTTACATGGGCGTATAGATGGGTAAAATTCAAACTGCACATTAAGATTTGTGCACTTCACTACATTACACGTCAATAAAAGCAAGTTTTAAAAAGCTGTATATAAAAATAGTATAAATGCCACAACAGAGATATATGATATAATATATGGAGAGCACTCAACACATGAAGTAGTAGAGCTATCGGAGCAGAATTGGGTGGCAAGGAGGGCTGATGAAAGTGGGGCATCACCCAAGAAGAGGCAACAGTCACAGACATGTGACAAAGTTTAGGCGTAGCATAACAAACAGCGAGGGGCATATGTGGGAGAATGGCAGAAGATGAGGCTAGGAAGGAATGTGGGACTTTGTAAATTGGGTTAAGAAATTTGGATTTTTATGCTTTAAGACTCTACTGTCTAATCTATAGTCACTAGTTACATGTGGCTACAGAGCATTTGAAACATGGCCAGCTTGAATTGAGATGTACTGTAAGTGTAAAGTATACACTAGATTTCGAAGACTTATAAAAAAAGAAAAAGAATGTAAACTATCTCAATAAGTTTTTATATTGATTACATGTTGAAAATAATATTTTCTTTGATATATGGGGTTAAATAAAATATATTACTAAAATTATCTTCATCTGTTCTTCTTTTCATTTTTTAAGTGGCTACAAGAAAACTTATAATTATACCTGTGGCTCACATTATGTTACATCAGACAGTACTGCTTTAAGGTATGAATGTCATTGCTAGACTTATGCCTGGAAGTAAAAGGATTAGATTTGCATTCCAAATAGATCACATGTCCTCGGTAGGGCCCAGGACTGGGCGAGACTGAAGTGAAACTAAAAGCAGTTAAAAAGTTATTCCAATGCTGAGAGCCTGGCTGAAGACATCTGCAGCAAGGGTTAGCAGGAAATAACTTCAATTTATAGTAAAGAGAACTCTCATTCAGAAAAGCACTTTTGGGGGGAAGACAGAATTCCTGGAGTTAGCAGCCGATTTTAAGATAGGTGGAAATCTAGTGGCTTTGAAGTAGTCGAGGCAAATGCTTATCATGTGCCCAAGTGTGTCCTCATTACATTATTCTGAAATTAAAAAGAAGAAATCACAGTTCGAATCCTTGGAGTTAGATGAGGGGTGGTAAACTCTGTGGTGCTATGACTCCAAGTTTTATCAGATTCCTTTGAGAGCCCTAGTGGCAGCTTGGAGGTCTAAGGCAGACCAACTGTTGTAGTCAATGACAGAAGAACCCCAATCTCTGATCTGAGGTTCAGATACAGAAGAACCTTGATACAAGATCTGTCAATGTCCTACTTGAGCAGCCAGTAACGGGAAAAATCATTAACTCCCTTTGGCTGCAAAGAGAATATTGATAAGGGATATCAGGTAGAAAAGAGTAAGTGGGTTGAAAATAAATTACATAAACTGCTTTTCATACAGCCAGGCAAAGTGCCCTGAGCACAGAAGCTATTCATGAATTCAACAAACCTTTGTCAAGCTCTTACCAAGGAGCAGATGCAGTGCTAGGCACTTGGAATATATGTATACATATGTATATGTATATCCTGTATGTATATGTATACCCTAGGTACCGGGACATACAGATGGATAAAACACAGCCCAGTCTCTGAAGAACTTATCCCCTCACCATATATCCATTCATCAGGAAAACGATAAAACTTCCCATAGACGTGTACATTATACGCAAGAGACTAACACATTCAAATACATTTAGTGCTGGACAATGGCTAGGCTGATACAAATATATGATACTTCTGATTCAGTAAAACAATATCCAGTCTCGTTTTTTCCTTCCATTTAGTTTAATTCCATAGCAACTCAAAACTTCAAATTCAGGTGGTGGGATCTCAGTCACAAAGTACCACAATACAGTGACCGAGACACACTGAAGCATCAGACAAACCGAGTTAAACAAATATTCTCTTGGTACTTAATACCCTTATACATTTAGGAAAATTAATTTTCCTAATAGAAACACACCCCCCTCTCGGACAGCGCTTGCCTTTGCAGGGTGCTGTCATAAACCTGGCTCTCAGCTGGTTGCCGACTTATTGCATCAGCCAAAATTAATCACGTGTGCAACGAGCCAATCAGTGATCACTCCAATTAATGTAGGCAGAGGGTTTCATGGTTTTATTTAGGTTCATGAAAGATGCCCGGGTCAGTTCCAGGTTTTAGTCCAACTCTGCCAATATCTTTTCCGGAAAACTTCCACAGATCACAATTACACAGCCTCAACCATTCCAAGCTTTTTCTTCCCTCGCCGCATCCCTCTCCCTATGTCTGACCTATCACTACAAAGGCTTATCCGTTCTGAAAGGTGGAACCACAAATCAGGGGAATGGCTTTTCCCAAAGCTCCAGGACCAGTGCTTTTTAGACAGGAGCAGCCTCCAAAGACCCCAGATACTTCCAATCTGGGTGGAGTGAGCCTATTGCGCGGCAGCTGTGACTCAGTCGCGGGCTGGAGCCTTTCATCCTATCAAAAGAGGTGACCACTTCGGCCTGGCCGAGGATGAGAAAAGGACTGGAGGCGACCAAAGAACAGTGTTAGGAAAGGGAACCCCCCCACCTCCCGCCCTGGCTACCCTTGGGGCCGGAGGGCTTGACAGCTCTCGGTGCGCATGCGTCATGCTCATTGCCAGCCCGCGATCAGCCATCCGCACCGAGCACGCGTGGAAGGGAGCGTGCACCAACCCGGCAGAAGGAAAAGTGGGACGGTCTCGGTTGCCCGGGTACGTTTTGGGGGACAGAGAGAGCCTCGGAGCCACCGCGACGTGGGACGGAGGTCTGACGACGGGTGGAAGCTGTGGCCCGAGATCCGAGAGCCGAGGTCGGGATTAGGATCGGGAGACACCCCGCCCTCCCGGTACTTACATCTTCGCCACTCGCCGTCTGCCTTGACCAGCTGATCCACTAGTGTCGGGTCCTTGAAGCGCTTCTCCTGGGTCTCTCGGATGAGGGCTGGGTCCCCTCCTTTATCCACCCGAAACAAATCCAGATCCAGCACCATCTTCCCTCCTCCCGGGTCAACACTGAGGGAAGTGAGGATGGTACCCCGGCCGTCAGCCCGTGACCGACGCACTGCGCCGGCGCGCTGACCTGTCCCTCCCCGCGCAGGCGCGGCCCGGGGGCACGGCGCCCCCCTCCTCCACCGGAAGCGCTTGTGTTGGAGGCGGGGCCGCGGAGAGGAAGGTGGGGGAGCCGGGCGTGGGCTTGTCGGGCCGCGCTGGGGTGTGACCCGGCCGGCCGCTGTGCTCCCTCTTGTGCTTCCTCCCCAGCTCTGCAGCCCTCTAGGGCTTCTTGTTGCCCCTTAAAGGTGAGTGCCTCAGTTTCCTACTCATGTTAAAGGACATAACTCAGGCCAGGCGGACGCCTGCCAATATGATAGCTGTCTTGGAAGCTGGAGCCCGAAAGACGCCAGTTTCCGTTTTGCAAGCTTGGATCCTCAGACGACCCTCTCCCCGGACCTCTGCTCTCTTCTTCCTCTTGACACAAGCGTATGGCTACATTTTTTTAGTCCCCGGGTTACCTCGACTCAGGAGTCCCCGTTTCCTGCCTTAGAGCTAGGACACCTTTACCGACTGTGCGGTAAACTGGAGTGTCCCTTTACCAAGGCTGAAGAGCATAGGGCCTGGAAAGTGCAATTGAAATCTTTTAGAGAGAGACATGAGGACACTTCCAAGGGGAAAATATTTAGTAGATTTGAAGGCACTACAAGGTGCCGAGGTGCTGTCAGGTCTGTGTGAAAACGTGACCAAACTTTACATCCCTTCATTTGAGAACATTCTGGCCTTTCCAGTAAAATATTCTGGCTGCTGGTTAAGCCGAAATTATCAGACTCTCCCTGATAACGGGATCATTTGGAGGGTGTGGGACTAGGCGTTCTGTGCTCCCCGTCCTTCCACCTTGCAGAGACTATGGAGTCCCAGTCCCAGTTCCCAAAGCGAGCTGTGCTGAGCTTTTCTGGGTTTACGCCTCATGCATGGGCTCATGTGATGAGGACGTGCCCCAGCATTCTCGCTACGCCAACTCAGATGTAGGACAAGGCCGTTGGCAGTGGTGGAACTGACAAGTAGCGATGTGGAGGGAAGCCTAGGAGCTGGGGTTGGCTAGGGTGGCCCCCCACCCCAGGTTCAGCATGCCTAGGACGTTCGATTTAAAACCAGTGGAAAGGCGGTGTGGGGAGCTGCAGTCCCTGAAGAAAACATGTGAGAAGGTTGTCCTCAAAGTGTTGGGTTCTCTGAATTCTTCTCAGGCCAAGGGGGCTGACGGCTTCCATGTCAGCAAAGGCACCGCCAAGCGTGTTGTCCGGCAAGTTTCAAAACACTGGTGGGTCTTCCTGAGGCTGCCCTGGGGCCCAGGCCTGGGGGAGGAGGGCCACTGCACCAATCCTTCTAGGAGGGCCTTAGTATCGTTGGAAGGCTGATTTAAAAATTGTGGCCTCTCCAAATTTCCTTAGGATTTTTTTTTTTTAAATTTATTTATTGGGGTGACAATTGTTAATGAAATTACATAATTTCAGGTGTACAATTCTGTCTTACATCATCTATAAAATTCCTTAGGATTTTTCACCATTAGTCTTATCATTAGATTACAAACTCTTCCTTTAAAATGCTCCTGTTACCTGATAAAATGCTCCTGTTACCTAACAAATGAGCATAATCACGTACTTCACGTATCAGCTTAGAATCATAGGATTTTTAGGGCTAGCGGGGAATCTCTTAGCTGCTATCTGTTAGCCTAATAATTTCTAATCTTTTTATCACCTTGTCCCTCATGTTTTGAAATATTTTTGTCTAACGTGTGTGATTTAAAGAACAATAATTTGTATTCCCTTAGTAATTAGACACACACAGCTGCCAACTAGAATTGCTGATTAGCAAGAAATAACCAGTATTACTACACTGAGTAATTCCTGCCAGAAGCTAACACAAAAGCAGATCAACATAATGCTGCAGTTATGGAGTGATGGTGTGAAGCCATCTTTTGGATGGGTGGTGTCTTTTAGCCTTTAATGCTGAGAAGAGCTCTTGCTGCATCTGAGCACTCAAGGGTTCAAGGCCTGCCAACTGGAAGACAGCTAGGGTAACCTCTATGTCCTGTATGAGGAAACTGAGGCCCAGGGAAGTTACGTAATGGACCCCAAACCTGAATCTGGTAAATGTCTGAGACAGTCTGTATTGGGGCTTGTCCCTCTGTTCGCATTCCTTAGTAGAAAACGGCCTGAGGAACGTGTCTAGAAAACGTGGCCTTTTCGTATAGGGCAAAAACCAATGGATAGTTGCATCTTTTGTCCCCACAGGACCTAGCCCAGCGCCTTGCACATGGTAGGTGCTTGTCACAACCCCCTTGGATGAGGGAGTCGCAGGGAGTAGGCTGAGTGGTGGAAGCTTGGTGCAGGTTCAGGGAGCAGAACCCAGGACCTCGGGGGTCCTGGGCAGCCAGTGGGCAGCCCAGGGGGAATGAGTACGTGCAGGGAGGGAGCAAGAAAAGACGGTGGGGCACCAGCCAGAGATGCCATCCTCAGTTCAGAGCTGGCTCATGTGGGAGGGCTCTCGCAGGCTTCACTTTAGCCCCTCTTTACTCTGTCCCTCTTTTTGTTTTGGATTTAGAGTAGGATTTCTCAGTGTGTCACAAGCAAGCCCTGTCCTCTCACTCTGCTGGAAGCCGTCAGTGACTCCCTGTTCTCAAGAGAATGTCCAAATGGAGCTTGCAGAGCCCATCATCATCTGCCCCTCTAACACGTTCCCACTTTATCTCTTGGCATTCCCCCCTCACTCTGCCTCCTACCGAGCCATTGGTGGCTCCCCTTCCTTACCTCTGAGCCCTGATACTAGCTCCTTCTACCTAGAATGCCTTTCCCCTTCATTTTTCCTCCAGCTAGTTTCTTCTTCCTCCGGGAAGTCTTCTCTGAAAGCCTCTTCACTCGTTCCCCCAGATTGGTTTGCCACCCTTCTAGGTTCCCACCGCACAGTAGCGTCAGTCATACTGTTTCAGGAGGAACTGACAACCCAAGCTGCAGTGCTCAGCTGCCCACTCCCTTCTATCCGAGGGACAGTAACAAGAGGCAGTTAATGTTGCTGTCCTTGGGTAACCAAGGAGGAACCGTTTAAAAATAGCGCGGGTCAGGGAAAGCTGCCAGGCCCCGGTCGGCTTTGATGCTTGCTGCCTCTCCCTCTTAGAATTGGAATGAGGCGTCAATTCTCCTACCACACTGTATGATTCAGGGAACTGCATTTTATGTAGCATTGTTAACTTCAGGGCTAAAATGGAATTATTTGTATTCGAAACTCTCCTTGAATAGCTCTTTAATTACCTATAATGTTTTGTATAGGCACGCCCACATCAGTTTCTCTATCTGCAAGGGCCATTGTTCTGTGGTTCTCAATCAATTAAACGTCTTCTTGAAGTTTTCGTCCAAGTCATTGGTATCTTTTTGCCTGGTCACCTGACAGATGTTTCGCTTCTTTGTCGGTAATTAGGAAGCCCTTAAAGTCATTCACGCATTCCACTCACATCCCCACCTCCCTCCCCCCAGTTTCAAGCTTAGTCATGTCTGCTGCTTGTTTGATGCATTGGGACACTGCACAGTATATGGCTGAACTCACGTAACTGAATTGTTTCTTCCCTGTTGTATCCCCAGTGGGTGAGCCAGAAGGGTTTCACAGTGGGGTGACTGAAGATGGGGTGGGGGGTCGTCTGTCAGGTGAAAAGGAAGGGGAGGGGCGGAGGCATATTCTCAAGCTGGGAGGTGTGAAAGAGCTTATGGCTGAGGGACAGTCAGAAGTCCAGTGTGGTTAGAGTATAAGGGTGGACCGTTAGGGACCTTACACTCCACGTGACTAAATCGGTTGGAGGTACACTTTCTTTACCTGTTACAATGGGCATAGGACCTACCTCTGGGGCTGTTCTAAGAACTTAGTGGGCAATGCTAAGAAAGCTGTTAGTCCAGGCTTGATACGTAGAGACGCCACATTAATGCGAGTTTCCTGACCTACTTCCCTTCTTAAGAAGAAGGTAAATATCACCCCCGCTTATAGGATAAAGTCTATAAGCGGGGATGGTATTTAAAATATTGAACCACCAGTACCACTCAGTCAAAACAGATGTGGGTGAAACCCAACCAGCTGAGGGAATTCTTTCTAGGGGATGAAGTGCCCTCAACTAGAGTGACGGAAAAGTCCGATACCCTGGGAAATGGTAGGTCCTCGATGTCCTCTAGTACTTTATCCATAATCTAGTCTGTAATAATCCGCCTCAGACCCACATGAGCTAATTTTAGTTTTATTTGCGGACACATTGTTATGTGGCTGGCCTCAGTGCCACCTGAGTGAAAACTGATCTGGAAGGGAAACACCTAACATGTTAAGTGTTTTATGTGTTCTCTGTTTGAATCCTTACCCAATCTTGAGAGGTGAGGCGTCATTAGATGAATTTTATTATTGTGGAAACTGAGGCTTTGATTGTTAGTGATGAGAGGCGCCTAGCCGAGGTCCATTGTTGCTCCAAAGTATGCTCTTTTCTCTGTCACTCTGGGGATCCAGAATCTTCCTCTGCAGTTTAAGCTTTAAGAACATTTACCATTTCTCACTCACCCATCCAGCCATCCAACCCATGTTTAAGAAAAACAACTTGAAAGATATGTTTTAATTTCACACATGCGCACGCGCGCGCACACACGTGGCATGTAATACCCATCCCCTAACAAACTACACACTCTTGGAATACAGAGTAAAAAGGAAATCCAACCAGTCTGAATGAGTTGAAAATTTGGTTTCACAAAGCTGAAAAATCCGTTACAAAGTCTCTTTTATAGTCAGTCTTATCGTTAATGTCCAGTCAGACAAAAAACAAAAAGGTTTTATTGACGAAAGAAATCTGGTCCTTGAATACACCACAATCTTCATTTGTGTCCCCAGCCCAATACAGGAGACACCTACATGAGGAGAGTTACTTTTGTGTTCTAGTACTTTGGGTAACCAAATGGGGTTTAAATATCTTATCTCCTGAGCCCACACTCCCTCCCTCAGTAGCTTATGCAAACCACTAGAGCCTTATTTTAAGGGCTAAAAGGCTCATCCTATGTACCATCTAATGCAGGGGTGTCCAAACTTTTTTCGACGGTTTTCACCAAGGGCCTTATGCAGTAAAATACACAGACAGCCGGGCCACTCCCTCGAGGTGAAGTACGTATTGCCTCACCTGGTTTATTTAAGTAAACTAAATATATTTTTGGAATTTGCTGCGGGCTGATTAAAAACGGATTGCGGGCCGCCGTTGGCCGCAGTTTGGACACCCCTGCTCTACTGTGTCTGTTGTAAAAGAGACTGTGGTGATGGGTGCGCAGTTGTGTGAGTATGCTGAGACCCACTGACTCAGACGTTTTAAATGAGTGAGTTGTATAGCGAGTTGAACTGCATCTCAAAAGAGCTGTTAAAAAATATCTAACGTGTGTTTAAGTTGCTCGGGGAACAACTGATAGCATGAAGAAGGGGTTCCTGGAAGGCCACAGAAGAGCCACAGACGTTGGTACACTAAGGAACAGTAAAAAGATCTGTAAAGTGTTATGAGTAAATCAGTGGAGTTTGAGGTTGCTTGGGAGCACCCCGTTTCAATATGTCAGAATGAAGAAGTCACCCGGGTATGTACTTTGTCCTCCTGCTTCTAGAATAGTCTAAGGATGTTCTGTGGGCTTTGTCACAAAAGCAAGTTAGTTAGTGGGGAAGCAGATGCCCAGGGTCTTGCCGAGGCTGCAGAAAAACCTTAGGCTGGAGCGAAGGAGCTCGCTATTTGCATCCATTGGGAGAAATCCCAACGTGGCCACAGCTTCTGAGAGGAGGGGGGATTTGAATACACTAAGAAAAAGTTCTAGATGTATTGAATGAAAGGGACTGCCTGCTTTCCGTGATGTGGTTGGCCAGAAGTAACGGCTGGGCTCCCGTTCTCACTACCCCTTTTATAAGACCACTGTTGGGGCAGCATGGCTAATAAGACCAGCAAGCCATTTTGTGGCAGACAAACCACTTAGAAATGCTACCTCCATTCTATACCTACCACCTGAGCACCAAATGGCCACTTGAGAAGAGGCACAAACCATGGGCACCTGGGTCCTTGACCAAGGGGCGGGCATTCCAGCCTGACAGGGAGGAAGAATTGCCAGTAGTCGAAAGAAAAAGGAAATTTAAACTCTTGCTCTGGTTTTACCATCCTAGGTGAACTTCATTGATTACATTTGGTGTAAAAGTGGAGAAAAGGGGCACAGAGAACACGACGTTTACTCACCTTTCAAAAGGATGCTGCCAGAAATGGGGGCCAGAAGTCTTTTTAGTTTTTTAGCACACAGAGAAAAAGAGAACAGGGCAAAGGGGAGGACAGGCGGGAAAGTGTGATGTGCCCCAGTTTGGTGAGCGCCTTAGTTAACTAACTCCCTTAGTCTTTCCTCCTTGAAGACTGATGGGGTTCAGCTGCTGGCATATGGTCCCGGGAGTCAAGCCCTTTTTCGGCTAGCCCAGAGTTGTTGATTGAACGAGGCTGAGTAGACACAAAGCTTAGCAGCAGACATTGCCACGTCAGGCCCACCCCAGTGTGGCCCCATTAAAACCTCAGCCTCCTGGTGTTCTTTTGAAATATGTTACCTGTTTCGTGATATAACCCAAGCCTCTAGGAATGTGGGCACTCAAGGAGGGAGAATTTTCCTTACTGGCAGGGTTTGTCATCTCTGTGGGTAAAGACAAAATAGATAATAAGGCTAGAACATCCGAGTTTGGGGCTTACCTGGTTCTCTTGAGTGTCATTGGGAGATAGTCTAGTGGGAGATTTAAAAAATGGAGAAAATAAATCCACCAGGCCTTTGGGTATTTTCTCAATGAACTTTTCTTTTGGCTCCAGTAAGAATATCGATCACTTACTTAAGGGAAGGGAATGAAGTCCCTCGTTTGAAGAACAAAACCTTCCTTACTGCCTCTCGGTGCTTATCAAACCTTTTCTTGCCCAGGCCTTACTCAGCTGGCCCTCCGCCTGTATCCATTACACAGTGTGAGCTGCTAATGCAGGCAACCGTGAAGACGCTCCGTCAGGGAATACCCTCCTGCCCCAGCGTCTGCCTGAAGAGCTCATGAGCCCAGGGCATATGATCAGGGAAACTCCCAGCTGCGTCTGCCCTTAAATAAGAGGACAGAGGAAGTAGTTTCTATTCTTAAGAAGAGAGAAATCTTTTCATTCCAGAGCTATAAGAATTATGAGCAGATGTACCTATGGCTGCGCGGCCGGACCATTTTGGGAAACAAGATGCAAGCAAGGGAGTAATATACAAACACAATGTGGGTATATTTGGCAGGTTTGAGGCAAGCAGGAAGGAGTGTTTGGGTACTCTATATAAAAAAATCCCAAAAATCTGAAATTCAAACTTCTTCTGATAAGGCCACAATGAAGAGATTTTTCAGCAGTGGGTGTTGCAGGAAGCTGGCACCCACGTTGCCACAGGCTTGCCAGGTGATGTGCCACTGTGAGGAGGCGGAGAGGCAGGGCAGTGCCTCACAGGTCCATGTCTGGGCCTCCTGAGGAGGTCTTCAGTGGCACTGAGTCAAATCCATCAGGCGTCCTCTGAAAGAGAGATGGTGACAGGAGCTGGCTGCTGCGCAGGGGCAAGTTTGGGGAACAAAGGAGAGAAATGGAAGAGAGGTGACAGAAGGAACCCTTGTGGAATTCATGCTTTCGGTGGCTTTTGGAAACTTAGACATAAGCTACCCTCTATTCTTGCTCCCTTCAGTCAGAGAATAAGAAAAATATTTAAAAGCCTCTGATTTGCTGAATTCTAGAAGTGTCAGAGAGGCTCAATGGTCCCAGGGTGAATTGTTCTCCCACCAGTTTTAAAAAAAAAAAAAAATCAAGGTCTCAGGAAGCGCAGGGATCCCCCTGGTAGGTCAGGACAAAGGGATTCAGCAACCGGAACACCCCCTCCTTGCTTTCCTTGCTGTCCCTCCCTGTCCTCTGCTCCTGTCTCACCATCCTCCCTGTCCACACCTGTTTGGATGAACTGGTTCAGGGCAGCGGGGAGGTGTAGGTGGGGCGGAGGCGCTGCAGAGGGCTGTGGCCCTGCAGTAGTTGCTCGGATGCTCTCCGCTGGCCCCGTGCCCAGCCACAGTGTTGTCTGTCTTGCATTTATGAGCTTCAAACCCACCCACCTAGCCACCCACCCACGCATGCAAAGCCAGCTCTGAATCGCTCAGGGCTGAACAGCTTAGGCTGAGCTGTGAGTCAGCGCCCAGAGAGCCGGGCCGGACATCTAGGGGACAGCACCCTCCACTGGCCAGAGGACAGCCTCACTGTGATCAGAATTTATCCTAGAGATCACCTCTTCCCCTCCCTCCGAAAAAGAAAAGGGGGCGGGGAGGGAGTGGATGGGGCGGGGTGGGGTGGGAATGGTTCTTACAACGTGGATGGTTCAATACTCCTTCTGGAAGTTAAAAGGCCCAAACAGTTCACCAACTGGAGTGCATGTTGGGAGAGAAGGAGCCTGGTCAAGAGCAGCCTTGGGCCCCAGGGAAAAGAATCTTGGTGAGAAAATACTGAAGGCAGAGCCTGGTTCCAGGGTGGAGGGATAGGATAGTATGGAGGGGGGAGAGGTGCAGTGGCCCCTGAGCAGTGGGGCCGCTCAGTGTGTGTCCTCCAGCCCTCAGGCCGCCCTCAGAGCCCTGGCCAGCCTCTGTACCTTGGAGGTAAATGATTTGATCTTCCCAAACAATGACTTCTTGCTGGTAAAGATGAGGTCGTCCTCCGCGTCCTCGCCTTCCATGATGGCACAGCTGTCGGCGGCCGGCAGGTCACAGTCCTTGAGGGTGGCGTTCATCACCAGCCTGGAGTACTTGTACTCTAGTCTGTGAAGTGGGGTGCGAGAGACAAGACACGGAATGTGGGGAGAGGCTGGGCTGTGGGCAGATCTCCCCAAACCATGGGAGGAAACTGACGTATGGCAACGTGGGGTTGGGCCGCACACCGCGACGGGGTCTGGGCTCCTAGGTCAGCGATCGCTTTCCCTTCATAAACCGGGCTGTTTCTTCGATCTCAAAGTTTAATAGAACTATTGGAATCATAAAGTCATTATTTTCATTATTAATAACCAAGATGCTCTTTGCTTTTCTTTTGAGAATCTAATGGCCGTTTATAGACTGCCATGTGGTACCGTCCCTGGTCAGGAGTCGGGAGAATCAAGGCATACACTGGATTAAGTGTAGTCTCAGCATGTCTCCGGTCAGAGTCATAGGGTCTGTGGCCACGTCCAGAAAAAAGCCCCAGGACTTTATCCTGTCACATGTCCTCCTGGCTCAATGATCCCACCCAGCCCATCCCCAATCTCTGATACCCCCATCATCATGTACTTTTGATTCTTTTTCCAAAAGTAACAGGTCAAGACGGTGAGCAGGATGGCAGTACAGGTGCCTGCAGAGATGCCCACTTTCAGCCAGAAATCTATCGTTTTGCAGATGGTGACTCTCTGCTCAGGCAGGGAGATGCCACTCATGCATAGCTTTGGTTCTCGCCACACATAAGTCGTCTTCTGTTGGGGAGAAAAACAAGCAACTCAGATACTACGTTCCCTTCTCTCCTGGGAAGTCCCTCAGCCGAGAAACATACCTGGATCCCAGCCACACAGCTGCTGACGATAGCGTGGTAGTCGGCAGCTGAGCAGAGCGGACAAGCAGCCACGCTTTCCCACAGGAAGTGGAAGGTGCAGCCGTCACAGGTCCCATCAGAGCATGTGCTAGAAAGCGAGAAGGAGACGGCCGCTCAGTGGCTGGGCCAGTGGGAAAGAACGGGTTGGAGTCCTGTCCTCTCAGCTGGCCTCATCCATCCTCCCCTTGTCAAACCGTTCGCCCCGCCAGGATCCTTCCAACTAATCCTTAACCCAGGTTTTGCTCTCTGATTTCCTGGACGTGAGAAGCCTCCCAGCCTCTGCTGGGCTCCCCACCCTGTGTGGGTTTCTGCTGACAGCAGGTGACAGCCAATGTAAGGTGTCTTGAGCTCCAGCGTGCTTGCCCCCGCCAACCCCTCCGGGGCTCCTGTTCTCCGCATAGACTTGTGACGTTATGCAGAAGCCACTTCAGTGCAGCTGCCTGGGAGTGGGGTTCAGGAATGGACTTTGGGTCACGGATATCTATTACGTGCTTTCCTGTGGCGTTGACAACAGCAGCAGTGGTCTTACATTTCGATGCCACTGCTGGGCCCACATATCCTGCTTCCCCATCTCCCTGATCAGTTGTTTTGGAGCAGCTTTGTCCAAACCATCTCTCTCAAGATACTAGTGCCCCTCAGGATGTTATTGGGGTTATGTGTGTGTGGGGGGGAGAACGAGGTGAGGTGGAGGGGTACTGTAATCAGTTTGGGAATTCCTGATTTAGTGCATCAAGCTATTAAACTTGGAATTAGATCTTTTAGTCGTGGAGAGTTTCTAGGATTCCCCAAATCTTTATTAATTGTAATCATAGCAAATACACAGCCAGGCACCATGAGACTTCAGGTCTTCACAACAAGCCCCTGAGGGAACTTACTATTATCTCCACGTTACAGGTAATGAAAAAAGAGGCCTTAGAGAAGCCGAGAAACGTATGCACAATAACAGAGTAAGTGGAGGAGACGAGTCAAGTATGGCTGTCAGCGCCAGCCCTTGGTCAGTGTGCCTCGCAGCTGCGCCCGTGATGCTGGGGACGTGAGGGAGCTTGGATGCTTCCTCCTGCCGCTTTGTTGACATCCGCAGATTGGGGCTTTGGAGCACGACTCCGTCCCCAAGAACCCATTCATGGGTGTCACACTGTTTTCTCGTTGGCTCTTTTTGGGTCACCTTTGGCTCTTGGGATGGAATGATCCCAAGGAAGGGAGGCTTTGTTATCCCTTTACCTTGGAAGTGACAGGCTTCCAGGGGCAGGTTTCAGTGGACTGCATCTGAGGCGGATGGTGGTTGACCTCCCAGAACTGCAGGACTGAGTCACATCATTGGATCTGTAGTGAAAGCCAGCCCCGGGGGGAAGTGAGTCACCGATCTGTGCCACTGGAGAGTCACTGAGTGACGTGAGCACGGAACAGGGCCCTCGCTGGGGAGTCTGGAGTGGGGGTCACACAGACAGTGCACACACGGAGTGCACAGGCCTTGGTTTATATGAGGAGAGAGGAGGGATCGGGGACGTGCTCAAGGGGGAATACACTGGTTTAGGAAAGATTAGCGTGTGTAACACTGGAGCGAGGGTCCTTAGGCAGGAAGGGAAGTCTGCTACAGGTCATCCAGGATTTCTCCCTGCCTCCAAGACAGACTTGTCCCAGTAATACCCAAGAAGCGGGCATCAGGGGGCTCCCAGCCTTCAGCTGTCATTGCTGGGGGGATCGGCTAGACCTTGGACATGTTTTGGCCTGATAAGTAATAGGTGGCTAGGAAGAGAGGGATGGAACAGAAATTGTGGGGTAGCCCAAGGTTTCACTTGCATTAACCTGGCCTCACATCACCTGTAAAAGAAGATCACATCTGGTATTCCCAAGGACTCCGGGTGGAAAAGTTCAGCTGGGGCGGTGATTCCATCCAGGGTCAGATCTGTCGTTACCCCTGCCAAATCAGAGCTCAATAGTAGCATTAGCTGGCGACCACTTTGATTCTTTCAATACCTGGCATTATGTAACCTTCTTCTCATCACATCCCTGAGCGGCTCACGAAAGGGTGAACCAAAGGTTGGTCAGAAGCCCCCGTGGCACTTGGTGCCCCAGGATGGAATAGAAAACAGGTCTGGAGGTTGGTCTCCTCATCTGGGGCCTCTTACCTCAGAGCCTGGTAGCCGCCCTTTCTCTTACATGTGGACACACTCAGGCAAGCTGGAGCAGTGAGGTTACTCACCGATAAGTCGATCAGCGAGGCTGACAGGCTGTGAGGACACTCCAGCCTTGTAGCCTGTCATCTCGGGGGGAATGATGACCGCCTGGCAGACGTAGGCTGTGATGGATTTGGAGAAACTTGATTCGCCCTCAGGAATCCGGAAGTCAGTGACATTGTCGCTACACACGGACATTTTCTTACCCTGGGCAGGAGGGTTTGGGGAGGAGTGAATACTCACAGAACTCTCAGAAGGAAACCGGGGACAGTTTTTCTCACATCTAAAATTTCAGCCTTCTGATGGTATGTTGCAGTGGAAGGATTCATCCCAGATCTAATTACAAGACAGGTTTTTTTTAAAAAGCTAAAAATAAGGCCTCGGTGTCCTAGTTTCTGGAACTCTGGCTCAGGGGTCCCCCGGTCTTTTTATTTCCTTGGAGTCATGTGGGAGCCCCATATTATCAGGACTAAAATGGGGGTAACTGATTTGGAGACCTGGTCTACCAGCTACCAGTTAAGGGCCTTTCTTATCCTAGTCAGTTTTCTAGACAGTTACTGAAATATGTAACTGATCCCATGAAATTTTTTGAACACCTGGTCTGGTTCATATTCTCTCTCTGCGTCTCCCTTGGTGCTGTGATTTCCCCCATGCTTGTTTCAGAAGCACTTTCCAGACAGAGACTTCCAGAGGTTAAAACAGACCCCATAACTAGCCCTTTCCCTGCCTTGGGATAGGACATCTTAGGACCAATTGGAACCTACAAGTATGCCATTAAAAATTTTTTCTCAAGAAAAGACAGTTTGCTTCTCCAGTTTTTAGCAACCCTCACTGTATAAGAAATCTGGAAGACGATGATAGGAACTGAGACTCCTTCCTCATGATTTTGTAATAGAGGAAATATGAGGTATTGTTCCTTTAAAAATATTAAATTTATGGCATATCAATATGTAACTTGTTTGCTAATATAAAATCATTTGTTCAAGATGTTAAATTTAAGTGGACTAATCATTTAGAATGTAGGGTTTTCAATATTATATATTTTATTACAAATCGAGCTAAGTTGCTAAATCTGGTATCTCAGTGTATTTTCTAGATTGTAAGAAAGAACATGAGAACAGAAAGAAACCTTTACATTATAATAAAAGAGTTACTTTGTTTTTGAACTGAGGGTCTCTAGTATGACAGCACACAGTAAACATTTTTGAAAAGAATAAAGGAGCAAACCAAAAAAAAAGAAAAAGACACAAACTCTCCAAATTCCCCATCTTCACCTCTCTCTCTCTCTCTCTCTCTCTCTCTCTCTCTCTCGCTCGCTCTCTCGCTCTCTCGCTCTCTCTTTCTCTTTCTCTTCACTGAATGAAACTATTGCTACATGGAGCTTTAATCAGTCTCAATTTCTGAGTTATCACTGTCACTTCTGAGGTTTTATTTTAACTTCTGCAAAAACTGTTAAAAAACAAGATGGAGACATCTATCTCTAATTTTTCATGGGTTTCTTGACATGTTCTCTACCCAAACACAAACCAACAGTTTTTGCATGCTGCAGAAGATGGGTAGAAGCTGTGTGGTGCTCAGGCCTTATCTCCACACAGCATCACAGACGAAATGCTCAGGACGCTCTGTCGTTTGTACCGTATGAAGCTAGCTCTCCAACTGCTAATCTTGGCTTGTTTGTAATTTAGTCAAGTGCACGAGCGGTATGACTACCCTTTACATTTCTGCCTTTAAATGTTGGATCCAGAATATTTGCAGCAGCCTGAAATGGCTGGTGGTAACATTCTTTCCTTATAAAGCCTTTCATGTTTCTTTTGTACTATCAGCAAAGATACATGTAGCTGATCTAAGAATAATTTACTTTAGCTTCTAGAAAACAAATGATAAGTGCCATGATTACTGAAAACTGCGTTTTAAGGGAAAGAAATCTTGCTCCTGCATCGTGTTTATATACTCAATTGAGGGAATAAAGGTCAGGGAGGAATAAATGAACATCTTATATTAAACACTTATTTTCCTAAATTTTTGTAATCCAAGTGATTTAATTTTAGGGAGAGTCCTCAGGGAGAAGAATAACCATTTAAAACCTTTCATCTTCTCCACCTCCTCCTACCTGAAGGTTTTTCTAGCTTTTCTCCTACGTCCATCTCTGGTCTCTGATCCACTGGCATCCCCTTGCAATTCCCACACTGTCAGCACTTGCACACCTTACCTGGTTTCCACAGAGACTTAGGGTAAAGTGATGGAAGTATTTCAACCCTTTGGAAGTGAAGCTTGGCCCTCCAGCCAGAGAGATGGTGTCTGCCAGGGCCAAGAAGTTGTAGTCGAAGGTTCTGCTTGGAGTGCTGACTGAGAAGGTGCAATCGTTGTAGCACAGAGACTGGATCTAAGGGGAAAGTGGTCCATGAGGCTGGCTGCTCGGGCGGGGTCCTGGAGAAGACCCCAGTGGAGACCCAGCCTGGTGCAGCCCAAGTGAGGTGAAAGGAGGAGGAAGTAAGGATTGTGGCTGGGCATTAAAAGAAGTAAAACGGGCTGGTGGGGTTTATGTACATCTTGCCATTCTAGCACATGTATGATGTACAAACCGAAACCCATTTTTCAGTAAGTAGTTGGGTCAGATTCTATAGCCTCGTCCTTATGCTTAAATTATAGAATTCGCTCAAAACACAAGGTAGCCCTTCTTGTCTTCAAGCAGAAGACAACGAGGTGCTCACTGGAAGAAGGCTATTCAGGGGGGCAGGACAGAGAACTACAAACTTTGCCCCCTCCCCCATATCAAACTCACTGAGCTCGGCTTCCTCTTTCTTAGGTTCTCTGTAGGAAAGTGAACTTCAAAAGGGGCTTTATTCCCCTTCCTTGCTCTGTTTTTGGGGTCTCCTCCATTCCACAGCTGTCTTACACAACCGTCATTCCCTCCCAGAGCAGCAGAGGGAACCCCAAGGGAAGCAGTTTGTGGCAAAAGTCCCAGGGTGCCCAAGAGAGGTTGCCAGGGGTCTGTAACACTTGCTCTCCCTGCACAGCAAAACCGAGCCAAGTTTGCAGGTTGTATAAAGACTGCCTTACAGATGTACGTCCAAGTGGTTGTGATCAGTCAAATGCAAGTGCCCCTAAAAGCATTAAGGAATACTTAAGAGCTTTTAGTCGTAGTACTTCCTTAGATTCAGACAGTACATGGGCCAACAGCACTGCTTTCCACTATAGAAGAAACCGCTGGGACAGAAGACAGCGATGCCAATTAACTGTATGTCCCAGCAAAGGTGGGTGACCTTCCCAAAGAAGAGGGGGCGAATTCCCACGACAATAAGCTGGATGGAAGTAGGCTGAATATGAGCCACAGGTCCCACTCTTTCTTCCCTTCAGGTCTCTGCACAGATGCCAAGTAACCCTGAGGACCAGAGGGTCCCAGATCTCCCTTACTCATCTCTTGAAGATGACACCTGTCCGTGGCTGAGGCCTAGACCCTGGGAACCAACTGTTACAGGTAAGAATTTGCCATCCACGGTCACAGCCTGCATGGCTGTCGTCCGGGACTCCAACCTGGGAGTGTGCTCCAGATTGCGCGTGGGGATCAGGCCCTCAGGAACCCCATCTCGGGCCGGGCACCCTCTGAGGTGGTACATCCACAAGACCAAGGTTAGAATGCACAACACGCTGCTGGCACCTTGTTGCTCTTGGTCCCTGGACCGCAGGGCACGCAGGCCTGAACTCCATAGGGCTGGTGGGCTTTCAGGATCGTGTTAGGGGGGCAGGAGTGGCAGGTCCCTGAACCCCGATCAATGTAGTGGCCAGCAGGACAAGAGGTGCAGGAGGAGCCCATGTCAGAGGCTTCCAGGGCACAGGGACGGCAGTAGGAGGCCACCCCATCCATGACGTTGGTGACATTGATGGAGTAGATCTTAGCGACATCACTCGTGTACTTTCTGCCCTGGAAACAAGGAAACGAGAGAGGATGGAGGTGTGGGATACCAGCAGCAACTGAGTACTCTGGAAGCAGTAAATTACTACTTCATCTTTTTTATCCTATAATACTTGAGAACAACCTTAGAAGCATCTGATTCTTTTTACTCACTTAGCAGTAGCTCTTTGTGTACATTTTGTGTAATTTTAAAACAAGACTGGACAATTTTAAATGATGTATACAAATATTAAGTGCCATCAGGAAATATGCAGTAGATACTGTTGTATGAAAACAGCAAGTCTTTTCCCTGTGAGAGGGGAAAAAATGTACAGTATCTCCTGTGTAGATCATACTTAGATGTTAAGTAGGTAGTGGGATTACGAGTGATTTTATTTCTGCTTTTTGCTTCTTTCTGAGTTTTCTGCAGTGAACTTGCACTACTTTGAGTTAAGAAAATAAAACCAGAGTTATTATTATTAAAAACAACAATAGGAGGGTAGACATGTGGCTCCGTTGGTTAGAGCGCAAGCTCTGGACAACAGGGTTGCCGGTTCGATTCCCACATGGGCCCGCGAGCTGTGCCCTCCACAACTAGAATGAAGACAACGAGCTGCTGCTGAGCTGCCACTGAGCTCCTGGGCAGCCGGATGGCTCAGTTGTTTGGAGTGTGTGTACTCAACCACAAGGTTGCCGGTTTGACTCCCGCATGGGAGGATGGTGGGCTGCGCCCCCTGCAACCAACAACGGCCACTGGACCTGGAGCTGAGCCGCGCCCTCCACAACTAAGACTGAAAGGACAACTACTTGACTTGGAGCTGATGGGTTCTGGGGAAAACACACTCTTCCCCAATGAAAGTCCTGTTCCCCTTCCCTGTTCCTCCTCCCCAATAAAAATCTTTTAAAAAACCCAAAACCACCACCAACAGGGATGAACAGAGTATACCAGGTCAGGCACACACATGTCCTCAAGGCAGGGGCTGCTGAGGACAGACAGGTAATTGAAGGAGCTTACCTGGAAGTCATTTGGACAAGGCTAACTGATTCTCTAGTGCACAGCTGCACTGCGCAACGCTTCTGGGCTGTATGGATACATAATGCCTTGAGATGTATGTCCATGTGGTTGTGATCAGTGAAGTATACAGTCTGGGGCTGGAACGGGTAGCTCTCTGCGGGACGCCGTAAGATCCTTCTAACTGTGGGTGCTGAGCCTCACACTCCTACTCCGGCTAATGCTAGGAGTCCTCCATTCAGGGTTCAGAGGTCTCTCGTGGGAGCAGGGTCTGAGGAAGGGGAGGAGCTTACTATCTCATGGAAGGTGGTCCTCTGGAAGGCCCAGGTGAAGCTCATGGTTGCGTTCTCCTCGATGATGTAGGTGTAGGACTGCTTGCCTTTGAGACCTTTCCACGTCTCCACCGGAGTGTTGGTCTTAGAATTCACACCCTGCACCCAAGACAGACAAGTGAAGAAGGCAGGATGTCTGTGCGGCTGCTAAGGAAGGGGGTGCCCATAACGCCGCCGTCCCAGGGGCCACTCACAGTTGGCCAGACCCATGTTAACCTGTGAAGTCCCTAATGGACATTCTGGGCCCTTCCTCTGTGAAATCACTACGTAAAAGCAGGGTGTCAGTTATGTGGCTGCACCAGAAGGCTGAAGGGGGCCAACCCTCCCACTAGCCCTGCAGCCCCATAGCGGGCAAAGCAAGGAAAGCGTACCACCATGAAGTAGAGCTCGCAGTTCACAGAACAGACGGTCTCGAAAACAAACGTGATCCTGGCTACCTCTTTGTTCTCTGTGTCCGCCGTCACCGACCGTGGAGCTCTGTGGGCACAGATCTTAAGTCAGTCCCAGGGGCCTGGTGGTGCCAAGGGGGATGGGAATTAGTTCTGAATATATTGGAAATATCAGGGACTAAGTCCAGTCCTGCCTCCCTGGCTGCATGGCCTTGACGTAGCCAAAGTGCAGTTTTCTCATCTGTAAAGTGGAGGTGATATTATTAATATCTTTCTTACTTACCTGTCATCATTGTGGTGAGATCCAAAGGCGTCGCAGATGGAGAAGTGCTGTGGAAAATGCTCTATGGCCTCACGAGCAGAGTATGGCCCCAGAGTCAGAGCTTATGATGCATGTCGAACCTCAGGCCCCTCCCCAGACCCCCTGAATCAAAACTGGCATGTTGACATAATCCCCAGGTGATGCGTATGGACATTAAAGTTTGAGAAGCGCTACTATCATAAGAGGTGAATTGTGTGCGATGACTTAGCAGCTCAGCCCCTGGTTTGCATGAGCAGAAACTTCAACTTGCAATCTCTTCAGCCTTCGTTCTCAGGCTGGTCCTTCTTTTGGGGAAGAGAGAGCCATACCCAAAGGGGCAGGGGAGGGTGGTGGGTGGCAGCGTGGGTGGGTGAGGTACAGAAGCTTTTACTATGGCAATCAGATTTGCAAATTGAAAAGTACTTTCGGGAATGTTACACCCCCAAAAAGCCTAAAAAATTTGCTCATCTCGCACACACGGGATATATCTGCTCAGCTCTGAGTAATGTAAATTAAGGAAAAGGAGACTAATACCCTCTGAACAATTCCCATGGGCTGAGCACCATGCCAGGGGTGGAAAGGAGGGAGTCTGAAGGAGGGAACAGAGTAGCAAATTGGCAATCGGGGAGCCCATTCAGTGGTTACCCCGCATCTTGAAAGCACATGTGGGCAGGAGGTTCACTTTGGCTTTGCAAATCCATTTATGGCTTTTCTCTGGCTTTGGCCATTTGCTTGAATTCTGAGGACCTTCAGGTCCTGTCTACATAGTTGTGCTAATGAATGTGCTGGAAGAATCATCTCAACTTCAGTCAGTTCAAAATCAGTCTGTCAGTCTCCCTTGTGTTGCATACCAGGATCCTATAGGGGCACAGTGTTCCCAAGTTCACGTGCACTGCCTTCCAGGCCAGTGCTCTTTCCACACAGTACCACACTGTCTGTACTATTTTTTTTGTACTTTTGTTTTTTTAAATGGCAAACAAATTGCTATTGTGCTAAGTATCCTTGGGATTTGGGGATAAATATGACAATAAGAATAATTCCTCCCAATATTCTTGCCCCAAATAAAGATGAACTGTCTATGGGCACTCCTGGCCCTATTTAAAATTTTTTTTAACAAATCTTATCTGATGCTGGGAGGAGGAAACATTCAAATAGCGTGCGGGCAAATGAGAGGAGAAGCTGGATGGGATGGGAGAGCCGTAGGGGAGACAGCACAGGCAGCAGCTAAGAGCCTGTGTCAGCGTTCAGCTTCCCTTTGTCAGACCGTCGCCGCGCTCCCTCAGCTCTGAGCTGCTACTTCAGCACGCCAGAGCCCTCTCCTCTACAAATTCCGAGGTATGTGGGACTTGGATGTGGCCGAGGAGGCATGGGCTTCCCGTTAGCTCTGTATTCCTCACCTAAATCCTGGCACAACCAGAGTGAGAATCATGAAGTCGTTGTCTGAGGCTCCAGCAGCTGTGTAAATGTGATCACCGGCCACCTCCCAGCCTGGAAAAGGAATGCGGTGAGTTAATGCCTCCGTGGCCTGGGCCTTCTGGGAGAGAGAGAGTACCGTCCTTCGAGGTGTCCAGAACCACCGCCCAACAAACCATGTTACTCATCCCACTGCTTTAGTCAGAGACTGGCGCTCTCAGACCAGGATGGCTGGGTTATGTGTGTACTGTTTCTAGTTATGCTTCAGCCTCCGAAACTCAGATTTGGCAGAAAATATGCCCACGAGGAGTGGAACTTGCAAGGGAATGGGTAGTTTGACTCGCTCATATTTTTCCAGTTCTCACTATTATGAAGAAATGCAAAGTTGGAAGAGTCCCTGCGGGAGTGCAGGGAGCGGAGAGCTCGTGGTAGGGGGAGAGGCCCTCACCTGCCACAGCCTCACCCGCCACGCCCTCGCCTGCCACGGGCCTCACCTGCCACGGGCCTCACCCGCCGTGCCCCACCGCTATGCCCTCACCTGCCATGCCCTTGTACTCAAAGTTGATCCCACTGAGAACGGTCGTTTCCATGTTCGCCGGCAGCGTATTCCACCATTTGTATTCAAATCCCACAACAGGCTCAGTCCCAGCTGGGCAGTGGCTGCAATCTGGGGGAACCACAAGATCCTGTGGTCAGTAAGAAGGCTGCAGCCACCTGACTGGAGCTGCTGTCACACAGACAAGTGGCAACAGTCGTGGCAACAGTCGCAGTCAGCCGAACAGGGTGGTGCTGAGCACCGCTGCACCGTTGTATCAAGTCGACTCTAAAACACTCTGACAATGTATTTAACAAACTCAAGACATAAACACGGACTCTTCATTCCAGTATTTCAGCTAACCTACTTGCCCACCAAAATGTTCCTTTTCACACTTAAATGTATCTTCTAGTCTGATTCATATAGTTCATGGTGTCACATTATGATCAGTAAATGCATTCACGTAGGTACACCCACCCCCCACCTCCCTCTTGCAGCGTGGCTGACAGATTCTGATTGTATCCAGCTGGCCATCCCAGCTCCCCACACCTTCTGGTCAGCGTCCCTGCCACATCTGGCAGCCTCTGTGGTGACGACGGGGTACCTTCGGGCCTGAGCCACACTTGCAGTTGGAGGAGGAATAGGGCAGGCCATTCTCCAAGGTGACTCTGACCTCCACACAGAGCCCACCCGGACCTCTCTTAGGTCCCCAGCGGTGGCCTGGCCCTGACTGCCTCCCTCCGGAGGAGAGTCCGTGCTCTGCTGACCGCCCAGAGCACCCACCCACATGGCCCTCTCCTGTGCGTGACGTGTGGACTAGGTGGTAAGGGGTTACCGGAGCCATTGGAGTAAGAGCCGTAGGGGCAGGGCTTGCAGGTGCTGTTTTCGGTTTTGAAGAAGCCTGGGTTGCAGGGCGGGCAGCGGGTCTTCACGCCGGAGGGCGGCAGCCTCACCGCCCCCTCGAGATCCTCGCCACAGATTTTTGGCTGGGCCCATTTGTACATGAGCTGTGTCTGCAGAAATGGATTGAGAACGGCTCAGCCTGTGTGGGATTTAGCACATCTTTCGGAAAATTTACCTTGGGGTTGGGGGGATTCTGGGCTGTCATGAAAGCTCCCTAGGGGGGAGGGGACACTTTGCTGTGGTCACTGATGTACCACAAGCCCCCGGCCCCGCTCCTGGCACATGGCTGTGCTCAGTGAGTGTCCGTCTGCGGGGGGCTGCTGACAAGATGAAGAGGGCTATGCCTCACAAGGGCTGTATGACAGGGCCCGGGGGGACCAGTTGTCTCCAGAGAAAGCTCTGATTCCAGTGTAGAATCTTAATACTCCAAGTCACAGGAAAAGCAACTGGTGAAAATCCCAGATCAGAGAACAGCATGGCATGGAGGTGGCCTACATAACCCCTGGGGAAAGGGGGTGGCTGAGGTGTTCCAATTTGTCTTCCAGGTGCGTTCTTCACTTTTTCATTTATTCAGGAGGCAGTTAGAGAAAGCCCCATATATCTATGCCAGACCTCGTGGCTCAGAGATGACGGAGACGTGGCCCTTGCCCTCCAGGAGCTCATCACCGAGCAAGGGCAACAGTCACATGATCACAATCCACAGGGGGGTTTGGACACTGTCCCGGGACATCCAGGCAAGAAGGGGAATGTTGGTCAAAGTGTACAAACTTCCAGTTACAAGACCAGTAAATTCTGAGGATGGAATGTACAGCATGGCAATTACAGTTAATAGTTCCGTATTATATCCTTGAGAGTTGATGAGAGAGAACATCTTAAATGTTCTCACAACAAAAAAGAAATGGTAATTATATGACCCGTGGAGGTGTTAGCTAACACGATGGCGGTCATCATTTTGTGAGACAGAAGTGTATGAAATGAACACATTGTACACCTTAAACTTACACAAGGTTATATGTCAGTTATATTTCAGTGAAACTGGGGGCGTGGAGGCACGTGAAACAGTCAACCATCCTGTCAGTAGACAAGAGAAGTGTTGTGTCTGTCACTCACTAGGGCCATCCCTAGTCTTTCAATGGAGGCATTGGGTACAGAAGAGGGGATGCCCTGCAGAGGCCCCTGCTGAGTCAGGGGTGAGGTTGGGCAGCTCCGAGCTTCCTATGTGGCCCTGGGGTCAAGTCAGAGACAAAAGGTGCTTGTGTGGACTGCATTGAGGTGACGGTGAAAAGGGTCTGTGCGGCATACTATACTTGTAAAAGGGTGGATGACTAAGGCATCTGTCCATTTTATTGAGAAGAAATGACATGGTCTTCAAAGACGCCCGAGCTGCCTTATTGCTGGTGAGACCTGGGGCCCCCCGCCCCCCTGCCGGCTCAGCCTGCCTCCCTGTGAAGAGCAGTGAATGGCCAGGGCCCCAGGCTCGTGCTAATGTATCCCACCCGGCTGTCTCCTTGAGTCTCATGGAGAGACAGGCCTGTGGAACTGGAAGACTGACGTGGGCCATCTCTCGGAGCAGCAGTTAGCAGCCCCCATGGATTGGGCACTGAAACATCATTGAAGCAACGCAGAGGCCACAGGGACAATCATTGGAGTTGGCCTGAAGTGTGTCCCTGGATTTTAAAATACAGCGTAGAAGACAGACAAACGGAAATCATGAGACCGAGCAGAGCAAGTGCAGGCGTGAGGCACAAGACTTCGCTCAGGTGTCCCTGGTGACGGCAGGTGGCTGTGCACGCCTTCACTGTACGTCTCCAGGGCGTCCTCCCTGAGCCGTGGCTGCCTGCAAGGTGGGAGCGCTGGCTCTGGCCCGACTCAGCATCCGAAATCCCCGAGGGGGGGCAGGTGAGGGCCGACACCCAGGCTCCCATGCAGCAGAGCACACCACAAAGCCAGAGGGCTTTGGCCTAAGCTTCGAGGGGAGAGAGTGGGGCAGAGGGCAGCGAAGACAGCCGTGTGATGTTCCCAGGGAGCGGGAAAGGAACAGGACTGTCCTCATTTAATTAGTCAACTGAGGCCAAGAAAAGGACAACTTTTACAAGGTCACATAGGACACCAGACTCTATAGGAGTGAGTCTAAGCTGCAGTTGGTAAGATACGTAGCCATTCTTGCTTGGCTACTGGATGCTTCAAGCACGAGGGCTGGGGAGAGGGGAGGGAGGGGAGTAAGAGATGACGATGAAAAACAATCACTGTTAAGGACCAGACTTTCTCCCATGCTTAATTAGCAAGAGGAGAATTCAGCCAGCTGTCCAGCCAGCAAACATTTATGCATCTCAATAGCCAAGCATATGCTTAGTGCAGATTTCCCCACTTCTAATTCTATTTTCTGTGTTAGAGATACAGACAGTTCATCCAGAGTATATCTAATGTAAGACAGACAACCTCTGCTTGTGCCCTCGAACCATCCCTGCTCACTGACTGCTGTTCCTTGAACTCACCAGGCACTCGCTTGCCACCTCTACACCTGCGGGCCCTCTGCCTGGCAAGGGCTATGGCTCCCTCCTCACTTTACTCAGGTCTCTGCTCAGCTGTTACCGCTCAGCGAGGTCATCCTCAGCCTCTCTAAAATAGCTTCTCCACACACCGTTCTCTCTCTCCTAATCCTGTTCCAGTTTTTCTTCCTACCACTGCCATCCGATACATCATACACCCATTTGTTATTCATCTGCTGTCTCCCCCCCAGTCCTGGTCACTCCTCTTCCAGGGCTGCCCAGTGCCCTGCACGTCTTGTTGCCTTGGTCCGGCCCTCTTTCTCTCGTCTCCATGCTCCCACATAGGACAGTGAGCTCCCTCAGGGCAGGAACCTGGCTTAAAATCTGATTGCCCCACTGGCGCACAATGCGTGGCACAGCGATTAGTACCGAAAGGAAAAAAACCCAAAAGACTGCTGACTCAGTGATGCTGTGGCCTCCAGGAAAGGCTTTCAGAGGAAAGACATCAAAAGAAAGTGAAAGGGCTTTTTGAAACAGAGCCTATATGGATAAGCGGTTGAACAAAGGTGGCAAAACCAGTTTCTGACCTGAAAACGAATGAGGCCATCTCATTTTGCCTGCCTCCCCACTGGCCCTGGGGTCACTGTGGAGGTTTGTGGGGTTTTCTCTGGTGCCAGCTTCAGGGACGGCTACAGCTCCAAAGGTGGAAAGCCAAGGGAATGGGCAAAGGGGCCGCAGGCCCGCACTACCCACCTCTCCGTTGGCATCACAGGCTGTGTGCGTGTAGAAGTAGTCTTTGTCTGTGCACGCTGGGCGCAGTTTGCAGGAAGAGGATCCTTTTTCTGAAGGACAGAAGCAAGGACAAATACATGAAGTTATGTAAGAAAGCAGAGCTCTTGACCACTGGCCTGTGACCTATGACCCTCGAGACTCTGAGGCACAGCCCGACAGGTAGTTGCCTCAGTGGCAGCATTGCTGCTCCCTAGAGCCCTGCACAGACAGCTCTTTGTACCTCTCCATGGTGCTGATGAGAAACCACTGGGCCTGCACTGGCCCCCAGGGCAGGGCGTGGACAAGGGGACCGGCCAAAGGACCAGCCCCCAGGGCAGGTAGCTAGAAAGGGCATATTGCAGGTCAACCACTTCTAACCCAAGTTCCCTGAAACCACCACCGTCCAGGTGACTCGGAATCCTAACTCTGTGTGCGGTTCCTGCTCCTGAAGGATTAAGCCGAAATGCAGGGAAGTTTAGGACAGCGCCTTCATACTCTTGTTCAGATTCTTTGAATTTTCTCTTAATATTTTCTTTCCACTTTTTCCACCCACCACCCCCGCAAGCATCTCAGCACTCTCTCTAACCCTTGACCTGCACCTGATAAAAAAATGTTACTAACTATTCATTTTATGAATTTTGCTCTCTGTAAGTTCTCCTCAAGTCTGTGTTTGTTCTGTTTTTATCCTTTAAACCCCTGGATAGCAAGAACTATTTCAGTGCATCCCTCTTTAAAGCAATGGTTTTCACCTTTTTGAATTATGAACCCTTTTGCGAATTTGAAAAGACTGTTTCTTCTACCCAGAAAAATATACATAATGCATGCAAGTAAATTTGTAAAATTTCCAAGAAATTTACTTTCCCCAGAATAAAAACCACTGTTTTACACATGCCAATAGAATACTACTACTACTGTTACTAGTACTGCTACTAATACTACAGTCACCACTATTTTTAATATGACTACTGTGTCCCCTGCAGGTAAGCATTTGATAATGGTGAGACTCCCTCTCTTTCTATATAACTTGACAGGCAGTATAGCAGAGTGGAATGAGATTTAAGTTAGGCAGGTCATTTAGTAGCTGTGTCACTTTAGGCAAGTTACTTAACCTCTCTGAGCCAGTGTTCGCATCTGCAGAGAAGGAATGTTAATATCTACCTTGCTGGAGCCAGCACATACTTGGCATGTTGTAATGCCAAGTATGTAATCCTGAAATGCTGGTAATTATTGTTACCTGGTGTTTGTAGGAATTATTTTTATTTGGTAACTTTTATGGAATTTTAAATAAGGATTAAAAATCTCTTTCTTTCCCTTCCAGTTTAGGGTTTATTTCTCAACTGATCCCTTCTTCTTCGCAAGGGACCAAGTGAGTTCCTAGATCAGAAAATCTCCTAATTATTGCTGTGTTGGCCTGCACTGCAGAGTTCCCACAACCACCCATTTCCGCATCTCTTCTGTCGCCACCTTATTAGCTTGGGCAAGAGGGAACTACTGGCTGAGAAACAGCTGGGGTCTTCTCAGCTCATTTACGTGGTTAACAAGCAGAAGGCCTAATTCAGCATGGGGGATACAGGGATTTCTGCTTTTGATTGGCTTGTCTAGGAGAAATTTGGGGGAAACTGCTGAAAACACTCCGGTTCCCAGGACTTTGCATATTGGATCTAGCAAATTGCAAGTTACGTGCTAGAAAGTACATTCCACACCAGAACCTTTTTCTGCTTGTCAATATTTGCTCAACCTGACACCCTAGCTCCAGGTTTCAGCAAAAATGGTCCAGCTGTTTACACATTGACAACGGCTAAGTTGGTTTCAATAAATGATTAACCCAAAGCCGGAGATAGACCTTATTTTCCTAGCTCAGGTTTCATCATGGTATGTAAGTTGGGTACTAGTCAAGTTTGAAAGATCAGCCTAGATGTTTGGTGAGAATGTGAAAAGTGATTCCTGTAGGATTGGCCTTTGGCGAAACTGTAAGCATATAAAGTTTATGTTGGGGGCTCCAACTCCTCTTTCTGCACCTTCTTCCTCATTTCAGTGTCCTCTTTTGCCTCCAAGATGACAGTGTTCTCATGCTGATCCATTTTATCAAAGGAAAACATTTCCCCTGAGGATTGAAGTACCCAGTGAACACATGGCCCAGCTCAGATACTATCTGAAACTCTGAGCAAATCCCTTAACCTCTCTGAGCTGTTCCTGATTCATTCGTAGATGGGGAAGTCACTCCTGTACGATGCTGTGAGTAATAAATGAGATAACGTTCTGTAAATTGTAAAGTTCTATACAAGTGACATATTATGATTGTTATATATGCCAAGAATATTTTTATATTAAAAGAGGGCTGCTGGGACAGGCCTTAAGTTAAATGAATTAATCAAATTACTTCATGCCAAGCACTGTTCTAAATCCTTTGCCTGTATTATTTAATCCACACAATAACACTGTGAGGTTGATATGACTATTGTCATTTCCATTTTATGGATGACGAAACTGAGGCCCAAGACATGCAACTTGCCCAGGGTGGAACAGCTAGTAAATGATGGAGCAGGGAGTTGAACCACAGTAATTTTGTTCTGGAGTCCATGCTCTTAAATCCCGTGCTACTCTGTTAGGAAATGAATCCCTAATATTAAATGTAACACCAAGGAATTAATCCTACTGATCAAATTTTAGGTGTTAATGAGAAAGATGCTTTCAGTGAAGCCTTTTACCTTAACATGTCCACCCCCATTGGCTCTGCCTTAGCCTAGGTCCTGGAAACCAGCAATGGAGCCTATTGCACAACCTGCTGGCTGGGCCCTCTGCCTCCAGCCAGCCATTCCCTTCCTCCTCCATTTTCCAAATGGCAGCCAGAGGGGTCTTTCCAAAGCACAAGCCAGATCAGGTCACTCCCCAGCATAAAATTCTTTAATGGCCTCCACTGCTGAAAAGATCAAATCCCAGTGTTTGATCAGTGGTACAGAAGGACTGGTCCATAATCTGCTCCCTGCCCACCTCTCAGCCTTGGATGTGACTTCTCCCAATGAGCTCTAGCCATGCTAGTTACTGGAAGTTCCCTGAACCTTCTGGCCTTGGCTTACACTTCCAGAATATCCAGCTTCCATCAAATCTCCATCTCCTCTTTCAAGACTCAGCTCATCTCTAAGACCACCGTTCGGGAAGCCTTTCGTTCGTCCCCAGACAGGACGGACCACTTCACTTCTCTGCCTCCACTGCACGCGACACCCAGCGCTCCTGTCCCAGCACCTCCTGCGCCATGGAGCTACTGTACTTATGTGTTTCTATAACCACATTTCCATTTTTCAACATAATCTGGAAGGCAGGCACCAGCTCTAATCCTAGCACCAAGCTCAAGCCCTGCCATCTAGCAGCCACTCACCTGATTTATAAACGAAGATGGACTGGCCACAGGGCCTTCTGTCACTCCCTTCGTGCACCTTCCATCATAGGCCCTCATCAGACTCTGCATTTTCCCAGCTTCCCACTGACACTGTTCTAGAAGAGTCAAGTCCCAAAGAAACGTGACTCCCTTTGTACACCTGGCTGGTGAGATGGTTGACAAGCTGACCATGCTCTTCATAGTAAAAACTTACTACCAAGTCAAAGGGGTAGGTTGGGAAATCATGGCATAGATTCCAAGAATTCAGACTCCCAACTGAACACTTTTGTAACAGTTCTCTGGATAAAAATCGGTTTACACAGAGTTGATCAAAATACTTTACGCAGTTTTCCTAGAAACACCTTGCCATTCAAACCCTTATACAACAGCTGGGCTGGAAAGGGAGCTGGAGACTTAGACTAACAAATAACAAAGGCTACCATTGATAGGGCAGGGAAGAGGAATAAGAAATTCAAGTGGAAAAACAGGAATTTAGACATAGATAAGAATTTCCCTAAAGATCTGAACATTCCTGTTCTTGCTGAAAACTATACTCATTTGGCAAGATCTGTGTAGATAAATAGGATTTTTGTTTTAGGAATAGTGTAAAAATAAGCAGTTCACAGGGTCAATGGCTGGTCTGGGCTGAGCAAACACATACTGTAACACCTGTGTGAAGGGTGGGTGTGTCAGTGTAGGAATATGGGGGTCTGCTTGAGAGCGGGCCTTGATCTGGGTTTGTATATGGTTGTGTAAGAAAGGAAAATGGAATAGTTATGAGTGTTTGCAGGGGAAGAGAAGGGACTCTTTCTCTCTCCCTACTAGTTTGTTCAGAATCTGTCTTGGCGATTGGTCCCCTTGCCAACCACTGGCCTGCCTGAGCAGAGGACCCTCTGGGAGCACTGCCAATCCTACACCAGAGCCCTGCTGCCCCTGTGCCCCCGCAAATGACCAGGTCTTGTTTCTCAAGTTGGGATGCTTTGGGAAGCTATACAGAGACTGTAGAAATAGGCTGCTTCCTGCTGTCCTCTTATTTTCCCTTAGAACAGTGGTTTTCAAACTGTGTTCCAAGGAACCCTGGATTTCCTAAAAAGGAAATCTTTGGATTCAATGAATGCTCAGGCTGATAACAGATTGTAAATTCTATCTTTAGCAATTGTTATCAAAATATTTTGCTCATTAACGTAGCCTTATGGCTCTTCTGAATTAACTTTGATAATAATTGTTATAAAATATATAAATGTATACCTTTAATCCACTCTATCTGTTATTTATAATTATAATCTTATACTGTATAAGATTTCATTTAAAAAGTTTTACTGCTTAAAAAAAAAAAAAGATTGTAACCCCTTTCCCTAGCTCTCCTAAGCCTTCTGACCCTGGGTTGTTTTTCTCTTTTTGCCATGGCACCATGCACTTTTTACTGTCTAACATACTACATAAACTTTTATATATTTATTATGATAGCTATTGTTTATTGTCTGTCCTTTTCCCTCCAGAATATAAATTCCACGAAGACAAAGCATCTTTGTCTATTTTGTTTACTGATATATTCCAAGCACCTAGCATAGAGCCTGGCAGATTGTAGAGGCTCAATAAATGCTTATTGAATGATTTCATTTTTATTTCCAGAGTGATTGGTGGAGTGTGGATTGGCAAGGCTCTTCCGGGGTGTAGAAAGCAAGGGTTTAAGAGTTATTAGTTTCGGGCCTGGGGCAAGATGGCGGAGTAGGTAAATGCTGTGCTTGCCTCCTTCCATGACCACATTAAAATTACAACTAAATTACAGAACAGTCAACCATGAGAACCATCTAAATACTAGCTGAACAGAAGCCCTATAACTTAGGATGTGAAGAAGAAGCTACATTGAGACTCAAACTCTATATATATTCTGAATATAAATAATTTTTAAAAAATGATCAGTCTTGAGTTTGACCAGAAGGACCGCTCTGCTTCCTGTTTCTCCCTGTGTTTTTTGGTAACACCCACCGAACTCTTCCTGCCCTCAGAAACATCACCTGAGTATTTATCTGAGTCACACTGGTGGCAAGAAGTTTCTCCCTTATTGGAATAAGAGTTGACTGGACAAAGTTTGCAGAAAGAGGAGCCCTGCTTGTTTGCGTATGTGCCGGGTTTGCAGGGGAAGCATTCTGAAGTGTAGGCCACCCCTAGGGAAGAAGAACAACACAGAAAAGCAAAAATTGAGCCTAGAGCCTGAGTGCCTGGGGGCTGAGCCCCGCAGAGTCACAAGGCCAGAAATTCGGCAGCAGAGCCCAACCCCAACCCTGTTCTCTGTACCTGTTATGGCGATGTTTCTCACCAGTACTGGCTTGGAACCTTTGGACCACACTGAGAAGGCTGTGGTTCTCCAATAGAGGACGTTATTGCCTCGATTTAGCTCAACCTAAAAACCACCAACAGGAAGAGTTAGTTCAGTCTCAGAAACAGATCTCCCTAATGCACTGGATTAGACTCTTGTTGGGACCCCTCCTCTTACAGTCTGCATGGCAGTGCCTATTCCAAGCCTCCCCCTCAACTTCCTCGGTTTTGCCCTTCTTCCCATCTTGGCTTAGCTCCTCTCTCCTTCTAAGCCGCCTCTGTAACCCTCTCCCGCCTTGTCCTGCTTCTCCCTCAGTCACATATACTATGAGCATCTCTATGGTGAGACTGAGGAAGGGACCCGAAAGGACCTCGGATGGCTGGAATTCCCTCATTCTTTGCTTCTATTTACCCATGCCTCATCCCCGGAAGAACTGGCCCTTAATGCTGGAAAGCTTCTGGTCCTTGGCGACAAGTCAGAGGAACAAGTCAGCCCACACCCATTCTGTCAACTCAAGAGGAGAGAAATCATAGCGTCCTCATCCTGGCAGAGCCCTGCACTCTAGGGAGAGAGGGGGAAGCCCAGGCTGGGAGGAAGTACTCCTTAGAGGAAAGGCCCTTGGTTCCTTTTCTGGGGTTTCTAGGGAACACTGGTATGTCCAGGAAAGGCTCCAGGAAGGCTGATACTCACACTGTGGAATTCCCATCCTTTCTCTGTGGTTTTCATCCACCGGGAGTCGTCTGCATTGGGCTGGCACTGGTCATTCTGAACCTGAGGCGGCAGGACTTTGGGGTCAGAGTGTCTGCCTTCTAAGGAAATGGGTCCCTCACCCCATGCCACAGCACCCTTCCAGAGGCCCCTTCTTACGGGACAAGCGTTGCCAATTTCCTTTAGGAATGGGTCTCAGAACACATGAGCCTTGAAGTAGGGTAGGAGCTAGTCACACACACAAAACATCAGGGCATTGACACCAAAGAAATAACTTAGAAGGGTTACATGCTGTTTTCATGTCTGAGCAAAGCAAAAACCTCTAGGATCTCCCAGATCCTGCTCTTTTCCCTAAGAGTCCCTCACCTCTTGAAGCTTCAGCTCATTTTGTCCACAGTTCTCTCCAGAAGGAAAACAACTGTGGAAATTTCCCAAGCATGACTAGCTTGTGATTCCCGCAAATGAATCTGAGCCCTGGAGCGTCTTTCCCTCCCATGCTCCCCCTTGGCCAGGGGCTTACAAAAAACTCAAAGATGATGCTGGAGTCTGGGTAGTAGTATTCGAAGTTGACAGTGCCCGACTGCTTCAAGTTGACAGCGTACATCAGCGTGGCCGTGCACTCGTCTGTGTTGGAGGAGATGTAGTCGCCCAGGGGGACCCACTTGGACCTGTGGGTTGGAACGGGAGCCAAGTTCACCGTCAGGGGCATGAGCCACCAGGCTCTGTGATATGCAGGTCTCCTGTCCTGCTCGGTCTGTGGGGGGATTCCAGATTTGAGATTCACAAGTGGAAGCGAAGACCTGAAAATGCTTAGTGAAGAATGACCTCCAGATTAAGGAGCCTGGGGGTACAGCCATCAAGAGGCGTGCCCCCACATCATGTAGAGCTACCTGGAAGAGAGATGGCAGGTGAAGTTGGGGGAGTGGATAACATGTATTGATTGCTTACTATCTCTCAAGTAGTAAACTGCTTTATATTAAGCCGGTGCAAAAGTAATTGCGTTGCTTGCAATTAGTTAACCTTTTAAACCGCAATTACTTTTGCACCAACCTAATCATTTGTTTTCATCAGTAAGAGCAAGTGCAGGTTTTTTCCCCCACTTAATGGATAATGAAACTGAGGCTTGCCAAGTACTTGTCCAGTATCACGCAGCCAGCACATGGCAGGGCTGAGATGCTAACCCAGGTCTGCCTAACTCCAAAGCTGTCAAAGAAGTCAGTAGATACAGCTATTCTTCAGAACTCAGAAGGCCATCAGGCCACTTTACCTGTTTTTCTGGAAATGTCCACCAAGTAACTAGTTTTTATGGGATGGGACTAGTTTTCTAAATATCTGTCAACTCTGTCCACCCCGCCCAAAGGCTCTTCCTATTCCTCCTCCCCCCACCCTCAGCTCTGAACGGACCCCCTGACTGACCTGCCGGCATCCAGTCCTTCCTCCTCCAGACCGTTCTTCACACTGGCTGGAGAGACCCTCCAGGACAAAAATCTGACCGTGTCACTTCCCTGCTGAAAACCCATTTCCCCTAGGATAGGGCACAAATTCCTCACCCATTCTCTACACTCCAGCCCTAGAGAATTTCTTTCTCTCACCCTGGGTCTTTGCACATGCTATTCCCTCTTCCTGGAACAAACTTCCTCCTCCCCTCTCTGTTTAATTCTTACCCGTGTCTAAATGCCGCCTAATCTGAGAAGTTCTTGACTCTTTACCTGACTCTGCTGTGTGTGTCCTTAGCTCTCACTGCTTCCTTTCTCATAAGCATGATCCTACTCCATTTCATTTAAGTATATTATGAAATATTTAAGACCCACCACTCTGCTTAAGGGATACAGCAAAAGCCCAGGTGGACCCCTAACTAATCTTAAGCCTCTTCCTATCACACACTCCTTTCCCGCACTGCCAAGTAACCAACCACTTTCCCCTGAATTTGGTGCTTAATATCCCCATGTAGTTCTCTATCCTTTAGTAATCATGCATGTATCTCTAAACAACATATGAGTACTTTGCATATTTTTAAGCTTCAGGTAAATGGTATCATAAGTATGTTCGGAAATTGCCTTTTTTTTTTTTTTTTGCTTCACTATAATGCTTGTGGGATTCACCCATATTCACATGTGTAGCTCTTCTTTCATTTTTACTACTATATAATACTGCTTCGTATGGCTCTACTACATTTATTTACACATTGCTTGTTGGTGGACATTTTATTGTTTCCAATTTTTTGCTATTGTACACACCTGTTAGGAACATTCTCCCCCTGTCTCTTTCTACACACGTCTGAGTGCAATGCCTGAGTAGACTGCAGGTTTAGAGGGCACGTGAACCTTTAGCTTTACCAGCTACTGCTACGTTGTTCTCCAAAGTGGTGGCTCCAATTTCACACCCACAGGTAGTGGAAGAGAGTTCCACATCCTCCCCCAACTTGCAATGGTCAGACTTGAAAATTGTTGCTGACATGATGAGGAAGGAGATAGTCTCATTGGGCTATAAATCGCCTTTCCCTGATTATTAGTGAGGTTGCACATCTTTTCTGAGTTTGTTTGCAATTTGGTTTTCTCTTCTGATCATACTTGAATTCTTTAATTGTCCGTCTTCTTGACTGGTTTGCAGACGTGGTGGGGGCAGAGGCCAGATTTATCTTGTTCACTGTTGTTTCCCCAGCACCAAGCCCTGGGTCTGGCCGGTCAGAGGGACTCGGAGGATTAAACAGAAGGAGGTAGGAAGTGGGTGCTCAAAGACAATCTCACTGTTTCACCTGAAACCAGCCCAGGTCTCCAGTTGTTGGTATGTGGCCAGTTAAGGCAACTCAAACTAGTCCACTAGTTTCCCCATGTTTGTCGGGATAACGTGGTACTTCCAGCTCTTAAACAGTTAGTGTTATTTTCAAATGGAAGCATCCAGAATACCTATTCTGAGCTCATCCGAGACACCCCAGCTAACCTAATGGTATCGATTTCGCCTGTTAAAAGCAACAACACTCAATGCTGGTATGCTCCCTGACATCAGCTATCAATAAGTCCTGAAGTTGGATGAATAATGAAAAGGATTCCATAAATGGATTACATTTGCAAAATGCATTACAATGCTGATGTTTGTCGGAGCTGTCCCTGGTGAAGAGCATTTCAATTTCAATGATAACACATCTTGATGGATCTCTAGTGCCAGCCATGACTCCAAATTTCTTACATGTATCATCTCATTTAATCCTTACCAGAACCTATAAGGAGAGTACTATTTTTTACTATAAGGAAACTGTGGCGTGGAAGTGATTAGGAAACGTGTTCATGGTCATTTCGCTGTGGTCTGCTTATGCCTGCTGTGCTTTACCATGGCCTTGTGGAAAGCGAGGACGAGGTGAGAAAGCGAGGAATTCTCACTCTGCCTGGCTCACGCTGCGTGGCACTGCTCCATAAGTTCAGGTTAGAAAGAAGAAACTCTACAGGAAAACTTAGAAGCTTCCAATGTTTGAGACCCCTTTTCATGTGTACATCTGTCTTTCTCTCATTCTTATTTCACCTTCACAGGACCTGGCCTTCTGTCCTTTCTTCTCCACTAACAAACAATACCCTTTCTACATTACTCCTCTTTGCTTCTGTTCCCTCTTGCTTATCCCAGTCTCAGATCTGAGAACTGTTTCCAGCATCTTAGTTCCTGGGACATTTATCCAGGAACTAAAGATGACTGAGCCCCTGAAGGCTTGGGATCTTGCCAGGAAACTCCATCGCGTTGGCTTGTTTTGTTCTCGAGTATTTATTTCATGTTGACTTTTTCCCAGATGTTAGATGCTGGAGTCACAGCAAAAGACAAAACAGACCTGCTCCCCTCCCTCTTGGAACCTGAACTGATTTCTAGTTGAGGAGACAGAAACTTAACTAATCACACAGTTAATCATGGAGTAATAACTATGATAAGTGTCATACGGAAAAATACAAGATGATACAGCGTGTAAGGGGGTCGGGGTGGCTTCTGTGAGGAAGTGGCTTTGAGGCAGAGACCTGGGGGTGCAATAGGAGTCAGCTAGAAGAAGAGGTTGGACATGTTCTAAGGCCCCAGGAAGTAAGGAGCCTGGTGGCCAGCATGGCTGGAGCGCAGTAAGCAAGAGGGGAGGTACTTGAGAGAAGCTGGAGAATGGGCAGAGGGCAGAGGCCAGACCAGGCAGGAGCCTGCAGACCATGGCAAGGTATTGCATTTAACTCCAAGGGCAATAGGAATCCATAGAATCCAGCATTTTCAGTAGGAAAGGACTGTGGTGGGATTTGTGTTTTAAGTAGATCAGTCTGGCTGCTGGGTGGTCAGTGGCCTGGAGGAGGCTGGAATGGAAGCAGGGACCAGCTGGGAAGCACTAGAGGCAGAACAGGCAGGAGGTGACGCTGGCTCCGGTGAGGTTGGAGGCATTGGGTAAATACCAGACACTTGGTATCGGCTCATTAATTGCCTTTCTGAGCGGCGGTGGGGGAATCACAAACCCTCTCTAGGTGGCCATCTCCTCCCATTTCTACAAAAGAGAAACCTCTTTCCCCTCCCAGGGATGTCACGGACAGTTTGAGATGCAGGCCCTTTGGGATCTGGGCCGTGGAAACACAAGTCGTTATAAACCGGTGCACATCCTGCCTTGCTGAGAGGTAGTGATTTCTGGACTTTCAGGGCAGTCAGCCCCCCAGAGGGAGAGAAGCCTTTTCTTTCCCCGGGGAAGGACTGAGTGAGCCAGGCCTGCACCTTGGCCCGGTCAATGACATTCCCTGTTAGAACACAAGTGGGGCTTGGTGGTCTTAACGTCCATGTTCCCTCTCCTTCCAGCTTTAATCCTCTCTAGCTTTAATCCGCCACCATTGTCATGCTAATGATTCTGACACATACTACTGAACTCTAAAATAACATTAAAATTGGACCATGGAATGCCTGCTGCCTGGTTCTGACAATGGCACTTCTGGGAGATTTACCTATAACAAATAAGTTTTAGAAATCCAAATGTAATACAGTTTACTAACTCCTTTTTATCCTTTTGATTGTTTGGCTACAAGAGAAGCTTTCATGTATGTACTTTTCTCCCACCTTCTTTGTCAATATTTATGAAGATTGGTGGACAGATTGTCTTTTATATCCGTGCTCCCCTCCCCCTTTTCCTCCCTAGGACCTAACCCTGCCTTGCACTCAATTATTTGAAGGTAGCAGCTTAGGGCAGTAGAAAGCTTGGGACTGGGTGTGCATTCCAATCTCACCAGTTGTAAGCTGGGTAACAAAGGACAAGGCACTTAGTGGTCACTTATTGTCGCTGATCAGTTCTTCATTTGTGTAATGGGAACAAGCATACTTATTTCACAGGGTTCTTATGAGGATCATAGAAAAGAATACAGGCAAAGCATCCAGAATAGTGTCTGAACTATAGAAGATGCATCATTTAGTTCCTACCCCTAGAATTATGCATCGGAAGATTTGATACAGAGCTTACCAGCTCTCCATGCACCCTGGGCTGAGCTTTTCAATTACTGAACAGATCTTCTGGGTTGGAACATTTTCTGGTCACTGGGGTCTCAAAGGGTTTGAAAGATATCACCCACCACTGACCACAGCTCTGGTCCTTCTCTATCCCCACTAAACCTGTGAACTCAGGTTTGGCAGACCAGTTTTTGAAGTCGGGACCAAAGCCAGAAGATAGCCAGTGCTTTACATATTTTGTTACAATCAAGTTGAGGATGTTTATTAGCTGATCCAGGATTCTATGGAGGCAACCCAATTGGATTTTATTTTAAATGGACTGGGCCATTTAACCCTTGCCCATCTTACCCACCTCTCTCCATTTCCTCATGTTTTTCACCTGTCACAAATGCCTGGTCATCACTAGTAAGCTCAGGTGGACATCACATCCAACAGTCCTGTGGGGACCTGCTCCAGCCCTCACCCTGGCAGCTTGGCTCCCTCCTCCATCCTCCCTGCCAGGCCTGAGGAGCAGGAGAGGAGGCTGTCCAGTGCTCCCTGCAGCCCCCTCCCCAGTATGGGGTGGAGAGAGCTTAGGGGGTGGGAGAGGAAGGGGAGAGGGGTGACTCACGAAGTGCAGTTCTCGGTGGACTCGGTGGTGCTGTCGTCAATCTCCATGTTGGTTGAGAGGCTGGCAAAGCCGTGGGGCAGCTCATCCCACTCGTCGAACCGGATGCCTGTACCGAGGGAGTAGCGGCCCTCAGCACACGGCTTACATGACTGGTCCTTCATGTCCAGAAACTCCCCGGCTTTGCAAGAGAAGGCTGGAACACAGAGCAGAGACAGGGGCACCCTGGTGAGGCCACTGCCGCCCCAGGAGCAGGGGGTGGATTGTGGGCATCCTAAAGGGAGGAGCCGAGGATGGAGAGCTAAGCGTTTGGCCTACTAAGGCTTACAGCCACGGCACAACTATGGAATGTCCAGCTGGGCAAAGCCACAGAGCCAGACAGTGGGTTCGTGGTGCCAAAGACTTGGGCGAGGGGGCATAGGGACAGATTGTTAATGGATTGGACGTTTCTTTTGGGGGTGGTGAAAATGTTCTGAGGTTAGTCACTGATAATGGTTATGCAACTGTGACTATTCTAAAAACCAGTGAATTCTACCCTTTAAAAGGGGGAATTTTGTGACATGAAAATTATATCTCAATAAAGCTGTTACTAAAAAAAGATTTAGGGCCGTGGAAGCCCTGTTGCGGGACTAAGGCTCGTCCCTGTGAGTTTCGTTTCTTAAAGGAGTAGATTCCACCATGCTGAGAGCTCTCCAGTGGAAAGGATACATGGTCTCTCGTGCAGACCCTCTGAATGGGGCCTGGCCCTTCAGCCTTGAATCCCCTCTTTCAGTCTCTGGCCACTGTCTCTTCCTTTCTGGCTCCATTGCCACCATACTGGTTGGGATTCTCACGATCTGTTAGCTCAACCTCTGTTAGTGTCCTCCTAACTGGTTCTTTGTTTCTTGTTTTTGCTCATTCTGTGCTTAAAGTATCATTCTAAGACACTGAGACGTACTATTATTCCTGTTATTTAAAAAATAAGCTGGCACTCCCCTTTGATTACAGAATGAAGCTCTCAGCCTGGCATTCAGTCTTCCCCCAACCTAACTTTCCAGCTTCATCTCCTACTGCAGACCTTTCTCCACCCCAGCCCCATCTGTCCCCTTCCCTGGGGCCTCCACCCCAGAGCACATGTTCTTCCTTGAATGTGCCTGGTGTTCTTTTCCTTCTGAACTTGCACTCAAGTGGTTCTCCTAGCCGTTCCTGATCCCTCAGCATCTATAAGTCCCATTCTTTTCCACTTTGTATTAACACATTGACATGTGCCTCCCACTGGGCTCTGAGCGCCTCCAGAGATGGTGGCTCAGTGACTGACACAGACACAGCGGGAGCTCCATAAAGGCTTTGCTGAAAAAAACGAAGGGATGAATGAAAGTGTGCTCCTTCCACCAGCCTGTCAGCTTCTGAAGGCAGAGACTGTGTCTCCCTTAGCTTCGTGGTTCGCTCAGTACGGCCACGTCAGAGGAGCCCAGGAAGGTTGGCGTGTTACCTGAAGATGGCTCATTTGTTTCACACCTCGGGTCTGCTCAGGTCTTAGCAATATCCATTCATTAATTTAACAAGTATTTACTCACCTACTGAACCAGGTACTGTGCTAAGCTTATTTTAGAGTTTAAACGCCCTCCATACCCTTTCCAGATCTTCAAATATTCCTTGATTCTAGTCCCTGATTTTTATTGTTATCCCCACTGTATTTCTAAAACGGACAGTGTGGGTGAATGAGCTGCCAATGGTAGGACAGGTCTGACTACTGAGTCACAGAGGTGGGAACAGGAGTTGCAGGCTGGTCATCGCCTTGCTGATTGCACAGTCAGCTCCACCGCTGGGGAAGATGCTCTTCTCCGAAGTGATACCCAGTGCATTTTAAAGGCCTGTCTCAGCAGAAATTCATCCTCTCTGGCTTCCTTTTCAAGAACGAAAGCAAATCGCAATCTTTCCTAATGACTGATTGTGTGGCTGGTGAGTGAAGACGGGAGAGAAATGCACAGGCAAAAAAAAGGAAAATGTATGCGAACTGAAAAAATATCTGAGTGGCACACAGCTGGAATTACTTATACTTTATACCCTGATGGGATTTAAATTTTTAAAAAAAGCAATTCAGATACCCAGTTTGCATCCATGAAATAACATTTCAAAAGGGGTGGGGATGGAGACTAACTGGGAGAGAGATCTGATTCCTTAAGTTGGCTGCACTGTCAGGAAGGGCCTAGCTTGGATGGCAGGAGGCTTGGGGCAGAAGCCAAAGCTGAGCAGCAGGGTGGCCCTGGAGCAGGGTGGCTGCTTACAGCACTCGGTGCCCTTGACAGGGTCGGGGAGGCTGGTGCACAGGCCTGGGGTGTGTGGTACGGCGACCCTCCATCTGGAGCCTGTGCTGTCACACGCGGTGTACTCGTAGTGGTACTCAGACTGCAGGGGAGAGAACAATGGGCAAAACGTGCATTAGCGGTGATCAGACAGTCGCATTAAATAGAACAACAAAAAAATAAAAAAGCACTACTTGGGGAAAGAAAATACAATAGACATGCCAAACACTCCTACTAAGTATTTCTTACACTTTTAAATCTTGCAATAAACAATAGACCACAGAAGTAAGGTGATTTTGGCTCTGACAAGAATTTTACAGTTTGCATAAAACTATATTCAAGTGCAGAACTACTTTGTATTACTGTATCCCTATGAAAAATAGATTTAATGTTCCCTTTTCAACCCATATGAAAGCATGATTGCATAACATGTATAAACGCAAGACTGAGACTAAAAATGAGACAATTAATCTAAGAATGCATCAGAACTAAAAGGAGAAAGCTTTACCTTTTGGAAAAGTTAAACCTACTTACTGCATTTCATCTATTCTAAGATGCCGATTTCTTTCACATTTTAACATTTGTGAAATCAAGATGTTTGGCTTATAATTGACACAATGAGGAAGGATTGTGTCATATTTTAACTGATGGAGCCTTTTTTTGTGGTACATAAAAAATGACGTGTCTTAGAAGCAATGGCATCTCGGATTTGTGGAAATACTATACACATGTTTCTCCTAAGTTTCTCCAGGTTCAGACACTTAGGCTGGCAAGAGAACAATTTTAGAGCTCCTTTTTTATTTTCCTTTATTATAAATATTTACCAGATGTATACTATATGCCCAGCGCTTCATGGTACTAGATATTGTGCCTGGTGTGGCTCAGGACAGAAACACATAACCCAGAACTTTCATCCAGAGGGAGAAGATACAGAGGAGAAGGGGACAGATTGGGGAACTGTGAGCCTAACTTTTGATGAGAATCTCTGGCTTTGCATTTAGATGTCAGTGTCATCTAGGAAAGAAAGAACATCAGGATGGGAATGCATTGTGCCCTGGAGCTAACATCTTTCTAGGTCTATTTTTCCTCATAATTCCAGTCTTTTCCTTATCTCAGAAGACTCTGACATAAATAGGGCAATGGCACATATATCTATTCCAGGTCTAAAAATGATATTCTCCAAAGGGTTTTGCTGCAAGAATGGGGGATAAAATCCACAATATGTAAATTTAACGGAGAATTGAGGGAACCAGGCAGAGAGGATCAGTGTTCTGCCTGTGAAAATAATTATGCCAGTCATTTGCATAGTGCTTTCACAGTTCCCACACACTGTCTCATTTGACCTTCAATCTCTCCATAAGACAAGCAAAGCAGGGGTTGTTCCCTTCATTGTACAGATGAGAACACACTCTCAATGGGGTGAAATGTCTTGTCCAAAGTCGCACAGCTGGCAAGTCACTGAGTGAGAACCCAGGCCTTCCCAACAGGAATGCTCCACCCTCATAAGTCGAATCAAACACAAACTCACACTGGGCCAAATTTCCCAGCCAAATCTAAAAATTAAGTAAGACAGTGTTGGTTGCCTGCCAGCATCCAGGCTCACTTCTGAGGCCTGAGAATGGGTGTTAAAGTATCTATCTGTTCAAGCAGATAATTTTAGTTCACTCTGACTGCGTTTGGCCTTTTGGAGACACATGGGCCATGCCCATTTCTTTTCATGGTCTTTCATTGGTGTCCTCTGGGATCCACTCAGGTGGGAGGTTTCCTGGGAAAATGGTGGTTCCAGGCCTTAGCAAATTTCCCTTTCAGCATGTGCTAATTTACTTCCTGTCACTTGAAAATATTTATGCCATCCAAGATGGCTGGCTCTGCCGCAGCTGTTTCAAATCTGAACTACACTTTGAGATCTCACCATTCAAGACATGGGCTTAGACAGTTAAATCAGAGACATAGCTGGCAGCTCCTCAATTACATTCTGTGAACAAATCACTTCCCTGACAGTGCCTTAGTTTACCCAATGATCTGTCTTTGAAAGTGTACAGTCTGTGTAATATACAGATTCACAAAGGAGACACACAAGTATATTCCGTACATATGTCCAAGGCACAGTCCCTTGCTCCCCTTATGACACATTCAAATCACAGTTTTCAACTGGGCACTGCAGACAGTGGCTACTGCCTATTCATCAGAGAAAGAAGGGAAGGGCTTAGAAACAAGGGGTGGGCACCCTAGTGCCCTCCCTTAAATTACCCAGCCACATGTTATGCTCCCAGGGGACATGAGAAAGAAGAGAACACCGCAAAGTTGGAATCTGCTTTGCCAAATATTGAGCTCATCTTTTGGCCCCAGAAAAAGGATTTACTCAGACCCACCATGCTTGTAGTCCTTGCTGTCCAGGTGTTGAGGAGACTGCTGAAACCATCAAATAATTGCCAAGTCAGGATGGTACCCGGACGGCACTGTGTCCTTCCTGCCCCTTTCCCCCGTTCTTTCAAAATAACGTCTCAGTTTTATAAATTATTAAAGAAATAACATTAGAGATTAGAGATAGGTGGTGATCTCTACAGATTGGGTGCTAGAGAAGCATTTGGTTGCTATTCCCTGTGGAAGACACAGGAGATGTAAGCTGACGAGTTAGGGGCAAAGGGATGCGTGCTAGACGGTGTGCTGATCTGCCCCAAAGGGGGCCCTTTTTCCCAGTGTGCAATAATAGGTCAGGTGTGAGCATAAATAAGATGATATCGTCAAGCACATAGCACAGTAGGTTTTTAATATTCAAAACAACCTAATGAAGTTGGTACTATCATTACTGTACCACTTTATAGATGGAAAAACTGAGGCATTGAGGGATGAAGTCATTTGCTCAAGGCCATTTGAGTCAACAGCCAGGACCTGTGTTCCAGGCTGCTGGTGTTGAGGTCAGCCTGCGTAGGTACCAGTCACACTTACAGAGTGTGGCTGGGGCCCCCACGCACTGGCTCTGAGGCTGCTGAAAACTTTGCAAGAAAAGCCAAGGGTATAAAAAACTTTGCAAATAGGACTCAAGAGGGAAAGAGTCAAGTTCAGAGGCGTGTGGAATGGGAAGGCGGACAGGTATTTTAAATCTCATTGGAGGACCTCCCCTGTCGTTGACACCTGTTGTTTTTGCCTGCCCAGCATCCACTGCTCCCTCCTCTGGCAACAGAGCCTCTGTGGGAGGATACATCCCTTCCTGATTATATTCAGTTTTGGTGGGACTGACAAAGGAGGTGGCCAGCGCTTCTCTGCTAAGGCATGGATACATGTCCACGTGAAGCCAATCAGATGCTCTCCTGGGTAAGTGGGAGATGGGGTGAGGGAGTGAGGACACTTAGCCATGACTGGGAAGTAAGGAAAGGATAGGGCAGGAAAACTCCTCACGGAAGTGAGGGCTCAGTAGGGACATTTGGTCATTTGACTCTTCTGAGTCTCAGTCTTCTCATCTGTAAAATGAGAAAGTTGGACTTAGGCAATTTCTAATTTCTAAGATTCCTTCCAGTTCTAATATCTTATTTTACGGCTGGTCCTTGCATGGAAATCTGTTCTTTCTTCCACCTTTTTTGCCTTTCCTTCAAAATGGCACATCTCAGCTTTTAAAATAATTATTAAACTAATACACATTAATTCTAGAAAAGATGAAAATGCAGACCAGAATTTTTAAAAATATCTGCCATAAGTCCACAAAGCAGAGATTACTTCCTGTAACATTTTATTGTATTTCTTTCCAGACTCTTTTACTATACATGTGCATGCGTTTTTAAACACAAAATGAAGAGCATATGGTATGTGCTTTTGTATTCTGACCTTTTTGTGTGTATGTGTGTTTACATTTTAGGTCACAAGCACTATCTATCTTTAATGGCTGCACCATAGTTTCTTTAAACTATGGTTGGATATTGACTTTTGTCCAGTTTTTCCTTATTTTAAATTTCACTACAATGAAACTTTCTGTGTATCACAGGTTATTTCCTTTGGATAGATTCCCAAAAGAATATGAATTTCTTTAAGATTCTTGATCAAGAAGAGATATTTCTAAGAGAAAACAAACATTTCTAAGTTTTTGTTTGTTTGTTTTTACTTTTTATTACGGTAAATTTCAGAAATATATATATTTTTAAAAATCAGAATAGAATGACACCCCCGCCATGTACCCATCACCCATCGTCAGTACTTATCCATTTCTACCATTCTTGCCCATTTACCTCCATCTACTCCTCTCCACTTGAAGTTATTTTTTCATTTTTCTTTTTTTTTTAGGTAAAATTTGTATACATTGAAATCCACAAATCTTAACTGTGAAATTTGGGTAAATGCATACACTTGAGTAAAACACTGCCAGGGCTAAGAATCACTACCCAGAGACTTCTGGGGAGAAGGGGACAACTCTCCTGCCACCTGTGCCCCACAGACAGAATAGACAGAGCCAGCAGGTGTCTCACATCCTGAGTCTTAGCATCACGGAGCCACTGCTGCAGAAAGTCACAACCATCCAAGGAAGCAGGGTATCAACACGACTGGGGTTTTTCTTGGCTGGGACAGGGCCTGTGTCAAAAAACAGGTTCTTAAGTAAATCCGGATATTGATTAGAGGCTGCCTCCGGCTCCTCCCACAGCCGCAGGCTCCTCCCCTTCTCCTCTCACCGTCCTTGAAAAGTGGATCCTTTGGAGAGAATGTCAAGATAGAGGCCGGGCGAGCAAGGCAAACACCCAGCTTGGTACAGTGGGGTCAGTAGGTGTTTGTTGACTTAGTCGCAAACACCTCTTTGCTTGGAAAGCACCTCACACAGACAAGGAGAAGGTCCTATTCAACAGTCTCACCATCAAGGAGAGACTAGCTCTTTGCTGCGCGGGAAGAATGAGATCATCCACTTACCACAGTACCAGGCAGACCATAGAGAAATGTCAGAATTTGAACTTTCGGGTCCCAAATGAGACTTTCTCTTAAGTCCAGCCCTAGATTGAGCGTTTCCTGGACTCTTTTCTTTTGTTACTTTGGAGAGCCCTGAGTAGGTTTTGGGTGGACGATCTGGCTGACGCTTCTGGTATAGTGACCTGGCTTTGACCTATTGTGAAGGGTGGGGTGGAAGGCACACACCTTTCTTGCAGTCCTCCAGCCTGTCAGACTGGAGGTGGCCGCAGGGCTTCTCCCTCTCTCCCTCCCTCCGTCCCACCCTCTGCCGGCCAGGCTGTCCACTCAGCAGCCATGTCTTCTGGGCCTTATGGCTGGGACATCCCAGATCTGGAGCTCTCGTGCCTAAACCTACTCTGCCTGATGATCACGACGGCCTGGAGATCAGGTTTAAAATAGAGTCCTGGGCTCTGCCCACTGAGATTCGAGTTCCCCTCCAGATCTTTTTCTCCTTCCTCCCTTTTTGCAAAATTCACTCTTCGAGGCCTCAAGAGTTCAGTATTTATCCCACTCGGAAGCAAATCAGATAAACCAATCTCCCACAAGGCAGGGGTCCTTAATCTACCGTCCTTGGACCTTTTCCTCCATACAGGCAGGCAAACTGTCTGCAGTTTTCAACAGATCCACTAAGGAGCCTGTTAGACCTTCCTCCACACAGAAAAAAACATGAAATTCTGCCATAATGTATTAGTAATTTAAAAAACAGCTTAATATTTTACCAGACAAAAGCTGTTCACTTTATTATTTTTTTAAATTAGACATTCAATATTATTTTATATTAGTTTCAGGTGTAAGCTGTTTACTTTTTAACAGGGGGCTGAAATACTTTAAGCCAGAAATTCTCAAATTATGCTGTGGAGACCAGGGTTTTTGAAAGCCAGTCCCTTTGAAGGGGAGTGGGGATTCCGGATTCCCCCGCTTCATGGAGCAGTGTTATTTTTAAAATCTATTTTACGTGTTTATTCTTCTCAGTTAAGATTTTGTTGAACCACAATTTTCACACACAAAAAGTTTAACACGACAGCCTTAAAAGCAAAGCGCTAGAGGTGCATTTGTAGGCACTGAGGCAGACTGGGGGGGTCAAGGACGCCTTTTGGCCTTCACCTCACTTCCTTCTTTCCTCTACCTACAAGCAACGCCCCCTGTTCCCCAGAGCAGGCCCCACTCCCAGCAGCAGCCAAAGCAAACAGACCCCAAGCAGGCTGTCCCCTGCTGGCTGGCCTCGATCTGTGGGCTGTTGCCTAGCAACAAGGTGCTGGGAGCCCTGGGGCTCCCAGTTGAAGCAGTATGGGGGGGCCTGGCCTTACGTTGCCCCATCTTTCAGCATTTTCTATTCTGCTTTGGGTGTCCAGCTTCCATTTTGATCAAACACAGCAGGGACACTGCTCATTCGCCCAGGCAGGGCCTGCTTTGCTGGATTGGCCATGGACACATCTCACTAAGCAGATGCCGGGTCTCTGCATCCAGCTGGGGCAGTTTGGGTCACCATGCTCTGGGCCACGCAGGACGGTAACGTCCATCCTGTCCGTATCTTGAACTACCTGTCCATGTTAGGCACAGCTTTGGGCTGGGGCGGGGAGGGGGGGGCTGGGAGACACTGACAGGCTAATGCGGGAGGTGGTACTGGGGTGATGACCGCCACCATTAGTGAGCACATGTGAGCACCAAAGCACTGGGCTCTGAGCTGGGCACTTCACAGGCATTTTCCCTCATAGCCCCCACAGACACCCGATATCCCTACTGCTGTGACCTCCTTGTTTATAATTGTAATCTGCCCCTCTGCCCCCCTTCCTCTCACTGAGCCTGAAATCCTGAATGACTTCTGTTTTCCATAGCGCTTACCACTTTCAAACACACTTTATAACTTAGCTATTCATTATGTATATTGTCTATTTCTGTCCCCTCCAGACCATGTGTAAGCCCCATAAGAACAGGGATCATTGTTTTTATTCACCACTGTAGCCCAAGTGCCCAGAACACTGCCTGACATAGAGTAACCATCGATGAGTTATTTGTTGAGTGACTGAATGTTGGGACAAGGACATGACTCCAGAGCAGTTCTGGAGCTATGCAAAGTGCTCTGGATTAGAGCCCAAAGATCTAGAATTTCCTGTCTTCCTGCCACCCCAAGCAGCATGATTGTGGACCAGTTATTCAATATCCCCATGCCTCAGTTCCCTTGCTCATAAAACAGGGATGATAACACTCTGCTAAGATGATTAAAAATCCTCCCCAAAACTGACTAACATCAGCCTCTCAGGACAATTAGGAGAGTCTGTTCAGGAAAGCTCTTTGTAAACTGGTTTAAAAAAAAAAAAAGCAGAAGCATCAGCCAGCTACTGCTGTGACTCTGCCTGGAGAGGCTCTCGGAGAGGGTGCCCAAGCCTTCCTCTCCTCTTTCTGGCATAGGGCTGGAGAAAGGAACCCGGTGACATTTTTGGCCTAACAGTGATGAGGACAGCAGCAGAGACCTTTCCCAGTTCCCCCTACTGTTTACTGCATGCCCTGACTCACCCTCTTCTCTGATGTGTCTTCTCATACATATGAAACAACATCTGTCCCTTTTCCACTTTTTCTCCCTTAGCAAATCCCCCAGAGCTAATCTCTCCAAGAGAAACAGGCTGGCCGCTGACATTTATGACACTTGGTAACTGTGGCTGCTCTGTCAGGGACAGAGGGATTTTCAGTATTGCTTTTCATATATCCCTAAAATCGAAATGGCTTTGTCGCCAGGAAACAAAATGTTCCTTTATAAATTCCAATCCCTTTCTGATAGGTGAGAGTTTGGTACACACATCCGTCTACAAGGCAGGGCTTTATGAGATTGTATTTCAAAGGTGTGTTTTTCTTGGTTTTTTAATGAGATCAAAATGTTCCATTAATCTTTTTTTAACCTGAACTTTTAATCATACATGAAAGAAATAAGCCAGATAGGTCCTGGCCTACACAAAACTCTCCAAGGACAGCTTGGTGTTTGGATGTGTTAGCTGTTTATGATGGAGAACACACAGGACGGACTCCCAGGCTTTGTTCCCTTCTCTCCTCCAAGCCACTCTCCAGGCTACAGTCAGAGTGACCCATCTGAACTGCAAAACAATGTATCACTGTCCCACTGTTGCCCTCAGAGTAAGCATCCGATTCCTTGCAAGGTTTACAAGGGCCTTCACTCCCCAGCCCCTGCTTATTTCTCCAACCATCTCTCTCTTTATTCCAACCGTATACCCCCACCATCACACTTTGAAATGTTGCCTACTTTACCTCCAAGTAAGTCAGCTAAAAATATTCACTAAGTATATGGTGAGGGGATACAAATTTGATCAAGGCAGTCTGGCATATACAGGGACCACTGTGTACAGTTGTAGAGGTTGTGTACTGCACAATCCCAGGGCATGCTATTCACATAACAGAATGTCAGATACTATTGTACAAAATACATACCATAAAACAGACCGTGTAGAAAGACCGTGTAGAAAGTAACATATGAGAAATAGCATGCTTTAAGAATTTTTTTAAAAGAGCGATTTCTTTAATGCCTCCTAGTTTTCTTTTTATCCCCAGTCCATATCTATAATCTCTGGCTTAAAATTCAACTCCTCCAATCCCAATGTGAATAATTAAAATTAATCGAAAGGAACCCCTCGTAACTTGTGTTTTATACTTTGATTTTGTGACAATGCTCATTGTTCTCTAAGCATTCTCCTGCCTCGGATTTTGTTCTCCCAGACAGAGAAGCCTATGGTCAGGGTTGCATCATGTCTTCTGTGTACCCCCAGTATCTAGAGGGAGGAAACCTACTTCAGTAGGAAGTCCAAAGGCAGCAGGGCTGCTTCCCGCAGGAGAACTAGGTAGGTGGAAGGGGACAGAGGTGGGAAGAACCCTTACTTTTTATTCTGTATCCCCTTATACTTTTTGAATTATCATGTAGATGAATTACTTGTTCAAACAATTTTTTAATGAAGTATTTTTAAGTTAATGCCTTATTTATTTATTTGATTAGTTTCAGGTGTACGAAAGAACATAATATTAGACATTTACACCCCCCACAATGTGATAACCCCACCAAGTCTACTACCCATCTGACACAGTACATAGTTATTACAACACCATTGACTATATTCCCTATGCTGTACTTCACATCCCGTGACTATCTCTCTCTCTCTCTCTCTCTCTCTCTCTCTCTCTCTCTCTCTCTCTCTCTCTCTCTCTCTCTATCTGTCTATCTGTCTATCTCTCTCGATAGATAGATAGATAGATAGATAGATAGATAGATAGATAGACAGACAGACAGACACACACTCACACACACACACAGACACACACACATGGTGCCCAAAAAAGTATACACATTTTAAGAAAGGAAAAAATTGTATTAAAATTACACTGATGGTAACCACTTTGAGCACCTCTTGTTTTTTTTGTGTGTTTTTTTTATTATTAGTTTCAGGTGCACAAGACAAGGTAATACTTAGACGTTCATCGTTTGATCACCTCTTGTAATTGGAGAAGTCAAAAGTGACTTGAATTCATCTTTTGTTATCGGTATATATTGAGTATTACAACTTTAATACAATGTTTTCCTTTCTTAAAATGTATATATATATTTTTGGGCACCCTCTGTATTTGTATACATTTAATTATAGTTGACATTCAGTATTATTTTATATTAGTTTCAGTGCCTCCCTTAGAGAGGAGCTTTTTTTAGCAGGATTCTTGCAGCTGGGGTGTGGAGAGTACCAGGTGGGGGAAGCCTGCAGCAGCATTCACCATTCTACGCAGGAGCTGACTGCCATTGTGTTTCTCAGGTGACTGTGACCCATGAGAAAATGTTCTTTAGAGGAAATATTAGGGAATCAGGAAGTCTTAGCCTGCTGGTGGAGGGAAGATGATGGAAATGGTTTCTCTACTACGTTTGAAGTCTTATCTGTGCCTCACAAAGGGATCTGATAAGCTATGGGCGCTAATAAGTGTGATGTGTTGAGTGCTGGGAAACAGAGAGGCTGAATACACACCTGGTGCAGGCGCCTCTTGTCCTGTAAAATGACAACTGTACTGGTGACTGGTGTAGCTTTGGATATCTGTGATGTTTGAAAAAGTTCTGAATAAAAATCCCAGGCCATTCTCTGAGACAGTCTCACCCTAGGCCATTGCCAAGTGTCACCAACTGAAATTCTGGCCCAGCCTTCTGCCATCACTGGGAGACTGGAGATGGGTGAGTAGAGAACCAACTCTAGGACACCAGGCCCCTCTGGCCAACCTGATCCTAAAGGTAGTCAGAAGCCCAGCTCTGCTTAGCCCAGGCTCAGCTGCAGCCGAGGACCAAGATCTGGAGCGGGGTTGGGTGGAAGTGTTTTCGGGCAGGTGGTTTTAGAAAAGATTCCCAGCAGTTGACCAAGTTTCTGCACCAGCAAAGTCCAGTCACTGTCCCACAAAGCCGGAAGCTCGTCACTCTGGGCCTCAGTTAATTTCACCTTCATTCTAAAAATAGCTAAGAAATCAGAAAATCTGTACACTTGTGAAGGAGGGAAGAATGCAGATCTTTCTGGGGTGCCCTATATACTTTTTGAATTGCTTACCATGTGGCTGGCTGTATTACATGTTCACTAACCTCCCCCACCCCCCCAAGAATGGCACAGGTTTACAACTGAGCCTCTAAGTAAAAGGGTCAGAAGAGAGCATTGCCCCCTCTCCTCCCACCCCACAGAAGGCCCTTCCCAGCCCTCCTCACCCCTCAGGTCCCACCAGTCCCAGCTGAAGCATTCTTTCCTGGTCCTTCAGGAAACCGTCCCTGGTCCTTCTGGGAGGTGAGAGCTCTGTCCTCCACACCACTCATGGACCGATTATCTAATCTGCCTTGCTCTGTTGTTACTTCTCAGTCCTGGTCCCTAGTAGATGGTAAAGTCTCTGACTCATACTTCTGTGTGACAACCCCTTACATGTCCAACTGTGCTTTGCCTGCAACAGACACTCCACAGGTATTTAGGAGAATTTCATATTATTTTGGAATTCGAGCTCTTCTAATCCACACTCCGACCTCATGCAGAAATCCTGCTAGAGACCTGATAGGTGGTGAGAGCTGTTGGTTAGCTGAGAGATTAAAAAGATCTAGAGGCAGAGTTTACTCTTGTCAGAGCATTTAGTAATATTACCTACACTGAAAATTACAAGCATGTTTATAAAAGAATTCAAATAATAAAGGGATGGATGGGATAAAAAGAACAGTTCTCCTTCACCTTTCCTCAATGCACCCTCTGAACGATGGGACGTAATACTTCACAGTACCTATAGTGGTCTGATAGGCCTGTCCAGAAATTTATTGTCTCACAGTTCTGGAGGCAAAAAGTCGGAAATCAAGGTGTTGGCAGGGTTGCTTCCTTTTGAAGCTGTGAGAGAGAATCTGTTCCATGCCTCTCTCCTAGCTTCTGGTGATAAACAGTGATCCTTAGAGTCCCTTGGTTTGTGGCAGCAGAACTCCAATGGTAACATGACATGGTGTGTGTGTGTGTGTGTGTGTGTGTGTGTGTGTGTGTGTCCCAATTTCCCCTTTTCATAAAAACACTAATCATTGGATTAGAGCCCACCCAAATGACCCCATCTTAATTTGACTGTATCTGAAAAGACTCTGTTCCTAAATATGGTCCCATTTTGAGGTGCTAGGGTCCCCAGGGGGTACTCTAAGGTACATAGGAATTTTTGGAACACATAATTCAACCCATAATATTGCCCATGCCTCAAATTTTCCATCTAGACAAGGAGGAAATCATAGCTATTGGTCCCATGCCATAAAATTTGAGAATAACTTTTGCACACATAAAAAAGTAAAAGCAAACGCAGAATCACATTACCGCCTGTGAGGGAAGGAAATGAAATTGATGCTTATCAGGCATGTCTCATAATCCTTGAACTTTGCAAATTTCACCTCTTTATCCTTACGGCCACCAAAATTCCTTGACATCAAAGTCTGTCTTATCCACTGTCGCGTCCCCACTGCCTAGCGTAGAACCTGGTGCTGCAATAGTCGTACAACAAATATTTGTCGAGTCAACAAACTCTGTGGGGTAGATATTATTTCCCCCATTTAAGGATGAAACTGGTTCAGAGGTGCTCAGGCACATACGTGCCCCAAAGTCACACAGCGGGTGAGTCAGCTGCAGGATTAGGACCTTGTCCTTTCCATTAAACTGAAACCAGTGGTTCTCCTAGTGTGGCCTCAGGACCGGCAGCCTTTTCACTGACCCACTGAATCAGTACCTCTAGGGTGAGTGGGGCCAGCAACCTGGGTTTTAGCAAGCCCTCCAGGTGACGTGACAGCTGCTCAGTGTAGGAGCCCCTGCAGCCAACAGGAAGCTGGCTGCAAGGAGTCAAGAGTGGGTGTGGAGTTCGAGATTGGCTTGGTCACTGTTTTTTCTGAGTTGCCTGTGCAATTGCAAGATTTCCAAAAAACCTCACCTTCTACTCCAACCATTGTTCCTGTTTTATATGCTGAAAAGTTACATTACCCACTGTTTTTTAAAAGGAGGGAGAGAGAGAGGAGTACCCATAGATAATTCTTTAACTAGGAAATCTTTTTTTTTCCTCTGCTGGAAATAAGACATCCTGGAGCTCTGATGAAAACACCACTGAGAATTCCCAAATTCAGTTTCAGCTTCTCCACCCAGAAAAGAGAATTGACAGTTCTCTCTAGGATAAGAGTGTCAAGATGCTTTGAAAGCTGCCAAAGGGCTTCAAAGTTGTATGAAGTAATGATGAAGGCGGAACTGACTCAGCCCCACAGAATTTCACCTGCACAGTCATGAAAGAAGAGACTAGAAACACAGGTACAGTTGCCGACTGAACAGATATCCATGTCTTATCAGGAAACCAACAGAAGACAGTCATAAAAGCCAGCTGTTCATCCTGAGGGTTTTAGTGACAGAAGAGGGTGGGAGCCGGACGCCAGCCACACGGAGAAATCCAGAGCCCTGTGAGGCTGAGAAGGCCTGTGCAAGGCCCAAACCAGGGTTCCCCGCTTGGGCTCCGCCTGGAGAAGGTTGTGAGGCTTTGCAGCTTAAAATCTGCAAAGCATGGGAAGCTAAAGCCAGAGGAGGGCAATCGTGCCATTGACTCACCTGCAGTGTTTTCCTTTGGGAAACTATAATATTGCCCATTGTGGAAAGGGTAGCTGGGCTTGGGGGAAGAGGAGCTGGAAGAAAGAAAAGGATCTAAAGTGCCTAAGTTCACTTTCCCATACAGCTGCCACAAGGCAGGAAATGAAATGCTCCTTTTTGCCAGAATAAAGTTGGTGTCCACGTTCCTCTGCTCCCTCCCACAGCCCCCCCATACCCCCCCCATGGCCAGGCACCTGACAGTGCTGGAGGCTCTGGCAACCACCACACACAGATTTCCAAAGGCTTCCCTGGGCCAGCCTGTAGCACCGTTACTGGGAACTGAGTCCATCCACATCAGCACCTCTCGCTTTGCAAAAACAGAAATGGCCTGGGTCCAAGAGTGAAATTTGGTGGAAGAAATTAAGGCAGGAGGCCATTCTCCCTAATTTTCAGGAAAGCCTCAGATGATCCCTCCACTTTTGAGCCGTCACAGGAGGAAGCAGGACAAATCTCCCACCTCCGTATTTTTGTATCTACCGACAAACAAGCCATCTCGCCTTTCCTTCCCACTCCTAGCAGTGCCAACTTCTGTAATGGTTAATAGATAGTAATTAAACATCATATCTACTGGTATTTCAATTTGAGGCCAGAGGAAATGGCTCTGGCCATGTGAAGACACAGGGAGACACGCACCGGTGAAAGCATGTGACAATGGAGGCAGAGATTGGAGGGAGGCAGCTGTAAAGTCAGAGAACACCACGGATTGCTGATAACCATTAGAGAACCTAGAAAGAGGCAAGGAAAGATTTTTCCCTAGAGCCATCAGAGAGAGCACGGCCCTGCCCACACTTTGATTTTGAACTTCTACTAACCTCCATGACTGGGAGAGAATACATTTCTGTTGTTTTAATACACCTTTCTTGTGGTGCTTTGTTACTGCAGCCCTAGCGAACTAACGCAATTAATCAATGTGCATATCTTATTATTTCTCATTTCTAATTTCCTTCAAATTGAGTATGATGATTAGCTCCTTTGATAAATGAGTCTCACAGCTAGTGAAGTTCCACCTGGGATAGACTCCAGAGGCTGTGCTCTGCCCACTGCGCCTTCCTCTCTGGCTTCATTCCATTATGCACTTGATCTCTATTTGTAAGCCCTTGTTCCTTTAAAGGCTGTATGTGCCATCAGTGTTGGCTTCATATCAAATAATAACTCCTCTCTGTCTCTTTTGCTCCATTATGCCCCATAAGCACTAGGTGAATGAATTATTTTAAAGTCGAGAGGATTAAGAATTTAAAATAGAAGAGAAAACTTAAGTGTTTAGTGGAGTAAACAGGACGATGGTCCATGATCTCAATAGGAAATCTGTCACTGATGTTTTCAGACTGATAGCACTCTGATAATACCTGCTCCAGGTACCAGTATGGACAGTATCTGTCAATATTCCTAGGAGGCATAAAACACAGAAAGGGTATAGGGTGGAGGAAATGAATGTCAGAAATAATGAGCCATCAGGTGATCAAAAGAGTACTTCTTATCCCAGCGATAGGGATTCACTCTAGAAATAACGAGCTTCTCATTATCCAGGGTAAAAGTATTCTCTTTTAAACATTTGCAATTGTTAAGCAACATAACCACCATAAGGAGAAGCACCCACTCAGTTATTTTAGGGCGGTGGTGAGATGCCTTTGGTCTGGATGGCCACTAAGACCACCTAAAAGCAGCGTTTATGAGGTCACAATTTCCCCCCCCTTTTTCTGCCTCACCTCCCATTCCGGTTCAAGCCGCTGTTTCTCAGTCTAGTTGTGTAGGACACAGCTCCCTGGCCCATGCTGGTGTTATGAGCCTTGCGCTCCCCTGGCTGAGGCAGCCGGTCGGTTGGTGGGCTGCTCACAACAGCCAATGGCAGCTCTCATCGGCTGCCGGCCACTCACGCTGGCCACCAGCCACTCATGGCAGCATGCGGTAGCCCACGGCAGCACACAACAGCTCATGCTAGTTGCCAGCCACTCACGCTGGTCACTGCCGCTCCTGGCAGCACGCAGCAGCCCACAGCAGCTCACGCTGACCTATGAGGTCACAATTTTATATCTAAATGACACTCCCCAGAGGGAACCAACCTGTCGATCAACTTGATCTTCAGTTGCTCCAACTATAAAGTTAAGATTTTCATAGAGATGGGATATCAATTACTTTTCTTTAAAAACCTTAGTTTTTAGGTTATCTCAAACTTAAAAGGATGTCTCCTCTTGCAGAGAAGTTCCCGAGATCTATTTGCACGCTCCCAGCGGTGTCACCTTTATCTGCTCATACTCATTCATGCCCACTCTCTTCAGTTATTCATCATCTGACTAAAATGAGAGTCAGTTAGCGATTGCCTGCATTAAAGATGATCGAGCTCGCTGATCACGTCACACATTCCTCTGACATCTTACCCGAACCCATCTCCACATGGGAAAAATGAGCTGGTGACTAAAAGAATCAGGAGTAGTCTTTTAGATAACCCAGGACTAAAAACTCTATATGTTCTTTTAAAAATCTGCCTCTCCCCACCCCATAGCTCTTTGCATCTTCTGATTTCCTGCTAACCTGTTACTTACTTTGTATTTAGGCACAGCCCTTACTTCTTTTCTTTTACAGATGATTTACATATCTGAATAATATTTATAAATGGAGGCTCTAGTACTAATCTTTTAAATATTTTTTACAAGGAAAATAAGTTGACCCATTAATTTGAAATTTATGAAGCATGTAGTCTGTGTATAGCACAGGGCTTGATGTGCCTGATTTTTCCCACTGCTATTCTGAGCCAGAGCCATCCTTAGGAGAATTTGAACAAAGCCAGATATAATTGATGCTTCCTTTATCTTTTTTTCTTGGTGGCTTACTAGCCACTCTTTTATTTTTATATGATTGGGATTGGAGGGTGAAGTAATCAATTTCAAGCAGAAAATGAGCCAATTTCAGTTTCCTTTCTAATTCAAAAACAGTTTTCCTTTCTTATCTTGCATGGGGTACGAAGAGGGATACTTCAATTAGCATGCAGGCTTATTACATTAAAGTCCAATTGTTATTATTATTATTACCTTTTATATTGTATCATCAGTAAGATTCAGATTTAGAAAATCACATTCCAAGTCTATGAAATTCAATCTATTTTTTCACACTGTATTGTTCTGGGGGCCTTCTGAAAATGCCTTTAATAATACATGACAAAATAAAGAAGAAAAATAATTGAAAAACCTCATGTTGGACTTCTCAGACTTAAAGGAATTTGAACAGGGGAGAGCCTAGGAAACATGAAAAATATATTTTTTCAGCCGCTGTCACACACTGACTATAATGATCTGTTCTGTGCTTTATCTGATTTGACATAGGAAGAGAGCTTAAGGAGAAATGTGACAAACAGTACAATTTTTATCACTTAGCAGAGGGACAATACAGACTGAGGAAAAGCTATGAGTTTGACCAACAAATTATTTTCAGAACATTTGGCAAAATGAGTCATCAGGTCCGTCTACCTTGACTGGGACCAGCTGGCAGCTTGATAACGGTGACAGGCTCTCTAGCTGGGCCCTCCGTGTCTCAGCGATTCCCAAGTGGGAATGAACTAGGCGGCAGCGCTCACTGCCGAATCCTTCTGACTGCAGATGGAGAAGACTATTGCTGTCTTTTAAATTCCAAGTGCCGACTTGACATACATCTATCGAAATATGAAACACTTAGAGTCTTTGACCCGCAATTTCTACTTTTAAGAATTCATCCTACAAATAGACTCAAACAAGTCCGTGTCAGTACACGTAAGAGGATGTGCACTGCAGCGCGGTTACCATGTGATGACTGGAATGGACCTTTTGTCAACTTTCTGTTTCAATAAATGATGGCACATGCATACAATGCATCACACTTTAGTTGTTAAGAATAACGATATAGAGCTATAGTAATGAAAGCAGTAAAACACAGCCTAGGACAGATATTCTGATCTGATTTGTACAGAAAATAAAAATAGCAGACAGATGTGCTTGTATAGACATAAAACATTTCAAGAATATATTTCGTCAAGTGTCGAAAGACCCCATCTAGAGCTCCCAAATGACCTCAGAGTTTCTGGAAGTTATTACTACAAATAATAGGTAGAATGCTTGCTCATTCTGTAGCAAACAGTATAAAAAATCCCTATACATCATTCGTGTTCTAAATCCCTTCTAAGCTGCTTTCCCCTCCACCTAGCCAGGAGTAAAAACTCTCCACTCTTTGCACATGCTATGGAGTCTGGGTGAAAACAACTTCCAGGGGTGGGCTTCTGGTAATTGGTAGCATCTTAAGTCTGAAGAGATCCTCTTAGAATAAAATAGAAGAGTCAGTAGCTAGGAGATGGCCACTGCTCTCCACTCTACCTGAGAGGAGACTAGGTTATAGAAATGGCTCTTGGGGAAATGCGCTCTGGGCACATCTAACCCCATATGCAGATTTGGTGGATTCATTTACCCTTTAGATATTCCCTTTACACGCTCTGCCAAGCCCTCTTTCCTCTCTTACATCTCCCCACCTAGGTCGTCCTCGGGGAGGACTCTGGCTTGCAAAGTAGAGCTGATAGTCACACACAGCCACTCCAATTGACTTACAAATGTGGTTAAGTGCTAGTAAAGAAAAGTGAAAACTATGCTGAGAGATTATGACAAGGAGACCTAATTTAGACGGGAAGGTGAAAGCAGGCCTCTCTGAGGAGTGGGTTTAAGTGGCGAGCTGAGGATTGGAGGAGTTCGACAGGTGAAAATGAACAGACAGTTTTGCAGGCACAAGAGAGTCTGGTGCTAAAGCAATGGGAAGAAAGCCAGTGTGGCTGGGCAACATAATTTTACACTTGTAAAGTGGGAAAAAGTATATCCCCATTTTGAAGTTTCAAAAACTGCTAAAGAAAGACGGGAGATTTTAATCAAAGGTCCCTGGGGACATGTGTTTGTTTAAAAGTTGTCATTTACTTTTACATTTTAAAGTAATATAGGCTCATAATAATACTACCCCACACCATTTCCGCTCCTCTTTCCTGCTTTATTTTTGTCCATAGCATCTTTACCATCTGATATATATTTTTACATATACACATATGTGTGCATCTACAGAGGGTGCCAAAAAATGTATACACATTTTAAGAAAGGAAAAAACTGTATTAAAATTATGCTGACGGCAACCACTTTGAGCACCTCTTGTAATTGCAGAAGTCAAACGTGACTTGTATTCATCTTTTGTTATCGGTATATATTCGTATTACAATTTTAATACAGTTTTTCTTTCTTAAAATGTGTATACATTTTTTGGCACCCTCTGTATATATAGTTTTTAAAAATTGCCCACCTCTTCTGTCTAGATTATAAACACTTTAAGGGCTGGTATCTTTGTATGTTTTATTCATTTCTGTATTTCCAGTGCCTACCACATAGTAGATGCTCAAATCTTCCTAAGTGAATCTCCACTTTGTAGATGATGAAACTAAGACAGATTGATTAGCCTGTCTGAGGTTACTTGGCTGGTAAAAAAGCAGGAGCTCCGGCATCTGGGCTTGTAACCACCACGCTATTTTCTGCATGTCCATGCTAACAGTCCAAATTGTGCAAAGGGTATAAGCTGAAAAGTAAAAGTTCCCCTCCCTCCTGCAAATTCCCAGAAGATCTACAAGTATAGAAAAAAGTCTGGAAAGATGTAACAAAATGTTTACAGTGATATTAACCAGTTATGAAATTTTGGTAAGTTTTATGTCTTTTTTTGCATTCTATATTTCTTGAATTTTTAGAATAAGAAAGTATCATTGTTACAAAAATAATAAAACTATCTAAAATATTATTCAGTAGGTCAAAAGGGAAGAAGGCGGTCTGGAGGTCAGTCCCATTCCCAAATCAATACTTGTATGCTTTCCTTGACTGTGATATTTCTCTACTGTGCTATAGTTTTCTTGCTGTATTCCTGAAGCAGTGATCTATACGAACAGATACAGTGATTAAAAGTTCTCAGCTGTCATCTTTCCAGCAAGATGCTGAAAATATATAAAACATCCTGTGATATACTGTAAATTAGTTCTCCTTATAATAACCTCTCATCATATCTTTCACTTTTCTGTCACATCATTTAACCACATTTATAACTCTAAGTCAATTGGAGTGGTTATTTGTATCAACTCTGCTTTTTTACAGTGCTATACTGTATACACGGCAACGAATTCCTTCCATCCCTCTATGTTCTCCTCTTAGAATGTGACTTTCCAGGGCCTCCTATCAAGAGGTGAAGTCTGTTTCATGGCATGTGACTTAAATTAGTCAATAGGACATTAGCAAACATGACACAAGCAGAGGCTTGAAAAGAGCTTGCACATTGTTGGGGCTTGCTCTCTTACTGCACTTGGAACTCTGAGACGATCGCATAAATGAGTCTAAACTAGCCTGCTGGAGAATGAGAAGCCACCTGGAAGAGAACCTGGGGACCCCAATCAACAGCCTATCAACTGTCAGACATCTGAGCGAGGCCATCCTCCATCATCTAACTTGCAGTCAACACACCAGCTAACCACAGTCACATAAGGCCTAACAGAGATCAGCCAACTTGCTCCAGACCAGAAGGACCACCCAGTCAGCCTACAGGGGCGCAAGGCTCATAATACCAGCATGGGCCAGGGAGCTGTGCCCTACACAACTAGACTGAGAAACAACGGCTTGAACTGGAGTTGGGGGGAGAGGTAGAAGAAAGGGGGGAAAAACAAACAAACAAATATGAATATATTTTTATAAAGGTCAAAAATAAACAAAACTAAAGTTTTTGTTTAGGGATATATGTGTGTGTGTGTGTGTGTGTGTGGAGAGAGAGAGAGAGAGAGAGAGAGAGAGAGAGAGAGAGAGAGAGAGAGAGAGAGAGAGAGAAAGAGAGTGAAAAGATAAGGGAACATTAAATAAAAAAAAGATAAGGGAACATAAACCAAAATTTGGGACAGCAGTTACCTCTGGGGCTGGAGCTGGGGATAAGCCTCAGGAAGCTTTGTGAGCATGGATTATGTTCTAGTTCCTAAATTGGGTGGTGAGTTAATAGCTTACATATGTGTATGCATATTTGGTATGTATTATTACATAAGTAAATAAATTTAAATAGTGAATGGAAATAAGTAGAGAAAACAAATATGCTCAAAAGTAATGAAATAAAAGAAATGAATATTAAAATAACAGTGAGTTTTTTTATGCTATAAAGTTGGGAAAGATGAGAAAAAACTGTGTTGTGATGATGGTAGGGAGAAAAAATCTCATGCACTACTAGTAAGAGAATAGACTGATTACAAAAACTTTTGGAAAGCAATTTAGAAATACAATGAGAAGCCTAAAAATGATCTCTCATCCAGCAATTCTATTTCTAGGAATTTATTCCCAGAAAATAATGACAGATGTGCTGAAAGGTGTATATAAAAAGAGACTCATCTTTGCAATGTTCATAATAGCCGAAAGTTAGAAATAACCTATGTGTTCAACAACAGGGGATTGTTAAATAAATTCTATCAGTGGAGCTCATGTAATGATTCATCTATTACATTCATTTATTGAGGGCACCCAATGTGCCAAATACTATTTGGGGTGTTGGAGATACAGCGCTAAACAAAACACAAAAATCCTTGCCTTCATGGAGTGCTCCTGAGGAAGGTCAGAAATAGTAAGTAGATAGGAGTGGTAAAAAAATCAATCAAGGGGACAGAGAAGGAGCCACCAAGGGGATAGGAAAAAAATACCCAGGAGAGTTGGTGTCCTGGAAGCCAAGAGAAGAAAATGTTCCTAGGAGGGGAAGGTGATCATAGCTCTACCACATGCTGGAGGTAAAGTTCAATTTGGATGGAGAAATTACCATTGGATTGAGTAAGAGCAGTTTTGGCAGAGTTGTGGAACTGAAAGTCAGCTTGGAGAGGATTCACGAGAGAAGGGAAAGTGGATTTAGAGAGTAGTTATAGACAAGATGTCCAAGGGCTTTTGCTATAGAGGGGAGCAGTAAAATAGGGTGGCAACTGGAGGGGGAAGGGACACTCAAGAGAACTTGTTGGGGGTTTCCCCCCCTATTTTTTAAGGTAGGAGAAATAATAGCATGTGTGAAGATTGATAGGAATGGTTCAGTAAAGGGGGAAAATGGATGACGTGAGAAAGAAGGAAGACCTGCTGAATCTACATTAAAAAGTGAGAGTGGATGGGCCTAAAGCAGGTGGTCAAAGTGAAAGCGTTGGCAGTAGAGATTAGCCAGGGTAGTTCATCCAGTTCCCCATTAAAATGATGTCAAACAAAACCATTTAATGACTTAGAATGATTTCCTGTTTAGTTTTTAAAAAAACGGATCATATCTGAAAGCTCCACAGCACCCCAGTTTTCTCAGTGAAGTCTCCCCCCTAACATTGTCCTCCCTGCACTTAAGCCAACCAGACTGACCTTCCTTTCAGTGGTTGCTCTGGTTCGAGGAGTCCGACTGGACCCCTGGCCTGCAGAACACAGCCCTGACCTCCCAGCACTGCCCTGAAGACCAGTAGTGGCCTGGGGTGCAGGCCCTGCTCATCCAGTGTGAACCCTGACCAGATGTGTGTGATCCCTAGCAAAGTCTTAATCACACACAAAAAAAAAAGACAAAAGAAAAAAAAAGTGAAGCCTTATATTTAATGGCTACCTTCCTTTTAGGTGTTTTATGGGTGTCATGAGTGTTATTTCACAACATGCTTCTGTACCAATGTACATAATTCTCCTGAATGGAAACCAGGCTTATTTATGTTGATAATTATATTGATGAAAATAATAATTCTAATAGCTATTTATTATGGACCCACCGTATTAGCTGGACGCTGAATCTCATGGAGTAAATACTTCAAAACTATTCTTCAGTTTTAGAAGGGAAGCCATTTAGGCATCTAGATGAAACTATCACCTATGTAGTTTCAGAATACAGAACCTTGCTAAATCAACAGATTTGGGTAATAGAGTTTGGGTACACTTATAATTGCTTTTTTTTTTTTTTTAAATCAATAGGATGACTTGGTTTAGGTCCTAATAAAGTACTTCAGGAGAATATTCCTGAACTGTTGTTTTAAAAACAATGAAACAAGAAGAAACCAACTAAAAATAAAAAAAAAACTTTGAACTTCAAAAAAAAAAAAAAAACGGATCATAAAACAGTAACAAGCACCATATTTATGAAGCACTATGCTTAATTAAATGCAAAAGTGCTTTGCTTAATCCTTCCACCAAACCATAAAAGACCATAAAAGAACTAAATTATTTGTTTTCCAGATGAAAAATTGAGGCGAAGAGAGGTGAATATCTTGCCCCACATAATGTAGCTGGAATGGTGACTAGGATTCGACTGCAGGTGCCAGGCTTGCATAGCCATTACTCCAGGCTAACACTGTCCCATGGAAACACAACACGAGTCACATACAAGATTTAAAAATTTCCAGTAGGCACATTAAAAAAAGTAAAAAGATACAGGTGACATTAATTTTAACACATTTTATTTGGATAATATCTAAAACATTATCATTTCCACATGGAATCCATATAAAATATTGAGATATTTTACATTCTTTTTTCTGTACAACTGGTCCTCAAATAATGTCATTCCATTCAACATCATTTTGTTCTTAATGATGAGAAAAAGAAATTGATTCTGTGTGGAGTTGGCATGTTTTCCTCATGTCTGTATGGGTTTTGCGTGGGTTATCCGTTTTCCTCCCACATTCCAGAGATGTGCATGAGGTGAACTGGCACGTCTACACTGTCCCAATCTGACTGAGTGTGGGTGTTGGTGTGAGTGGCTCTGACATGGAAGGGCGTCCTATCCAGGGTGGGTGCCCACCTGGTGCCCTGAGCTGCCCGAATGGGCTCCAGCCACCCTCGACCCTGAACTAGAATAAGCAAGTTGAAAAATCATTATCTTAGTGGTTTCTATCAATCTTACTTAAATGTATGTATAGCTCATGTTTGTTTCAATGTTTAATATTAGAAGTGTTTTGGGTCTTTGTTTAGAAGTTTAGTGATACTTTTGTAACCAGAAATATGCCCTAGGAACTTAACTCTTGTTTATATCAATTAGCCTGTGGTAAAACTGGTTTGTTATCCGGCGTTTTGCTTCAAGTCGCAGTTTCTAAGAACCTAGTGATGATGTTATGTGTACTGTACTTACTGTACTGTCTTCCAAATCTGACATGTACCAGTAGCCATATCTCAGGTGCTCAAAACCCACATGTGACTGGGTGGCAACCGCGCCCAGACAGCACAAGTTCAGACTCTGAACTGCTGTACTCTCCGGCTGCTCTTTCACAAGTTCTATCAACTTTTTCCTCAGAATATCTTTCACATCTACTCTTTTTTCCTTTTCAATTCAACCGACTTTTACCACCATTAAATTTTTAATTTTGTACTGCTATAAAACCATGTTAATTATACTTTCACTAAAAATCTCACTTTTTTTTTTTAAATTGGGGAATATTAGGGAATGGTGTGTTTCTCCAGGGCCCATCAGCTCCAAGTTGTTGTCCTCCAATCTAGTTGCAGGGGGCGTAGCCCACCATCCCCTGCATGAATTGAACCAGCCAACCTTGTTGTTAAGAGCTCGCGCTCTAACCAACTGAGCCATCCGGCTGCCCTAAAAATCTCTCTGTTGCAACTAACATTTATTGAGTACTTACCATGCACCAGGAACTGTTCTAAACAATTTGCATGTACTCTATTAATATTCCCATCTTAAAGATGAAGAAATCGAGGCATGAGATTAAATCTCCTGAGGTCATACAGTTGCTTGAGTGGAGGAGCTGGAAATTGAACCCAGCCTGTCCAGTTTTAGCCAGATATCATGCTATGCAACAACCGTGTTGCATATGTATACATATGTATATGCATATGTAAACATAATGTATAATGTTTAATTATACATTAAAATGATAATTTGAGTGATAGGATGATAGTTGATTTTTACCATCTTTTTATTTACCTATATTTTCCAATTTTTCTGCAAATGAAACGTATCACTTTTGTAATTTTTAAAGTTCTTTTTTAAAGTAAAGTCAGGTGATTATCAGACTGATTCAGTTTTACTGTTACTCTTACCTTGAGACAGGAGAATAGACAAAATAACTCCTTAGATGTCTTCAGATCTCAAGAATCTATTATTCTTTAACCCCCTCTGATAGTAAACAAAAACAGTCCACCTTACTACTCTATGTCTTGATAAACGGAGAATTTTAATTTTCTCTCTTCACCAAATGTGGCAGGATGTTTTAAACATCCAACCTTGATGGTCTCCAACCAAAGGAGTCATTTTAAATCTTGTGTTTTGGGTGAAATATTTCCTGAAAGCTCAGGGATCCTGACTGTTTTCTAGATCATTTTTCTGTGGAATTCAAATCTTGAATAATGTGTTAGAACAAATACAGAAAAAACTGGAAAAGTCTAGAAGCCATGATCATACTGTGAGGGAGTGTGCCAAAATCTCAGGACTTGTCCCACCTCGTATAGGGGCTGATCCCAGAGAAGTCAGAACTACGAAAGCTGGTTACTCTTTCCCCAAAGCTGTTCTTTCTGCATCGTGGCGAGCAGCTCCTCCCGTTCTCCCACTCTGAAATCCTGACAGAAATCCTCCGCTTGCCCCTCTCCATCACCTTACTCTTTCAATCAATTGCCAAATCCTCTCACCCCTACCTTCAGCACATTTTTCACATTAATCCTTTTCCCCTTATCCCACTGCCACCATCTCAGTGCAGTCCCTTTGTTAACCTTCTCCTTGACCTCAGTAAAATCTTCTGAACTGGTCTCCTTGCTCCCATCTCTCTGTTCTCAGCTCTGGCCTACTGCAACCATGCTTATTTCATATTCATGCTAATCCACTCTGAGCAGGCTGCCATCTGTGCCAGAAATCCTTCAGGGATTCTCCACTTAGTCTCTGATTCTCCTACCTTGATTTCTAGTGTAACCACACTTATGCTACATTCCCAGGATCTTTTACATTTTCTACCTGTTGACCTTTCCTCAGGCTCCTCTCTCTATCTAGAAAGCACCCACCCCCCATCCCTGCTCATTGAAATTCTACTGATTATTCCAGAAGCAGGTCAAGTGCCAACTGCTTAAATACGTTTTATTCCTTTCCTGTCAACCTCTATATTGCCACTCCTGCACTGATTACCACATGTTCACCTTACATCATCATTTATCACGATTTGTGTACTTACCTTTTCTGCCTACCAATATTTCTTAAGCACCTATGACATGTCGAAGGTATGTACTAGGCACCTGTGTTACCTAATTTAATTTAATCCTCACAACAGCCTATGAGATCGGTATGACCATCCCCATCTTACAGATCAGGAATCTGAGGCTGTCAGAAGTCAATAAACTTGCTCGAAGCAGCATCCTTACTAAGTGGCAGAGTTATCATTCATTCAACAAATTTTATTCCAGTCCATGTCTGCCAGATTCCTCAGCCGTACAGGCTTTTCCATATAGACTGCGAAGTCCCTTTGGGGGCAATTAGCACTGAAGCCTGAGGAAGAGGCAGATCTGTTAAAGGCAGATCTGCTCCTCTCTCACTTGATTTAGTTAGATTCACTGTGCTATAGGAAATGCTCTTTGGCTCTCAGCACTTAGCCTGGGCTAGCACAGGGAGGGCTAAAGAAATGATTCATGAAGACAAACACTCCACAGGGTGTTTAATGCCACTGGTGACCCTGATGATTGGAAAACTGTTGAAGGAATGCCGAGCCCCACTCACGTTTAGCGATCTAGAACTTGCTATTCTCTGCCACAAGGTGAAGCCACATGCTAAACTTATCTGTTCCCTGATTAGACCAGAGGGATTTCAGAAACAGATTTCAGAAACAAGGCTGGAACAGCATCGTTGTCATAAAAGTCAGCCCTGCATGGATAAGGATCCCTGCCTTTAACACTCAGTGGAGACTCACAAGAAAGTCACAGGAAGATTAAGAACAGAGAAGGGTTACCCTACTCTGAATTGGATTTTTATCATGTAGGGTTGGAAGCCCTGAAACTTGTTGGGTCAGTTCACATTGCCAAATGAAGAATATTATAATAATGGGTTTATTCTCTTCCTTACTATTTTGAAGTCAAGGGTGTTCAGCGGCCACTGTTTGCTCAAGGAGAGTGTAAACAGGATTTGCTGACGCCCATGGCCAATGAGCATGAGTCCGAAGACACTTGCACTCTGGCAAGGGGTGTGGACCTACTGGTAAAGAAACTGAACGGGAAAGGGGGTTAGGTAACTCTAATTCGTGTTTTATTTGTATTGTTTTCTTTCAGTCCTCAAAACAATTCCTTTGAGGTAGGTGTTATTGAAATACCTATTCTACAGATCCAAAAACTGGGTGGTAAGTAACAGGCAGGGACTGGAACCCTGCTGTGTTGAGGCCCACAGCTTTCTACCGTCCTGAGCTCATGCTCTGTGGCAAGACCTTTCGCTTAGGCAAATGTCAGTCATTTAAAAAGGACTAAAGGCAATATTTATACACAAGTTAGAGTTCTCAAGTGTCCATATTCTTCTCTCCCTCCAAACCAAGATGATACGACGTGTTAAATTTCTTAAATGTCTCACATTTTCCATCATTAACGAAGTTCTCAACAAGAAGTGGTAGTTGAACTGTAAGATTCTTACCTTCTACTCAGGAGACTCCCATGTTGGATTCTTAGGCAAGTGGGATTCTTTGAACTGGTCATCTTGGTTGGTTAGAGACCACAAGCAACCAAGGCAAGTAAGTCAGTTGCTGACAAAATCATCCTGTTCCCGGCCACCTCTAAACAGGTCATAAAGTAGCTGGGTGGAAGTGTAGATGGCTCAGGACACGCAGTCACTGGGACTGATAAAAGTTACCAAAAGTCCCACTGACTAGAGTCACTTAATTGTGTCATATTCATCAATGCAAATATCTTTATTCACACAACAATCCTCAGCTCTCCCCCTTCCTACTTCTTCATGATCTGTTATGTCGTAGGTAGTCTAATGGTTGGAACATCTTCATAATAATATTTTCCCATATAGGATGGGGTTGTTGTTGCTACCATGTTTCCCCTAAAATAAGACCTAGCCGGACAATCAGCTCTAATGCGTCTTTCAGAGTAAAAATTAATATAAGACCCGGTATATTTTATATTATATTATATTATTATATTACATTATATTATACCTGGTCTTATAGTAAAATAAGACCAGGTCTTACATTAATTTTTGCTTCAAAAGATGCATTAGAGCTGATTGTCTGGCTAGGTCTTATTTTTGGGGAAACACGGTAACCAGTTAACACTGACAATTATAAAAAATATTTCAACCTCTCAAAACCTTAGCCAAGTATAACATTTGGGACTACTTTTACAGGACTAGAGTCTTGATGCATTACTAAGTTTTTTACATCTCACAGAGATAAGCAGAACAACTTTTATTTTGCCTTCCCCCGTGCAGTTCTTGTAAATATTTGTTGCTGCCTCTGCCATATGGTTAAAAAAAGTTACTCAGAACACAACCAAATATTATTATTTCAATACTATAAAGACTGCTGAGTTTCGTTACTTCTTAATACCTTTTTGTATCCCTCGGAAAGAACATTCAGAAGGCATTTTTTGGCTGGAAGACATTCATTACTTATTGTTTGAATGCTGAACATTTTAGAAACATCTTGGAAAAGACTTATGACATATGTCAACAGAGGTCCAGAGAAGGAAAATAGAGATTGGCAGAAAGTGAGATCTTACAGAACTCAAAAGTCTGGTCAAAGCTGGTTCATGTGCTGTCAGGTATACTAAGCAAAGCACATGGGGAGACAGGTGATGGGATCTTTCAGTCCCTCCTGCACATTTCCTACCTTTACACTCCTTTTCTGAAGCCATGATAAAACCACAAGGATTCCCCTTTCACTCCACTACTTTCCTCTGGCCTTCCTAACTCTTTTCTTACCCCACTTACCCTTTCCCACTTTCTATTTTGCCTCTCTGTTGATAATCTTTTGTTTTTAGGCACTTTTGAGGTAATTTCACTCCAGCTGGAAAACAACCCGTGTCTTCTCCTTCCCTTATTCCCGGGTCCAGAGACCCAGATGCCTCCTGGGCTCCTTAGAGCTGGGACCTTTCTCCCCGAACCCAGCAGGCCAAACTGTAGGTAGGGACGATCTGTTTCATGAGTGTTATAGTGAGCTGACCTCTCCGTGACGCCAATCTGCTGTCCTCCCCACCCCCGTCCCCAAAGAAACCTAAACTCCGTGGCCTCTGAAACTAAACTGTCTGTGCCTAGGTCCCCAAGGTCTCCGCTGGGATCCAAGATTTTTCTGACTGACGGGGGGTCGGGTCCGGGGGGACAGTACCTCTTTGCAGGCATGAAGCTCCGGTCCCGCTCCCTGAGTCACCTGGAAGGCGGTCCCAACCCAGAGCAGGAGCCGCAGAAGCCGGAGTGTGCGCCGCTCAGTTCTTCCCCTGCCTCGGGCAGAGGGCTGGAGGCTGCGCCCAGGCTCAGCCATAGCGTCGTCCAGAACCGGCCCCAGCAGCGGCTCAGGTGCTGCGGCTGCTGCTACCGCGGGCAGAAGGCAGGGAAAAGGGGAGGGAGATCACGGGGGGGACGCGAGGGGCTGGGCTCGCTTCAGTCACCTCCCTGCGGCTACGCCAAGGCCGCCCATCCTTCCTCCTTCCTCTTTTCTCCTCCTCCTACCCACGTCGCCTTGGCAACCGCCTCCTCTTTGCCTCCGCGCGGGTGGGGCAGGGACCACGCGATGCTCTGCCGCTCACCTGCGGGTCTCCATGGCAGCCGCCGCCGCTGGCTCGCGCCGCGTGGGAGTGCGCGCGCGCGGGGTCTGCAACCGGCCCCACGGGCGGGCACAGAGCTCTGTTAAGGACGCGGCGGAAGCATCCTCCAAGCCATCGCCACCAAATTCATGCTTTCCACTGCCCTTTCGGCGATGGCCTATTTGTGAGCATCTCTGGTTTTGCAGACGTGGTGTTGGACAAATACGTGCTAAGCACCTCCTGTGTGTGAAGCGATAGGAAGACTGGGAGATGTCATCTCTCTTCTAGAAGTTACAGCCCAGAAAATCGGTCCCAGGAGGTACTCCCGACTGCAGAGGCAGCCGTTTCTGGAGCTCTTACTTCGTCCCGCCAACTCCATCCGTGCCTTTGCAACCGGCTCGATGCGAAGCCTTGAGACTCGTATAGCTAAGCCGGGTTTAAGCAAGGACAGTTTGCTTAGCCGGCAATTGTCCAAGTACTACACGTGGGCTCTTAGTCTCTGGACATCCCCATTCTGTCATTGCTTTGAAAAATCCTTTTGCTAGATGCGAGAGAGAAGGAAATTGCTGGGTCATCGTTTAGCCCTTCTTTCGACAACTGAAATCTCTTGCAGAAGTCCTGCACGCCGAGAGGCCGGCGTTTTTCTCCTAGTGCTCACGAGTGCAAATCCAGGGCTCCTGGGTACGCTCAGCGGCGCTTTCCCGGTTTTCGGTGTAGTCGCTTCCTCCCGTGGGGCCTCCCGCGTTGAGCCGCCAGGTGGCGCTCTTCTCGAATTCACCTCAGTCATAGACCGTAGGACGGTTGCCTGGCAACCGAAAGGGGGCGTTCCAAACAATTGGGTCCCGGATCCTCTGCGTGCAAGGTTATAGGAAGCCTGCGGGCCTCCCATCCCTCCTAAGAGTGTCTCGCTGAGCATTTTACGATGCCACCCACCCGAGACCCTTTCCAGTACCCTACGTTGGATAATGATGGTTCCCGTGTGGGAAAACTGCAGACTTCCAAGGTACTGTGTCCCAGAGTCCCAGCAGGCTCGATGGCACTCTTTCTGTCAGCGTGAGGGGCAGAGATGGTAACTTAAAGGGCTCTGGTGAGGACACTGAGTCAGGTACCGCAGAAGTCTGTTTTCTGCCCGCCTCCACCTCCCCGTATTCAGGTCTACTAACGTTTCAGAGGTGCTCTTAAGCAGAGGAATAAGGGGGTCTCGCCACCCAAAGCAATGATAGGTATAATGGGGCTTAAACAGGCCCAGGTTCTACCAAGCCACCCTTTGCCCTGTTTGGAAAACTGTTCTCTAAAGATATATGAGATATGGATGAGAGAGAATTCTCCGAAAGCCACTAGGTCATGCTTTATACGTCTGTCTTCTGGTTAATGCTGGAATATGTGTGTGTGTGTGTGTGTGTGTGTGTGTGTGTGTGTGTGAGATTTGGGAATTTAGATGATCTTTTTATCTGGTAGATGTGTTTGGGATGTTTGAAGTGATGCGAAATAAGGTGAATTAAATAGTAATTGTGGCTTAATAACAAAATCAAAGAGCTTCCTTTTATTATTCAACATTTATTATTTACTATATGCCACATACTCTGCTAAATACTGAGGATATATAGATAAATTAGGTATAGCTCCTGCTCTAAAGAAACTCTAGTAGAAAAGCCAGACTGATAATCTCAGTAGCAAAAATGCTCGCACAATAGCACGTGTTGTGACAGTTGTTATATGTAGTGTCAGGAGAACTGAGCGCTTAAAGGAAAGCTTCCCAGCAGGTGAGTTTTGACAATGAAATATGAGTTAGCTGGGCCAAGTGAGGGAGGGGATGGACTGTGAGTTAGGAAGCAGGTAACAGGAAACAGGCATTCAAGGCAAAGGAAACGGCAGATATACATACACCTGGAAAGGAGAGAGAGGGTGATTTGTTTAGGGGCCAAAGAATCCAGAATGGCTGGAGTGTTGGTGTGAGGTGGAGGAATGGAGAGAGCAGGAGCTGGAGAAATGGCCTTGTTGGGCTGGTGTGCTGTGTACACACTATGCTAGTGAGCTAGGATTTCATTCTACAGGTTCTGGGGAATCATGTCAGGATTTTAAGCTCGAGAGCGACACAATCGATGGGTGTTAGAAAGCACTAGTGATAGTGGATAGATGGAGGGACACAAAAGGGATCAGCCAGGAGGCAGGAGCCGCAGGAAGGATCCAGAAGATGGTGATAAGGTACAAATAGATGTAAAGGGCAGAACTGCTGGGACTCTGTGGCTGACTGGATATGAGCCCAAGAGAGCAGACGTGTCTAGGGTAACTGCTAGGTTTCTGAGGGCTTAATTGATACCATTAACCGAATGAGGCATCCAGGGTAAGCAGGTGTGGGGAGAAAGATGTTCAGATCAGTTATGCAGATGTTGCTTGTGTGATGCCTGTGGGACGTTTAAGTAGAGATGGATAGTAGGCAGCATGGTTGAGAGTTCTGGGTTGAGGATGGAAGTCACAGTGTTCACAAGGTAGGTGAATCCAGAGGAGGAAATGAACTCATCCAATGAATGTGAGCCTAAGAAAAGCAGAAACTAAACCCCTGGGGAATGCCACTGTCTAAGAGGCAGAGAAGGAAAGAGCTGAGAAATAACAGCTAAAAGCAGGAGGAAAACCAAGAGGCGGTGGACCCACAGGAGGTGGAGAGAACATTTGAGAGAATCAGAATCATGGTGCCAGAAACTGCAGAGGTCAAAAAAGATCTGATCTGGAAAGGATCCCCCTGACCTAGCCACAAAGATCACTGGTCACCAGCAAGAGCAGTTTCAGTGGGTGCTCGGGGCAGAGGCCAGACTGAAGAGGGGATGGGAAGGGGGAGGAAGTGGAGATAGTAAACGATGACTCTCGAAGAAGAGTCTGGCTCTTTAGCGGAGTTGATAGTAGTAGCTAGACAGTGATAAAAGAATGAGAGCAGCTGAGTACGGGGTCCCAGGACGCCGCAGGTCTCTGAGGCACAGGGAAGGGCTGGGTTCAGGGAAGAAGGGTTATTCTTGAATAAAAGGGACTTCCCTTTCTCTGAAATGGAAAGTAGATGTGAAGACAGCATCCGCGCTTGACTTTCTTGGTGGAAGACAACCTCATTCTTTTGCTGGTAGAGATGATGACGCTTATGTAGTCTTCGAGGAATGGGAGAGCTGCCTATGCTTGCATCATGTATATTTGTAGTTTTCTTGTTTCATTTTGCATCTTTCTTAATGACAGCCCAATGCTTGGTACATACTGTACAATTAATATCTAATTGAGCTGAATCACACAGCACTTTGCCACATATGGGGGCAGGACACAGCCCCAACATAAGATAGGTTGAATGACATTTCTACTAGGTTGTAGTTGTACTCACTGGAATTCAGTCATTGATTCAACCAATGCTTCATTTCTGAACAGCATATGTTAGGTCGCTGGGCTAGGTACTGGGGTCACAGTGGTGAACAATATGACATTTTACATGTAATGAAGAAACCAGTCATGTGCTTTTCACATCCATGCTTGTGAAGTTTTGTTTAGAGGATTGAATGTCCAATGGAGCTTTTCTCTGGTGTTCCTGCAGTCACAATGACCCTTCCCTGCTTACTGAAATCTTCTCACCTGCTTACACACTGCACTTTCCTGATTCTCCCGCCTCTGGTTGCCTCTTAGTATCCTTTCCCTTTTCCTTCCTTCTCTCCCCTCCCCCCAGTTATAATATTGTGCAGTCATGAACCACTTCTTCCTTTGGGCCACACTCCTTTTTGCAGGCTTCCTTTTTGCACTACTTCATGGGGACAGCCCCCGCATTTCTATTACTTGTCCCGAGCTCTCCGATAAGTTGCACACTTCAGTTTTCTACTTAATTGCCTTAGGATGTCTTACCTTGTCCTCAAATTCAGGACATCTAAACCTGAACTCATCATTTCTTACTCGCTCCTCCCTTTTGCCCCCCTCCTCATCCCACTTCACCCCTTTGTCTGTATTCCTGGCCCATTTCTGTCAGTTCTAAGATTGAAGACTTAGAAGGATCAAAAGCCTTCGGAGTCTTGCCCCACATCATTCTTCTCTTTGCAGATGTTCCTCTGAGATTCAATTAAAATAGGATGTTCTTCAAAAAACTAAAAACAGATCTACCATATGACCCAGCAATTCCACTTCTGGGTATTTATCCGAAGAAAATGAAAACACTAATTTGAAAAGATCCATGCACCCATGTGTTCATTGCAGCATTATTTATAATAGTCAAGATATGGAACCTAAGTGTCCATCCGATGAGTGGGTAAAGATGTGGTACATATATAATGTATGTATATAATTTGCGACACCATGGATAGACCTAGAGATTATGTTAAGTGAAATAAGTCAGACACAGAAAGCCAAATACTATATGGTTTCACTTACATGTGGAATCTAAAAACAAAAAAAATGAACAAAGCAAAAACACTCAGAGAAACAGAGACCCAAAGGATGGTTGCCAGAGGGGAGGGGAATGGAAAGATGGGTGAAAAGGGTGAAAGGGAATATAGTCAATACTATAGTGATGAGTTTGCAGTGACAGATAACTAGAATTAGGTGACCACATTGTGAGGTATAAAAATGTTGGATCACTATATCGTACACCTGAAAGCAATATCACTAATGTAATATTGTATGCCAACTATACTTAAAAAATAATTGAAAACAATAAATAAACAACAAAAAATAAGAAGGACTAAGGGATGGATGTCACTGAAGCTACCACAGCAGCAAGGACCTATAACCATGTACTGGGTGTGATTTCTTTTACAGAAATCACCATATAAGAACCCCACTCACCTTGCTCAACTACAGCAACCCTGGATTCGGCTCAGCTCAACTCCCACGATCACCTCCATGAGGCGGGATGCTCATTTCTTCGTACCTGAGGTAACTAACACTGAAATGCTATTTCTCTTTACATCACTTTGGACTCGTTCATGTCCTCTTTGAAAGGTAGTTTGTCCCTGACTGCTTTAGTATCTTCCCTTTGGTTCCCAATCCAAGATCCTACCAAATCTAACAACAAATACCAATTTATCTGGACTCTGAGAAGTCAGACAGCTTGGGGGTTTGCTCCAGTCAATTATCTAGAGCAAATCATTTTCTCATCAAACTTCTCACTCTCCTGATTAAAACAAAGGCTGACTATAACCACAAATGAAGTAAGGCCCAGTCAGGGGCAGGATAGTGATTCCCATGTCTACAGGGAGAGTTCACTACTCCTTAGACCCAAACGTGAGAGAACTATTGACAGGAGTCATCACGTGCCATTTGGTGTGTAGAGTTGGTGGATCTCAGGCCCAAAAGGGGTTCAGTCTGCTTTGGGGGAAAAGTAGAGCCCAACAGAACCTGAGTAGAGCACGTGGATGTGGGATAGAGGTGGTGACTTAACTCTGGAGGAGTTGACTTCCTCTATAGATACCGAAGGATGACCTGGATTTCCGTCTAGCAGCCTTGTACAACCACCACATGCACGCATTCAAGAACAACAGTGAGATCCTGACACACCCAGAGACCATCCAGGAAACCCACGGGTACGTGGAGGAGGTGCAGCCTCCCCCTACTAAGGACAAGCCACCTAATCATATATGGTAAAGTGTCACCTGGAAAATAACAATGAATAGGTACTTATTAATATTTCTGTTCAGATTTGTGTTTTACATCTGTACCTGTAAATAATTTCTGTATTTTGTATTGTCTAAAATGAATAGAGATCCTCCAAGATTGTGCTTGTCTGTATAAACAAACAAAATCTTCCATTAATTCCAGAGGGTAAAAAAGGGCCTTTGGTTACTTCATTTTTGAGGTTGCATGCAACTATCGTTCCCTCATTTTTCTCCTTTTGATTGGTTTTTCTCCCCTGTTCTTCTCCATACCATCTTCTAGAATCCTCAAGATTCAATTCCCTGGAGAATTTTTACCCCCTCCCGCATTCCCCCCTATCAATTCCCGAGCTAACATCAGACACTGGATCAACCCGAAGAAGGACTCCATCCACAGCATCCAGGGATCCATAGGTAAGGGTTAGAAGGGCAGATCGGTGGTGCAAGTTTTTCTAAATGGACCCAGGAATCAGGAAGTTGAAGTGATTGGCTATTAGGGAATATGGGAGATAACTGACGGTCTTGGAACAGCAGTGATTAAAATAGGATCGTCATAGACTAATATCAGGGGACATGCTGACTATGGAATGCATTCAATTTTTCAGAGCCTCTAACTCAGGCTTCGGTCTAGGGGACAAAAATTTCCAGCAAAGGGCAAAAACCTGGGAGTAGACCTTCAGCTACCTCCCATCTGTCCTCTACATGCCAGTTTTCCAGCTGTTACAAGAACCTTCTCCATAGTACCCATAAAAGTATGGGTGATTACAGGTTCCCAGAAAAGGCAAAGGATCTGAAATTTACGGCCCACTCCCTCTTTTCTCCACAGTGGCCCCTCATACTGCAGCTACCAATGGAGGCTACTCTCGAAAGACGGATGGTGGCTTCTTCTCCACTTAGTACTGACATGCCCCTGGACTAATTAATCAGAGTGGAACGTCCTGCTGCCCATCTCCATTAAATAGATTTGTGCAAGACGAAGCCTGAAGTGCCTGTGACCCATGGACGATGAGTTGCCACTCCACTACTCTTAAAATCTGCGAGGGAAGTTTCCCAACTTCTAGAAATCAGGACACATTGGCAACTTGGAAAGTCATCTTGCCTAAAAGATAAGGATTTAGGAGAGAACAGCAGTTTTTGGCAGCAGGCAGTTTATTCCTATTTTGTAAACTGGAGTCATTCCAACCATAGATACATCCATTCAACATTTGTGTCAGGCACTGAGCTAAATGTTGAGGAAAAAGAAACGGACATAGCCCATTGTCCTAATGTGCTTACAATCACTGTAATCTTAGCAGCTCTACGTAGCATTAATATTTATGCTGATGTCACACTTAACAGATTTCTGACCTGGATAAGTCACCTGCTGGGCTCTACTATCCCATGAAAGCTTCATCTCCCTGGTCTAACCTCCTTGCCATTGTTGATTCTCTAACTTTGCTACTGTCTCCTTGCCGGAAATCAATTCCTTTTCTTTGCATTAGTTTGTGCTGTGATATATAGCCTCCCATTCTCATAAACATGGCTCAACAATCTGGTGCTTGGGTTTGAAAGTACCTAAAAATGATGCATTAACGTGGGTTCTAAAATAACAAGTCACTGGTAGGAACCTGCTGCTAGATTGGGCAAAAAAGGGCAGACTTTCTAGAATACTGTACGCTAAATTCCCTTTTCTAAGTTTCAACAGCATGTGTATTGTTGAATAATTCAGAAAGGAAAAGGCTTCTTCCTGGTACTCAGGTGCAGGGTCCTTACATACCGTCAAACGATCACAGCCCTTCCTCCCCAGAGATACTCCAACCTATTCAGATGATGTCTGCTGCCAAGTGGCACTGTGAAGTTTGTTCTCGTTTAGAATGGCTGAAAAAGGCAGAGAGGGGTCTTTCTGGATAGTCACTTCGCGCTGGTTATTTGATACTGAACATGAAAAAATGTATTCCTGTGATTCATGCATTGAGGCTTTTAAAAATACAGATTCCTGATCATTCTAATTCAGTAAATCGGGGCGGGTCCTTGGAATCCCAACTCTTACGCGCTCTCCAGCTTCTCTCACGTAGTTAGACACACACAGGCCTCAGCGGCGGATGCTGTATTAGCCTTTAGGGGGCGCCCGTGTGGGCTCCTTACAGTCAGCGTGACCGGGCAGGCCTACAGGAAAGGAGGCCGCTAGGGAGGAGCGCGGCCTCCGTCCCCGGCCAGCTCCCGCTCCCACGGGCAAGGTGACAGCGCCTTCATCTGCCGTCCTCGCCCGCCGCCGACCGCAAACACGTGAGCCCCACGCCACGGGCAGCCGTGCCCCGGGGCCGGGCTCAGATCAGAATCGCCTCGATAATCAGCGGCCCAGGACAAGCCCGGCCTCGTCTATCTGATCAATTCATCACTTCTGAGCGCCGGGCCCGGTAGGACCAGCTCCCGGACCTCCGGGACCGCGGCGTGGCGCCGCCTTAGGGGCCTCGCTGCACAGCGCCTCCGAGGCGGGGGCTTCGCAGGAGGGAGCATCTCATTTCGGGTCGGCCCGGCGGGGCTGGGGTCCCAACCCGATCAAATAAGATCAATGTGTAGGCGGGGGGAGGAGCGCAAGGGGGGGGCGCACGCACTCGTCTTGCACGACCCACGCGCGCTCACACACTCACACGTCCACTTACACTCGGCTCGCACACGCCTTCCACGCGACACCGCCGCACACCACTATCAGCCCTCACCCCAGGCCGCTCCCTCCGGTAAAGGGACGGAACCCCGCAGCCTCTCCTATATCCCTCCCCGCCTCGGAGGATTCTGGGAGGAACGACCGAGGCCAGGCCCTCATCGAGTGCGCGCTTTGCTGCCCTCGCGTGGCTCGGAGGGAACTCGGGTCCCAAGGAAGGGGACAAATTCCACAAGGCTGCATCGTGGTGGTCTTTTGATCTTTGTGCAATTACATATTTCTATCCATATCTATAGTTTTTCTTTGATTCAAGTTCTGGATATAAGATGATTCAATCTCAGGGGATTTATGGTGAATGATTCCTTTCCCATGGAGGCCAATTCTGGTCATTACGAACATCAGCTTCTCAACAGGGAGAAGGCAAACATTTTACCAAAGGGAAAGATGAGAATAGGTTATTTCAATCAAGGACTAGGTAGTCAAGATAGCTGTGGAATGAGTAAAGGTAGAAGGCATATCCCTGTCGCCACGTACAGAGAGCCCGCTCGCTCCCTAAACTTGATGCTGTGGGAGTTGTATTGCTGAATCTTCATTTACTTTCAGATCCATTAAAACATCACTTTCAAACTCCAGAATGAGTAAAATGAAACGCAGTAGTGCTTATATAAGTAGAATTAGCTCCTTTTACATTAGAGGGCACAATTTTAATGTATCAGTTCCTTCTTTCTCCTTTTTCAGTGATACAGGTATGTGTAGAGGAAGAAAAATTAGAATTTTGGGGGATTAGTAGAAAATGATTTGTGGAGTTATATTTGTCCTTGTGCCAGTGTCACCATGCAGTTGGAATAAACACATAAGGGAAAAGTATCCAGTGTACATGTCAGAATCTCATGGGGTCAGATATTCTAGGCATACGGCTGGTTAACCTGATAACGTCACCTGAATGAGGTTTATGGCTAGTAATGGCAGATGATACTTGGATTTTAATAGCAGTAGTAGGTAAAATGTATTTGGGAATACCATATACCCTACTCAATATACCTCAAAATTTATTTTTATATGTACATACATGCTGAAATACATAAGCTTATATATACACACACACATATCTGTATACATATATATATATATATATATATATATATATATATATATATATATATATATATCAGCTTCCCAAAGGAGAAAGCTATACTCATAGATTCTGAACTATATCTTATATTCAGACCATCACAAGGGGTTAACAGGAACAATTGTAAACGACAAAGGTATACTATGGGCATAACCCAAGGGAGTAATGAACAAAGTTCAAGAAATTCAGCAAGTGACACATAAAATGGACAAAAACGGTAGGGAAAGTTTTTATTTTCAAGGCTTTGTGCAGACAATGGTGAATAAAAAATTGTATTTCAACTAGAAAATGCTGACTTCCTTCCACCCTGGCATATAGGGTTTATGGAGATGCCAGTTTGAATCTGAGGTGATATTGCTATCCCCATTCTCCTACTCTAAAAGACTCTTTTAGGGGAACAACTTCTATACTTTTCAGTCAAAAATATATGACACATCAAGCAAATAGGTTTCTGCTTATCTGCTTACATAGAGTCAAATGAAATAAGGTGTTTGTTTCTTGCTGTAAATTACCTTCATTCTGTGCACTTTTTGGTACATTCTGGTATGAAAACATCTCAAAATATAACAATTCAAGTGTTCAGTCAAGATGACCCACCCAAGAGGCTGCAAAAATTGGTTTGAAAAACTAGAACTATGAAATGGAACTAGTTTAAAATATGAAGCAACTCTAAGCACCAAACTTAGAGACATTAGCCCTATTAGAGAACAAAAGTCATTAAAGCTACAAAATAACAAGTGCAAACATGCTGAACCTGTATTTCCAGAGAGCGACATTCTGGTTGGTCAACAGGTCCCAAACTCACACCCATGAGGTGTAACTCTTCTTTCCTGTTCCAATAGCTTTCCTTTCTCTCATGTGAAAGCTCCTCAGAAATGACCATGGAAAACATATGAATCATTGAAAGTTACCCTGTGGACCAATTCCTGAAGAGAGAACAGCCACAACTCTGAGATGATTAGACATGTAGTGTTTACTTGATGACTTTCTATACTTCTAGAAATCTTCGAAGCACCGACCTGCCTATTTCAGAACCTAAACTTCCTAGCAGCCTTTGTTCTTTTGAAGATCAAAGACAACTTACTGATATACAGGGGTCAGCCACACCTAACTTATCCACAGTCTAGTTTTACTTTAATGGACAATTCAACTGGTAGACCTATGCCCATGCTTGCTTTTTACAATAACTTAATTTTAGACCAACTTTTTTTTTAATAAAGAAGTTTTAGGCTTCATAAATGCAAGTTGATTCTTTTGCAGCTATAAGGAAGAGGGAATGGAGAAGTCTTCCCTTCAAAGGTTGAGTCATCTAAAATGATTAGCTCAGGAGTTACCATACTCCATGGAAAAACCATCAATCTCAGCTGCAAACCTTTGTTTTCCTTACTTTAGAAAACACCCTCCTTTTTTATTCATGGATTCCATGAACTGTCCAGTCATGCCTATGAATATCAGCAACTTCTTTCACTCATTCAAATTTCTCATGTTCTTACCATATTTTCAAGAGACAGCCAAAGAGTACTGCAATATGAAGAAAATGAAGAGCTGGCCAAGAAAAACAAATAACTAAATATTGCCATAATAACCCAGGTTTAAACAAAGAATAAGTTTGTATCTTGGATAACATGAAAAAACTTCCATCTAACACAATAAATTCTCATACTAAATGATTTTACTAGTATATGAATTAATATACTAGATTTATTTCTTCTACCCGGACTGCAAATATATTAAACAATTATTTCTTCAATCATCTGTTTCCCCTAGTGGTGGCATTTAAAACTGAGTAACAGTATTTAGCACTCGGTAATTTACAAAATATAAAAAGGCTTTAGGAAAATAACAAGTGGATTCATCTTTCATATACCATTTGATAGAGTGAAGTCTCCTTTTGGGGAATACTGGTGAACAGAACATTTTTTCTTGTCTAAGTTACTGCTTTCTGGTCTCATCATAGACAGATTAACTCCCAAATCTTATGTAGGCCCAGATTCTCTTGGCAAAACTCTCCAGCTCCCTGCACACAGCATAGCTATTTCATCTGTTCTCTTTTTGCAATGAGGACCATGCCTCTCTCTTATGTTCCCAGATGGGTATATGAAAGATAAATTTCCAAAGCCAAAAGATTTCTTGGCATCGTATATAACTCCTGTTTCCCACCCAGCCCCCCCCACCCCCTGCCAATTTGCCAAATGCAAAACAAACAGTGGGGGAAAAAAAAAGTCAAGTTCTGAAAATGATCTTCTTCCAAGAGACTGAATATAGCTTATGTCCTTCCCTAATGAGCCTCAGTTTGAAAAGATCTTGATGAGATCTGAGGAACAAAATAGGTGACAGGTTTTTAAGCAGGAGGTATAAAATGTTACCGAAGGGCTTAATTTATCTGGTCATTATGTGCTCTCTGCCGAAGACTGATTTACACACAGGTCAAAGGAAGTTGGCTTTCTGGAGTCTCCTGAAGCATAAATAATGTTTGCAACCATGAGGAGTTTTCCCTGCATATGGTAGGGACAGGTGCTGTGGTGTCATACTGGGGACTTCCATGATTTTAGCTGAATTCTCCTATGCTGGGCCCAGGCCTCTGACAGGTTCTTCACCTTTGTCCCCTAGGTTGGCAGTTGATGAGATGGATGCTTTGGAATTCATTTTATAAACAGGACGTAAAAGGCCATGACGACGCAGGCGATTGCCACAGCAGCGTGCAGCCTGGTTCCAATCACAGCAGCTAGCAGGCAAAAGTGAAAAGAGAAAAGAAATCACAGCCTGTCCTTCATATATGTCCTCACTTTCAAGGTGATACTTTGAAACCACTAGTCACAGGTGTAGAGAGGCCTATCAAGAGTCTCAAGAACCCACCCAGGAATGTGTTAAATACTACCCTTAAGGTCTAGGTCCTAGGTGAATATACTGTTTATATTTTGCCCTGTTTTGAAAACAGATTTAGGTAGGTAGGATTCCAGCTAAAGGTACCCAAAATGAAAAGTCAGAAAGCATCTGTGTTAATGAAATCAAAACAAAAGACACTCCAAAATATTCTTTCCAGAAATTCAGTAAAATCTCATTGGGAAAATATTCCTCCCAACAATTCCAGTCAAGTCTAAAATGTTTAGTTTATAAACTTTTACTCCACGGAGCATATTAAAATTACCTTGATGCTAAAATAAACAATTATGTAAAAGTGGAACCAAATACAATCCTAGTCTATCTCATCCTCCACTTTGTAGCACCTCACTGTCCAGAGATGGCAATCTCCTCTTCCTGTGCAGATATAATCTTACCTTTGTAAAACACACCCCAAACTCCCTTCTTCTCTGATAGCAGCCAGGTTTTGAGACGAGGAACCTTCTTGAAGTAGGCACAGGTACAGACAAAGAGCAAACCAAACACCAGAATCCCATCCAAGGAGTACACTATTACAGGAAGAAAAGAAAACCTTTGGTGCTAATTGAATTAGGGACAGGTAATCCCATCAGAGAACGCCAAGAAGCAGAGTGTGATAAACTATCACGATAACCTCAACTACAGTGCCAACCCTTGACAAGAGGAAGCCAAGGTCCTGGGACTGACAAGGTTACCTTATTCCCAAAAAAGGCATCTCCCTTAAAACAATTTCACTGTGCCCTATGCACTCCTCCCCTTTCACAAACTATAAGTCCTGAGAAGAGTGTATCAGTTCATGTGGAATCAGCCTCTCAGGAATGGCCAGTGTTGGCAATAGGTTGAGAGAAGCATAAGAATCCTTAGAGCCTCAACTGAGAGAATCAAACATGTTCTTATTATAAATCACTCATGTGATGAAGGAGAGCTAGATATTTAGCCAAGTCTCTCAGATCTGTATCTGTTGAAGAAAATGTTAAGGCAAACAGTGAAGCTTAAGGGAAATGACAAGAGTTAGAATCCATATGACCACAATTTTCCTAAGCTTATCTTACATTTCATGCATGATGTGCTACTTACAAATCAAATTTCTGCCAGAATAACAACAGATTCTTGTAAAAAAAAAATCTGAGGCTTCAACATAGTGGAACAATTGTGGAAACAAAAAGCTTTGAACAATTCTATTTCTTACACATGTAAACTGAGCTATGTCTTGCACCTGTAAGCACAATGAATTACCTAATTGCCAAAAAAAGATGTAGAACCACAAAAGGGTGGCTGAAACTTATTCAGTAATTACTGTGTGTCAGATTGCTCTCTTATTTCCCGGTTCAGATGATTCCTTGCTCTGGTCTGCCAGTCCTGGACCACTCTGGCTCTCTCTCTCCCCCCAGTAAAAACGATCTCACAGCTAGGTGTCACAAAAGAGTCCAGTAAATTAATACATACACTAAGTTTTTATGACGAACAATGCCTTTATGTGCTAGTCTTTTCAACCTCTTAAGTGTTTGCAGACAATGCCAAAAGTCACAGGGAGGTGAAATTTGAGTCTTCAGCGCCAGGCTTACAGAGAAGGTACTTTGAGAAGTGTCTTCCTGTGCCCCTCGAGTCATACTGGCTAAGAGGCTTTCTCTTCTTCTTCTCCCCTGTAGCTCTGACTCTAAAGACCATGAAAGCCCTGCTTCCTGCCCTTCCCTGGAATTCGGAAATCATGTCTATCAAGTTGAAGACGCCTGAAAAATTAGGTCAGATACACAAGATGGCAACTGCCACACTGAGAAAAGGCAATGTCTAAATCCCACCCTTTACAACACTAGCCAGGATCTCCAGATGGGGTCACCGAGATAGAACTTTAGAATCAAGCAAGAGAAAGCTTTTCGGCATTTTTTTTCAAAACAAGAACTTTTGTAGGATCTACATTCACCCCCCAAAAGTGTGGGGCTCTGAGAACCTCAGTGATTTCTTGGTCCTCCCAACGAGCCTAAAGTATGAGAATGTAAGGGGCTGGGAGAAGGATCCTCTCTTCTCGCTGATGCTAAAGCGACAGTTCAGCCGGGACTGGACCCTCCAAGAGGCTTGTAAGGGTCAGAACGAACTTCTAGGAAGGGAAGAAGGGGAAGCACAGGCTGGGGACCGAGGACTCAGGGTGTGGGCACGAGAGGCACTGGGCTTCTAGACGGGCACGGGACCAGGGAACCGCACGGGGGTGCAGGGTACAGGGGCACCCAGAAGCCAAGGGGGGCTGCGCGGGGAGGGGGCGGGGAGAACCGCCACGTCAGTCCCGGCCCCGCCCGCTACGTTTCCTTCGTCCTTCCCTCCCATCCTCCGCTCGGGGCATTGGCATTCACCGTTCGTCATCGCGGCTGGGCCCCGGCCTGGCTAGGGGGTCCGGGATCAGCGGTGGTAGTGGCGAAGGCGGGGGAACCCAGCTCCCGCTTGACACTTCCCGATCTCGTCCGCAGCGACGGGCAGGAGGCGTATTACGCAGGCGCAAGAGCAGAGAGGCGAGCACCGAACACAATCAGGAGTGGCTAGCAGATCGCCGAGCTAGGGGACCTTCGGGAGTGGGGCGTGCGTGCTGCCGTAGAGGTCAGACGCGCGCTCTCCGGGAGGCTTCCTACGTGGCCATGGTAATCAAGTCTCTTTTGGGAGGCCTCTGCGGAATTGATGCTGGGGTGTAACCTGAGCCGTTCGCGTCGTTGTTGGTGAAAAGGTGAGGACTTGCAGCTTTGCAATTTACTTTGTGCCTTAACAGCTGGAGTGTGTGTGTGTGTGTGTGTGTGTGTGTGTGTGTATGTGTGTGTGTGTAAGCAGCAGCCCACCTGCATCGCGGTCCCGGACTTTCACTTAAGATAACCCTGATACTAGGCGTCAAGAGGCAGCTCCTGCGGCCTCCAGAGCTGCCCTTGCTGCGCGGCTCTTAACTCCGTAGGGAAATCTGGATAGTCAGGCTGCATCTTTCGAAATGAAATAAGGAACATTATAACAAAAACAAGTCGCGTATTTCAGATCCTAAAGCTCCATGTTGTCAGGATACATTCATATAATTGCCTGTTTGTTTGCATGGATTTTTTATTTAAACTTTCAGGAGTCTCGATTATCCCCTGTACTTCGTTAATGCTGGGGTCTCCTCGGCCACTTTCACTAAGAATAGGCGATGTCTGGTTAACGCTTCTCACACTTTCACAAGCTGATGAGAAGTATCGTCAGGTGTTAGTGGTGGGGATGGGCTGGAGGAGACAAAGCCACAGATTCCATTTTATAAATTGAAGTCCTTAATTGCACATAACTCGACCTGCCTTATTCGAGGCCGGGCCAGAGATCGACTCTGAGTCCTCTGAGGCTGAAATTATAAGGTTACGGGTCTGCAGTGCTTGTCACGGTCCTAAAGGGACTGACTGTATGCCCCTCTTGCTGCAGTGCCATCTGCTGGCTACGGCCTGCTTGGTCACGCAGAAGAAAACCTACCAAAGCCTCTGGGAGCTGGAGTATGGAGAGGCAAAACACAAAAGTATGATTGCTGCAGTACAGACTCCTTGCGATAATATACATAAGTGTAGAATCAAAAAAACAAATGGAATATTACAAGACAAAACCTAAGAGAAAGCCAGAGATATGCCCACACTTACACACACACACGAATCCCCCTGCCCGAAAGAATTGCTCAGGACCACTCAAAACCAAAACTAAACAAAAATCCCTAATTGTCTTGGCCTTTGAACCTGTCACCAATCATGATCTAAAACAGCATCAGCACTGGCATCCTCACTAGCAACTGACTCTTAATTTCCTGCTTGGATAAAGGCCCCAAGCCCCTCTAACCAGGTCCTAAACAAATTCTTTTTCACTGATTTAGCCTGAATCATGTAGCTCATCTACATCTAAAAACATTCTCCTCCTGTTTGGATGCTATGAAACTGCACTAGCCTCCCTGACCTCACTGTTTTCTTTACTCAGGTTCTTTTTCCACCTAAATATAGATGCTCCTAGGATACCCACACCTTCTTTTTCTTATTAACTCTCACGTGGTGACCTATTCTGTTCCACGGTTTCCACTACAACCTCTATGCAGAGTTCTTAAGTTGATGGCCTACCCGTGCTCCAGTCCTACATTTCTAATAGATGCTCGGCTGACATTTGAAATGTTTAAAGGCAAATTAATTCCCCAGTTTCTATGATTACATTTCTTTTCCCTAATCACCAAATTTAAAATTTGTAAATAATCTTTGAATCAATGAACTCTTTTAAAAAAAATGGCATTCTAATTGCTCCCTTTATTAACCTACAGACATAACTTTAGTGATCTTACCATTTCAATCCTTTGGAAGCATCAATTATATCCTCACAACAATAAAAACTTACATTTGCATAATATTTTGACATTTTCAAAGCAAACACACCTTGTCATATGGTCTTATTTAATCCACTCCACTGCCTTATTACCCTCATTTTAGAGCTAAACAGGTTTAGGGGAAGGCCTGCCCGGTATCATACTCAAACAATAATTCTGGTCTTCTGAACTCAGGACTAGAAAATTTTGCTCCAAACCACAACTGTTGTTTCCTTTAACAGCAACCACTGCCTGCTGAATATGTCTGATTCCTTACCCTGCTACTGTGTTTCCCTGAAAATAAAACCTAGCCATACAATCAGCTCTAATGTGTCCTTTGGAGCAAAAATTAATATAAGACCCAATCTTATTTTACTATAAGACCTGGTCTTATATAATATAATAAAAACCGATGTAATATAATACCGGCTTATATCAATTTTTGCTCCAAAAGATGCAGTAGAGCAGCTGATTATCCGGCTAGGTCTTATTCTTGGGGAAACAGGGTGTTTAAGGCTTTCCAGGAGTATTTTCCACTTACCCCTATGAGGACTTTACACTTCAGCTGTGAAAAGACTATTCTGTGTTCTTCAAATGGACCCTTTGCTTTCACATTTTACTCATGCCATTTACTCTGTTGGAGATAACTTTACCTTATCATTTTTTACTAGATGGAAACCTCTCCAATTTTTGTCATGCTGTGAAAGGTAAGTCTTTGCTCCCCTGTCACTCTCAGAGTGTTTAAGAATAAAGTTTAAGGACAAAGAAATCAGTTGAAGAGCTGGGAAGAGTGATTACCTGTCTAATTACTATTTCAGAAAACAGTGGTAGACCACAATATATGACTCCGATTAAGTGGTTCTTTTTCACTCTGCTCTGAATTTACCCTTTTCGGGCACTCCGCGACCGATACTGAGCAGATCGGATTCCACTCGTTCGCGCGCCTCACTCTTGTTTCCTCTGCAACCGTGTCTGACGAACCCGATAGGGCTGAGATTGAGAAATTCGATAAATTGAAATTGAAGAAGACAGAAATGCAAGAGAAAAATCCACTGCCTTCAAAAGAAACGACTGAACGGGAGAAGCGAACAGGCGAATTGTAAGGAGGCATGCTGGGCCAGTACGTTCCACAAGCATTGCCTTCTTACTTTACTTCTTTTAACTGTTTAACTTTGTAAGATGCAAAGAGGTTGGATCAAGTTTAAAATGACTGTGCTGCCCCTTTTCACATCAGAACCACTGACAACAAAGGCCGCTCCTGCCTCTCCCTTATGCCTGTCTGGCTGGCAGGGAAGGAAAAGAACTTGCATGTCGACGAAGGCAGAAGCTGGGTGGGATGATAGTGAAATCTAGAGTAAAAACCAAGCTGGTCCAAGGTGTCCTGCAGACTGTAAAATGCAGTTTAATCAGAGTGCCATTTTGTTGTTGTTAAAATGATTTTAATTATTAGAATGCACAATTTTTTAAATAATGCAAATAAAAACTTTTAAAACCTAAAACACAGTACCCTATTATGTTTCTCCTTTTTTTATGTGTTCCTCTCCTTCCTACTGTTTCTTCCTACTCATTCATATTTATTGTCTTCCTTATTTCTCCCTCCACCATATTTTTTTCTTTTCCAGTCTTTATAAAGTATTTTACCTTTTTTATGTGAAGGGAATCTCATCAGATTTTTGTTTCAAAATTAGTTATACCAAGAATTTTGTATCTTAAAAAATAATATTGTTTCTCTTTGTACAATTGAGTTATAATGGTTGTTCCTTTCTAGGGTTGTTGAGGGATTAAATGAATTACTATTTACAGTAATACCTGGCAAGTAAGTGAAGTAAGTATGCCATAACTATTACGCTATTACTATTGTGGTTCATTTGTTTAAAAAATATTTACCAATGTCTGCTATGTGTTGGGCACTTTGCTAGATTTGCAGGCATAGAGGCAAAAAAGGGTCCCTGCCCTCAGGGAACAAACTGTACTGGGGAAGATAGATGAATACACATATTTTAGTACAGCACAGGCATTGTGTAAAGACATTATCTTTGATCTCCACAACTGTTTTGCAGAATATTTCTTCAAGGAGAAATCTGAGGCTCAAAAAAGACATATTGAGTGAGATCACAAGGCTAGTTAGGATCCAAACCCAGGTCTCTCTGACTTCAAAGCTCCCTTCCCCTTGTTTTCACACTGCCTCAAATTAGGATGCTGTCCACTGATACTGATCTTTGATGATTTTGTTTCAAGCATTAGTGTTTCTGTCGCCCTGGAAATGCCCATTGCCTCGCATCAGGTCAAAGCGTGGGTCACTAGCTCTTTCAGTCCAACTACAGGGAATAAATAGAGTCCCACTGGCTGGGGACTCAATTCACACAGTCTTTCCTCAGTTCATTTTAGCCTCCACAGGAAGATGGGCAGTTACTGCCAAATGCCTGTCAGTCAAGAACAGGGGCCTGTTTGTTGGAGTTGTTGCAGTGACTGTGGCAAACACTAATCAGTCCTGGGGATCATGACGATGGCATTCTGGTTGAACCAAAGAGTAGGTTCAGTCCCAAAGGCACAGCTTACAACAATAGCTTTATTTGAATTACAACATATTTGAAAAGGGATGTCAAACAGGCATTAATTTATGCTGCAAATATTTGTTCCAGGACTTCTTAAGTGTAAGGAATGTGCTAGCCTTTGGGAGCTGAAAGATGAAACAGACTCTGTTCTTAGTGAGTTTAAGATTTAGTAGACAAGATAAGCTGTGTGTGTGTGTGTGTGTGTGTGTGTGTGTGTGTGAATAACCAGAAGATACAGTAGAAAGTGAGAAGTGTCACAGGAAAATGAAAACTCAGTGCTGTCAGCGAGTAAAGGACAAAGTGCTTTCGGCTGGAAAGCTAGGGAAGGCTTTAGGAAGGAGCAGACATTTTAGTTGCGCCTGAAAGGCATGTAGCATTTCAATAGAAAGGAAAGGTATTCTAGTGAGAAAGAAGTAGAGTGATCAAAGGCGTGGAAATGGGAAAGTACAAGGTAAATTTGGAGCACAGCACACTGTCCTTCCTCCTTCACTGGCTAACTCCATTCATCACTCACGTCTCAGCTCAAACCCCACTTGCTCAAGGGATGCTTCCCTCATCTTCTTGGGTCCCCTTCCCCCATCATAAATTTCCAGAGCACACAATGTCTATTTAATTCATGCCCACGCCCTCTGCTACATTCTAAGGTTCATAAACCCTGGACTGTGCATTTGCATTGTCTGTCATTTTATTCACAGTCCCATAGCAGGTGCTGAACATTTTACAGGTGCTTGATAAATATTTGTTGCATGAATAATTGAACATGGCTTTATGGAATGTAAAGTTCATGAAGAGGAGCAGCAGAAGATCATGCTGAAAGGTAGGTTCTTGAATGAAAATAGCTGACACTTAGGGAATGTTTACTACATGCCAGGTACTACCCAGAGCACCTTATGGTATTAGCACATCTAAGCCTCATAATAACCTTATGAGGTTAGTAACTATTATTATCCCCATCTCACAGATGAGGAAATGGATATATGGAGCAGTCAAGTAACTTGTCTCAAAGTAATAGCTGATAGGTAGCACAGCTAGGACTTCAAACCCAACTCATTTGACCTCAGAGCCTGCATGTTTAACCAAAGAGTATGGACATTATTTGGTGAACAGGCAGATGGTTAAGACTGCATTGTGGAAATTCTGAAAGCCATTTAAACAATGACTACCTCCCTAAGCCCCAAACGGAATAGCATTGCAGAGGTCTATACCCTGAGGTGAAGGGGATGCGCGGTGAGGATGAGACTGTACAATTTCTGCCTAAATTTGGGGTCTGGTTGGTACTCTCCCATCATTCCTAAAGCCCATCACCCAGCCTCCTGTGTTTTTCTTTTCTGATAGTCCCACCCCTGTCATTCCTTGCAAATTATTGTCACAGAACTCAGCTCTACTTCTCTCTCTGCTGACTCCATTCTTATGTGAACAAATACCCTTTGTCATTATCCTTTTCTTTAAAAACTCAATTCAATTTTTTTTCTATAATGAAAACCTGGCTTTTCCTAGCAGTTTGCTAGGTCATACAAATTCACAGTCTTCTTCATTCAGTAATTATTTATTCAAAGTCCACTTTCCTGGATCCTACGGCCCTCTGAGGCTAGTTTCCTCTCTTTGCTTTTCTTCCTTTCACTATCCGACTATACACTCATTCCTTCACCTCTTATAATCTGGCTTCCATCTTCACCATTGCCCTCAAATTATTTTGTCCAGATTATTCTCCCACCTCCTAATTGTCAAATCCAAGGCCTTTAATTTCTGTGGTACTGAGCACACCTGACCACTTGCTTCTTTTTGAAATTTTTTCTGTTTTAGCTTTCAAAACATATTCTTCTCCTCTTCCTCTTCTCTCTCTTCTCTGTCTTTTTTCTTTTATCTTTTGCTATCTCTCGAGCCATTCCTTCTGTCTTTTCTTTCTCTTGATGTACCTTTTTTAAGGGTCTGCCCTTGGCCTCCCTTCTCTCCTTCCTGTGTCTTTAAACTATCACCTTGGTGTTTGTGTCTCCAATCCTATTTTCTCTAGTCCTAATGTCTGTGGATTTCCAGGCCTGCACTTCCATCTGTCTTTAGAACATCTGTAGACTCTCAAAATCAGACTGAACTCATTTTTCCCTTCCCCAACTGCTTTCCCCTTTTACTTTAGAATTTATATTAATAGCATCATATTAATTTGGATGTGAATGTCTCTCCATAGTGCTCCAATTCAGACACAAAGTCCTGTAAATTCTTCTAAAGTTCCTTCTTCTTCTTAATTCAGGTTCTAATTGTCTCTCATCCTAGGAACTCTCCCTGCTAAAGTGATCTTTTTAAAAAAGATAGGGACATGTCACTCTTCTGCTTAAAGATCGCCCCCAAACCCTGGCAGTTTGAAGTTCAGTCTCTGAAGAGAACATGTAAGGCCTTTTACATTCATAACTCTAGCTTCATTCCACCCTCATTTCTTGCACCCCACCCAACAATGTGGGCTCTGGCAATCCACCTAAAACATCTCCTAGAAGCATACCATGACTTTTCATTTTCTGTGCTTCATTTCTGCTTTGCTCATAACACTGCATTTTTTTCCCCCTTTATACTTTGGATCTCTGGTTCCAAAGGTTGAATTATTCACACTCCTCAGTTCATGACATACAATCGTAATTGGCCCTTTTCCAAGTCCTTCATTTATGCATTCCCTTTATACCTATTCCCATTTCTCTTATGTCGCAACATTTCTAATGTAGTTAATGTCTATGCATTTTTATATATTCCTATAAAATATGTATTTTTGTGTCTACGTATATTTAATTTACATAAATGGTACTGTCTTATAGATTTTACTGTGTCTCTACTTTTTAAGTTTAGTACTATGTTTCTAAGCTCTGTCCATGTCGCTAGTCGATTGCTTCTGATTGCTGCATAGTACTTGTTGGTGTGTCTCCAGTACATTTTATCGAGCCACTCCCCTGATAATGGACACCGTGAATGTTTTATACCTGATCTGGACAAGGCCAGCATTTCATCACTACCTAACACAGCAGTTCTCAACCCTAGCATACTCAACAGTCTACTTTAAATAACAAATATAATGCCTCCTTTTTAATTCTGAAATGAAATTCACAGATGACATAACCTCCTGCTGTAGGCAGCCTCTCAAATAGCCTCCAATGATGTCTGCCTCCTGGTATTCTCATCCTTGTGTCATCCCCGCTCCTTGAGAGTGGGCTGCGTTTACTGACTTCTAGTGAATAGAAGTGAAGGGATGAGACTTGCAAGGTTAGGTCACAAACAAAACAAAACAGAACAGAACAAAACAAAACAAAACAGTGGCTTCTGTCTTGGGTGTTCTTCCTGGTTCTCTCTCTCATCTGCTCTGAGAGAAGCCAGCTGCCATGTTATAAGCTGCCCTGTGGAGAGAACCATGTGGCAAGGAACTGAGGGAGGCCTTTGGCAATAGCTAGTAAAGAACTGAAGCCCTTGGTCTAACAACCTGAAGGAGCTGAATCCTGTTGACAACTATGTGAGTAATTTGGGAAGTGGATCCTTCCCCATCAACACTTCAGGTGAGACTTGTAGCCCCAGCAAACACCCTGACTGCAACGTAAGGGACCTTTAGCCAGAGGCACCCAGATAAACTGCACCCAGAATCCTGACCCACAGAAACGGTGTGATAAATGTTTATTGTTTTTGCCAGTAAGTTTTGGGATGATTTGTTACACAGCAGTAAATAATGAATACACCTAACTACCCATATAATTTAAAAATAATATGTACTATCCTAACTGAATTATAAAGGTAAAATAAAGATAGTAAACTATAATAATATGTTTCAATATGTAAATGCCCAGGCATGACTATACTAGAGGGTATAATGATTTTAGATGCTTGCACCTATATATAGAATCATCATGAATGCAGGAGCTACAAATGCAGACTGATTCCAGTGAGTATTGGCTACTCAAATTACTACAAGTGATGTGGCCTTTGGTGATATTATTTCCCGAAATGGTTCATAGCTCTTGATAAGTTCCAAACAAAACAAAGTGTAATCTGCCCCATTTCAGGGTAGTTGCTGTTTGGGGGAAAATTCCAAGTTCTTTCCTTCCTGTATGCCTTTCTCCGTTCATACAGAATATTTTACTTCTGATTCTTTTGATTACCAAGTATGTTTTTTTTTTCTTCCCCTACACCAAGCAATTCTTTAACACCAGCTAGATGTCCTACAATTTAACTCAATTCTGACACTATCTACCTGGAGATAGCGTCAGACCCACAGGTTAGGGTCTCAGTCCCATGAGACTGCCTCTCTCCCCCACTGAACTGCCAATCGTCACACTAGGCCCACAACGTCTGTCTGATTTGGCTGCAAATCGAAGATTCCAATGAGCTCCTCCTCTTATATTTGATTCTTTGCTAGAACAGCTCACAGAACTCAGGAAAACACTTATGTTTACCAGTTTATGAAAGGATATGACAAAGGATATGACAAAGGATACATACATAAGGCGAAATATGCAAGGGTCCTGAGTGAAGAGCTTCTGTCCCTGTGGAGTTGGGGTGTGGCACTCTCTGTATGAGGATGTGTTCCCCCACCTGGTAGCTCTCTGAATCTCCTACTATTGGGGTTTATGTCTCATGTAGGCACGATCAATTAACTCCATTTCTAGCCTTCTCCCCTCTCGGAAGAATGGGCAAGTGGGGCTGAAAATTCCAAGTTTCTAATCATGGCTTTGTCTTTCCGGTGACCAACCCGGCTCCAGGAGACATCCCAGAGCCCATCCAGAGTCCTAGCGCTGCTATCGCTTAGGGATTTACAAGGGTTTTAGGAACCCTGTGCCAGGAATCAGGGTCAGGGATGTGTATGTATAAATGGACATATGTGAACAAAATTAGCTGAGATAATTATAAAGCGTTTTCACTCACATGAATGTTTAGCAGAACATTCAGAAATAGTGTATTGTGGGACAGTTTTTCCTTCTGTAGCATCACCTCTTGCACGGAGAACATCTTACATCCTTAGTTTTAGCCTTCTAATGCCTGCGGTTTTCCCAATCATCCTTTTGACCAAAAACCTCCCCACAAAAATGTAAATCCTCAATCTAAGCGGTAGAATCGCCGGCTTGAGAACTAGTAGGAAGAACAATATCCCGCAAAACCAATACAATGTTTGGCAATAACAGTGGAACTCTCAATTGTTGGAACGGTTTAAACATACGCGTGGGGTAGCCCGAGACCGCTGGCTAGCCCCACGACGATCCACACCTTGGCAGTACCGAATCAGGAAACAGTGATTCGCTATGCAGAAGCAAATTTAGGGTGACAGCGAGATACACGCCGCCTAACCCGTGATTTTGCTTTTCTTTGCTAATGTTTAATGCCGTCTTCGGTATGACAGAGCCAAGATCTCCTCCCCGTCTCTCTGGACAGTGCCCAGGTCGGCCCCTCGGCGTGGCGCCCGGTTCCTCGCTCGCCCGTCAGTCCCGATTAGGCCCCGCCCCGCCCCGCGCGGCACCGGAAGTGAGGCAGCGGAAGTGGTAAAACCCGCCGGAGCGAGGCGGGCCGGGGTCTGTAGGCTGGCTGGTGGGATGGCAGATGAGGAAGAGGACCCCACTGTGAGTGACCACCTCTGTTCCAACCCGCTCTTTTCTTCACTCTCTCGGGTACAGTAGCGGAGGCCGAGTTCGGAATCGGGTCTGTTTTCCTTAGTGAAGTCAGCCGAGAGAGGCGGGGACTGAACGCGACGCTAGCCTTTCCCTTCGCGTTTTCTCGGCGCGAGCAGGACGTGAAGGAAGAGTAAGAAGGTGGCCCCTCGCCCTTTGCTTTTGGTCCATAGATGCCAGACACCCTTCATAACGCCGAGGGAGTCATTAGAGGTCAAAGCTAATGTTCGCGCTCAGTATGAACCGACAGTTCCACTGCTAACAAAGCTGTGTACTTCTTGTAAAGTGTGGACCGCAAGTCGGGGAACCTGCATTTCACAATCTTTATTCTGCGTGGGCTAGTTATTTAACTTTGAGGCTCGGTTTTCTTGTCACAAAACGGGGTTAAGGCTTACTTAAGGTAAGTTCCTAGCACTGCATGAGCAGCGCTTAGTAAATACTAGTTCTCCTTGCTTTGACTCGGTATCCACTCTTCTAATAGTAAACTGTCTAGCAATAGGCTGCCTTGGTCTTTTTTGAAAAAGTACGGTCTTTGGAACTTTTCCAGGAAAGGCAGTACAATGACTTCTTAGAAGCCATTCCTGCAGGAATCGGAGGGTGGACTAATACAGTCTTTAGGGCCTTAATTTGTTGCTTTAGGCTTTCGGGCCTGGTATCAATGTTGAAATCGGGGGGAAAAAAATTAATAACTTAAAAAATCAAATGCAATGCAATTACTTGACATGGCTGTGTATACATTTTAACTTCCAGTTTGAGGAAGAAAATGAAGAAATTGGAGGAGGTGCAGAAGGTGGACAGGGAAAACGAAAGAGACTTTTTTCTAAAGAATGTAAGTATCTACACAGTGATTTCATCATAGATGATGAAATGTTTTGGACACGTGCATTCAAAAATTTATTGTTCTCAGTGTGTTTTCCCTATAGGGTCTTTATTCTCGGATTTGCCCATACAATTCTGTTTAACTTGTGAATTAGAACTAGTAATGATCCTAACCCCAATTTTTATATATGCATGTATAATTATATACACACACATTTTTTTATATGTTTTATTTATTTATTTATTTATTTATTAGTTTCAGGTGCACAAGACAAGGTAATACTTAGACGTTCATCATTTATATCCCTCACACTGTGAACCCCCCTCCCCCCATCCACTATCCCTCCGACCTCGCACCGAGCCATCACATTATATATATAAAATTATAGTTGGCATTCATTAATGTTTAGCTTCTGGTGTACAATGCCATGATCAGGTATCCACAGTATCCCTGAGGACACACACTTTTTTAAAGTGAGGAAATGTGATCAGTGTTTCAATTCAGGGCCTAAGAACATACTTGTACATTTCCTGTCCTATACTTTTCTAGCAGTAGGTGCAGGCACTTCTTTGGCTTTAAGCCAAGGGTTTGGATGGATCCTTGAACAGGTACTGAGGGTAGGACTTAAGTTGGGGCTTCGGACTATGGCAGTGGACAAGGCAGGAAGGTGGTGAACAGTGTGAGGCATGACAGTGGCACAGAGAGTATGGTGTATTGGTCCTCTGTTCTATTCCCTTCATAGACAGGTTTAACTCTCTTTGTCAGCAAGAGGGAATACTGCTGCTACTACTGATGGCCCAGGCCACTCTGAGAGGCACCTGAAAATCTCCCAATCCCGGATCCCTTACATGTGGTTATGGCTGAGTGTTGACAGATGGGGCAACACAGGAATACCTGGTTTATTTATGCTGGGTCAGATGTAAGCAGTTCCTAAAGGTTCTTGAAACTGCAGAATCAGTATTTTTTTTATTTTTTAATCACTCAGATTCTTCTTCATATCTCAGTTCCTTACCTTATTCTATCTCTGATGCCATTTACTCCATTCTTATGTCAGCATATGAAGGGGGTTTCTATACCAGAGTACCCCAAAGTCAGTTCTTAGCAGAAATCTCTGTTCTACTTGGATTGCTTTATTTTTGTGATGACAAGAATTTGGAATCTTCACAGCCTTCTCCTTGTCTTACTTCAATCTTGATATATATTGCTGACCAAGAGCTGTTCTCCTAAAACTTAAAAAAATTATTTTTGCTAATATAACAAAGTTGCAAAGCATTCACTGGTATTTGTTTATGTCTTCACAGACCCTTTAACCAAATACAGTTTACATATTTACTATTTAATATACATTTTCCTTTTCCTGTGAAATATATTTCCCCACTAGTGAATTCTACCCATCAAAATATTAATGATAGTCTCTTCCTCAAAATATTTAACGAAAAATAAGTATACAGTAGAGAATCCTGGTAGACATTACTTCAGTCAAATCATTCAAGTTAACATCACCGGTGACATATATTGACATCATGCACCCCTGATATGATGCATTAAGCGGGCACATCACCTCTTTGGTACCTTTTCTAGTAATGCATAACCACAATACAATCATGAGAAAACATCAGACAAACCCACATTGAGAGACATTCTATAAGATAACTGATCAGTATTCTTCAGAAGTGTCAAGGTCATAAAAGGTAAGTGTGACAAACTCACAAATCAGAGGAAACTAAGAAGACATGACAACTAAATAGTGTAGGATCCTGGAACAGAAAAAGGACATTAGTGGAAAAACTGGTGCAATCTGAGTAAGTTCTGTATTTGTACCAGTGTCAATTTCTTAATTTTGATAAATGTCGATGGTTATATAAGATGTCAACATACGGGGAAGCTGGATATAGGGTATCTGGGAACTGCTATTTTTGTAAGTCATCTATAAGACTGAGATTATCTTAAAAAGGGGAGGCGGGGGCAAGAAAGTTTTCAGAATCCAAAGGAATGTGAGAGAGAATATTGGCTTCTGTGTTTTGTGTTCTCCCCCCTTATCTGGACCTAAAGGTTCTTGCCAGTGTAAACCCTAGGGATACCTCTATCCCAGGCTAGCTTCCAAGTCACCCCTTTATTTTCTTCCCTAGGCCTGATCTACTTTCTTCTCTTTTTAGTTCTCCCAGCTTTTGCTTCTAAATAGGAATTATTCTTAATGTATTCAATCCTGCCTTTAGACGTAGTCTAGTTCCTTTCTTTTTCAAAAAATGTAAAACTTACAATAAATTGTAGTCTTACGTGAACAGTTTGATTAATTTTACACATATACATATACTTATAACCACCACTCAGATCAAGATACAAAACATTTCCAATGTATGACAGAGTTTCTTTGTATGACACGTTTGAGAATCTAGTAAGAGTTGATTCTTCCCAGAAAAATGCACACAAACAAATAATGTGTAAAATTTTTGCATGTAATTTCAGGAGGGTTCAAGGACTTCTTTTTTTTTTTAAAGATTTTATTGGGGAAGGGGAACAGGACTTTATTGGGGAACAGTGTGTACTTCCAGGACTTTTTTTCCAAGTCAAGTTGTTGTCCTTTCAATTTTAGTTGTGGAGGGTGCCATTCAGCTTCAAGTTGCTGTCCTTTCAGTCTTAGTTGTGGAGGGCACAGCTCAGCTCCAGGTCCCGTTGCCGTTTTCTAGTTGCAGGGGGTACAGCCCACCATCCCTTGCGGGAGTCGAGGAATCGAACTGGCAACCTTGTGGTTGAGAGGACGCGCTCCAACCAACTGAGCCATCTGGGAGCTCAGCAGCAGCTCAACTCAAGGTGCTGTGTTCGAGGAATTGAACTGGCAACCTTGTGGTTGAGAGCCCCTGGTCCATGTGGGAATCGAACCAGCAGCCTTCGGAGTTAGGAGCATGGAGCTCTAACCGCCTGAGCCACCAGGCCGGCCCCTCAAGGACTTCTTGAAGCTTGTTCATGGACTAACTGGGAGTTTATAGGATAAGAATCTATATGGATTCCATCTGCCCTAAACGACCAAGTTGTGGGTAGGGGTATAGACTCTGAAGCCATATCAGATGGGTCCAAATTCTGGTTCAATCTTTTACTATCTGTGTGACTTTGGGTAAGTCACTTAACTTGGTGCCTAAATTTTTTTCATCTATGTAGAATGAGGATAATAATAGTATCTACTTCAAAGGACTGTTGTGACTGGTGTGAGGATTAAATGAGTTTTATACATGAAGGGCTTAAAACAGTACCTGGCATATAGTAAAGGCTATATATATTTCAGCTCTTAGCAGTTATTTTTATTAACTCTGTTTTAGACTTCTCTTTTGTATTTTTTATGGTTCCTTCAGATGAAGCCTGAAAGGGCTTTGCCAGCAGTTGCATTCATTGATCTAGGGAATGAAATGTCAAGATTCTTGTATAGTAAGCCCTTTGATGTCTCCTTTTGATTACCTTGTTTTTCCTATAAGAAGGTAATTAGAACACTTTCTCTCCTATCCTTTTCCCTGTGTCAATGGCAGAAAGGATTTTGCCTTCTGTTTTCTGATGCCCCGCTGTCTGTCTCTCTGTCTCTCTCTCTCTCTCTCGAATATCGATGTCAGGGTTCAGTAGCTGGGAGGGAAGGGCAGTTCCTATCTATTAGGTAGGGACATAGGGACAGTTGGTTATGAGATTGTGTGTAAAACCTCTTACACCAAAGTAATACTTGGAGACAACAAATACAATGTAAATATATTTCTATACCAGCATCTTCTATAACTTGGTTCAGTTCTAATTTGAAAAAAGTATTGCTCAAATTGTTAAATTTGTTTAAGTAAACAAAAATGATTGTTTTTTTTACAGTACGATGTATGATGTATGGGTTTGGGGATGACCAGAATCCTTACACTGAGTCAGTGGATATCCTTGAAGACCTTGTTATAGAGTTCATCACTGAAATGGTAAGTTTTTTTTTGTAATTGGTCTTAGTTAATTTGAAATTCTAACTTTTAGATAAGACGAGAACTATGGCATCCTTTTGAAATTAGCGGTCCATTTGAGGGCCTGTTTTATGGAGGATTACTACTTATCATTAAGGATGGAGATTATATATACGATATGTGTATATATTATACAGAGGGTGCCAAAAAAATGTATACACATTTTAAGAAAGGAAAAAACTTAAAATTATGCTGATGGTAACCACTTTGAGCGCCTCTTGTAATTGCAGAAGTCAAATATGACTTGTATTCATCTTTTGTTACCGGTATATATTGAGTATTACAATTTTAATAGTTTCTTTCTTAAAATGTGTGTACCAGACAATAATTTAGTGGTTACCAGAGGGTAAGGGGGTGGGGGGTGGGTGATGAGGGTAAAGGGGATCAAATATATGGTGATGGAAGGAGAACTGACTCTGGGTGGTGAACACACAATGGGATTTATAGACGATGTAATACAGAATTGTACACCTGAAATCTATGTAAATTTACTAACAATTGTCACCCCAATAAATTTAATAAAAAAGAAAAAAAATGTGTGTACATTTTTTTGGCACCCCCTGTATATGTATATATATAGATATACACATATATATACATATATACATGTACATATATGTGTGTACATATATGTGTGTATACACACAATATAGAGAACTCATGCTAAGATTTTGGTGAATATTCTTTTGACTTTTTGCATGTATTTTTAAACTTTATAAAATTGAAATCATACAGTATATACAGTCTTATAACCTGTTTCATTTAGGTAAGTGTAGAACAGGGGTGTCCAAACGGCGGCCCGCAGTCCATTTTCAATTGGCCCACAGCAAATTCCAAAAATATATTTAGTTTACTTAAATAAACCAGGTGAGGCAATACGTACTTCACCTCAAGTGAGTGGCCCGGCTGTTTGTGTGTTTTTCCACATATGGCCCTTGGTGAAAAGCGGAAAAAGGTTGGACACCCTTTGTCTCCTCATGTCATTGTGTAAAACTCTAATATTTTTAATGGTTTCATAAGAATTGAATGGATGTGCTCAAGTTTGTTTATTTCATGACTTAATATTTAGTTTCCCCTTTTTCAGTCATTAGAAATAATCTATCATGGACCTTTGTTTTTGCACAGGATGAATATATAATGATAAGGGATGAGATAGAGAATGAGATTTAATTTTAAGAAAATCCACAAATATTTATTGGTTATTGAGGTAGACACAAAGCTTAAATGAGATGGGTGGTTACAAAGAAATTACAGAATTATTTTATACCAATGAAGGCAAAAACTACGTATGTCAAAAAAAATAAATTTGATAGTTTTCATGTTCTTAATATTAAAGAAAGTCTATGAAGCATTAAGGGAAACATTGCTAATAACAGTAGAAAGTGGATAGAGGACATGAACAGAAAGAAAATTCACAAATGAATAGCTATAATAATTAGCAGGTAAAATCTTCAAACTCACCAGCATTGAATGAATGCAAATTAAATGAGTAAAATATTAGATTTTTAAAAAATTAATTGACTTTAACATGTTTCTTTGTAATAGACTCACAAAGCAATGTCAATTGGAAGACAAGGGCGGGTACAAGTTGAAGATATCGTCTTCTTGATTCGAAAGGACCCAAGGAAGTTTGCTAGGGTTAAAGACTTGCTTACTATGAATGAAGAATTGAAACGAGCTAGAAAAGCATTTGATGAAGCAAACTATGGATCTTGACACCTTCATACTTTCTGAAGCTTCATTATCTTCTGGGGAAACCTTATATAATAACTGTATTTTCCACAGTAAGGTCCTAATGTCTAGCCATGTAAGTGAAAGATGGAGTAGCATCGTTTCCCACCTTTGTTTTCATGTTCTTCGATTTTAGAGTGATAATTTGAGCCTTTAATTGCCTGCCATTATAGTACCATACCTAAATTACTTAGTGGGTTTTAACGGCCACATGTAAGTTGAAGGACCTTGCAAACCACATAGTACCTTCTGACTTGTGACTGTCTAAATGATGAAGTATTATTTATGCATCGGGTGTATTTGTGCCGTTGTAAGCTATATTGTAGCTGTTTAATACGTGAAATCTAAATGGCACCTTTGACTTTATGACAGCTAAGCCCATGTGTTTCATGTACTCTGAAGTTTTTAGACTACAGTAGTCTGAGAGGTTATTAAACGATAATAAACTGGTTTGTTTCTTTTAAGGAGAAGATGTTATAAGAAAATACAGTCTTTTGTAAGTGTTTGTCTATCTTAAGGTAATTTGTTTTAATAGTTTTTCTTTAGATACAGAGTGATTGGGGTGGGAGAAACTGAAAGTTTCATGTGAATGCTTCTGTGTGGGAAGGCTTTTTTTGATTTAAAACCTTTTGAACTTAAAATATACTATTTGTCAAGTTTTAAGAGAACTCATTTCCCCAGGGTCAGATTAAAGCTTCTAAAAATAAATGCTTTCAGTAGCAAGAAGGGCATTACTTAAAAAGCTGATGGCAGGATAAGCTTTTGGGGTAGTGTTTTATTCATGTATTTGTTAGTACTTGTTCATTGTGGAAATGTGTACTTGACTTAAACCATGTTTGGCTAGGGAAACCACTTTTGTAATTCAGGATACACAGGTTTTGCGTGTATTTCGCTTATTGTATTAAATTATTATTGTACTTGGCCTAAAATAAGGCTTAAAATTACATTTAAAGTCATCACTGACTATTACTCTTTGTGAAACTGAATGTCTTGTGTGCCACTTCGAAACATCTATAAAATCAGTACTTAGGAAAAATTTACTTTCTTAACCTATTGATACACAGAGTAAAGTATGAAAATTAAAAAGATTAATACTTGAATTTGACTGTGTGATTTATCAGCTCCCCCCGTTACTGATAATACAATTCAAGCTGCATAATCTCACTAAAAACTTTTTTTCTGTATTATAATGCTCCTGAATTGATAGTGAAATTGAAGATAGCTGGGCTTATCTTTTTGTTATTTTTTAAAGAAGTAAAAACCAGTTGAAAAGCTACTTCAGTGTAAACTGAAATCAGGAATGGGAACAGAATAATAAAAGGTTAATCTATCATTATTTTTGCTAATCAGGGTCTGCTTCACCCTGAAGAAGGAACTAGTAGTAACTGGTACTTGGGGAGTTATACTGAGTGCCTGTATTAGTCTGCTCGGGCTATCATAACAAAACAGACCGGGCAGCTTAAAGAACAGATTGGTTTTCTCATAGTTCCGTAGGCTGGAAGTCCGAGAGGATGGTGTCAGCCAGCCAGCATGGTCAGGTCTGCTGTGGACTTTCCTAGATTGCAGATGGCTGCCTTCTCCCTGTGTCCTCATATGGCTGAGAGAGAGCTCTGTTGTCTCTTCTTAAAAGGGCACCACTTCTGTTGTGTCGCATCAGGGTTCCACCCTTATGACCTCATTTAACCGTAATCACCTTAAAGGCTCTTATTTCCAGTACAGTGGGGTGGAGGGGGGTTAGGGCTTCAACATAATAATTTTAGGGGAACAGTTCAGTCGATGGCAGTGCCATTAGTCTTACCATTTTACTAACGACCCTGGCACGTAAGAAATTGTGGGATTTTGTATTAAGACTTTTCTAGGATGGAAGTGATAGAACTTAACTCAAAAATAATAAACAGGAGGAATTTATTTGCTTATCTAACTGAAACAAGGGAAAGAAGGGGTAGAGTTGACTCCAGGGTTGACTGGGTTTGAGAACTTGAGAAGAATCAAGACTGTCCATCTTTATCCTAATTTTGGATTTACTCTCTCAGGAACCTCAGTGTGTCGAGGGAACATGATGGCCATGAGTTCTAGGGTTCCATCCATGGACCTCCTAATCGAGGGAGCTATTTCACATTCCAAGCAAGGATTATGATTTCCCTGGCTCTGGTCATTCTTCTGGGACCAATCCCTGTGGCCACGAAGAAGTACCATAGCCTGGCCCCCAAGCCCTGTCTCTGTGGTGAAGGGCGTGGAGTAGGGTGGGAGCTGGGTACGGCTATTGGCGGGAAAGGGAAAGAGGCTGGGCAGACAAACAGAACTGAAGTGCACTGACTTGCTTCATGAGCTTACTTATGAACTGTATTCTAATATTCAGGCAGCGTCGCTCTTTTCCAATATCTAGAGCTGCACTGTGTAATATGGTAGCCACTAGACACATCCGGCTATTTAATTAAAATGAAATAAAAGGAAACAGTTTCCTTTTTTTTCCTTCCTGCACTAGTTATATTTCAAGTGCTCAACAGCCCCATGACTAGTGGCTTCAGTGCTGATATATAACATTTCCATTATCACAAAATTCTTTTGGACAGTGCTGATACAGAGTGTTCAGGTGTTCTAAGTTAATTCACTTTTTTTTTAACCTTACTATGGAAAATCCCAAGTATACACAATAATAGAACAGTATCATGAGCTCATAGCTTCAATAATTAACCATCTTTTTGCTAATTTAATATCTTACCTATTCCACCTTTTACAGTATATTTTAAAGCAAATCCCAGATATTTCATGTATAAATACTTCAGTTTGTATCTTTAACAAATAAAAAGTTTAAAAAGGTAGCGCAAATATTATACCTTAACAAAAATTAACACTAATTCCTTAACATTCCACTTAATACCCAATCTCTGTTTAAAAACATCTTTTGATTTGTCTCAAAGTATCATTTTTGAGTTTGTGTATCACCGTGTTTCCCCGAAAATAAGACCTAGCCGGACCATCAGCTCTAATGCATCTTTTGGAGCAAAAATTAAATATAAGACCCGGTCTTATTTTAATATAAGACCCGGTCTTGTAATATAATACTGGGTCTTATATTAATTTTTGCTCCAGAAGACGCATTAGAGCTGATGGTCCGGCTAGGTCTCATTTTCAGGGAAACACAGAATTGCTGCTGCAACAAGTTACTGCAAATTTATTGACTTAAAACAACACAAATTCATTATCTTACCAGTTCTCTAGGTCAGAAGTCTGACACAGGCCACACTGGGCAAAAAACTAGGTACTGATAGGGCTATGTCCCTTTTTGGATGTTCTAGGAGAAATCTGTTTACTTGCCTTTTCTAGCTTCTATGAGTTGATTCCTTGGCTCATGGTCCCCTTCTATCCTCAAAGATAGTCAGGTTGCGTCTCTCTGACCCCAGCTGGGAAAGGTTCTGTGCTTTTAAAAACCGATGTGATTATAATGGACCCACGTGGGTAACCCAGGCTAATCTCCCCATTTCAAGCCCTTAACTTAATCACACTAGCAAAGTCTTTTTTACCATGTAAAGTAATATAGTCACAGGTTCTGGGGTTTAGGACATGGACATCTTTGTGGGGGCTGTTAATTTGCCTAGCACAGTTTGTTTGCAAAAGGATCAAAACAAGGTGTCACCCATTCCATTTGGTTGGTATATCCAAATGTTTTAAAAAATCTTGAATGGCTCCCCTCCCCTACTTTGTTTTAAGTGAAGCTCTCTCTTTAAAATAAATCACACCGTTAATTTTTTTAGCTAGCATGTTAGATGCTCAAGCCAAGTGTCTAATACATATCTACGATTCATAATTGTTTTGCTGTATTTAAACTGGTTTTCTTAAGTAAAAACTGTAATATTCTAAGTGTAGAAATTTTAAAACAGGAAAAATAGTTCAGCTGGTCTCATCAATGGAGAGAGGTGTTGCCTGGAGAGTCATTTGGCCGCTTCCCAAGAGGCCTCAAGAAGTTACATTACTCTGGAGAATGTACTAGAGTCCAGAGTTTGATTCCTAGTATTGCAGGCTCAGAAATCGATTTCATCAGTAATTGGAGAGCACCTCCATCTCGGGTGGGTCACTGAAACCAAGCTCATAAAACCAGTGTATGAAAATGAATGCCAATTTACAGATGTAAAACATCTGTGTGGCCTGCAAATTTTTCCCAGACACGTGTGGGAAACTGAAACATAATTTTGAGGGTGAATCAGAATGAGGGGAATTAGATAAATTAATTGCCTTTGAGCATCGTGTAAGATACGGATAAAGTTAATGCAGAAACAGAAAAAATGGCTCCCAGAGCTTGAAGCAATGCAGCGGGGCGTGTTGCCTGGGGAGCTACCTTCAAGATTTTTACCAACGCTGGAAACTTGGCTGGAGTTTTCAATTCCCCTGACCCGCCCAAGCCTCATCTGTTTGTGGGCTTTAAGGTGACTGCATATTTCTACTCTAATTTATTTAAATGTTGATCTCAGAGGTAATTCAAAGAGGACAATTTTACTTCCACGTTCTTCTAAAAAGCCTCAATTGCTCCTAAGAGCTAACAACACTACGCATTGTGTCTGAAAATCAAGAACTTTTAAAGATCTCTACCTGCATCCCAGAACATTCCCAATTCTCTAGGCCTGATTTTCTTAGGGTCCCTATACTTCCCTTCTTACCACAAATAGAGGCTGAGGGGTGGATGACCAGTGAGCAAGGTGTTAAATGTGTTGTTGGTATTGGTTAATACTACATGTGCTGGTCAGACTGTTATATTATGGGTCTACCCATCCACTTATAATTTAAGCTTTTTTTAGGGTTTAGACAGGAGCGCTGGTATTCTATCTACATAATCCTTGAACCTGTTTGAAAGAGAAGCTCTAGTGGTGGTACTTTGTTCTCCCAGAGCCAGGGCACTGCTGGTTCTGAAGCATACAGCTCTTTGGTGTGTGTATTTATGAGTGTGTGTTCTAATAATAAGAATGGAGCTTTTAAAACCAGTTCCCTTATCCCCACTGAACTTCCCCTAAACAGGTTGGGGCAAGATTTCCTAACTTAGGCTTGTACTCAGACTCCTTTCTACAATTTGGAGACAACCAAAAACTTCTATTCCCCTATTTAAAAGTGAGATTTGAGAATCATATTAAAAGGGGTCCACCTTAGCCTGTAGGCATTTATGTCACAAGACATTATGAGTCATTCTGTCAAGTTAGAACCTGCATTTTCAAATGATGCCCAACCCAGTTCCTGATCCACAGTAGACAGACACTTAATAAATATTTGGTGAATGATTGAGGCAGTACCTCGGGATCTAAGGACAGTCCTTCATCTAAGAAAGCCTTGTCCTTTCCGAACAATTCGCTGCTTTGCTGCAACTAGAGTGAAAGACAAGAAGATCTAATCTTAACCAGTGTGGTTGAGTACAGAAGGAAAAGTGATACCTTAGGCTAACAGCTATTAAGGTTGTAGTGTAAAACCTGATGTTACATTAGGAAGCAAATACACAATCAATGCATTTGTCAGTGTATAAGTGGTAAGATGTACCAGATGTTTTGTATTTCAGTGCCTGGTTCTTCTCCCATCCCATCTGCCTTTTCTGGAACTATAATGGTTAACAATTCTGATTACTATTTATCGAAAATTGAGATGCAAGCGACATGGGGGATATAAACATGAATAAGACCTTTTATTCTCTTGTCAGGATAAAGTCCATTTTCTTTCAGCTAAAATTCCAGTTACACAGTGAGGTAGAATGGAAAAGAAGGTTGTATGAGTCAGAATAGTTAGAATTTTGGCTGTGCTACATATCAGCTGTTTGACCTTGGGCAACTTATTTCCCTTAATCTCTAAATGGGAATAATTAACAGGCATTTTAAGGGAGATTATGAGGTTTAAATAGGCAAACACTTCATTTTGTGCTTAATGAATGCCAAACCAACGTAGTACCAGCAGTAAGATTCTTTATTTTTTATAGCACTCTGCTTTTAATACGTGGTCAAATGTTTGTCAGATTGTCCCTAATTAGTAACTCATTCTAGGTCCAATTGAATATACTAAATATTTAAATGGTTCTGGTTCTTGGAACTGCTGTTGTTTGAGAATCAAGATTGAGAAGCAGATTTTCAGGTGAACTATACGGGCCAAATAATTGACATACTATTTCTAGGATATACCTGCACTCTTTTTCAATTTAAACATTATGTAAAGGGTTTTAAAAAAAAACTATCAAGACCCAGGGTAATATTAAGTTGTTTATATTTATTTGTCACTTATCACTGAGAGGGTACTTAATGAAGACGTTCTTCCAGAAGTTAATCAGGACTAGGCAATTGAAGTTTGTGCTCAAATTGTTTTCCCTGAATTTGTAAATATTTTTCTTAAAACCTTTTCTTCAAGCTATCGCCTCTTTTATCTTACATTGGGTCGGGTTTTTCCTTTCCAAAAATGTTTTTGGTTTATTACCAATCTCTTTTTACCACATTTCCTCAACTTGGGAGGCCCAGCTCTTGGCTTTTAGCCTTTGTGGAGGACGAGGCTCTTAATGGCTGGTGTCACTGTATTCTTCCTTAGTTTTATGTGGTTAGACCTCAAATGCTTAATTCAGCCCAGATGAGTGTCCTGTATATTTGTAAGATACTGTTACCGGAGAATGGGCCCTTCTCCGCGTAATATCCAGGTACTTGGCATCTCGAGCAAAGAATTGAACAAGATACCGAGGTAAAGTAGTGAAAAAGCATTTTATTAGAAGAAAAAGTACACTTCAAAGAGGTAGAAGAGGCCAGAGCAGAAAGCATTGGCTCAAGGGCATTACTAGAAGAGAAAGTACACTCCAAAGGGATTGGAGTGGGCCTGAGCAGAATGGGCTCAAACGGCTCAAAGACACTGACTGGCAAGGACTTGGAAATTTTATCCTTTTTTTCTCTAGAATGGGCGGTTCCTTTCCAGGCATGGGACCACTTGATTGATGCCTGTGATTGACAATAGGCTATTACCTCATCTCTTCAGACTGCGCATGTTCATTCCCAGAATTCAGTCTGTTATAATAATATTAATGAACTTCTGGGTGTATGTATGATGTTATAATAGTGGTATAATGAGGCCCAGGTGAAATGAAGGTTGTTGTGGCCTTTTACTGTACAGGTGTGAGTGACTGGTCTAATCTAGTTGGGTATTTTGTACCCATTTGTTTCCTCATAGAGGTAGATAATTATAGTGAGAAGGGGAAGTTTTGGGTGGAGAGGGGAGGTCTTTTGGGTGGTCGCATTCTATGGGTTGTGTTGGATGTGCAGAAATGCAGAGACCTGATGCCTATCTCTAACTGCCTGCCTTGTTTTCCCCTTGAGAGATGTGATCTCCATAAAATCTCGATGGGAAGTTGAGGGACAGGAGCTTTTTTTTTCTGTATCTGATTCCTGTTGGGCAGGGGCATAGAGCTGTCCTTGACTATTGGGGGATTCACAGAACTGTCGCCCTATCAGATCTTATATGAAAGGCAAGTGTCTTGAGATCCGCCTGGAAGACTGTTGCCTTCTTTGGTTGGGACTGGTAATCTTGCCAGGGTATCATCTGTATCCCCAAGGCCTCTGCATGAGGAAAAAAAAATAGATTTTGGTTAAACAGTTAAAAGTGTTGGCCCAAGAAGCAGGATCCAAAGCCATCGAGGCAAGGTGGCTGTGTGATAGAAATTCTATTTAACTTCGTGGAGTCTGTGGTCTTTTCCTCTGGTTAATCTGGGCATTCAGGTGGCGGTGTTCACCCTGGAGCTGGGCCTGGAATGGCCTGGAACAGGGGGCAGTGGACTTCCTATGATTCAGGCTAGGAACAATCTTCTAAGATTAAAAAGCTGATTTGAAAGGTGATTAAGATCAAGAAGTAGGGAGCTAAAAAACTTGTTTAGCCCTTATCAATACTGTTTATACACCTGAGGGTAAATGAATCAGGCGGCTTTGGCTAGAAATAAATGATACAGACTTATTCAGGGGTCTTAGGGTTTGCAAACCGGAAACGCAACTAGGCAAAACCCAGCGTGTTCTCAAGAAGAGCACGCTGAGTTCTTATAATAAAAAGTTCATTCTTGAGAAGAAAAAGTTTTGCATTCTTAACTTCTGGATTGATGGAGATGATGATCTTCCAGAGGTGGGTGGTCTGGATATTGGAAGTCACACTGCACCAAAGAGGTGGGAAGTAGGTTTTGCTGCTTAGTATATCCAAAAGGGGTAGTAAAAAGCTGTGAACACGTTTGACTATTAAGTAACTGACAAACACTTCTAGGCAGATCAACATCACAAAATGAGAACTCAAGAAGGGGGCAAATAAAGCTGCTGGAGCTTTCAGGAAGGAATTGGGGTTTGCTTGCAAAACTGGAGAGAGAAGAGGAAGGAGGCAAGATTTATTTCCTTAGCCTTTATTAATAAATTATCGAGGAGTATTAAGAGTCAATTCTAATGCGCAGAGGACTCTGGATTGGGAGGCGACAAGCCCCTCCGCACTATTTCGGGACGCATGGTCACCGCCCGGAAGGGGTTTGCGTCCCGGCTGCAGTCTCTCACACAGTCGCCGCCGCGGGCTCTTCCTCCGGGTCCAGCAGACCTTTGCAGCGCCGGCCGGAGCGGGTCACTCCAGGTGTCGGCCCACCGCGCCAGGCCTGGGCCCGCCCGGCCGGTGCTCCTTTCCGCGCAGGCACCTGCCTGGCCGCCCCGCTCGGCGGGGTCCTGAGGCGCCTTGGGGGAGCGCGGCGATTGGCTGGGCTTGGGGCTGGAGCTCGGCTCCGGCACCGCTTGACAACTGCAGTCTGCAGGAGGCTGGGCTGAGCGGCCGCCGACCCGGGAGGGGCACACGGGAGGAAGGACGGACTAACGAACTGATGGACTGACGCACGGGCGGCCGGAGGACCGACGCCAAGCCCAGACCGCCGCCCTCGAGCTCCCGCCCCACCCGGAACCGGTCGCTTCGGGACCCCGACCGCCGGCCTCCCTGCTGCTTTCTCCGCCGCTTCTCGGGGCTCTCCCTCAGGTGCGTGACTCCAGGCGGCGGAGGCGGGGTCGGGCCGCGCCGCGCTGCACACCTCGCGTTGCCATGGTCACCCGTCGCCACCTGTCACCACCAGACGGGGCTCCGACCCGGGCGACCCCGAGGGCGGCGCTCGCGGCCCTTGGAGACGGATCTTCAGCAGGCTTAGGTGGGACTGGGTGGTGGGTGAGGCCCCAGCTCCGCCGGAGGAGGACTTGGGAGCTGCCCGGCCCGATGTGAGGCCCCGGTCCCTGTACCACACCTTCCCCTCACTGCCAGCCCGGCCCTTGGGGGCAGAGCGACGCCCTGCGATCTGGCATTGCTCGTCCCTGAGCAGTAAGCGGCCGCAGGGGTCGTGCCCATCGCGCTGCTGCCCAGGGCCGGAGGGGGGCAAACGGCTCTGATTCTTCCTTCCTCGCTCCTCCGCCGAGCCCGTGCGAGAAGTGGGCACGCGTGGGCCGGAGGAGGGGAGGGAGCTGCTAGGTCGGGAGCGAGCGGCGGCGAGGGGCAGCCTCTCGGGCCGGGTTTGGCCTTTCTTACGTCTGTGGTCATTAGAAGCAGCCTTTGAGGGTCTGGGGCGGGGAGGTCCGGGGGAAGGGCGGTGACTGGACTGGGAACGCGGGCTGTGCCCGCGCGGGGGGCGCCTGCATGGGAGGCGGAGATTGCAGAGCTCATAGGTTTCAGCTCGTTCCTTATATTGGGGAGAAAGACATTGGGGCTCTAGCTCTGAGGCCAGGCCTTGGGCAAGAGGGGCAGGGGCAGGGGCAGGCAGTTGTGGTTTTCTTCTCTGGACTCGGACTTGCAGACAGTAACGACGCCTGGTGTCTGAGCGGGGCGATTTTGGCAACTTGGTTTTCTCTGCATCATGAAAGGAGAAGTCTTTGTTCCACCCAGATTCATAGGTTGTGATCCTACCACTTATTTCCCTCCCTTTGTTGTAGACTTCATAGAATACTTCAAGAAGTTAATGGCACAGAAATTAACACGTAGGTTTTTAGTATGCTGGAAATCCGTTTTCACAGTAAATCGAAGTAGATTTTTTTTTTTTTTGTCTTCAGTGTTGGCATGTGTTGCATTGAAATTTTACAAGGAAAGGAGAAACGCCTAAGAGCCCATTTTCCTTTATATGGTATAATCTTGAGGACTCATTTGGGATGAAGATGTAATGAACAATTTTACGTTAGGTTTTGGGGGATAGATTGCTGCCATACAGGGAAGAAAAATTATTATACAGTGAAGGAAAAAACAAGCAATTAGGCCATAACAGTATATTGTTAGGTTAGAAAAAACTTGAATTTAGATACCATTATAAATATGTATTTTTAAAAAATTTTCAATTACAGTTGACATATTATTAAGTCGTTTCAAGTATACTAAGTATGTAATTGTTTTTGTGAAGTGATTTTAACCTGTTTATTGCCCACCCTCTGACTTCCTTTCTCTCTCGCTCTCTCTCTCTTTTTTTTTTTTAAAGCCAGTAATAGGAACGTATTGTAAGAGAACAGGGGTACTATCTTATGTTCCTAGTTACATAATTGTATTGAACCTCTTATGGTTTGTGAAATCGAGTTTATTAGTTACTTGCTGAATGGACAGCATGTGTATGCTTGATAATATGCTACAGTTTGAAAAACACTTCAAAATAAGTAGGAAAAGATGCAATTTTCCTTACTAGATCAGGAAGCTGGAAGTCAGATTGCCTGGATTTAAGTTTCCCTTTGCTACTGATTACAATCTTGGAAGAGCTACTTACCCTACTATTGACTCTGATTTCTAGATCTGTAAAATGGGGATAATACCGGTCATTGTTTTAGTCTGGGAATGGACTCTGAAGTTGAATAAAATAATGTATTTGAAAGCACTCTGGAAAAAATTTAAGGCATTTATTGATTACCTTTTAATAGAGTGGAGCATTGGCAAGGATAATTAAAATTTTCTGCATGATCTATTTAGCATTTTCAGGTCCAGTACCTTATTTCTTACAATGGCCTTAAAAGGTTCATGGGAACTATTAAGGTGCGTCTTCACTCCTTGGGAGAGGTTCTTTATTACTGTGGTGACATGGAGAAAAGGGTGTTTCCTCTCTATATGTGGGTCAGAGTTGCTTGCTTGCTTTCAGTAGGATGTTCTCGTATTTAGAAAATAAGGCTATAGCCAATAACTCTGACTTGCGTTTCATTTGGTATTAATCCTCAGTGTGGATCATTGGTTCTTGAATTATAAAGAAATTGCTTACTTTGTCTTCTTTGACCTATGCTTTTCAAATAGGAGTATTTGCAGTGTTAGAGATAAGCTGCTATGTGCCAGGGGATAAATGGTTATGTGGTCACATAACATGGAACACACTTATGGAGATGCTATCAATTTACATGAAGACTTGGATAAAAAATACTGTTTTTATATTAAAAAGATAATATAGACAATGTAATATTCACAGTAATTTCTATGGTAAAATTCAAAGACTTCAAAGAAGTTTCATGCTTAAGGGCTCTCTGGGGATGTATTCAGTTTCTTCGGCCTTGATGGAGAAAAAAGTTTAAGAAGCATTGCCTTCGACTCACTTAGCCAATAAATAGTGAAATCACTACACAGCACAAGAAATAAGTTAAATTCCAATTGCTAAAACTTTGACTGACATTAGGCTCAAGATTACTTGAATCCTAATTATCCCCTCTTGGTTTTACCCAAGTGTCAGAATGTAATTGTGGCAAGGTCACAGGATTTTAGTCCTATAGATACTGTTATCCCATTCTTGCTCCTGCACGTTTTGCTGTGTGACCTGAGACAAATACCAAATGTCTCTGAGTAGTATGATCATCTGTAAAATGAAATTCTAGAGTTGTAAGAATTACATAGATAATATACGGGAGTATTTAGCACAGAGCCTGACATAGTAGATGTACAATAAATGTTAGTGCCTTTTTCCTTCCCATCTTTGCATATTATGATATTAACAATTTTTGAAACCCATTCTTAGCAGGAAACCACATTACTCCTCTGAAGTTCCATGGCATTTTATTTATACTTCTTTTATGGCACTCTTTATATTTTAGGTGTTTAGGTGTATTCATTGTATAGTGCCGCCATCATGGGAAGTGTTATACAGTTACCGTGTTTCCCCGAAAATAAGACCTAACCATAAAATAAGCCCTAGTATGATTTTTCAGGATGACATCCCCTGAACATAAGCCCTAATGCATCTTTTGGAGCAAAACATTAATATAAGACCCGGACTTATTTTCAGGGAAACATGGTATTGACCAGACCACATGTGATATGTTAAATCTTGGATGTTTTAAGAGGCAGATTAACAAATTTAAGAGGGGAATGATCAGAATGATAGGGGATCTGAAAGCTATGTGAAGAATAGTTGAAGCAAATATAGGAATAGACATGGTTATTGTCAGATTCAAATGTGTGGAAGTTTTTAACATAACAGACTTGTATTATGCTGAGCCTGAAAACATAACTAGATGAAAGTCACAAGAAAGTAGATTTCCATTCAATATTAGAAAAATACACCAACCTTTTTATACATATGAGAAAATTGAAGTTCTATATTATCTGTTTCTGTGTAAGAAATTACCCCCAAAATTAGTGGCCTAAAAGAAGAAATCGCACTATTTATGAGAGTCAGGCATCTGGGCACGGCCCAGCTAGGTGTCTGATTGAACTCTTTCGCTGTGTTTATGGATTTCAAGATTGTTTTTCCAAAACGTGTCAGAAATCCACAAAAAACAAAACGTTGATATTTTGACTATTTTATGCATTTAATAATAACAATTTGAGCTGCTTTGTATATAAATGACATTATTTTTATGTATAAAAATTTCCTATTGTTACTCATTCTTGAAAAACACAAGCATATGGGAAAATGTACATCTGTTTTCCTAAACTTCCTTTCTGGAAGTTTCCATCAGCAGTCAGCAGATGGAAATATTCATTTGGATATATCCAACCGTCATGGCAAAATGGTTAAGGTCTCAAGGTTGCAGTCAAGCTGCCGCACGGGCTGTGGTTTCACTTGAAAGCTTGACTCGGGGATGGTCTCCTTCCTGTCTCAGTGATGTGGGCTGAGGTACTGAGGGCTTCCATTCTTCACTGGCTGCTGACTAGAGTCTTCCCTTAGTTGTGTTACTTGGGTCTTTCCACAAGGTTGCCTCATGACGTGGCAGCTGGCTTCCTCCAGAGTGAGTAGTCTGAGAGAGGGCACGTGCCTGGGCTCAGGATGGATACTGCAGTCTGTAAGTCTTGGAAGTGACAGCCTACATTGTACTCTTGGATAGAAGTGGGTCACTAAATCTAGCTCACACTCGGTGGCCAGGGTCTACAAAACCCTTTCAAGATTTTTTTCCCCAAAATGTGTCGGAAATCCACAAAAAACAAAAAAGTTGATATTTTGACTATTTTACGCATCGAGGCTCATTGAGACTGCCTTTCACAGGTGCATTGGGGGGTATAGTCGTTGGAGGCATTTATATAGAGGTTGGCAGACCATCTGTTAGAGATAAGGATGTGGATAGTCTATTCTAAATAGAAGCGTGGAGTAAGGTACCTTCTAACCCAATTCTGTGGTAAATGTGTAAATGTTAAGGAAGTACAAAAGCTAAGGATGGAAAACTTCAGGAGGTAATTATATAGTATACACTCTATTGTACTTATTTCAATAACTAATGCTTGTATAATTTTGGCCTTTTCAGTACATTTTCCAGTTTTAGTGACTTGGTTTAGTACATTTCCTTATGTGTTTCTGAAAGTTGACCTACTGTCTTAAAAAATCAATTTTATGGGGGTAGTTCAGTTTTTGAAGCATACATAAATACCTTAAGTTTTGTTTTTCTCTTTGAAAACAAAAAGTAAGCGTGAATAAAAAAATAACATGAAGGATAGTTTTGCTCTGTTTTACAAACCATGCCTTTGGTACTTTAGCTTTAGGTGTGACAGAAAACTATACTGGAGGTCTCATCATATAATTAATAAAAGGTGAAACTGTGTTTTTTAAGAAAGCATCCTTTACCACAAATAAATAAGTTAAAAACATACAAACAAATAAATAAGGAATACTATATGAATTTGTATATTTTCTTTGATCTAGTATTAATTTGATAGAGCATTAATTTGTGATTAGTTTAAATTTAATTTTACAAATATTAAGATTAAAATTTTTCTATATTTCTTATTTACATGTGTTTGTAAGTTGACTCTCTGTTTAATAAATGTTTGAATTTTCACCATGAGTTACTGTAATCATTTAAGAAACTGTTTAAAACTCTTTTAATTCTTTGCAGAATTAATACCTAAAAGCTTTTGGCTCAGAGTCAGGAGACCTTGAGTTCTTAGTTCCACCTGATATCTAATAATTGTGTAATTAAGTGGTGTACTGTTGCTTAGTAGTAAGTCAGATTCACACTTTGAATTGTTTTAAAGAATGGACTTGGTTTGGTCTGTCCATCCTTACCTGCCGGCTTTCTCTTGGGATAAGTGACATAATTTGTGAGCTTTCTGACTCGAAAAGTGTTCATTTCAGTCTGAGGTCTGAAACACAGCAGAGGTCTGATAGGTCTTAAACAGACCCAATGGAGCATGCGCTAAGCAAGTGAGCTGAAAGAGTGTACTATTTAAGAATAAAGTAAAAATTTTTACACATTTTGTTTTTAGATCTAAAATTCTTGTGACTTAACACCCTAATTTTGCTTTTAGTTGTGCTCCAAAAACTAAATTATGTTTAGTAGTAAAGCATTGTAGCACCACATTGTTAAAATTTATCTATATTTGTATTTCCCCATATTTGAAATGGTTTTTCATAGATACTTTAAAAACTAAAGTTCATTTTAAACTTGTTACACCCTCGAGATCTTAGATCTAAATTTTTCTGTTCTTTTTTTGGAGGTTCCCTTCCCTCCTACCAGTTTTAACACTGCTTATTTTTTATGTTTAGATGGCAATATTCATTTAGATAACATAATTTAAAAATTTAGTCAGGTTTATTAAGTTAGGGTTAGGAAGTATAATTTATTAGACTTGGAGAGATCATTTAAAATTAAAAGTAATCTTTAATTTTAGTTGCTTACACAGTTGAGCGAGTGTTTTGTCTCTAGCTAAAAATGCATGTTTAAAAGTCTGGTTAGATTGTTATTAATTCAGACTTATAGGTTATTTAGCTATCCTATTAACATTGTTTAATAGAAAAATAATGTAAAAGATCATAGAACTAGGAACTTCAGTTAGAATAATTTAAAAAATATTTCAGTATTATGAAGCCTTTTCATTTTGGCATATTTAGGTGATTGTAACCATTTTATGTTTTTTCTTGTTTTTGCGAGGCATCTGCCCTTTCCTTTCTTGGGAATCAGTGTGATACAGTAGAAAGAGGTTTAGAATCTGGCAGACTTATGGTTCCAATTTTGCCCTAGGGTTATAACCTTCAGCTACTGTATTTCCTTCCTTTCCTCCTTTTCTTCCTCTTTTTATCTTACCTCTCTCTGTCTCTCTTTGCTTGTTCTCTTTGTGCATTTCTGTATCTCTTTTACAATCAGAAATCCTAATTTTCATTGCTACAAAGCTTAAGATATGATTGGGGAGGAGGAGACAATTTCTTGTCTGCTTACCAAGATAAGGCAGCCCAGATGTTTAAGGAACTAATGAAAAATTGATCCAAAATTTACATATATGTATAAAATGTATGTATATATATTTACCTCTTGCCCTTTGTTTTGCTTCCCTGTTAAATAGGTTCCCTCTTATGTTTTTTAAAGATATCCTGGTTGGCATTCACATGGGTGCTGCTGATATCAGGACTTAGGTCCTGACACACTTCTGAAAGGTATTCAGCTGCTAGTGAGATATGTTTAGCCTTAATGTAAATGCTGGGCTAATTTCTTAACCTTACAAAAGCTGAGTGCCTTCATCTGTAAAGTGGGATGAAATTGCCTAATCATTGGATTGTTATAAGGATCAATTAAACAATGCAAGATCCTAATAGTACCTAACAGTACCTAATAGTTTTTGAATTGTAAACATAGCAGTTAAATCTATCTTTGAGATTCTACTCTAGTTGGTACCTTGATATAGAAGAAAACCTTTGAGATATAATCCTGTAATTATTTCCCATTTTCAGAGTTTTTTTTCTCTTTAAAATGAAAAATTGTATTTGTGTAAGAAATATATGTATAAATATACAAGTAATGCATGAATACATGTTGATTGTGAACCATTCAGATAATACCAATGGCAAAGAGTGAAAAAGTCTCCCTTCAAGTCCCTTTCCCCTTCCTATTCCTGCTCTCCATCCAATTCTATACCTTTCTTCAGAGGTAACCACTCTGAACTGTTGAATATGTATCTCTCCAGACCTTTGTTTGTTATTAATTTAGATAGATATTATGCCCTTCTTTAAAAAAAATAAATGGGCCTATGTATATTCATCTATTTGGCAAACATTTGATAGCTGTATTGTTCTGTGATGTGCCTTTCCATTGTTAAGATGGTGTAAACGCACTCACTGCATTAGTGTTCTGTACTATCAATTTACCATAATTTTAACAATTTGCTACTGATGGGAGCTCAGTTTATTTCTAGTGTTTCTCTAGGTATTACAAGCAGATCTTCAAGGAACATCTTTGTATATGTATCTGTGTATATTTGCAAGTATTTATGCAAGATAGGTTTCTAGAAGTAGAACTGGAATTGGTAAGTTACAGTATATACATTTAAATTTTCATAGATAAAAATTTCATACTGTCAGACTCGATCTTAAAACGTCTGTCCCAATTTACATTCTTAATACAGTGCATGAAAAGGCATTTACCACACTCTTTCCAACACTAGGTATTTTCAGGTCCTTTACATTTTTGCACAAGGGGTAGGCCATAAATGGTATCTTAATGTCACTGGTGAGGTTAAACATCTTTTCATAAATTTATTGGTCATTTGTAGCTCTGGGACTTGTCTGTTTGCATTGTTTGCTCGTTGTTCTACTAGATTTTTTAGGGAGCATTGACTTGAAGATGCTATTTATATGTTCTAGATGTAACCGTTTTTACTGTTTATGTGTGTTGCCTTTAGTCCTAGTTTGTCCCTGTCTTTTAACTTTGTTTATGGCAACTTCTGCTAAATGGTAGATTTGCATTTTACATTTTTAGTGCCAAATTTGACAATTTTTTTCTTTACCTTTTCTGGGTTATGTGACTTAATCACACAGTGTGAGTCAAAAATAGTCTTTGCTTATCTTACAAATTTTTAGTATTTAAGTAATTAAATATGTTTAATTTTATTTGTGGGTTTGAATATGGAAAGAACACAAATAGTTTAGTCTTATAAAGAAAGATTGAAATGATATTTGAATCAAATCTGAGAAGAGGTCTTAGGTTATGAAAAAAATACAAATCACTCTAACATAGTATTCATTATACACATAATGAATACATTATATTCATTATATCACTAATTCCTTTCAGTTATTTGCAATTGGAGATTTATTACTTATGTTTTATATTTATCATTCTAAAAATTTGAATACGTAATATTTGTACATGATACAAAATTCAAAAAGTATAAAAGGGCATATATAGTGAAAAGTCTTCTTCCCATTCCTATTCTGTAATTATCTAGTTTTCCTTCTTGGAGACACCATTTTAATCAATTTCTTGTGTCTTTTTCCAGAGCTATTTTATGCATATACACAATATATAGTTTATGTTAATTGAATTTTTTCTTTTTATCGCCATATAAAGCTGCACCTGCTTTAAACGTTAATTTGTTCTTTAGGCCCCAAATCATTCACAGTTCCAGAAGGTAAATTAAAATAATTGATGAATAGAGAACAGCTGTCAGTAGTGAGAAGGACACATGGGTGCTGCATTATGGGTGTTACAGACAAGCTGATTAGCAGACATGACAGAGCTTTGCGATTAGAAGTGCTTTTGTTTCCTTTAATGATCTGAAACAAATCTATTTTTTTCTCTCATTAAACTCACTTATAGATTGTGTGTTTCTGATTATCCCAGACTTGACATTCCCCACCCATTCCCCGCAGAACATATACTTCATGCTATTGAAATGTGAGTTAAACCAAATTATAAAATTTGAAGGGAAATCATAGCAATTAGCCAAACTAACCCTCTTATTTTATGTATGAAGAAATTGAGGCCCATACAGATTAAGTGACTTGCATTTCTCATCACGTTTATAATTCATGAAGGACCAGGCATTTACAGTTAAATGACCTGGAGGCAGCATAAGTTTTTAGAATGCTGTTTTATTAAAAAGATAGCTAGCAAATTTCTTTCTTCTTCTTTTTAAAAGGAAAAGGTGCAGTAGTAGTTCTGTGTTGCAGATAGTTTCTTCAGTGGCTTCACAGTACTTCATTTCTTTATCTGCATTTTTGCCTGTAAACTGGAATTGTAGAGCGCTTTAGTCAGCATTAGGCGCTTGGAAGATTAAAGAGAATGGCTTTTATTGTGTAGGACGGACCTGGGGATTAATGGAGCTGTTCTTAAGCACTTTTTTCTTGGCTATAAAATTTACGACTTGGACCCCAATTCCCTTAACCTTATACTTCTGAATCATTCTAGCCTTGTGCATTTTTCTTCCTTCCTAGTCTATATTAAAAGTAAGTAGAGTAACCTCATTGCAAAGGAACATTTAAATCATATCTATTTATATTTGGTTAGAAAGCTACCACTGATATTTTTTTCATGAAACCTTTTCATATCTATGTTGTCATTATTTCTTTTTTCTTACTGTTAACATTTTACCTTTAGTCTTCGATTTCGAAAAATTTTATTTCTTGCCCCTTAATACATTCTTCTAATCTTGTTTCACTAAAATAGGAATCAATACAAGTTCACATAGATACCTCATCTGAAATTTAGTTTCTGTGGGTAGAAATTGCTATCTAAGTACTAAAATACTAACCACCTTCCAGTTGGTTTCCAAATGTATTTATTATTAAAGAAAACTCTTGTTTCCTTATCTCACCTAATCCAGATATTTGATATAAATAAAATTTTATTTCTTAAAGGAAAATTTAGAGATGTTTTTGTGATTTTTTTTTTTAACAGATACATCTGTCATTTAATAGGGAAATACTGAAATATTCTGATTTTTTTTCCATTTTGTTTTCTATTTTCAGTGGAATACACTTTATTTTTGGCCCTACATAAATTCTTCGGGTGAGTAATTGTTTGTTTATATGTACGATGGGTGACTGGCAGGTCCACTTAAGATGCTGTCAGCGCTGACTTTGGCTAAACAAGTCAGATTGAAGGGCCAGAGCTCCATTCTTTTGACTAGCATTTAGAACAGTTAGAAACAAAATTATCTTTTTAGAGACATTTTTAGAGACTTTTTAGAGACATTTCTTCATCGATTTTTACACCTTAAGTTAATTCAACTGAGAGGCATTTTGTATTATCCATCTCATTTTAAAAATTTTAGTTGTGCCTAAGCCAATTAACTCTTACTGATTTATAGTCTCCCTGAGGAGGGGGGGGGGAAGCATTTATTATTGAATTCTACTTCTCTAAATTAGAAAAAAATTCTAGCTTTGTAGTGAATAATATTTTAAGGAGATTAAAAAATGTTTATGAATTAAATGCTGTCTTTAAAAATACGTACAACAGTACCCCCTTTATCTGTGGTTTCGCTTTCTGTGGTTTCACTTACCCATAGTCAATCACAGTCTGAAAATATTAAGTGTAAATTTCTAGAAATAAACCATTCATAAGTATTACATGGTGCATTATTCTGAGTAGCGTGATGAAATTTCTCACCGTCCCCCTGTATCCCACCCAAACATGAATCATCTTTTTTCCATCATACCCATGCTGCACACTCTTCCCTACTTGCCCCTTAGTCACTTGGTAGCTGTCTTGGTTATCAGCAGTGTCCTGATATGGCAGTGCTTGTGTTCAGGTAACCCTTATTTTACCTAATAAAGGCCCCAGAATGCAAGAGTGGTGATGCTGGCAATTCGGATATGGCAAATAGAAGCTGTAAAGTGCTTCCTTTAAGAGAAAAGGTATGTAGGTATGGGAGAAAAACCCTAGTATATATAGGGTTCGCTACTATTTGAGGTTTCAGGCATCCCCTGGGGGTGTTGGAACGTATCCCCTGTGGATAAGGGGGGATTGCTATATATGATGTATCTAACTTCTAAATTTTACAGCTAAATTTTATAGCTAGGATTTTGGAGCCTCTAAAGATGTTTCACAGTGTGGTTAGAAAATAGTTCTGAGATATTGTCTCATAAGCATGTGCCTATGTTTTATTTTGTATGTAGTAATAGTGAAGCTTAATAAGAATTAAAAATCTGGGTTGGGTGATTAAAATACTGGGAATTTCACAATATAGAATTAAAACTGTCTTTTGAAGATTAATTTAAACAAAACCCTGACCAATTCTAGGTTAACTAGGATACATTTTATGTATCTATTCAAAATTTAAACATAAAGTCAATGTAAAATGTGTATTTGTAAAAATGTATATCTTAGGCTTTATTGACCAGGAATGATGGCAGCATTCAACTTGTAGTTATGATTTAAAGTGGGACTATTGGTGTAGATTCATAGTAACTCCAGAGTTACTGTATATTTACACTGACTGTTGAATGATATGAAGCCTATACAAGATTTAATCTCTTTGGGTGTATTGAGCAATATCAGAAAATTATAGTCTCAATTCTGCACTAAGCTGTGTGGTTGGTGCGTAGTGGTGTAAGTGAAAGTGCCCTCTAAAGAACTTAGAGATGGAGTGGGGAATACAATTATTTTTTTGTGAGTTTAATTAGTAAAAGCCATTCCTTTGCTAGTAAGAATTATCTGAAGATTTGGGGAATGCTAAAATCGCTAATCATTGTGCTCCAGGAGTAATCTCAGGGAGACAATTCTGAAAGTGATTAGAATTTAGTGAGTGGAAATAGCGTTAATTTTACTGTATCCTCTTTTGGACAAAGTCTATGAACAGGAGGGTTGTAAGCTCAGAAGATAGTAAAGGAAAACCCAAAGCATGAGCAATTGGGTGGCTGGCCCTTTGGGAGAGATTTGCGATCCCTCTGTTTCCTGAGGCAGGCATGTCTGTATAGTGGAGATGAATGTGTAAGATTAGTTTAGTCTGATATCATTAAATATTTTAGTCATATAATTACCTTCCCATGCACTATCCCTTGTTTACCCTACCATCTTTTCTTCTAAGAAAAGGTACTCATCTGATGTGAGCATTCCAGTTGCTAGACGTTTGCACTTCTCATTATGAAGAAATAAATTGACAAAATAGTTAACAAATGGAAAAAATTAACCTGTGTGCATACACATAGGTGTTTATGTTTCTGTGAGCTTGGTTGAAGTAATACCTTGTGAGAAAGATATCCTTGCAGTCTTTTTCATCTGATGTTTCTTTGCAGCTAATCCCCTTGGCATGGTAGTCTTTTGTATTGCTCTGAGCCTTAATATTTGAAAACTGTAACAACTTAGGCTGTTTAACTTGTGTGGCTTCAGCTGTCAAATGAGGATGTTGACTTAATGATCTTCAGAATTCGTCCCAGTTGTAAATCTTTATGAATTCATAAGCAGTGTGCTCACTTGTATCACGGCAGTCTTATGGGTGAGAGTTAGAAGGGATTGTATACGTTGCAATATCATTGATGTTTAGGTTGATAGTACCAATATGATTTAAAGTTGCACCTTTTGATCAGCTTGGTTTTGCTTGGGTTTAAAGTACAGGGTACACCACTTTATGTGCTGCTGCTACACTGTAAGCTGCTTAAGGACAGGGCTGGTATCTCCTGAGTGCAGGACTGTGCCTGTCACAGAATAAAAGCAGCAGTGCTTACATGCAGGTATTAGGCCATACCTAGGACAGGGTATGACATAGCTAAACTTGGTTTGTTTATTGGTGACTTTTTAAAATATTCTTTATTATGGCAAATTTTAAACGTGTTAGAGCAAACAGAATAATATTGTCTTAGTCCATTGTTATGCTGTAACAATATCAGACTTGTGGCTTATAAATACCAGAAATGTATTGCTCACAATTGTGGAGTCTGGAAATTCAAGATCAGGGTACCAGCATGTTCAGGTTGTGGTGAAGGCCCTCTTTCTGGTTGCTGACTGCTGACTTCTCATTGTCTCCTTACAAGGTGGGAAGGTGAGCTAGCTTTTTGGGGTCCCTTTTATAAGGGCACTAATCACAATCATGAGAGCCCTGCCGTCATTACCTAATCACCTCCCATAGACCCCATTTCCTAAGACCATCACTTTCATCACTGGAGTTAGGATTTCAACATACGAATTTTGGGAGGACACACACTTTTAGAGCATAGCAAATATAATGAATCTCCATTTACCCATTACCTGGCTTCAATAGTCATGATTATTTATGTTTCATCTTTGTGTCTTTCATCTTTGTGTCACTCCCCAATTCTTGTATTATTTTGAAGCAAATCACAGACTTTATATCATTTAACCTGAATTATTCCAACGTGTATCTCTCAAAGATAAGGATCTTAAAAAATCATAGCCATACCTTTATCACACCTTAAAGAATGACTTGGTTTTGATAAGTATTAAATTAATTACACTTTGAAATGACTTTACTGAATAATTCCAAGAAACCTGTTATGTGGAACTTCAACACAGTTAATAAAAACACCTTGAAGCAAAACGATACGACTAATTTTTGTTTCGTTCTGTTTAATATTTAGGCTATCAACATGACGGCTGAAGAAACAGTGAATGTAAAAGAGGTCGAAATCATTAAGCTAATTTTAGACTTCTTGAATTCAAAGAAGCTTCACATTAGTATGTTGGCTCTTGAGAAAGAAAGTGGAGTTATAAACGGCCTGTTTTCAGATGATATGCTTTTCCTGAGGTATGATTTCATTAGTACTATGAGGTTTGTAGCTCCTATAAAGAAATGTTAAGTATTAATAAGGTAATATGTACAATACAGGTAAATCTTTATGAAAAGGCTATGTAAGTATGATTTTTAAAAATGTCTTTATAATTGAACATTTACAAAATAGCGTCTTCTGTAGAATGTTCTCAGTAGTAAAATCTAGACGTCCATTAAAAAAACAGGAGTTACAGCTATTAATTAGATTGGTGCAAAAGTAATTGCGGTTTAAAAGGTTAAAAATAATTGCAAAGACTGCAATTACTTTTGCACCAACTTAATACATTGTGGTGTGGCATCATCATAAAAAAATATTTGATTAAGAAAGCGGAGACTCTAGAAAGATAAAATATTTCTGAAATACCATTTTTTTAAGCCCATAGAAATAAAACATACTCGTTATATAAACATATTCATTATAGAAAACATAGAAAAATAAAGGAGAAAAATCACCCCACCACCCAGACAGTGTTTTCTATGCATGTTAAATTTTCTATGCATATTTAAAAAATAACAGCAATTCTGTTGTTTATAATTTAGTATCTTGCTTTATCCATTAACATCATAAGGATTCTCTGTGTGATTACACATTTATGCTTAAAAAATTTTCAGTTTCCTTAATTTCCTAATGGTTCCCCTATTTCTAGACAATTAAATTGTTTTTAATTTTTCTTAAATAAATGCTCTACTGAGCATCTTTTGTACATATGTCTTTTTCTGTGGATTATTTTTCTTTTGGATTATTTTTCTTAGATTATTTTTCTTTGGATTATTTCCTTAGAATGAAATTCTTGGAGGTGAAGTTGCAGGGCAAAAGGGAATTAGCATGTTTGCCAAAATGGAAAGCTAAATATATCCTAACTTGAATTGGACAGAACTGCCCCCCGCCCCAAATTTCTAGACAGAAATGTATTTTATGCTTATGTGATACCAAATATCATTGACAAAGAGTACAGCTTCTTGGACATGTGGCATTTTGTGACTTGGAAAGCCTTAAGAAATGAAGTGTTCCTAACTCATGAAAAAGAAACTTTTCTTTTAAAGCTTTATTATAGGAGGGGAATTTGTTTAAACTCGTTGGACTTCCCTGTATGTGGTGTTACAGAAGTCACTGAGCCCAGGGAGGTTAGTCAATGATGTAGTCAGGAGCCAGTACTGAGGCAGTATTCTTCTGGGCCTTTCAAACATTGCTAGCCTGGAATTCAGCAGTGGCTGTCGTATAGCCCCTCCAGGAACCTGTTGGTTTCTGATGAAGTACGTTTTGCTGGTCTGAGGTGAAATGCAAAGAATTATAAAATAGTAAGTTTTTCATTAAACTAAATGTATTCATCTTAAAAGGCTGGCCTTTGAAATTGTGTCCTTTCCTACCTTTTTAAGTATTACAATATCCCTTTATAAAATGATTATTATATATATTATGATTTTTTTATTAATATTCCTTTTTTGCAGAATCAAAAGTTGGCAATTCTATGTAGATCCTCTTGTTCTAAAAAATCCCAAAGTAGGGAAATTACTGTTATAAAAGAAGAGCAGCAATAAAATGCCTTGTAACTTCCACTGGAAGTTCCCATAAACCACTAAAGTAGGATGAAACCTGATCTTATTCCTTCCTGTTTTCGATCTCAGAGTGTAAACTTTAGTATCAAATGCCTGAAAGATATAGAATACACAGTTTAGAGCAGGGTTTCTCAACCACGGCATTATTAATATTTTGGGCCAGATAATTCATTGTAGTGTGTGTATTTGAGGGCGTGGGGGTTGTCCTGTGCATTGTAGGATGTTTAGCAGCGTCTCTGCCCTATGCTCAGTAGATGCCAGCAGCACCCAACTTGTGAGAACCTAAACTGTTTCCAGACATTGCCACATTGCCCCCAGTTGAGGACCACTGATTTAGTGAGACTGAAACATTCCCACACACGAGCCCGTAAATAACACAGAATAGCTTTAACACTGTAAGATGACTGGGGAAATAAAGGAATTTTTAGACTTAGTCCATTGTTTTTACATAGGTGAAAAAAACCACATATATATTAGAATGAGGAGTGGCTGAAGATTCGCGCATTCTTCTCAGAGCATATGTTGTACAAATAAGTTGTGAAAAAATTTATTAAACGTTAATCTTATTACAGACTTCAGATGGAAGCTTTAATGCTGTCTTGTCATTTATTCTGTTTTTAATTAGTGTAGCCCAAATTTGATAACATACATGGGCTTTTCTTTATATAGGCAGCTAATCCTTGATGGTCAATGGGATGAAGTTCTTCAGTTCATTCAGCCTCTAGAATGTATGGAAAAATTTGACAAAAAAAGGTGAGATCTCATTTGCAGTTTTTAGTGTCTTATCATTCGTAGAAGCGTAGCAAAATAAAACATTAAACAAAAGTTTTTTTAAAAGACCATTAATTTTCCTGGTAAATAGTACATTCAATCCCATTGATTTTGAACACTTCCAGAGAACAAGTTGTATGTACTTCAATCATTTGAAAATCTAACCTACTTGGTCAACAATGTCCAGAATATACAAAAATCCACAGGGGCATATCTGAAGCAGTTGTTTCTTCATAATAGTATGAAGATTTTAAAGATGTCATTCCATTGTCTCCTGGCCTCCATTATTTCTGACAAAAAATTGGCTGTATTTGTATCCTTATTCTCTTGTGTGTAATGTTTCTTTTTTTTCTGGTTGCCTTGAAGATTATTTTTGATTGAGGTATATAGCATTATATTAGTTTCAATATATATATAGCATTATATTATTGATATCGAATATCACTATTCGATATTTGTATATATTGCAAAATGATCACCATAATAAGTCTAGTTAACATCCATCCCCATACATACGTAGTTACAAAATTTTTTTTTCTTGTGATGAGGACTTAGCAACTTTCAGATATGCAATACAGTATTAACTATAGTCACCATGCAGTCAAATAGTTATTTTTTGTATTTTATCTAGGGTTTACATACTGTACATTACATCCCCATGACTTACTTATTTTATAACTGGAAGTTTGTATCTTTGGACCCCCTTCATTCATGTCATCCAGCCCCTTTCTCCCCCACTACAACCTCTGTCTTTGGCAACCACAAGATTTTCTTTTTATCATTGGTTTTCAGCAGGGATAGAGACAGCCAAGGATTGGGGCAGAGATTACACCGTAGATTTTGGTGTATTTCTCATTGTGGCTTCCTCCTTTCTTGGATTCCCTCCCCTCTCTCCAGCTTTTTATGTGCTCTGGCAGAACCAACTTTTTGCTCAAATCTTAAGCTGGTAAAACCGCAGCTTTCTGCTTGAGTTATAGCTCACACTGTATGGACCTGGGAGTGCCTTCAGCTGGAAGGCCTTATACCTTTGAATATCACCCCCTAAAGTTCCATTTTGTCGAAGATTGATGTCCCTCTACCGTGTTTCCCCGAAAATAAGACATAGCCAGGCCATCAGCTCTAATATGTCTTTTGGAGCAAAAATTAATATAAGACCTAGTATTATATTATATAATAGCTGGTATTATATTAATATTATATCTGGTCTTACATTAAAATAAGACTGGGTCTTATATTAATTTAAAATTTATATTAAAATAAGACCAGATATTATATTATATTTATTATATTATATATTTATTTATATATTTATTATATTATATCTGGTCTTATATTAAAATAAGACCGGGCCTTGTATTAATTTTTGCTCCAAAAGACGCATTAGAGCTGATGGTCCAGCTAGGTCTTATTTTCGGGGAAACACGGTAGTTGTGCCAGCTTTTTGTTGTTCTTTGGTGCTTTCAAATAGTAATTCTTTTGTATTTTATCTGGGGTTTATCATGTTTATCTGCAGAAAGGTTAGCTCTACCATACTCTGTTAACAGAACTGGAACCTCATATTATTTTTTGATTCTCCATTCATACCATGTTATTGATATCTGTCTGCTTTTGTATATTCTTCATTTATTGGAATACTACTCTTTTCACCATCTCCTGCCTCTACATACCACACTCCTGATAGTCTGCCAAGAGTCCAAGAGTCAGTTATTATAAGACTTTCCTTTTACTTCCCACCCCCCTGGTAGTATTGGTTTCACACACCCTTGGGGCCCTGCTGAACCCTATACATGTTTCATGCAATTTATTGGATGGCCCTCTTTTTGAAGGCAGGGATTTTGTTTCGTTAGACACATATTTGCCACTACAACAATGGTTCAAAGAATGACTGAGGATTCATTATTATTTTCTTTAAGTTCTTAGAAACACTTTTTCTTTAAAGTGCTTGAGGCATCTGACATTTTTTGATTCTTAGACAAGTCAAGTAGATTCTTTGTTCTTCTTTATTCTCCCTGAAAAATCCATGTTAAAAAGTTTTAAGTTTATGTTTTAAGTTTATTTTATGACTTTTTAGAAATGTGCATTTCTCCTTACCCTTTCAGCCCTATTTTTATTAGACCTTTCTCATGTATGAAAAGAAAAAAGGTCATATTTTGGGAAAACAAAACATTTGTTGAATATAAAGGATTTTGATTTCATATTAGGTGACATTTGACATCTTCCATAAAAACTTGATTTTTTGTTTAGAATTAGTATTGGAAATAGAAATCCTTTCTTTGAGTATTATTAAATTGGGACTTACTACTGAAATGATTTTGATTATGGCTTTAATGTGATAAGCCTTATCAAATATTTTAAGAATTTCCTGAAAGCAAAGATACTTTTGGTAACTTATAAGTACATTTGATTTATGAGACCTTGGAAAATTAATTTTGTTAAGTCTTTTTTGAAAGAAATAATTACCTCTTTAAGACACACTTGGCTTGTTTTGCTTCAGGAATTTGAGTTTCATTTCCAGTCTTTGACATTGCTATAATTCAGCTTTTTAATCATTTTAATGTTTCATATTTTATTTTTCACAGGTTTCGTTATATTATCCTGAAGCAGAAGTTTTTAGAAGCTTTATGTGTTAACAATGCAATGTCAGCAGAAGATGAGCCCCAGCATGTAAGATTTTTATTCCTGAAGGTTTGCGCCATAGTCTTGTTTCAGTCATAAGTATTTTATTCACTAAAACAAAAGATTAGTATCATGACTTTTGAAGTTTTTGAGCCAGGATGGGGCAAAATCTGCTCTTTTGTAGACGTAGTGTTTTCAGTCTGTAGTGAGTCTAAATTTGTTCTGTGATTTAGGCAAAGATGATAAATGAATGGCTGGTTGGTTGGAGAGTGTGTGCTTCTCACTTGTTTAAGGTGATTTAGGTAGCAATACATGTTTGACTTGATGACTTTACATCATTGCTTCTTTTCTCATCCCAGAAGTGAATTATGTTTACCTCCTCCTTCTGTCTATTTCCTTTGATCCACACGTGCTTTTTTTTATAAAACGTTTGTCTTTATGACAGTTTAAATTTAACGATACTCAATTCTTTTTGATTTGAGAGTTACTTTTAAAGTTTTATTATTAGTATTGTTGTATCTAAAACCAATAAAATTTTTAGTAAGTGCCAGTAAATGTTCAATGAAATAAACCAAAAGGATATTACAATGGGAACTTTCATATATAACAGAGAAATGTTTGCCAGATAATGATGTTTGTAAGTGGAAAGAACACTGGAATGTAAGTTAACAGACCTAATTTTTATTCTGTCTTTGTCACTAACTGAACTACTTTGGTTAAATCTGCACCCTAACTTTTCGTAAGATAAGAAGCTAGATTTTTGTAAGATATAGAAGCTAGACTACATAAACTCTGTGTGATTCCTTATGTCATTAAAAGCTTATGAATCTAAGATGATATTCACTATACAAATTCTTGTAATTATTCTCTCAGCTGAGCCTCTTTTTGTTCTGTCTCAGCACTGTTTTTGTAGTAAACAAACTATAGATGTTCCATTTTTTGGTTTGCTTTCTTTCCCCACACAAATTTTCCTCTCACAAGTTTGTGAATGGCTTTTGATTTTTGGGTAAGTTGGAGTGATAGCAATCTATATAAACAATTGAATATAGGTATGCTTCAGTTCTCGTTTCAGAAAACTCAGTTTTTCTTACTCTTAACAATTATACATTTGATAAAAAATAAACCTAAAAGAAATTATACATTTGGAAATGCTGGTGTTAAGCCTGAATTAGAACACTGTTTTCATAGATAAAAGTTTAATGTGCTAATTAATGGAAATATTTAATCTTTTTATTTTAGTAGTGAAAAACATTTTTGTTTCTGACTTGAAGGTGGTTAAATATCCTACAAATTATATGGGTATTCTGTGACACTAGTTTATCCTTTTGCAATGGAATAGTTAATGAAAGTTTGTAAACTTTCTTTGTATTTGAATGAACCACTCTCATTGTTTTCGTACCTCACAGCATCTCTCTTTATGGTGATCACTTAATTTTCTTACAGCTGGAATTTACAATGCAAGAAGCTGTGCAGTGTTTACATGCCCTGGAAGAGTACTGTCCTTCTAAAGATGATTACAGCAAGCTCTGTTTGCTTTTGACTTTGCCTCGTCTGACCAATCATGCCGAATTTAAGGACTGGAATCCCAGCACTGCACGAGTTCACTGTTTTGAAGAGGCTTGTGTCATGGTTGCAGAATTCATCCCTGCTGATAGGAAGTTAAGTGAGGCTGGTTTTAAAGCAAGTAACAATCGTTTATTTCAGCTTGTAATGAAGGGTCTACTTTATGAATGCTGTGTAGAATTTTGTCAAAGCAAAGCAACTGGAGAAGAAATTACAGAAAGTGAAGTACTTCTTGGCATCGACCTCTTATGTGGTAATGGTTGTGATGATTTGGATCTGAGTTTATTGTCATGGCTTCAGAATCTCCCATCTTCTGTCTTCTCTTGTGCTTTTGAACAGAAAATGCTTAATATTCATGTTGACAAACTTCTGAAACCCACAAAAGCCGCATACGCTGATCTTTTGACTCCTCTTATCAGCAAACTTTCTCCATATCCATCATCTCCAATGAGAAGGCCTCAATCAGCTGATGCCTATATGACTCGCTCTCTGAATCCTGCTTTAGATGGCCTCACTTGTGGACTAACCAGTCATGATAAGAGAATCTCCGACCTTGGGAACAAAACTTCTCCAATGTCACACTCCTTTGCTAACTTCCATTATCCAGGGGTACAAAACCTCAGTAGAAGTCTCATGCTTGAGAATACAGAATGTCACAGTATCTATGAAGAATCCCCTGAACGGTAAATATTTGCTCATAAAATAATGGGAAATTTCCACAAGTGTGAGATAATCTAATTGGGTGTGTGTGTGTGTGTGTGTGTGTGTGTGTGTGTGTGTGTGTGTATCTGTCTTAATGTTTAAGTCCCTTTAGTTGCAAGTTATTCCTTAAAACTTTACAAAGGTTTTTTTTTTGTTTTTTTTTGATAATTAAAATTCTGAGGTAAAAATCTTTATTTTTATTTTCGTTATTCTTTTGCTGGCTGTAAGGGCAATACGTGTGCATTGAAGAAATTCTGGAAAATACAGAAGAGTATAAATATGATAATTAAAATCCCACACAATCTCACACTTAGATGACCAGCCTTTTTTAAAATTGTGAATGTACCATATATATTTTCATATAATTTGCTTTTTTCACTTGATAGATTATGAGTACTTTCCCATATTCTTAAACATTTTTTGAGATCAGTGATTAATGATGAACATTTTTTTGAGATATAATTACTGTAACAATTTAATGACTATCATAATTGAATGACTATCATAATTTTACCTAATTCCTTATTGTAGAACAGCAGATAGTTTACACTTTTTCTCCTGTAGATAGTACTGTATTGAACATGTGTATATAAAAATCTGATTGTTTCCACTCATCTTTTTTTTAGTAATTTCTCATATATATGAAGGAAATGAGTGTTAAAGCCACCATTCAGTTTTTCCTTCGAAACTGTCATGAAATAATAATTTCATGATTAGCAGTTATGTATTTCAATAGTTAGGAAACTTCCTGCCTTGCTTTTCCTGGAAACTCATTGGGACATAGGGCTGGTTTCGTATACTCAGAGTTGATACTATGAAGTATTACTATTGACTGCAATAAATTTGTTTGTTTATTTATTAAAAGATTTTATTGGGGAAGGGGAGCAGGACTTTATTGGGGAACAGTGTGTATTTCCAGGACTTTTTTATTGGGGAACAGTAGTGTTTTTTTTCTAGGACTCAATCAGCTCCATCCAAGTCAGGTTGTTGACCTTTCAGTCTTGGTTGTGGAGGGCACAGCTCAGCTCCAGGTCCAGTCACCTTTGTTAGTTGTAGAGGGCGCAGCCCACTATCTCTTGTGGGAGTCAAACTGGCAACCTTGTGGTTGAGAGCACACACTCCAACCATCAGAGCCATCTGGGAGCTCAGTGGCAGCTCAGCTCAAGGTGCCATGTTCTATCTTAGTCGCAGGGGGTGCTGCCTACCATCCCTGTGGGAGTCGAACCGGCAACCTTGTGGTTGAGAGCACGCGCTCCAACCAACTGAGCCATCAGGCCACCTGGCAGCTCATTGACTTCATTCTAGTTGTAGAGGGCACAGCTCACTGGCCCATGTGGGAATCAAATCGCCAGCCCTGTTGCCCAGAGCTCGCGCTCTAAGCAACTGAGCCACCCGTCTGCCCCTGTAATAAGTTTGTTGAAAGAACACAAAAACTGAACCTTTTCCTGTTCACAGAGGATAGTTGGAGGCATTCTTTATTGGGGAAGAAGCACTGGACTCACGTTTCTGTTTCTGATTAAAGCAGGAGATCTTTAGTCTAGGCACAAAAATACAGAATAAACATACACAGAAGCGTTTTCTATTAAGTTGCTGTGAGTTTGTGTATTGTGTGTGTGTGATACTTTCTTTAAAGTTCCTTAAAGAGGAGGAATTCTAGGATCAGTTAAGTGAGGGGACTTCCTAAAGCTTAGGATGACTTCTTAAGGCATCTTATTGTTCTGTATCTCATATTATATAGAGATGATATCTAGTGATGAAAATGGATGGGTATAATTAATATAGGAGCATCCTATTATCTAAATCTCAACGGAATAGAGAGTCTTGAGCATTGGTAGAGACAATCTTAAACTTTTCTTGGACTTTCCAATCCCTTTAGAGAAAATTCTCATCAGGTGGGATGCTGGGCTTCAGTTATGGAGTAACTGCTGATATTCTTCTGAGTGAATAAGATGACAGGAGCTTCTTGGTCAGTATAATGAACAGCATGTTAGGACTTGTGCCCCAGTGAGACTGTCTTTATAAAGAAAAAAGATGCACAAAAATCCAGCCTAATATGACTCTGCAGGTGCTGTTGCCTTTGTAAAGACAGTAGAAATTGAGGGATGACTGGATAAAGGTGGAAAGAAGTGGAGTATAAGTTATTAGACGATTATAGGGAAAGCAGAGAGGTAAAATGCGACATGTCAAAAAGTAATGCATGTATCACTAGCTGAGCAGTAGCAATAACCCAGAAGACATCAGTTATGCCTCTGAAATTGGAACTTATGAGGCAAAGCAGTGGAGAATAATGAGTAGAAGTGGTTTTTGGAGTCAGACTTGGGTTTGAGCAATACCTTTGCCATTTATTAGCTGTGTGACCTTGGGACAGTTACTTACTCTCTCTGAGCCTCATGACCTTCTCTGTAAAATAGTGTGTTGACTTGCAAAGTGAAATAAAGCTCCTAACAGCGTGGCAAGCATGTGATTGGTGCTTAATAAGTACCAGTTTCTCCGCTTTGGAGTTCATACCCTTGGTAAGCAAAGGGCATCAAAAGGGCTGCTTATAACGTGCTATGGGAGAGCTACTGTGCTGTGGAAAAAGTATAAACATTTAGTTTGGAGAAAGTTTACCTTGTTTTAAAAAAACATTTTAGATGTAATTAAAAAAAATTTGGAAAAAAGGTCAAGGTGGCTGAATAGTAAAAAAAAATTGGGAAGCTCTATTAGATCAATTATATTAAAGATGCCACATGAAGGGACTCCTACTTGTAATAAGTGTTTGAAATCAGTATTCAGTTAAAAATATTTGTCTACTATGTGTCAGCACCGTGCTGCATCCCCGAGATACAATGATTGAGTTACTATGGTGAACAAGAAAATAAAACACGAAAGAAGGGTTTAAAAGGGAATGGATGGTATTTTGAAAGATATCTTTTCACTCAAACAGAAACAAACAAAATAGAAAGTCAGAAAAATCAGTTGAAATATGTAAGCTTTGGCTATTCAGTGTAATGATCTCAAAATTAAATGGGAAAACAAACAAAAAAACAAAACCCCCAACTATCTTTAGGCGTGGGCCAGCATTGGATTTGGACTCTAAAGATCTGGATTCACGTCCTAGCTTTATTTATTTGCTAGCTATGTAATTTTAGAAAATCACTTGTTTTTTGAATGTTTCCTCATCTGTGAAATGGGAGTTATAATCTATTTCACAGGTTATTATGCAAGTTAAATGAGAATGCATATGGAAGTAATAGCAAAATTAAATCAAGTTGCAAAAGTTAAATAAAAGTTGCAAAATTAAATCAAATGTTACTTTATGAAGGTCATTTTATTCTATCCCTATACAGTTAATAACCCTCACAAATTCTTTATGGACCTAAAAGGGGGCTTCTTATGGACATTAGCTGCTTACAGCACAGTCTGATAGCTGAAAACTCCTCCCATGTCTTTCTTCTTCCTCCTCTGGGTGACTTTATGTATGTGTGTTTAGGTACTTACACATATAGAGTGCAAGACTCCTAACGAATGGTGCCTGTGTGAAGATGACTCTCTAGCTCTGCTTTCCTTGGCCCCAGAGCTATATTTTGATATGTCTTATATACTTTTGCCTAGAGAGGCCATTATGAGGCCACCTCATAATCAAATTCCTTGAAGGCAAAGATCATTTTACTTTTGTATTTGTTCCCATGGTGCCTTGTACTATATAGGTAATGTGTGTAAATGTCTGTAGTATTCATCTTGGATGGTATTAAAATTTTTGAACAGTGTATAACTATGAACAGTAGAAATTGTTAGTGTTTAGAAGATATTAGGAACAATCTGATGTAAGATGTCAAACTTTCTAATTAGTATACATTAAAAATATTGGAAAGATGTATGCTTAGCTTTTATGTTAAATGCAAGGAAACCAACAAAATCTCAACAATTCTTAAAATTTTGTTCAAACATATTGGAGACAAAAAATAAATAATGTTTGGATAACAAAATCAGAGATTAAGAGTTCATAAAGAGATTTAGGCATTAGGTCGTCCAATCTATTATTCAGTATGTAGATGAAGCTGAGCCACAGAGAACGTCAGTGATTTCCCCAAGGCCACACATCTTATTTTAGATGGGAGCCCCTACCCTCCTTGTTTATTAATCCAGTGCTCATCCATTAGACATACATTCTATGTTTAAAAACTTACGTCGTGTACTTCAGAGAGGTAAGGAAAATCTGTTTTTGTGCATTTGATAAACATGTAAGCTAAGTGTTAATTGTTTTAAATTAAAATTTCTCTAACTGAAATATATTTTCCTTCACCTTCACCTCTTCCTTTTTGGTTTTTTTCACACCTTTTTGGAAGAAGTGATACACCTAGTGAGGCACAGCGACCTATCAACAGCGAAATCCTGGGCCAGAATTCAGTTTCTGAAAAAGAGCCGGCAAATGGAGCACAGAATCCAGGACCACCTAAGCAAGAAAAAAATGAGGTAATATTTACTACGCCCAGTGTTTTTTAGAGTTATTCTCTTTGTAAGAAGTAATAGTATTTGCTTGGATAGAATTTTAAAAGAATTTTCTGGTGTTTGGGAGTAGGAGAGAGAATATCTAGGTTTTCTTATTTGCTTATTTTCTTCCCTCTTCCTTAAGAAATATATGGCATTTTTAGTTGTCATTGTGTATTTTGGTATATTTTTAACAGGTGAATTTGTTAGCAATCTAAAATACCACAGTTGATATTAATCTTACATATTTCAGTATTCAAGTAATTGAACTCACATTAAACATGGATAGCTTGTATTTTAAAGATATACACTTTATATTTTACTGATTAGGTTTAATAAACAAGAAATTATGGCATTTTAAATATAAAATACTTTTAGCTAAGCTTTTAGAGTTTCAGATTATTTTTCTGTGGTGTTTTGGAAAGAAAATTGAAGTAGGATATAAATTTTTTTTTTTTAAAGATTTTATTGGGGAAGGGGAACAGGATTTTGTTGGGGAACCGTGTGTACTTCCAGGCCTTTTTTCCAAGTCAAGTTGTTGTCCTTTCAATCTTAGTTATGGAGGGTGCCATTCAGCTTCAAGTTGTTGTCCTTTCAGTCTTAGTTGTGGAGGGCGCAGCTCAGCTCCAGGTCCAGTTGCTGTTTTCTAGTTGCAGGGGGCGCTGCCCACCATCCCTTGTGGGAGTCGAGGAATCGAACTGGCAACCTTGTAGTTGAGAGGATGCGCTTCAACTAATTGAGCCATCCAGGAGCTCCGCGGCAGCTCAGCTCAAGGTGCCCTGTTCAATCTTAGTTGCAGGGGGCGCTGCCCACCATCCCTTGAGGGACTTGAGGAATTGAACTGGCAACCTTGTGGTTGAGAGCTCACTGGCCCAGTGGGAAGCGAACTGGCAGCCTTTGGAGTTAGGAGCATGGAGCTCTAACCGCCTGAGCCACTGGGCTGGCCCAGGATGTAAATTTTATCATATCATATGTGTGTGTATATATATATATATACATATATATATATATATATATGTATATGTATATATGTACATATATATATGATAAAATAGCATATATATATATATATATGCTACTGAGAAAGGGTGATTAGAAGGTAGTTTAATAAGTTGAATAAATTTTTTTGTTTGTTTTCAATTAAATATTAAGAATGAAGTAGAAAAATTACTATTAAAAATACAAATGCATATTTGTATCAAAGAGAACAGAACCCGAAAACACCAGGGGTGCCACAAAAATGTATTCAAGTGGACACTTTGGTCATTATTGCTCAAGCAGTAGTTCGCCATAATCAGAAATGTCTGGATGCTGATGGTGACCACTTTGAGCACCTCCTGTAATTGACAGAAGTCAAACGTGACTTGTATTCATCTTTTGTTATTGTTATATATTGAGTATTACAATTTTAATACAATTTTCCTTTCTTAAAACATTTTTTGGCACCCTCTGTATATGAAGCAAACATTGACAGAATTGAAGGGAGAAATAGATAGTTATGCAATAATAGTTGGAGATTTCAATACCCCACTTACAAAATGGATAGAACATCTAATCAAAAGATCAGTAGGGTATAGAGAACTTGCACAACACTGTAACAACTAGACCTAACAGACATCTATGAAACACTCCAACAATAGCAGGATACCTATTCTTCTCAAGTGCACATGCAGTGTACTTCAGGATAGAGCATATATTTAGGACATAAAATAAATCTCAGTAAATTTTAAAAGATTGAAATCATGCATCATATCTTCTCTGATTACAGTGGAATGAAACTGGAAATTAATAACAAGGAAAATTGGAAAATTCGCAAATTTGTGGAAATTAAATAACAGTCTTAACCAATGGGTCAAGGAAGAAATCAAGAAATTAGAAAATCCTTAGAGACTAATGAAAATGAAAAGAACATACCAAAACATACAACATTCCAAACCTATGGGATGCGGCAAAAATAGTAGTATTCAGGGGGAAATTCATAGCTGAAATTCCGGCCCGTGGCTCAGGCGGTTAGAGCTCCATGCTCCTAACGCCGAAGGGTGCCGGTTCAATTCCCACATGGGCCAGTGGGCTCTCAACCACAAGGTTGCCGGTTCAATTCCTTGGCAGCGCCCCCTGCAACTAAGATTGAACAGGGCACCTTGGTCTGAGCTGCCTCCCGGATGGCTCAGTTGGTTGGAGTGCATCCTCTCAACCACAAGGTTGCCAGTTTAATTCCTTGACTCCCGCAAGGGATGGTGGGCAGCGCCCCCTGCAACTAAGATTGAACATGGCACCTTGAGCTGAGCTGCCGCTGAGCTGCCAGATAGCTCAGTTGGTTGGAGTGTGTCCTCTCAATCACAAAGGTTGCCAGTTCAACTCCCACAAGGGATGGTGGACTGTGCCCCCTGAAACTAGAAAACGGCAACTGGACCTGGAGCTGAGCTGCACCCTCCACAACTAAGACTGAAAGGACAACTTGAAGCTGAATGGCACCCTCTACAACTAAGATTGAAAGGACAACAACTTGACTTGGAAAAAAGGCCTGGAAGTACACACAGTTCCCCAATAAAGTCCTGTTCCCCTTCCCCAATAAAAAAAAAAAAAGAAAAAAAGAAAGATCTCAAATCAGTAACCTAACTTTATGCCTTGAAGAACTATAAAAAGAAGAGCAAACTAAACCCAAAGCTAGCAGAAGGACATAAGAAAGATTAGAAGGGAGACAAAGTAGAGAACAGGAAAACAATAGAATCAATAAAACCAAAAGTTGGTTCTTTGAAAAGATCAACAAAGTTTTCAAGCCCTTAGTTAGACTGACAAAACAAAAGAAAAGAAAAAAGACACAAGTAACTAAAATCAGAAATGAAACTTGGGACATTACTATCAACCTTACAATAATCAGGATTATAAGAGAATACTATGACCAATTGATAACCTAGATGAAATGGATAAATTTCTAGAAACACACAAATTACCTAAACGGACTCAAGAATAAGTAGATAATCTCAATAGATCTATGATAAGTAGAGAGTTTGAATTAGTGATTAAAAGCCCCTGAATAAAGAAAAGTCCAGGATAAGATAACTTTACTGGTGAATTCTACCAAACATTTGAGGAAGGGTAATACTAATCCTTCTCAAAATCTTCCAAAAAGTATAAAACTCTTAGAAGAAAATATAGGCAAAAATCTTTATAACATTGGATTTTGTAGTGTTCTTGATATGATACCAAGAGCATGAGCAACAAACATAAAAAGTAATAAATTGGATTTCATCAAAATTTAAAATGTTGTGCACCAAAGGGTATTATCAAAAAAGTGAAAAAAAAAAACAGCCTACAAAATGGGAAAAATATTTGCAAATCATATATCTGGTAAGGGTTTAATATCTAGACTATATAAAGAACTACAGGCATACCTTGTTTTATTGCACTTCACTTTATGGCGCTTCACAGATAACTGTGTTTTTTACAAATTAAAGGTTTATGGCAACTCTGTGTCAAGCAAGTCCATCAGCACCAAAAAGATTATAACTTGCTGAAGGCTCAGATGATGCTTAGCATTTTTTAGCAATAAAGTATTTTTAAATTAAGGTATATACTGTTTTTAGACATACTGCTATTGCACACTTAATAGACTACAGTACAGTGTAAACAGGCATTGAGAAAGCAAAATTTCAGTAATTCGTTTTATTGCATTATTCGCTTTATTTCAGTAGTCTGGTACCAAACCCATGATATCTCCAAGGTCTGCCTGTACTACAACCCAACAACAACAGAAAGACAAAAAATCCAATTTTAAAAAGGAATTGAATAGACATTTCTCCAAGGAATATGTACAAATGACCAATAACCACATGAACAGATGCTGAACATCAATAGTCATTAGGGAAATGCAAATCAAAACCCAATGAAATGTAACTTCGCAACTACTGGGATGACTAAAATCAAAGCAGTGGAACATAACAAGTGTTAGTGAGGAAGTGGAGAAATTTGAACCTTCAAACATTGCTGGTTGGAATGTAAAATGGTGCAGTCACTGTGATGTGGTGGTACCTCAGAACGCTAAACAAAGAATTAACCATATGACCCAGAAATTCTACTCCTAGGTATATACCCCAGAGCATTGAAAGCAAGGACTCACGAGATATCTATTCATCCGTGTTCATAGGAGCATTATTCACAGTCGCCAAAAGGTAGAAATAACCCAAGTATCCACCCACAGATGAATGGATAAACAAAAGTGGTCTATCCATACGTTGGACTATTATGCAGCCATAAAAGGGAATGAAATTCTGACATATGCTACACCACAGATGAACCTTGAAAACATGTTAAGTGCAATAAAGCCAGACACAAAAGGACAAGTATTGTATGTTATTTATATGAAAAAACTAAAATACGCAAATTCAGAGACCAAAGTAGAATGGGGTTTGGGGAAGGGGGAAATGGGGTGTTATTGCTTAATGGTTACAGATTTCTATTTGGGGTTATGAAAATGTTTGTAAATAAATACTGATGATGGTTGCACAACATTGTGAATATAATTAATGGCACTGAATTGTACACTTAGAAATGGTTACAATGGCAAATTTATATTTTACGACAATGAAGTTTTTTTAAAAGGACATATAATTTTGTCTCCGTCATTACTATACGTTATGAAATAGAGGAGGATCGTTACTATTTCCTGGAAAAGGAAGACAGTTTTAGCTTTAGTTAGCTGTATGAAGGTCTTGATTAAGCTTGTTGTGTTGGCCAAATTTAGAGATGATTATTTTGTTCTTCCAGGGTAGCCCTGGTTTGTATGATCCCGTGTAATATAACCAGACTCCGGCCTGGCAGAGGACTGTTTCTTTACCAATATTGGAATTCACTTAAATATTTAAGTCCTATAAGTTTGGGTGCTATAGATTCTTTTAGAAGAGTTAAATAGGAATGTTGAGACTGCTAAGTTTCACAGCCATTTATTCCACTTTATTGTGAAAGGCCATTGAAAATCCTAATTAAAGTTTTGTTTTTGAGGAAAATTTTGTAAGTTTCTGTCTAGCATAATCTACCCGATTAAGTGTGTTGGATAAGGTTAATATTGTGCTTATTAAATATTAGTACAGTCCTTGAGTATTTTTTTCGAGTAATATAGATAAGATTTGTATTAGTCTTTATCTACATTATTTTCTTTAACCATGTCCCCTTTGTGACCACTATAATTTGTACTTTTATTAGGGATAAGTCAAGCATCCAGGATGACCATTCATTTTGGCCAGTCTCTTGCTATGGAATAAAGCAAATTAACTGATCTACTTGACTATTAAGACTCATAGATACTATGTTATTTTTCAAAGAGCAATATATTACATATTTTCTAATTGTTAAACATAGCTATGTGTATATTTTATTCAGCATTTATACAAGTTACTGTTGAGTGGGGATATATTCAAATAGTCTGTTCAAATATATTTTTCTAATTTTTTTAAGCTTCGAGATTCAACAGAACAATTTCAAGAATATTATAGGCAAAGATTACGTTATCAGCAGCATTTAGAACAGAAGGAGCAACAGCGACAGATATACCAACAGATGCTGCTTGAAGGAGGTGTGAATCAGGAGGACGGCCCTGATCAGCAGCAGAATCTTACTGAACAATTCCTTAGTAGGTCAGTCTTCTAGTCACTTTTTAACATGTAAAGAATTATTTAAAAGCTATTAGAAGCATGTAATAACTGCTACTTTCCATGTATAGTTTGACATTTTAAGGCTTTGTGTTTCAAATAATGTGGAAGTACATAGTATCTTCCAGTCACAGCATTCTGAGACCTTTCACATCTAAGCAAGGAGAGCAGAAGTGTGGTGGAAGCAGACTGCCAGGTGGGCCCAGCCCTGTGCCAGGGTAGTTGAGAACCTGTGGGAAGTCACTTAGCTTCCTTTTGCTTCTTCTCATCTACTTCACAGGGTTGCCATGAAGGTTAAATGAGTTACTAGATGTAAAGTGCCAAGAACAGTACCTGGCATATAGTAAGCACTATATTAAGTGTTATATTAAGTTTTTTAAAATTATTTTGAGTGCTTATACTTCAACATTCTTTTGAATTCAGTGTATTAAAATGATTCTGTTTTTTTTCTTTCCCATTCTTCCACCTCCCCCCACCCCAACTCCGGTTCAAGCTGTTGTTTCCCAGTCTAGTTGTGTAGGACACAGCTCCCTGGCCCATGCTGGTGTTATGAGCCTTGAGCTTCTGAGGCAGTCGGTCGCCAGTCATCAGTTGGCCGCTCACGGCAGCTCTTGCCAGCTGCCGGCCACTCACGCTGGCCACCGGCCACTCATGAAGGCACACGGTAGCCCACGGCAGCACATAGCACCCCATGGCAGCACTCAGCAGCTCACGCCAAACTCCCGCTGCTTACGGCAGCCCTGCTCCATGGAGAGCTGTTGTTCACAATCTTAGCTGTAGAGGGCGCAGCTCACTGGCCCATGTGGGAATCGAACTAACAACCTCTGGGTTAGGAGCACCGCGCTCCAACCACCTGAGCCACCGGCCGGCCCTAAAATGATTCTTTCTTATAATCTCTGTCAAAACTCACACTGTCAAAACAGTGTGAACTTATATTGTTTTGAATTACAGGAGGTGTGTGTGTGTGTGTGTATAATATATATATAATATGATGGTTTTTAAATTAGTAAACTGGAATATGTGTATTTATATGCACAAGGGTTGGAAGATTAAATGAGTTAATACATATAAAATTACTTAGAATAATTCTCGACATAGAGGAAGTATGCCATAATTGTTGGCTGTCATCACAATTATGATTAGGCAATGCAGTGGTAGCTGTCAGTTCTTTACTTGGTTCAGTAATATTGGAAGTAATCTGCTTGACACTGAGGCTTGTGCAAGGCAGTGCTCCTGAAGTTTATCCTGCTTATAAATTGTCACACAAGGAATGTTTATAATGGTAATCTAAAGAGTCTAAGTAGGCCTCTGAGTATTCAATTTGAAGATGGTTTTCTTATCACCTCTGATTAAATCAGTGGTTTATCAGAATTTTCCTAATTTGATGAATTGCCGCTTCTAGTCCTTGGATCTCTTCTTCTTGTCCATAAAAGTCATAGTTGCAGTTGACTCCCTGACCATTTTTAAGTGAAAGTGGATATCTAGCATGAAATCAGAAGATGAAGTGGAAAGGTTCTGTGATGCCAGTAGCGGTACTCCTCAGAAAACAAGTGAAACTGTTTTTTCTTCCTTTAAAGACAATTATAAATAGGATTAAAATTATTTCTTGGAATTTAGGTTCTGTTTAGAGCATAGTTGTTGTTTAACAGCTATTCTCCATTTCATTAGAGATCAGAATTTAAAATTACATTAAAAGGTAAGTATGTTATAAAAATCCGTGGGATAACCAGGCCTATTATAAGTATGAACGGATGTTTATCCTAAACTTTGTAAGTTAGTTTCACATAAATTCTCTGTTGTTCTCTTAACTTTTTCTGATGTATTTTGTTTTTTAACCATTTAATATACTTTTATTCAATTTATTTTCTAGGCCCTTAAGTTTTATGTACCTGAGCCTGTATGGGGACTTGAACGTACTTGACTAATACCAAGGACCAACTGAATAGAGATAGAATCTATAAATTAAAATATGCTTTTTGCCCTTATTGTTTTATTCTTCCAAATAGTTCTAGCAGCAGAGCTATTTTCCAGATTTAAATTCTGCTTCTCCTTCCAAGAGGAATAGAAAGAGGAAGAGAAATAAGAGCTGTGTTATATAGATCTTATTGAAAAAAAATCAACTAAAGCATGATAGGATTTTTATTAACAGTACTGTATCACTACTTTATACCTCTAGATATTTTGTTTCTATTAGTACTGGTAATTGGCACCACTGATTTGGCATTTATTATAGGCGTATTCTGCCCCTCCCTTATCCTCTTCCCCTTTTAGAGAGTCAAAATGATATGTTAGCATTTTAGACTATTTATGTTTAGCATCTACCTAATTTATTTGACCTCATACTTTTTTTTTTATAGGAAGCATTTCACAGGGTTAGTGTTTCATAGAACAATATTTTGGAAATGCTGCCTATTTAAAATTTTTAACTGATATTTAGTAATGGCTGCCCATTTCTTTAATACTATTCAACTACTCTTTTAAAGTCTTTTTAAAGCCTTAAACACACACACACACACACACACACACACACACACACACACAATAATGTTAGAAAATAGAGTGAAACACAATATCTCTTGGTAATCATACCCCTGTGTAGTCCTCGCTCATAGTATTGAATCCAGGCTGGAGAGAGCGATGCTGGGCCTGTGCTGGGTCTAAATCTTAAGAAAGCCTGGCAGCTTCCTCTTTGTGTCCTTTGGAGCCCTGAATCCAACAGAAGGAATCAGGCTACTGTGATATAGAGGGAAGGGCCATGAAACTAACTTGTTTTGCCCCCTGTGTTATCTCCCTAGTGTCTGGATCAGAGTCTGGCAAATAGTCTTTGTAGAATGAATGAATGTGTGAATCATAGGGATGCCCCTTGATTTTGTCCCATCATGGCCCGCTCGTGTCATTTATTTCCTAGTTGACATGGTATTACTAGACAGATGAAATGAAAAAGGCTTGTTTCGTTTTGTTGGTGAGAAATTTTGGTAGTGGTGATATTTTTATTGACTATTTTGGGAAATTAAGTTTTAAAATAAAAATTAAACCAAAGTTATATCAGAGAAGAAACAGATTTTTTTTCTATTTTTAAGGTAAAAGGTATTTAAAAAGTTGGTGATACCCATTATGCCTATTTCCTTTACAGTGGTATACTGTAGGAAAATGTGGATCTTCTTTCAGTATCTTGGTTATGTCTTAAGCTGAAGATGGTAATGTTTTAGTACTAAACTGGCCAGAGATTCTATATTATATGTGCATTTATTTATTTAGCTTCTAAAACTTTTAATCTTATATACGTTAGGAATGTGATTAAGGTTTTATTTTAATATAATTACATTGTTTTTAGGTCCATTCAGAAGCTTGGTGAATTAAATATTGGAATGGATAGCCTTGGCAATGAGGTCTCAGTGCTCAACCAGCAATGTAATGGGAGCAAAAGCAATGGATCTACTAATTGTTCTGCAATTAGCTTTGCTACACCACCCCAAGATTCTAGTCAGAGAGTAACACATGATTCTTCAAATATCCACACAAGTACTCCTCGTAATCCTGGAGCAACAAACCACATACCTTTTCTTGAGGAATCACCTTCTAGTGGAAACCAAATGTAAGTGCTTCACTTTGTAAAACTTGGAAATAGTAAGTTCCTATTAATGAATAGAAGTATAGACATACGAACTTCGCTTTGGAGCCTTACAAATGGTTTGGAGCTCTTTACCTACCAAGTTTTTTTTTCCTAATCTGCCTTCATTTATCTATATTCTCTTCTACTAGCCTGTAAGTCTTTTCATAGTCTTTACTCCCCTATTTTTCTTTTTGTTTTCTTACCACCACCAAGACAATCTAGTTTTTAATAAACCATCTTACTCAGAGATCATATAGTTTTAGGCTTTATCTTCTCCCTGATTTTCTTTTTTCTTGCCATTGGTACCTTTCAACAAATAATGGTTTGATTCACAGACTTCCAGGGCACAGGGTGGAATGATTGCAGCAAGATAGTCTTGGCAGTGCTGGCAGTTACAGCAGTTGGAGACTTCTTGCATATTTATGTTTTCACTAGTCAGGGAAAATTTTTTTATCTTGCTATCATTAGTAAACAAGTGTTAATTTATGCAGTGGGAATAGCGAAGGAGCACTTTCTTCATCTACACTTCACATTAAACACCTTCGAGAGTGGTTCATTTGAAAATGCATAACTTGCTTTTGGCATTTGGGATGCCTATAGGAAATCAGCTTTATAAATTTAGAATCAAAAACTAGTTTTATACTTCAGAGCATAATTTTATCTAATATTTGCTTATTTATTACAGTTCCTATAACATTTGTTTTGTGTACCCCTAAAAGAACTCAAATTTTAAAATTAAATTTTTATCTTTATCACAATAATATACACACATGGTTTAAAAAGACAAATAGCACTTCAAGGCTTAATATAAAACAGAATCCCCTGATTTCCGGTCAAGATGGCAGAGTAGGAAGCATTCCAATATATTATTATGCATTGTTGACAAAATAACAAAATAACATGGAATCCCTCATCTTACCCATCTTTGTCCATGATTTCTTCATCCAGTAGGCTGCCATTTTTCAACCCAGTTAGTAAAAAACATCAGGTACTTGCTCTTTTCCTTTTTTTTTCCCTTCGGGAGACATCTCTCTAGTATCACTCGTGCTTCAGTTTATAGCCATTGTTTCTAGGCCATTTTGTTCAGGCCTAGAGAATCCTGGGACTTCACCATTCTCTTGGGAATTTTATTTGTCTCTTCCCTCTATTGGATCCCTGTTTTCAGGGTCTCATGTAGTTTTCTGAAAAGGAGTACGACAGAAGTGAGGTTTCTGAGATTTTTGCATGTCTAAATATTTCACATTTGATTTGTTAGCATAGCTGAGTATAGAATTCTAGGATGGAAATAATAAACTCTGAGGAGAGTTTCAAAGGCATTGCTACGTGTTTCCGTGTTCTTGTTAAGAAGTCTGATGCCATTTTCACCTGGTCCTTTATATGAGGCGGGATAATTTTTCAACTTTGGAATTTTTTAGACTTTTCTTCCCTGATGTTCTAGAACTTCACTATGACATACATCAGAGTGTGTATACATCAGAGTTTCCTTCATTTTGCTGGGTACTTTTGAGGCCCTTTTAAACTGGAAACTTAAGTTCTGGGAAATTGAAAAAAATGTTATTTAGCAATTTCCTCACCTCCATTTTCTATTGATTAATTTTTTTCTGCTACCGTATTTTTATTTTTTGAGCTCTTTCTTATTCCCTAATTTCCCTTAAAGTTTTTTTTATAGATTTTTTTCTTGTTTCCTATATTATTCCTTCTTATATCTCTAAGAATTTTAATTATATCATTGTAGCATTTGTTTCCTGAATTGCCTGTCTTCTTGCAAATTCTTTTTGTTTGTTTGTTTTAGTCTCTGAGTTTTATCTAGGAGGCTTTCTTCAAGTATCTGGAAATCTTTTACAATCTGTGAAGAGTCAGGCATTAAAAAAATGCTGACTGGAAAGAAGGTCTATATATATGGATGGATCTGTCTACCTGTTGGTCTCTCAAAAAAGTGATAAAGTAGAAACATTGTTTTATGGTGGGACCCTCAACTGTCAGTTTCTGTTAGCCTTTTCTCTTGGGCCAGATAATTTTCCTGAACACCAATCTAAGTTCATGGCTAGAGGGGGATTTAAGCATAGCAACCAGGATTGTGGTACTTGACATCTCACTGTAAAACTTCTGGACTTTGACTTATTTTCCTTTCCAGAATGGCTTCTCACTCCTTCCTTACAACTATGCTTGGTGTTACTGAATCCAGAGCCTCTTAATAAATGGCTCCAGAGAGTAACTTTGATTGGAAATAGGTCATTTGCCAAAAAAAAATAATATTAGAGATTGAAAGGATAAATTAATTGAGTTTCTGTTTTGATATTCAGAATAAACTTTATTTGAATTTCTGCTCACACAGCTCATCAGAACATTTGGTCATTAAACCACCTTTTGGAGATTCTCCAGGCAATCTATCAAGGTCAAGAGGGGAAGAGGTAATACTTTGGGGAAGAAGGTTTCAGTGTTTTTATATATACTTGCAAAGTTTGCTAAGGAATTCTCAATTCAAAGAAAGGACCAATGTTGGAAATAGTCATTATTGTTAATGCCGGTATTTATCTCAAGGTAGTTGAGCTTTCACTAGGCTACGTGAAGAGGTTGCCTCAGAAAGCACATTTAAGAGTATTCATTCATATCAGTGGCCCAGTGGAGGTCTTGGTGCGTGACTTGGGGCTGTGCACTACTCTCTGAACCCTGTGATTGACTGTTCAGTTATTATTGATATCTCCTGTGGGCTTCTCATCAGTGTGCCTGCTTTTTGCTTTGGAATCAGACATCCTTCCCTAACTAGTATACAGCTTTACTCTTATTTTCTCTAGTTTCAATTTTAACCCCATAGACATAGTGGTTATTTCAGAGGCTTATGGGGTCAACCAGCTAACATAAATGAATAAGTTGACTATTTTTGTGAGAAGCACATAGGAATATTTGTCCCTTGCACAAAGAAACATGGTTGCCTAGTGTTTCCAGTTCTTTTGATTTCTAAGAGAAGCTGGAACTGTAGATTTTTATGTGAACTCTATTTTTAAAATGACAACAAATTAAAACAATTTTAAACCCACTGGAGAAGAGCAGTAAAGTTTATTTGTTGCTTTGCCACTTCTGCCATAAAGCAATTAATAGTAGTAATTATTATTAATATGCTATAGTCCATTCTTACCTACTCATGCTATTCGTTTGGCAAACGGTCATATTTCTTTATATGGATTATTAGAAAAATATAACATGTCTAGTCAAATACATTCATATGAATAATATAACAATTTAATTCAATTATACAAGACAAACATGATGTGGCATATCAGGTTGACTCCTTCCTCCCGCCTTAAGGATGTATTGCATGAATACATAACAGTTTGGGTAGGGAGAGGCATACTCTCTTCATTGATACATAGTTGTAATACTATGGATCCTAGAGCTCTCAGGATACAACCAGAGGTAAAGTGGCTTACCTTTGTGTATGCACTTGACATTCATACTTCACAAAGACAGGGTTTGGTTGGGTCTGTTGACTACTCTCAGTCTGGATGTTCTTCCAGGGCCAGTTATTCCTGGTCAGGATAGCAGAGTGGGTTCAAATGACACCCATAGCAGGAGACACCAAAGCTTTTATGCAGAACTGCTTCAACTTGCCTTCCTTAGAAGAGGGCTGTGGGCAGACAGACAGGTTGACAGTTTAAAATAAAAATGAGGTTCAAATTAAATGTTCTGATTAAAATAATTTTTACAATTTTAAAAAGGATATTTTACAATTTCAGTTTGAAATATTAAAGTATTGATTGCTGGAGATAATGTCAATTTTTTTTTTTTTTACCCTAAGTGTACTAAGAACAGTCCTTTATACTTCCTACTTTTAGAAACACAAATAATGTTGTTTTTGTAAGAACTATATATGTGGGCTATTTCTTTTTCATTGACGGTTAAAGAGAACTTGATATGGAAATGTGTATTATACTTTGTCATAGTGAAGAAAAACTTGAATTTCTGTAACCTGTCTGAGCTTAGTTTAGCAGTGAGGAGTAAAAAATGGAAAAATCGGAGTTAATTGGGTTTGCCATTTAAAAGAAAATATGATTGTAGGTAACAAACATAAAGTGATAAAGTGAATAGTACAGGTTCAAATTAATTTAAAATGGGGTAAAGGTGAATTCTTTCAAATTCATTTTTTGCATCGGATGACTTTCATGTTCATTCTTTCCATAGGATGACAAATCGAAAAAGCAGTTTGTTTGTATTAATACCCTAGAAGACACACAGGCTGTTAGAGCAGTGGCTTTTCATCCAGGTGGTGGTTTATATGCTGTCGGTTCAAATTCAAAAACACTGAGAGTATGTGCCTATCCAGAAGTAATTGATCCAAGGTAAGGATAAATGGTTTGTACTGCCATTCTTGCTTTCGGTTTTAATTTAGTTATCTTTGTTGCTTTTTCAGAATTGCCATTCAGCAGTGTTTAATTTTCACGTCTGTTTATTAAGCTTTTTAATTTTTATTTTCAGTGCTTAGGAAATATACATAAGAATTATTGATTAAAATGTTTTCAGTTAGGCCATTGTTTATTTAGCTCTAATTTTCCTTATTTCCTTGGCTTTTGTATTTTGTTTTTTTAATCTTAAAAATTCCTATATTCCAGTTAAATTACATAAGATAAAGTAATGCTAGTTATATACTTTGAGAAAATAAAAAAATTTCTTATAATAATAGCTTCAAAGAAGTATTAGGTTGCATTATATGAAATTGCTGATATTTGACCATTTTGACATACAAAAATTCCATTTTCGGTTGGTCAACCTAACTATGATTTTACTTCCTTTTTAACAGAGTATGGGATTTGAAAATAAAGCATATGTCTTTAAGGGCATATGTCACTAAAAATGGGCATATGACCTTATTAGGTATATGACTAATTCTTTAAAGTTACTAAGAAAGCATACAGTTTATGTATATAACCTCACAGAAAACTGAATTTGAACTCCTTACTCTTTGATTAGGTACTCTTTTTGTCAATTTACTTGTGAAGGCTTTTACTATCAGAATAAATCAGCATAATAAAGACCATGAGCTATTTGGTAGATTTTGTGATTAGAGAAATGAATTGCACAAAAGGAATAGTTTTCATATCATTAGACAGAAATACCCAAACAAAACAAGCCACAAATTTTTAAAAATTAAGTATAAAAAGCAATACATGCTATCTATGTTTTGGAAATTTTTTACAACTCTTAAGTCATTTTTATTATAATCCTAGTTTGGAGAACAGGGGGGTGACAATATTTATTTATTTGCATTTTTTTTTGGTATCTGTATCTGAAAGCAGAAATTTAGGCTTTTGCACTGAAGTAGCATTTAAATGTTGGGAAAGGGAATAGGGCTCATGCTAGATGATAGTAATATAATTTATTGGTGCTCATTAATGTTAGTTAAATAGGAATACATGAATGAACACAGGCAGAATTCCAGATCAAGGAGTGGAAAATAGCAGTAATTATGGAGACAGAGTCAAAGACTTGTATGTTTAGGGTTAACCTGACCTTAAGTTAACTGTTTCTCCTTTTTGTATTTCTTATGCTGGCACAGATGTTTCATAGACTTCATGAAGAAAGTGATTTTTATGAAAATAAATTTAATTAGTGGATTTTGAGCGCCTATGTGCTAGGTACTATTCTAGGGTTTGGGGACAGTTGTGATTAAAGGAACACGTTCTTTGACTTTATGGAACTTCTGGTTTAGTGGGGAAGATGGATATTATGCAAATAAACATACAAACAAATATAATTATACATTGTGTTAGGTGTTGTGAAGAAAAAGTACAAGGTGCTATTAAGTAAAACGGGGATTTGGAGGACTGGGGAGTCAGAGAAAGGCCTTTCTGAGGAAGATGTATAACAGCTGAGTTCTGAGGATGAGGAGAACCTAACCAGGTGAAGAGAAGGGAGAAGGTAGTAAACCAAAGGGCACATGAAGTGAGAAGGAGCTTGGCTTTTTGAGGAACCAAAATAAGTTCAGATTGCCTGGAGTATGATGAGTTGGATTGTGATGAGGCTATAGAGATAGACATGCAGAGCTTTATAGTCATTTTGTGTTTTATCCTGGGTACAGTGGGAAGCCGCTGAAAGTTTTGAGCAGAGCAGTGTTGTGAGCTAAGTATATTTTGAGATGATCACTCTGGCTGTGGGTCAGATGGCAGTAAGAGTGGATGTTAGAAAAGGAAGGAGGCTCTTGTCATTGATGGCTAGCGTAATGGCAATAGAGATGGAGCACAATGGATGGAGGGAAAATCCATTTAAAGAAAGAATCAGTGGACCTTAGCGGTGAATTGGATATACAACTGAAAAGAGAATCTTTCGATCTCATCTATTTTCTAGATAAATGGTAAGCACCTTCTGGGCATTGGAGATTTAGCAATCTTTTTTCTTGGTTTTAAAATTTTCTTAATTATGAAAAATTTGAAGGATACACGAAAGTAGAGACTAGAACACTAAAAGCAGTAGTTGTCAAAGTTTTTGTCATATTTGCTGTGTCCTTCTTGTTTGCTTAAGTAGTTTAAGGTAAATCCTTTCACCCTTTAGGATGAGTCTTCAAAAACATGTACAATTTCTTACATAGGCTTGATGTTATCATTATACCTTACTGTAAGTGGGTTGTCATGACAATATGTGCCCCTGCCGGATTTTAAACTCTGGATCAAGCTCTTGCCTCCTTTATTTTTTATCCATCCTTCTACGCCAGGCAACTGCTCATATTATATGTTTAATATAATGTTTATTGAACTTTTTGAGTTTGCAAGCATTCTTTTTTTTTTTTTTTTTTTTTTTACATTTTTATTGGGAATATTAGGAAACAGTGTGTTTTTCCAGGACCCGTCAGCTCCAAGTCAAGTCATTGTCCTTCAGTCTAGTTGTGGGGGGCGCAGCTCAGCTCCAAGTCCAGTCGCCATTTTCAATCTTAATTGCAGGGGGCGCAGCTCACCATCCCTTGCCAGAATTGAACCAGCAACCAAGAGCTCACGCTCTAACCAATAAACCATCCGGCCGCCCCTGCAAGCATTTTTAACTCTTTTAAAATTCTTTTGTGTTAAAATCCCTGAAAAATATGTGAAATGGAGGTTTTAAGAAAAATACCGTGTTCCCTATGTGGTCTGAAATAAGAGTCAGATTAGTATAATGATTTATAATTTTACTTTTGGATTTTAAAAATACTTTAAATTTATTTCATCTGAGATGTTGAAAATTGTTATTAACATCTTGTCTGATGCTCTTTTTGCTCCCTCCCTCAAGAACAACCATCATAGAGAACTTCATTAACTTTAGCAAGCAAAAAATTGAAGTGTCTTTCTGTAATGTTTCTTTTTAGTACATATGACACCCCTAAGCAGCCAGTGGTGCGTTTTAAAAGGAATAAACATCATAAAGGATCCATTTACTGTGTGGCATGGAGTCCTTGCGGACAGTTATTAGCAACAGGATCAAATGACAAATACGTCAAAGTGCTGCCCTTCAATGCAGAGACTTGTAATGCAACAGGTAGGGCCCAAGTGTGCAAGCAGTAGCTCACCAGTGGATGTTTATGTTTCCCCATGTTGTATTTCTGATAAATGTCTGTACTGTTTCTAATAACATCTAAAAATACAGCCTTAAGAAGAATTTTGTTTGCATTCTAATTGCTTAGTTGCATTAATGAGGCATTATTCTTTTTTAATAAGTTCTTACAGGTCGCCAGGTTGTGTCTAATCCTGGGGAAATGACTGTTACCAGAAAAATAACTTTTAAACAACTACCAGAATTTTATTAGTGTATGTTTTCTAGAGAGTATCTGTCTTCTCTTTCACTTTCTGTGGGGTAAAAGACAAGAAGGTCAACTACATGTAGCTCTGTTTTAGAGATGATGATGTCTGAATCAGTATTTTGATTTCTTGAAGTTCTTCTTTGCTCAGTAAATGAAATTGATTATAATACCAATCCCTAAATGAATATATACTTCATACCACTCTACCTTATTCTTGGTCAATTCTGAGGCAGTTTAGCAATCTCAAATTATCACAGTAAATTGAGCAGCATCTTTTTGTTTTAATTCTTATTGCTGTTTCAGGACCAGATCTGGAATTTAGCATGCATGATGGGACAATTAGAGACTTGGCATTTATGGAAGGCCCGGAAAGTGGTGGAGCTATTTTGATAAGCGCTGGCGCAGGGGACTGTAATATTTATACAACCGATTGTCAAAGAGGACAGGGCCTGCATGCTCTGAGTGGACATACAGGTATGTGTATCGGTCTCAGTGGCTGTCTTTCCTTTTGATTCAACCTGTGCTTTTCCCCTTCTGCATTTCATGAATGGGATATATTTCATGAAACCGGATTTCTTCAAGACAGGAAATTTTTCTGTCAGAAATTAAATTGTGAACTTTAGTTGACAACACAGTAATGATAGGTTCGCTGTGTTAAATCCTTTACTTTATACACATAATTCCTTAATTTAATCCTCACAACGACTTTATGAGGCAGAAAGTTTTATCTCTATCTTATCCATGAAGAAAGCGAAAGTTGAAAAAGCAAAGTGACTTGGCTAATATCTTATGGCTAAATGTGGCAGAACTGAGATATAACCCCAGGTCTATCTCATCCAAAGCTGGTGATCTAACCCCACAGTCCTGTGTTTCCTCTGTGGAAAATTTACCATAATTTCAAATGAAAATGTTTTTTAAGTACTAATATGAGGTCCTAAAACACTGAATCACCAATGTATATATGTGGAAAATCTCTACCACATAGTACATTTGATTAACCAGACCATGGCATGCACAATAATAAGGAGTACTTAGCTTTGAATGTGTTTTAGAAAAGTACCATTCCATGTTAATAACTGAGTGTATGATCTTTAATAGGCCATATTTTAGCACTTTATACCTGGAGTGGCTGGATGATTGCATCTGGTTCCCAAGATAAGACTGTTAGATTCTGGGATCTTCGAGTACCAAGCTGTGTTCGTGTTGTTGGCACAACATTCCATGGAACTGGTAGGTTTTTCTAGAATTTAAATGAATTTTGATGAGGAAGAAACTTTATAAACTGCACTCACCTATGTGTTCTCCCCTGCAACATATATGTTAAAAAAAGAAAAAGAACAATAGTAAAATAACTGCTTGGTATTTTCATGGAGTACTTTAAGTTGTTCCAAAAACGCTTTCATCTGTTACTTTATTTGTAAAAATAATATTCAGCTTAGGAAACCGAGGCCCAGGGAGATTTATATCTTGCCCTAATTATTCTGTTAGCAGGGCCATTTAGACCTTGGTGTTAATAATTATATTTTGTTTTATTTGCTTAGTTTCTATTCACTTATCTTGAATTTATCTCTCAACTGTCCCCTTAGTTGTCCAAATTATGTTTGGCCCCTTTTCTCTCCTTTCAAAGACTTCAATTTTTGGTCATCTTCTCTCTTTTGCAACATTAACGTCTCTTTGTCTACCAGATCTCTCCTTCTGTGCTTCTCTCCCATATATACAAACATTTTATAGAATTGGCAATGCCCCAAAGTTTCTTTGTTGACCTCCTAATCCCCCTCCCAGTTCTGCCCCTAATATTTTGCTCCCTTTCTTACCCAGATGTCTCAACAAAAATCTCTCCTACATACACTGTTTTCATTTCCTCACCCTCAGTCTTCAGCCTACCCCAGTCTGTCTCCTGCCACAACCCCTCTAACAAGAGCTGGGTTTTCAAGATCACCATTAACCTTCATGTTGTCAAAACATTTTCAAATCCTCATTTGACTTCAACTCTCAGGGGCGTGTAAGAGCTGACCTCTTCCCCTTTTCTTCTGGGCGTTCTACTCTTCTTTTACCTTTCTGGAGAACTACTCCTTTTCTGGCTCTTCCTCCTCTGCTCAACCTCAAATTTTGGCAGGGACTAAAGTCCCAGGGTACAGAACCTGTGTCTGCTTTCTTTCTCTAGGTGAGTACATCGTACATCGATTCCCCCAGCTTTAAGTATAACTTGTATGCTGATACGAGTTATACTTAAATTTTCATCTCTAGTCCAAACTGCACGTGCAGGCTCGTATTTGTAACCCACCTACTTGACCTCTCCTTTTGGATATCTCACAGGACGTCTCTCACTTTCCATGTGCCAAACAAAACTATTGAATCGTGACCTCTCCCCTCAAATGTAAACTGCCCCAGACTTCCTCACCTACGTAGTCCCACCCACCCACTGTTCATGCCAGAAACCCTGGAGTCTCCCTGGACCCACTCTCCAGGGGACCCACTCTCCCCCATCTCTCTTTCCTCCAGAATCCAATCTAAAAGCAAATCCTGTGTTTTCGCCTCCAAAATCTATCTTAAACCCACCTACTACTTTTCATCTTATTGCCACCACTATAGGATAAACCACCATCTCTCAATGTAGCCATCCTGAGAGCTTCCTTCCTCTGCTCTGCGCCATTCTGTGGCCATGCAGCAGCCGGAGCACATTACACCTTGCTTACAACACCTTGATGACTTCACGTTGCTCTTAGGTTAAAGTGCAGACTCTGGCACGGCCTACGAGACCCTGCTGGATCTGGCCTCGTGTGCCCTTCTAGTCTCATCTCAGATCACTTGCTTCTTTCCTTTAAGTTCCTGGAACATGCCAAACTCCTCCTACCTGCAGTGAAGTCTCTCGCTGTCTCCTTGGCCTGCAGCGTTCTTCCACTTGTCTTCTAAAGGTTAGGTCCTCCTTATCTTGATAGTGATGGTGCGAGGGAGTAGTGATCTAATAACTTTGGTGAATAAATGAACCCGGATTTCTTTTTGTACCACGAACTCTGCATTTGTGAAACTAATAAAAATATGTTTCCCCTGCATATCAGCTCTTCTTCCCGTTTTCCCTGTTTTTGATAATGGTTCTCTTATTTCCTCATGCAACTAGATTTGAAATCTGGGACTAATTTTTCACTCCTTTTTTTTGCCGCCATCCAGGCAGTTAATTGCCAAGACTGTTGATTCTTTATTTATATTTTTGTCTGAAATCTGTCTATCATTTAAGCCCTTATTCTCTTGTTACTTCATGCTATCTTGTGTTCCAGTGGCTTCCCTTCTCTATAGTCTGTACATTTTAATTTGATACCCATTTTCACCTGAGTTAATCTTCCCAAAGTCCTACTTGAACCATGTAATCCTCTTCCGCAGAAACCTGCAGTGATGTTTCACTGTGCACAGGAATGAGTGCACACTCTGCAGTGTGGGATCAAGATGCCCGGCAGTCGGGCTCACCTGCCTTTTATGTCTCAGCTACAAGCTACCTTTTATGTTAACTGGTTAAACCTAGTAACTCCAGCCACACTAAGCTCCCTATCCTTACGTTCCCTGGTTATACGTTCCCTGGAAACAGTTTCTCATGTAATTCTTCCTGATCATATAGCCCTCTTCTCTCTCAAAATTTCACGCAAAGGTTATTTTAATTACGTGTGTGTGTAATACATATAAACACACATACACTCTTATTTATGCTGTTTGCTATTCTTTGAGATCTGAGTTAGGTCCCTTTTTTCTGTGAAGTCCTCCCAGGCCACTTTGATCTAAAACAGTTGTTCTTCATTATGTTAAGTGAAATAAATCAGACAGAGAAGGACAAATACCATATGATCTCACTTATATGCGGAATCTAAAGAAAAGAATAAGTGAATGAACTAATCAGAAACAGTTTTGGCGACAAAGAGGAAAAACTGAGGGTTGTTAGATGGGCGGGGGGTAATGCGGATAAGGGGGAAGGTGAAGGGATTAGGAAACAGTCGGTAACTACAAGATGGCCACGGGGTTTTGAAAATTAATTTGGGGAACCTAATCAATAATGTTGTAAAGATTTTGTAGGATATCCGATGGACATGTGTCCCATTAGGGAGACCACCTCAGGGATGATGTAGATGCCTGATCACAGCACTGTACACCTGAAGCTGAACAATAATGAATGCCAACTATAATTTTATATATATATATATTTGTATATATATGTATGTATATACTTACAAGAAGCGGAGTCCAGCATTAGCAATAGAGACAGTGGAAATGTAATGGCTCGGTGAGATGTCAGAGGGATAGTGGATGGGGGGAGGGGGGTTTACACAGTGTGAGGGACATAAATGATAAACGTCTAAGTATTACTTTGTCTTGTGCACCTGAAACTAATAAAAAAAAAAGCCATATTTAAACATGCTTAACAAAAACTAAAAAAATAAAAAAATAAAACAGTTGTTCTTCAACCTTGTTTTTATTATTGCCCTGGCTGAGGGGGAAAAGTAAATTAATTTTTTTCCTAACAAGAGAACTTAAATACTAGGTAAGATTTTGTTGGGTGCAGTTGAGCTTTGGGGAGCTACAAACCACTGTTAATGGTTAAGATTGTTTTGTACCCTGAGCACCATTTTGCACCCCTTCGGGAGCACTACCGCTCCCACCGAAAACAGATGCATGGTCCAGAGTTAGGGCTCCAGCCTGTGCCTTGGGGCTTATTTTTCCATTCAGTTCCCATTGGTGGTTAATCATGTGTTACTTAGAGACATTTTCTACACTGCATCCAAAACCATATTTTTTTAGATTTAATTTCTTGTTCTCCCAACTAGACTCTGAGCTGGGCATGGGACTGTTTCTGGACACTTACCTGTCAGGGAAAAAAACACTGTATTAGGAAAAGTGATTCACCTATTGCACTGTAGGTAACGGTGTCCAGGAGGTTCTCCCAGATGACAAAAAAATGGACTTTCTCATTTTTCACAGAATCTTGCTTCATGCTTTGCCCCTAAAAAGAACACAAGTGTTTATTGGTTGACTGTTAATTTGGATTTTTTCCATCACTGAGCAGTGTCGGTAAGCTACATTAAATTTTCAGTGTATGGTTCAGTGAGCATAATGAGCTGTTGCCGTTTTCTGTATTGATTTTTCCACATTGAAACTTCTGCTCCTCCTGCTTTCCAGGCAGTGCAGTGGCGTCTGTAGCTGTCGATCCCAGCGGCCGTCTCTTAGCTACGGGACAAGAAGATTCTAGCTGCATGTTGTACGACATAAGAGGAGGAAGAATGGTACAAAGTTACCACCCTCATTCCAGCGACGTTCGCTCTGTTCGCTTCTCTCCTGGAGCTCACTACTTGCTAACAGGATCCTATGACATGAAAATAAAGGTGACAGACCTGCAAGGTGATGGAGATGGACTTATTTCTTGTTTTTTTTAGTCTCTCCTTTTCTATCTGGGATCTTTCTTTTTTTGTTAATCTGGTGAGATTGAGTATATGACATTTAAAAATTTTAGTTTTATAGTATTTACTGTTCCAATTACTAGTACTGTATTGAGATGAATTATCGGAAATTATTAAATAAATCCAGTGAATAGTCTTATTTTTATTGTGAAATAGTTTTAAAAATTTAAAAGAATCAACATTTATTACACTTAATCATTTTGAGTTCAGTGACAATGGATGTTAAAATATGCATTTATGTGCTCCCATTGTCTTCTACTTTACAAATCTTGGTGTGTAATCTGTATAATTATATCTTCAGTATCTAGTATTTTTAAATATTCATTAAGTAGATATTTATTGTGTACCAACTAGGGACAGACAGAAAGATTAATAAGACGGGTAACATGCTCCTTGATCGAGCTCTCATTTTAGAGGTCAGTAAAAAGTAAATCAGTAAATAATGTAATTTTAGGTGTTGGCAAGTGCTACTAGAAAAAATTTGCAAGATAGGAGAGAGTGACGGGTGGATAGGAGAAGGCTAATTTCAATAGGATAGCGAAGGTCTCTCCAGGGAAGGTCCCTTTGCAAAGAGACCTGAGTGATGAGAAGGGACAAGCCCTCTGAGGACCGTAGGAGAAGACCACAGCAAGTGTAAAGATGCTGAGGCATGTTTGTGACCCTGCAAGAAGCCAGGGTAGCGGGGGAACCAAAGGAGGGAAAGGCAGGAGAATAAATCAGAGGCAGGGTTTTATAGGCATTTTAAAATCATAATGGGAATCCCTTGGAAGATTTAAAACAATGGGATAAGATCTAAATTACATTTAAAAGACAATTTTGAGTTTTGTAGGGAGAATGAATTATAAGGACAAATATCAGTGAGAAGGCTATTGCAAAAGTTCAAGTGAGAGAAGATGGTGGCTTGGACTAGAGTGGAAGATGTGGAGGTGGTAAAAAGTGTCTGAATTTGGGTATTTTAATTTGTTTGAATTGAATTTGGGAAGTGAGGGGAAAAAGGAATCAATGCTGATTCCTAGTTTTTTGGCATGAGCGGATGGTGCTATTAACTGAGGCGAGGAAGACAGGGAAGGGAGAAACAAGGTTAGGCAAGAAAGTCAAGAGTTTGTTTTAAACAAGTTAAATTTAAGATGGCTGTCAGGCAATCAAGTGAGATGTCGAATAGCTGTTTGGATACTAGTCTGGAGTTCAGGTGGGAAGTCAAGGTTGGAGATGAAGTGTGTGTGATTCATAAGTGTATAAATGGTCATGGTGCCATGATACTAGATGAAATTTCCTAGGAAGTGAAGGATAAAAGGAATAAGAAATCTGGTTTGACTCCTGAGATTCATCAAACATGAAGTCAGGAAGAGACAGGAAAACAGCAAAGGAGACCGAGATGTAGTGGCATGAAAGTCAGGGAGAAATCACATTTAGTGTTTCAAGGAGCAGGTGGCAGCTGTGTCAGTGTTGCTGTGTATATGTTACCGAATACTACTGACATGATTAGGTATTCAGTAACTTATCCCTGTTTAAATCTTTCAGTGTATCAATGTAGTTTAGGATTTTTTATACTGTCATGTTTTAAAGTAACAGAAAGTTTGTGAAATCTTTTCGTATACTTATTTTGTATTGTAAATCAGTATCTCTTTCCTTTGTTGATTTAGGGGACCTCACTAAACAGCTTCCCATCATGGTGGTGGGAGAGCACAAGGATAAAGTGATTCAGTGCAGATGGCACACCCAGGATCTTTCCTTCCTGTCATCCTCTGCGGACAGAACTGTAACCCTCTGGACTTACAGTGGGTAGAGTACACCTGGTGTCATCTATGCAGTGAAGGCACGGAGACTTAAGACTACTGAGTTGTGAAAATTCCAAGCGTGAAGAACATAGACTGACCAGGAGTGGCGTAGCACGAGGAGGCCGCTTATACCATGTACCCCTTTGGTAGGAGCTGTTGGGTGGGGTTTTTCTGCAGTTCTTTCCGTCTTCCATGTGAGCTCGTGCTGCTGTGACCTGCTATATGTAGTCTTGTTGCCAAAGTCTGCGGAAGAGCTCTTACATTGTCATTGTGCACTCCAAGTCAAGGTGGACGATGTGTTTACGGTTTAGTATTAAATGCATTCCTTGGTCTTTGCCTAAATAACAGTTTTATATACACATGGAAATTTAACTATACTTTAAGCATATTACTACATGTAACGCAACCAAGTTCTACACAGATTAAGTATAGGTGTTCAGAAAGTTTGCTTTTCTCACAATCCCATGATATTGTATCACTTGTCAGCTAGAGGTCAGAATTTTAGGTTTCTCAAAAGTTACAGGGTTGTTTTCATTAAGGATCATTATGGAGTTTAAAGATGGGTGGGAAACTGCTTCTTCATTCATTATGTGGTATAGGCCTTTTCTTTTTTCTTAAACCCAGGGATATAATTACTACTCTGTCACATTATTTTGTTTCGGTCGTAATAGGTAAATGTGTTTGCTTCAGAAACTTGTTAATTTCAATTTTTTGAATGCAACGAGATACCTCCCTTCTAAATTGTACTGTAGAAGCAGAGCAGCAGCGTTACGTGATCCACTTGATGGTACAGTAAATTTACTGGCTAGCATTTTTCCTCTAAAAAATGAAAACTTTGCCATAGACTATAGCATGGCTTGAAATGCTATGCCTGCATGATGATTTTAACATGAGAAATTTAAACTTTGCACTCCAAAAGCTTATTTGGATTTTTTTTTTCTTGCACTGTTTTGTGTAATGCAAAATAATGATTTTATTTCTACAGCACTGTAGATCCTAACATTTATGTATCTTTATTTTCATATTGTACAGTAATTTTACTTTAAATTATTAAATAGGCTATTTTATTTATTTCAAATGCAGTTGAGTTGGTTCTAATTATTGAACTGTCTGTGCACTGTATGTAGCAAGCATTTTTAAGCTATTGTATACAAGTGGAAAGGGTTATTAGAAGTGTAACTGTGCTATTATTTCAATAAAAACCTCTTGACACCTAAAACTATTCTTGTTCCTCAGTGGCTGTGGCTTTCAATTTAGAGTGGTATTTTTTCCAGTTTACTTGGAGGTAGGTTGGTCCAGTGGATGAACCCTACAATCAATTTCTTAAGTTTCTTTTTAAAGTTCTGCTACTGATTTACTTTTTAACCCATGGCAACTGCCTAACTTTGTGTGCCTTCTATCTCTTTTATTCAAGATCTAGAGAACTTTCTGTCTTGAATATATTGTGAAAGTTGATTAATAAAAGCATGGCAAAATGTATTAATTCTAACTTAGACTAAAAATATGTTGAATTGAGTGCTTTAGGAAGAAATAAAGTCTAATTAGCTATGGATATTCCGTGGGCACCCAGCTTTCCTACCTCTCAGGCAAACAGAGGAGAACTTTGCTAAAGATAGGCTGTAATTTCCTCTGTAGTTTACTTTTATGCTTAATTTCACACATTTTAGATATGATAGGAGGTTATTAGTGTTAAGTGTTAAAGTGTTAAGTGTTAAAACTAAGAAAAAGGACAATTTCTTGATACAGACCAGCTCAACTTCATGGTAAAAAAATGTTCATAAAATTTTGTATTCTACCTTATTCACTATCAGGGAGTAAACTTTATGACCCTCCTATATCATATGGGATGTGGAATTCATTTTGCAATGCATTAGATACTGCGTTTCCCCCAAAATAAGACCTAGCCAGACCATCAGCTCTAATATGTCTTTTGGAACAAAAATACATATAAAATAAGACCGGGTCTTATATTAATTTTTTACTCCAAAAAACGCATTAGAGCTGATGGTCCGGCTAGGTCTTATTTTTGGGGAAACAGGGTAATAAGCACTAGAAATGATCTTCAGTAAATTATCTGGTTACATATGTCCTTTTTCCTGTGCCTCCACACTTTTTCATGGAGGTGACTAGATTCTGGGAAGTTCATGTGAAAGAAAAAAATGAGAAAACTGAAGGACCTGCATTCTCAGTTGGGGGTACAGGGAAGGAGAGTGGAGATGGGAGGGTGGTGCAGCTGAGATTCTTAACTCCTTGGCAAAAGCTTCAGAGGTCTGATCCAAAATTTATTTTTTAAATGTTTTAATTATTTTTCAAAAATTGTAATAAGCCAAATGATACAATCAACTGAAAAGGCAACCCATGAAATGGGATTAAACATTTGCAAATCATATATCTGATAAAGGATTAATATCCAGAATATATAAAGAATTCCTACAACTCAACAGTACCCCCCCAAAAAAAACTCACCCCAAACAACCTGATTAAAAAATGGCAGAGGACTTGAATAGACATTTCTCCAAAGAAAATATGCAAATGACTAATAAGCACATGAAAAGATGTTCTACAGCACTAATCATTAGGGAAATGTGAATGAAAACCACAATGAGATAACACTTTACATCCATTAGGATGGCCATTACCAAAAAATTAAAGTGTTTGTAAGGATGTGGATAAATTGGAACTCATGTGCACTGTTTGGGGGAATGTAAAATGGTACAGCCACTGTGGAAAACAGTATGGTGGTTCCTCAAAAAAATTAAAAATAGAACTCCCAGATCACACTAGTGTGTGATCCAGCAGCCCCACCTCTGGGTACATAACAAAAAGAGTTGAAAGCAGGGTCTGGAAAAGATATTTGTACACTCATATGCATAGCAGCATTACTCAAAATAGACAAAAGGTGCAGGATACCCAAGAATCCATCAATAAATAAATGGACAAACTTTTGTATACAATGGAATATTATTCAGCCTTTAAAACAAAATTTTGACATGTTAGAACATGGGTGATCCATGAGGATATTATGCTGAGTAAAATAAGCCAGCCCACAAAAAGACAAATAGTGTATCATTCCACTTACATGCGGTCCCTAGAGTAGTCAAATTCATAGATGCAAAGTGGTTGCCAGGGTCTGGGGGTAGAGGGAAAATGAATCAATAGGTACAGCTTCAGTTTGCACAATAATGTGAATATACTTAATGACACTGAACAGTACACTTAAAAATGGTTAAGATGGTAAATTTTATGTCAGGCATATTTTAATTTTTAAAATTGTGATAAGCAACATGCACACTCAAGTACATTATATACTACCAAATTTTAAAACACTTTAAAATTTGTTGCCAATAACTTGTGCACATCTCTCATTTCCTCCTAGTGTGTAAAACTCAGCCTTTTTTCTTTGGAGAGTTTGCTGAGATTGCAAGGCCAGCAGTTTAAGACAAAAACTAAACAACTCTTGCCCCCGCTCCAGGACTATCGTTTTCATTCATTACAGCCCATTTAAAATATTTTGCTCAAAAATAGATTTCCGGGTTTTATTAAACATGTTACACATTCAAACTTATAAATCAAGACTAAAAAATACGCTTCATATCCATTTTACGTATTTGGCTTCCGTGTTCAGTTTTCATCGCCGAAGAGTTCTGCGGACACAAAAAGCACCCTGGCCTAAAGCCAGCTTCCAGAAGCCGGCCCCGCCCCCGCGGCCGGCCAATCGGCTGCGCGCCGGGAAGGACGCACAGCTGCGGGCCGAGCGCGTCGATGAGGACTCGCGAGAGGCTCGGCGTCCCTGACGCGCGCGGCGGCCGTGGCTGGCGGCTCTCCACTTTCTCCTGCGGTCCCTGGTGGGTGTGTGTCTTCCCGGAGAAGCCGGCGGGCCACCCTGGACGTGTGTCGGTGGGCTTGTGCGGTAGGCGGGGCTGCTGGGCCCGCCCGGGCGGGTCCCCTGGGCGGCGGGGTGGCCGCCGACGTTGCCGGGGGTGGGGCCGCCCTCCCCCGGGCCCGCGGGGAACTTGGGGGCGCAGCGTTTACCCGGATGGGCGGGCGGGCGGGCGGGCGACCCTTATCTCCTCGGCCCGTGGCTGCCGAGTCTCCGTTGGCTGCGCGGCTGTTGTGCTGCACGGATCCAAGCGCGGCCTAGGGAAGAGCGGCCAAGCAAGGGCGAAGCGGCCCCGGACAAACGTTGAATTGTGTTGGTTTCAGTTAACTGTGAAAACTTCAAGCATCATGGGAACAAATACCGTCAGCCGAAGAGCGCGGATTTGGTTGTAGTCCATTTTTAAAAACTCCAAATCTAATTTGAATGCAAACAATTAGATGCCTATATATGAGTGGGTGGGGAAAAGTTGCTCAGGTTTTCTCTGTGACAGTGGTGAGCAGAGTGTGGTCCCCACGTTCGCCGGATCGTCGTCGCCTCGGAGCTTATTAGAAATGCACATGCTCAAGTTTGACAGGCACGTCCTCAGGCTGCTGCACACAGGCCCGGGAGCTGACCTGCAGACCCCCGACTTCTGTGCCCTGTAATTCTAGGTTAATACGGAATTTGACTTTGACTCTCTCTAAGTTAGCCTTGTCTTTCTCATTAAACGTGTAAATTAATTGAAATCAGATACTATTCTTTTGTGCTGATTTCCACTCAGTAGCTGGCGGTGTAGTGGTGTTTGGAACAGGGCAATAAAAAAGAATACTAGCTACTATTATATAATTTTGATATTAATGTTAAAGCTTGATGCAGATGAAAAATGATAAAGAATAGGAATGGGGGGGGGAGACACTATTATTCACTAATAAGTAGAATCACAGGTGCCACTATTAAACTGAACCAGCGCGGGATGGTTACGTTTCCTTAACCCTGCTACTGTTCTGTGGGCCAGCGTCTCTGCCATCACTCGGAGCTTGTTAGGAATGCAGATTCACAGGCCCACTCGTGACTTAATCAGAACCTGTTTGTTTAACAAGATCCCTAGCAGGTTTAGATGCAGCATTATTTGGAGGAAGTATGAAATCAATTGTAAGATTTCTTAAGGAGTTCCAGCCTTACATCAGTGACCATGGGAATTTGGCAAGAGGGCTTGAATTTGCAGCTGAATCCACTTACCTCCTGTTGTTCCATCAGTTTCACATTGCTAATCCCTAGCCCTGGATAAAGCTCTTCATCTGGTGATCGTTATTGGAGAAAGTAACATGGTTGTGAACAGCATGACTTTGGATGGGGCAGGGTCATAGTCAAAAGTCAGCTGCTTGACAGGCTTTTGAGTCACCTCCCGTGTATAATGCCCTTAGTGCTATTGTTTCCAAATCTCCAACCCCCGCGCCCCCCACAGTGACACTCCTGGCTTTCTAGTGGACTGTTTCACCATCCTCTTGATGGCATACAATAATAATAATAACTCTGTCAGCTGCTCTTCTTTGCTTTAGAAGGTTGATTTCCACCCCTCCACATTCATTTCTATTTATGAAGTAGTGTAATGCCTCGTTTCCTGCAGACTTGATTTCATACTCTGCTATCTTCTCTGAGCCTCTGCTCAGTTCACATATTCTCTTTGTCACCTACTTAGATCTTAACTGCTTAGAAGATCTGGCTGGTCTAGTTTCCTGGCATCCTTGTCACGAAGACAGTGCCCAATCCAGTAGGTGTTTAGTAAATGTTGTGCAAATGAGTGCTGAACTTTTCCCCCAAACCATATTCTCATTCTTAGTTGCTTTTTGAAGTTAGTGATATCACCATTTTTCTGTCAGGAGGCCTTGAAATCTTAGAGTTATGTTTGCCATCATTCATTTCCTTTTCTTCTCCCTGCACTCAGTTGCTGAGGTCTGTAGAATTAATCTTCAAAATGTGTCAGGTGAGTTCTTTCTGTTCTCACTGCCCCCACTCTTTCAGACCAATACCCTTTTTCTGCTTCATCGCCTGTTGGACAGTGTGAATCCAAGTTTTTCCCCAGCTTTATATTCTGTGCATATAATGCTAGTTTCATGTTCCCCAAATCTAGCTGCCGTCACCTTTGAAAGCAGATGAAGTTAGTCATAAGCTTTTCACTTCAGCAGTGTCATCCCAGCCCTTCTCCGTTGCGTCCGTCCTCCCAATTTCTGAAGCATACGCATTGCTGTGCCTCCCTTATCTTGCGCTCTTAGAATGTTACCCATACTTCAAAATCCATTTCCCATGTCCCTTTCTCCATGAAATCTTTCCAGTTTTTCCCAGTGAGTTGTACCACCTGCATCCTTTGAACTTCTTAAGCCCTTTGAATCCCTGCTATGGCTTTGATCATTTGCTGCTTAACAAACATTTACTGAATGTTTTTCATGTGCCAGCCACTGGGTAGGTGCTGGGCTCAGAGAATGCAGGGGACAAGAGGGAGAGTTCATCAGGAAGGTGAATTCAGATTTGAGCAAGTTGTCACTTTCCCCTGCAAAAGTTCTTACTCCGGGGCAGCAGTTTTCTACCTTCACTGCATATTGGAACCATGTGGGAGCTTTAAAAATCCCAGTGCCTGAGTTTCCGCCCCTAAAGATTCTTACGTAATTGGCCTGGGATGTGGCCAGAAGGTTGGGAGTGTTAGAAGCTCCCCAGGTGATTTTCATGCACAGCCACGCTTGAGAGCCACTGTGCAAAATTAATGGAAGACACAGACCAGTAAGTGGCTAATTTCATTGTGTTGTGGTAGAAGAATAAACAATGCCCTGAGTGCAGAGAAGTAGTGTTTTATTTAGCCTGAAATTACTTTCATTCTTACAGTTAGACTGTAAGCCATTTATGGGCAGGGCCCAGGGCTTTCTTGCCTTCTAACTCCTGTAGCTGATCCTTATCCATACATAGTAGGTAAAGACAGGCCTTGCTGCGATGATGGAGTCTTCTATGTCTGCACTGTCCAACATGGCAGCCACTAGCCACCTGTGGCTGTTGAGCAGTTGAAAGGTTGCTAGTATGAATGAGGAACAGAATGTTTTTTAATTAAATTTAGTTAAATTTAAATGGCTGCATGGGGCTGCTGGTTACTGTATTGGACAGTGTTGAACAAAGGTATTAAGTGTTGAAATAGCAGTATTTCTGCAGAGGCTTAGGTGCAGCGGGTTATTTTCTCTGAATGGTTTGAGAGTTTAATCACCTCATTTGAATCTTAAAAACATTTTTTTTTATTTTTCAATTACAGTTGACATACAACATTATATTAATTTCAGTTGTACAACATAGGGATTAGACATTTATGTAACTTACAAAATGATCGCCCTGATAAATCTAGTGCCCATCTAACACCATACATAGTTATTACAATATTATTGACTATATTCCCTATGCTGTACTTTATAGCCCTGTGACTATTTTTATAACTGGCAATTTGCACTTCTTTTTTTTTTTTTTAATTTATTGGGGTGACAATTGTTAATGAAATTACATAATTTCAGGTGTACAGTTCTGTATTACATCATCTATAAATCCCATTGTGTGTTCACCACCCAGAGTCAGTTCTCCTTCCATCACCATATATTTGATCCCCCTTACCCTCATCTCCCTCCCCCCACCCCCTTTACCCTCTTGTAACCACTAAACTATTGTCTGTGTCTATGAGTTTTTGTTTCTCATTTGTTTGTCTTGTTCTTTTGTTGTTTTTGGTTTATATACCACATATCAGTGAAATAATATGGTTCTCTGCTTTTTCTGTCTGACTTATTTCGCTTAGCATTATACTCTCAAGATCAATCCATGTTGTCACAAATGTTCCTATATCATCTTTCCTTAACGCCAAATAGTATTTCATTGTGTATATATACCACAACTTCTTTATCCATTCATCTACCGAAGGACATTTTGGTTGTTTCCATGTCTTGGCCACCGTAAACAAAGCTGCAATGAACATTGGAGCATACGTGTCTTTATGTATAAATGATTTCAAAATTTTTGGGTAGATACCCAGGAGAGGGATTGCTGGGTCATATGGTAATTCTATTTGTAATTTTTTGAGGAACCTCCACACTGCCTTCCATAGCGGCTGCACCAGTCTGCATTCCCACCAACAGTGTATGAGGGTTCCTTTTTCTCCACAGCCTCTCCAACACTTGTTGCTATTTGTCTTGTTGATGATAGCCATTCTGACTGGGGTGAGGTGATATCTCATTGTGGTTTTTATATGCATTTCTCTGATGATTAGTGATGTTGAGCATTTTTTCATATGTCTATTTGCCATTTATATATCCTCTTTGGAGAAATGTTTCTTCAGGTCCTCTGCCCATTTTTCAATTGGGTTGTTTGTTTTTTTGTTGTTGAGTTTCATGAGTTCCTTGTATATTTTGGATATTAGACCCTTACCGGAGGAACTGTTTGCAAAAATCTTCTCCCATTCAGTCGGTTGCCTCTTTATTTTGTCGATGGTTTCTTTTGCTGTGCAGAAGCTTTTAAGTTTCATATAGTCCCATTTGTTTATTTTAGCTTTTACTTCCATTGCCTTTGGAGTCAAATTCATAAAATGCTCTTTGAACCCAAGGTCCATAAGTTTAGTACCTATGTTTTCTTCTATGCAGTTTATTGTGTCAGATCTTATGCTTAAGTCTTTGATCCATTTTGAATTAATTTTGGTACATGGTGACAGATAACAGTCCAGTTTCATATCTATCTATATGGCTATCCAATTCTCCCAGCACCATTTATTGAAGAGGCTGTCTTTCCTCCATTGTATGTTTTTAGCTTCTTTGTCAAAAATTATCTGTCCATATTTATGTGGTTTTATTTCTGGGTTCTCAATTCTGTTCCATTGGTCTATGTGTCTGTTTTTCTGCCAGTACCATGCTGTTTTGATTATTGTAGCCCTGTAGTACAAGCTAAAGTCAGGCAGTGTGATCTCCAGCATTGTTCTTTTTTCTTAAAATTGCTTTGGCTATTCGGGGGTCTTTTGTGGTTCCAAACAAATCTGATGATTTTTTGTTCTATTTCTTTAAAAAATGCCATTGGGATTTTGATGGGGATTGCATTAAATCTGTATACTGCTTTGGGTAATATGGCCATTTTAACTATGTTGATTCTTCCAATCCATGAGCATGGAATGTCTTTCCATTTCTTTGTGTCATCTTCAATTTCTTTCAAAAATGTCTTAGAGTTTTCAGCATATAAATCCTTCACATCCTTGGTTAAGTTTATTCCTAGGTATTTTATTCTTTTTGCTGCAATTGCAAAGGGAATTGTTTTCTGTATTTCTTTTTCTGAGATTTCATTGTTAGTATATAGGAATGCAGTGGACTTTTGTACGTTGATTTTGTAGCCAGCAACTTTACTGTATTCGTTGATTGTTTCTAACAGCTTTTTGGTGGAGTCTTTAGGGTTTTCTATATATAGCGTCATGTCATCTGCAAAGAGAATTTGCATTTCTTAATCCTTTCCCTTTTGTCACTCATTTCCCCCAACTCCCATCTGGCAACCATAAATTTGTTCTCTGTAGGAATTTGTTTCTGTTTTGTTTGTTCGTTTTTCTTTTGTAGATTCCACATATACATGAAATCATATGGTTATTTGTCTTTCTCTGACTTCAGGTAGCATAATACCCTCTAGATCTACCATGTTGTCACAAATGGCAAGATTTCCTTATTTTTTTATGGCTGAGTAGTAGTCCATTTTATTTATTTACTTATTTACACACACACACACACACACACACACACCACATCTTATTTATCCATTTGTCTGTCGATGGGCACTTAGGTTGCTTCTGTGTCTCGACTGTTGTAAATAATGCTGCAATGAACATGTATCTTTTTAAATTGGTATTTGGATTTCTTCGGATAAGTACCCAGAAGTGGAATTGCTGGGTCATATGGCAGCTCTATTTACAATTTTTTGAGGAACCTCCACACTGTTTTCCATAGTGGCTACACCAATTTATAATTCCACCAATGGTGCATGAGGGTTCCCTTTTCTCCACGTCCTTGTCAACACTTGTTTTATTGTTGATGGCCATTCTGACAGCCGTCAGGTTATATTTATTTCATTGTGATTTTAATTTGCATTTCCTTGATGTTCAGCATCTTTTCATATGTCTATTGGCTATCTATATGTCCTCTTTGGAGAAATGTCTATTCAGGTCCTCTGGCCATTTTAAAATCAGGTTTGTTTCTTTGTTGAATTGTATGAGCTCTTTATATATTTTGGATATTAACCCCTTATCGGAGGTAGTGTTTGCAAATAACTTCTCCCATTCGGTTGGTTGCCTTTTTGTTTTGTTGATGGTTTCCTTAGCTATGTAAAAAATGTTTAGTTTGATGTAGTCCTATTTGTTTATTTTTCTTTTGTTTCCTTTGCTTAAGGAGATATATCAAAAAAGATACTGCTAAGAGTGATGATGTCAAAGAGTTTACTGCCTATGTTTTCCTCTAGGAGTTTTATGCCTTCAGGTCTTACTTACCTTAAGACTTTAAGTCTTTAATCCATTTTGAGTTTCTTGTGCATGGTGTAAGAAAGCAGTCACTCTCATTCTTTCACAGGTATCTGTCCAGTTTTCCCAACACCATTTATTGAAGACACTGTTTTTTATCTGAGATTTATCTATTGTTTTTACCCCACTGTATATTCTTACCTCCTTTGTTATAGATTAATTCATCATATAGGCGTGTGTTTATTTCTGTATTCTCAGATCTGTTCCATTGATCGATGTGTCTGCTTCTATGCCGGTACCATGCTGTTTTGATTACTATAGCCTTGTCATATAGCTTGATACCAGGTATCATGATACCTCCAACTTTGTTCTTCTTTCTCAAGATTTGTTTGGCTATTTGGGGTCTGTTGTAGTTCCATATAACTTTTAGTATTATTCTAGTTCTGTGAAAAATGCCACTTTTATTCAACACATTATTGGAAGTCCTAGACACAGGAATCAGACAAGAAATAAAAGGCATCTAATTGGAAAGAAAGAAGGAACACTATTATTATTTGCAGATACATGATACTATGTACAGACCCCAAATAGCTCTAATCAACTGAGCCGCCCAGCTGCCCTGTTGAGGAGTTTTGCCTCTATGTTCATCACGGATATTGGCCTATAATTTTTTTTTTTTTAATGTCTTTGTTCGGTTCTGGTATCATGGTGCTGCTGGCTTCATAAAATGAGTTTGAGACTCTTGCCTCCTCTTCAATTTTTTGGAATAGTTTGAAAAGAATAGGTATTAATTCTTTTAATGTTTGGTAAAATTCACCTGTGACACCATCTGCTCCAGGACTTTTGTATGTTTGTAGTTTTTTGATTACTGATTCTTTTTCATTAGTGATTATTGATCTGTTCAGATTATTCTGTTTCTTCCTGGTTCAGTCTTGGAAGACTGTATTTTTCTAGGAATTTATACATTTCTTCCAAGTTGTTCAGTTTGTTGACATATAATTTCTTGTAGTATTTATTTTCTTATAATTCTTTGTCTGTGGTATCGGTTGACACTTCTATTTCTTTTCTGATTTTATTTATTTGGGCCCTCTTTTTTTCTTGATGAGTCTGGCTAAAGGTTTTTCAGTTTTATGTTTTCAAAGAACTAGCTCTTGGTTTCATTTGTCTTTTCTAATTTTTGTTTAGACTCCATTTAATTTATCTCTGCTCTTTTTTAAAATTATTTCCTTCTACTCACTTTGGCCTATGTTCTTTCTTTTTCTAGTTTCTGTAGGAAACTAGAAAAAAAATAAAAAGCTACTTCTGTAGCTTTTTATTTTGAAATTTTTGTTGTTTTTTGGGGTAGGCCTGCATTGCTGTAAATTTCCCTCTTAGAACTTCTTTGGCTGTGTTCCATAGATTTTGGGTCTTTGTGTTTTCATTTTCATTTGTCTCAAGGAATCTTTTGATTTCTTCTTGATCTCATTGTTAACCCATTCATTGTTTAGTAGCATGTTATTTAGCCTCCAGGAGTTTGCGTGTTTATCAGTGTTCTTGTAAATGATTTCTAGTTTCATACCGTTGTGCTCAGAGAAGACACTTGATATGATTTTAGTCTTCTTAAATTTATTGAGATTTGTTTTGTGGCCTAACATGTGGTCTGTTTTGGAAAATATTTCACATGCACTTGAAAAGAGTGTCTGTTCTGCTTTTGGTTGAAATATCCTATCAATTAAATCCATGTGGTCTAATGTGTCATTTAAGGCCACTGTTTCTTTATTGATTTTCTGTCTGGATGATCTATCCACTGATGTCAGGAGGGTGTTAAAGTCCCCCACTTTCACACTACTACTGTCGATCTCTTCCTTTATAACCATTAATATTTGCTTTATACATTTAGGTCCTCCTACGTTGAGTACATAGATGTTTACAGGTTATCTCCTCTTGTTGAATCTATCCTTTTATCATTATGAGATGCCCTTTGTCTCTTGTTACAGCCCTTGTTTTAAAGTCTGTTTTGTCTAAGTATTGCTACCCCAGCTTTATTTTCATTTCCATTTGCATGAAATACCTTTTTCCATCCCTTTACTTTCAGTCTCTGTGTGTCTTTTGATCTGAAGTAGATCTCTTGTACAGGTCTTGTACAAGACCTGCAAATGTACAGGTCTTCATTTTTTAAATCCATTCAGCCCCTTCTATACCTTTTGATTGGAACATTTAGTCTATTTATGTTGAAATAATTATTGGTACGTATGTAAGTATTACCATTTTATTAATTACTTTCTCATTGTTTTTGTAGTTCTGTGGTTTTCTTGTCTTCTTGCTCTCTTGTATGTTGATTACTTTCTGTAGTATTGTGTTTGGATTTCCATTTCTTTATTTCTTGTATGTCTCTTGTAGAGGTAGTTACCATGTGGTTTACCAAGCTATGTTTATAGTAGTTTTTAAAGTTGATGGTCCCTTAAGTTTGAACACATTGTAAAATCACTACAATTTTTATTCACTCCTTCCACATTTATTTTGTCATGATTTTTTATTTTCTTTGTGTGCCTCCCTTAATTTATTGTTGTAATTACACATGATCTTCTTCTTTTGCCTTTCAACCTTTGTTCTGGCTTTATAGTTTGGTGCATTGCTTTTACTGTTTGTCTTTGTAAGGGAGAATTTTTTCCCTATATTTTCTTATTCATATTTTTTATTTTCTACTTAAAAATATACCTTTAACATTTCTTACAATACTCGTTTATTGGTTTTCCTTGTCTTGGAAAGTCTTTATCTTCTTCAATTCTAAATGACATCCTTGCTGGGGAGAGTAATCTTAGTTGTAGGTCTTTGCTTTTTATCACTTTGAATATTTCATGCCAGTCCCTTCCGGCCTGCAAAGTTTCTGTTGAAAGATCAACTGTTTTATGGGAGCTTCTTTGTAGGTAACTATCTGCTTTTCTCTTGTTACTCGTAAGATTCTCTCTTTGTCTTTAATCTTTGGCATTTTAATTATGATGTGTCTTGGTGTGGGCCTCTTTGGGTTCATCTTGTTTGGGACTTTCTGTGCTTCCTGGGCTTGTATGTGTATTTCCTTCCCCAGGTTAGGGAAGATTTCAGTCATTATTTCTTCAATCTCTTGTTCTCTCTCTTCTCCTTTGGTTCCCCAATGATGCGAATGTTGGTATACTTGATGTTTTCCCACAGGTCACTTAAACTCTTCACTTTTTAAATTCTTTTTTTCTTTTTGCTGTTTATTGGGTATTTTCTGCTATGTTGTCTTCCAGATTGTTGATTTAATCTTCTGCTTCATCTAATCTGTAGTCTTCATTTCAGTTATTGTATTCTTTTTTTTATGACTGGTTCTTTTTTATGTTTTCTATTTCTTTATTGAGGTTCTCACTGAGTTCATCTATTCTTCCCCTAAGTTCATTGAGCTCTGTATCCGGTAGATTGCTTGTCTCCATTTCATTTAGCTCATTTTATGGAGTTTTGTCCTCTTCTCTCATTTGGGACATGTTTGTCTCCCCATTTTGGCTGACTCCCTGTGTTTGTTTCTATGTATTAAGTAGATCTGCTATGTCTTCCATCTTTGCAGAGTGGCTTTATGTATGGTAGGTGTCTTGTGAGGCCCAGTGACATGGTCTCCCTGTTCACAGTCAGGTGCTCCAGGAATGTCCCTTGTGTGGGTTGTGTGAGTCCTTCTATTGTAGTTGAGCCTGGAGTGCTGTTGGCATGTCAGTGGGAGGGATTGACCCTCAGGCTGTGAGGGGTGGCCGTGACTACAGCGGACAAGTTGTTGTGTGGTTCCTTGCCCTACATGGTACAGTAGCTTTTGCAGGGTTCTGGTGACAATGAGTCTGTCCTTCGGGTGTGTCATGTGTAGAGCTGGTTGGAACTCAGGTGGGGTCTGAAGCTCACCACTGGGTGTTTTGGTTATTGAGGCTCTTGCGGGGGTCTCTGGTGCTGGCCACAGTCAGCCATTATTTGTGCCCAACTTGGGGGCTGCCTAGAGGGAACTACAAAGTGATCTGTGGTTGGTTGCCACTTGTGCTTGGCTTGCAGGCACTGGGAGTGGCGGTGCTGTGAAGCACTAGTGCTGGGCTTGGCACCCTTTGATGGGCACCACAGTGTGAGCTGAGACTATCTGCCACTTGTGCCAGATATGTGGCTGCTTAGTTGGAGTTATGTTCCAGGCCAACATTAGCCACTTACTTATGCCAGGCTTGGGGCCACCTGATGGGAATTAAAATGCACATTGACACCTGTCACTACTTATGCCAGGTTGGGGCCACTTAGCAAGATGTACAGGGCACACTGAGACCAGCTCTGCTTGTTTGAGGTTTGTGGACCTTGGAGAGATTTTTGGAAAGTGCGGCATGAACCAAGGTAGGCCACTTGTGTGGAAAAGCCGCTGGAAGCAGCTTAGGCAGGTGTGTGAGTTGGTTGTGGTCTCAGGAAATCACCAGGGCCCTACGAAGGTGTGCGCCTGGTTGATGGAGACTCAGATATGCATTCTGGGAGGAGGGTGGGCTCAACAAAGGAGCAATGGTCGCTGCCATTGTTTCAGTCCCCAGAGAGAGTTGCCTTGACCCCTGCCCCTCCATTGCCCCCTCCAAGCCAGTCAGTTCAGTTCCTCCCCATATGTCCCTGTTGCTCTTCGAGCTGCCACCCCTGTACTAGCGCCCAGAGCAAGTGAGTCTGAGCGAACAAGTCCATGCATGAGCCCCTCAAGAGGATGCCTGGGATTCCAGCAGCCCCGCATCCCACTTGGGCGCAATCCCCACTGATTTTCCCAGCCAGACGTTGTGGGGACTTCTCCTCCTGGCTCTGGTGCTTTGGGCTCGGGAGCTGGTGTGGGACTGGGACCTCTTGCTCCTCAGGGGGGAACCTCCGAAGTCGAGATAGCTCCCCATTCTTAAAACCCACACCGTGGGTGTGGCACCTGCTGATTCCACATCTCCGCCCCCCCACTACCTGTCTCAACCTGGCTCCTCTGCGTCTTTAGTTACAGGACTTCTGCTCAGCTAGACTTCAGGTGGTTCTCCGTGGTGGTGGGTCTGCAGTTTAGTTGTAATTTTGATGTGGTGGTGGGTGGAGGAGAGCACAGCGTTTACCTACTCTGCTATCTTGACCGGAAGTCTGAATCTGAATTTTGCACCTTTGTCATTTCCCATTTGTTAAAAAAAAAATTGGGGTGGGGGGGCGATTTGTTCAGAATACCTGTATTTTTGTTAAATAGTCTTACAGTGAAATGATTCACATGCTATACAATTCACCCATTTAAATTCGGTGGTTTTTAGTATGTTCACAGCTACGTGCACCCATTATTACCACAATCAATTTTAGATCATTTTTTCATCATCTCAGAAAGAAATCCTGTGCAGTTTACTGCCACTCTTCTGTCCCTTATTATATCCCCAGCTTTAAGCACCTGCTAATCTACTTTGTCTCTATAGATTTGCCTATTTTGGCCATTTCATATAAACAGTATCGTATAATGTATGGTTTATGGTGACTGGCTTCTTTCACATAGCACAATATTTTCCAGCTTCATTCGTATTGTAGTATATAGTAATACTTAATCTGTTTTTATGACCTAATAATATTCCATTGTGTGAATATATCACACAATTTTATTTGTCCATTCATCAATTGATGGATGTTTGAATTGTTTCTTCTTGTGACTATTGTGAATAACTGGGCTATAAACATTTATGTACAAGTTTTAGTGTGGATATATACATATTTTCATTTCTCCTGGGTACGTACCTAGGAATGGAATTGCTAAATCATAGGGAAAATACCTGTTTTCTTTTTGTGTCAATGAGAATGTGTGCGTGTGTATATGTATTTACATATGAATGCCATTTTACTGAGTTTTATTTGTTATTCAGAAAGAAAGCACTGTCTGAGCACTAGGAGGAAGTAGTTTTTATTACAAATCAATTTCTTCTAAAAATAATTCTATTTTATTATACCTATTAAAAACTGTTCTTTAGCCTTCGCGCAGGATGCTGTGTTCTCTGCTCCTCTGTGAATGTCTGTGGCTGATAACTGGCTACGCGCATGATGACGAGTGGATTGACCCCACGGACATGCTGAACTATGACGCTGCTTCAGGAACAATGCGAAAATCGCAGGTATTAGAAAAAGGCGTGTGTGTGTATGAGTAAGACCTTCCCAGTCCTGTGATGGAAATAGTCTATTTATTATTGTTGTTCACACAGAGCTATGAAAGTCATGTATTAATGATTAGCAGTCATGCTGAATATCTCTCCTGACTCTTTCAGTCTAAGGTTATTTCAACCCCACCTGGTTGTTTCTATTTCGAAATTGAATGTAAAGCCCATCAAGCAGCAAACTAATTTGATTTTAGTTCTTAACTAGTGTATACATGTGAGCGTCTTTACTAATGGTTCAATACAGTTGAAGAATATTAACAAGCGAAGTCACAAAGTGAAGTAGTCAAATTAGCCATAGATTATTTTTGCAGCTGAATTATAATGACATAAAACCTCTCTGCTTTACTCTAGGTGAAATATGGCACATCAGATAAAAAAGAGGCCAGTCCTAACTTGCCAGATGCTGACGAATTGTCGGAATGTTACAGCCAACTTGATTCTTTAACTCATAAGGTTAGATTTTTCCATTCATGAATTTTATATTTATGGTATGTTAATTGCTCTGTTTTCCTGTATTTGAAAACATTATTTGTGTTTCTATGTACTGTACAATTTATATTTATAATTGACCCTTGAACAATGTGAGAGTTAGGGGTGCCAGCCTCCTGCACAGTTGAAAATCCACCTATAACTTTTGACTCCCTAACAGCTTAACTAATAGCCTACTGTTGACCAGAGCCGTTACCAATAACATAAACAGTCAGTTAACATATATTTTGTGTAGTATGTAGTATATTATTACAATAAAGTAAGCTAGAGAAAAGAAAATGTTATGAAGAAAATCATAAGGAAAATACATTTACGGTACTGTATGTATTTATTGAAACAAATGGTATAAGTGGACCTGCGCAGGTCAAACCCGTGTTATTCAAGGGTCAACTGTATATTATTTTTTCTTTAGTTACTCTGGTTTTGTTTTTCTTTTAAATAGTACTTTTATTTTCCTGTAATAACATTTATCTCACTATGTTGTAATTATTTCTTTACCAGACTGAAAATTTCTTGGGACTAGAAATATGTTTTATTCATTCTTTTTTTTCTTTTTTAAAAGATTTTATTGGGGAAGGGGAACAGAACTTCATTGGGGAACAGTGTGTACTTCCAGGCCTTTTTTCCAAGTCAAGTTGTTGTCCTTTCAGTCTTAGTTGTGGAGGGCGCAGCTCAGCTCCAGGTCCAGCTGCCGTTGCTAGTTGCAGGGGGCGCTGCCCACCATCCCTTGTGGGAGTCCAACCGGCAACCTTGGTTGAGAGCCCACTGGCCCATGTGGGAATCAGACCGGCAGCCTTCGGAGTTAGGAGCACAGAGCTCCAACCGCCTGAGCCGCTGGGCCGGCCCCTGTTTTATTCTTTCTTGATTCTATATTCCCTGTCACAGTGTAGGGGCATCAGACTCATGAAAAATGTGGCAAATGAAGAAATGGGCCTATAACCAGCTTATAAGGATAAGAGTTACTCTTACAAATATAAGAGATTATTATAATATGTGTGGCAGCTGTTCCTTCTTCATTTATTCAGTCCTTTTATGTGGCTGAAGTAGAGTTTAGAGGAAAAGAAACAAGTCGGGATTGTTCAGGGGTTTGAACATCTGCTGTGCTTTGGGAACCACTCTCTGTTGGTTGTGGAGGCAGGCTGAGCTGGTGGCAGTATGGAGGGGGCCTGAGATGGAGATGGGGTGGCAGAGGTCCAGGGTTAAAGAGAGAAGAGGAAAGTGTTTGACTTTTCCAAGGTAGAAGAGGCAAGTTTTGTAGCTGAGGGAGGAGGTCAAACTGTAGGAAGAGCTGGTGAGGGAGGAGGTTTCCGGCCGAGAGGCTGGGAGAGCCTGCTTGTTAACGGAGATGCAGACCTGCTTGCGCTTCTTATCAAATGTGAACGTGGCCTCACCCGGGTGCTAGCAAAGAAATGCTTGTTTTCAATTAGCCTCCATTTCCCTGCATTTTGTGGTGTCGTGAGCTAGTTTGGCTGCACAGTAGAAAATGCAGAAATGCCTTTTTATAGAAATTTTTCATTCCATTGTGTGTGACTTTAGTTCAAACATTGTAAAAACATGATTGGTAAAATGGAGTCTTGAGTCCTGGCTTTAAAAAACATTATTTCTCTTAAAGAGAAATTTAAAAATTTTGTAGATGTGTAAACTGCCAGGTGTTCTTCTATCAAGTGTCCGCCTGTCCTGTATTTGTGTTCTATGCTCATTATGATCTTGTTTATCATCTAAGGCCCATTTCCAAGCTCAACTCAACTTGTGGTCCACACTCAATTAAAAAATAAAAGCTGCTCTCACAGTTCTAATGTCTATAAGATATGCGTTGCCCTCACTCAGTGACTTGGCCCCTGTGGTGTTCAGAGTAGAGCTACGTCGGAGGAAGTCTGTTCTGATGAAGAATTATGGGCAGAGGGGTTACCATGTGGAGGACACTCTGGAAAAGCCATGGTTCCTGCCTTCCAGAAGCAGCGTCCCATATACGTAGTAGGGAATGATCCGTTGTTGACAGGAAAAGTTCATAAAAGGCCAAAAGTAATATGCACATTCAAGAAATTCTTTGCCATGTTCTTCGTTTCTTCTTCTGACTTCATCCTGTCTTTCTGTCTCTTTATATATTCTTCCTTCTTCCCTCCCTCCCTCCCCCTCTCCCCCACTCTTCCTTTCTGTCATTACTTTGGAATTAGGAAAAGACAGATTGGTCCAGATGCTCTGCTTCCCTACATCTTGCTTCATGATCTTCAGCTTTAAAATCACTGACAGGCAGCAGAAAAACTGCCAGTCAGGGCTCAGTGCTGGACGTGTGGCCCTCATTGGGGCAAGGTTGCCTCCTTGCCTCTTGCAAAGAGAACCCAGAGACAGCAAGCTTGATAAAAATGGCTCTTTACCTTGATCAGTCCGTAGGTTAGAAACTTGACCCTTACATTAAACTTGATGCTAACTGTTGTTTTTATTTTAATGCTTACAGATTGATCAGTGTGAAAAGAAAAAGAGCAAAGACTATGAAAGTCAAAGCAATCCTGTTTTTAGGAGATACTTAAATAAAATTTTAATTGAAACCAGAAAGCTTGGACTTGTGAGTATCGGTGGTGGATGGTGTGATACCAGTCAGTGTAGTGGATATTTTCAAATTATATAAAGTAGTGATAAAGCATCATTATACTTGAACAGAGAATACCTGAGTCACCCTTTGGCCAAACCTGTTCGTGCAGGCGAAAGGTAGCAACCTGCTGGGCTGGCGGTGGTGTGGTGGGAGAAAGCGGGCGGTGCAGACCACACTCCTTTGCCTCCAGTTCACAGGGATTTACTTGCTTACTCAGCTATGTGCACTGCTGACCATTTAATTGAGTTTGGGGGTGGGGGTTCGTTTTAAGTTTGTTATTTGAACTTTACTAAATAATTGGAAATGTAATAAACGCCTGACTTGGTAAGGAAATTCTGTCCTGGCCCTTACTTGTTTTCTACCACTTGTATGCTTTCTTACTGAGATGATGTAAGATCATATAGATTGAGAAAAAGAAAAATGTGTTTTAAGCAGTTTTCCCAGCTGTCCTGTGGCACGTGCTGCTTTATAAACTTGCATATCATGCCCACATTGTTCATAATTAATGTTAAGATTTCATTTTTTAGTCTGTTTTTCACTTTGGGCAATCAGAATATCAAGGAAAAGGAGTGTTAGATGAATAATTTAATAACACCACTTTGCTTTGGAAAACGGAAGTGTAAAGGCAGGTGTTATCTGTGTGCACCCTTTAATTGAAGTCTTACAACTGTGTGCGACGTAGAACAGTCTGTTTTATAGATGAGGAAACAAGACGGAGCAGAAAATACTTAAGGTGGAGATACTTGGAAATGTTTACATAGTTCCTGGTTTTAAAAAAATATATTAATAATTGCTTTTTTATGCTTGCTGATGATTTGTGCTTTGACATGACACTTTGGTTTTTCTCATTTTATACTTTTATTATTTAACTATCTATTTACTTTTATAAAAGAAAAAAGATTTTTCTCTTATTTTTCTTACTTGTGCCACTGCAAATTTGAAACTATCTGAAAACTCAGCAAATGGAAAGTCATAACCTGAATCATCAGATAAAGGCTCATAGTTGATCCTCGTTATTGTGGATTCCACATTTGCACATTTGCCCACTCACTAAAGCTTATCTGGAACCCCAGAGTCAATACCCAGGGTCCTTTTGTGGTCGCTCGGACATGAGCTGCCTGCTGTGTGCATTCCCTGCTGAGGTCCTGCCTTCTGCTTTCAGCCCCGACTATAAACGTACTTTTTTCTGGTCTATATATGGCTACATTTTTTACGCTGTTTTTGGTGTATGTGGTTATTTCACTCTTTAAAGTAGTTCCCAGTGTAATGCTGTCAAGTGTTCCTAGTGCAAGAAGGCTGGGAGGTGCCTTACAGAGAAAATGCATGTGTTAGATGAGCTTTCTTCAGGCATGAGCTACAGGGCTGTTGGCTGTGAGTTCGGTGTTAATGAATCAACAGTATATATTAAATCAGGTGTCTTTAAATAGAAACACACATAAAAAGGGTATGTATTGACTGGCAGATGAAAATGTGTTTGCAGGAGCCTAACCCTGTATTTCCTTGTAGGAGCCATGTTTCAGTATTTGCTAATTAATGAGTGACTAATTAGCAAATACCACAAATACCACTGATAGAACATAACTACTGCAAATAGCAAGAATTAACTGTATTTTAGTAAAATATACGTTGCTTACTTGCCTAGACTTTTATAAGTTTTGAAATGTTTTTCACATGTATTTAATCTTTGGTTATGTTGGCCTGTGAGACACAGGTAGATATTGTTATTATTATTTTATACATGTGAAAGATTGTAAATTAATTACGTATTTAGTTCCAGATTGGCTTTTGTCTTGAAATGTTTCACTGAGTAATATTATAATAAAATTCTCTTTTCTGTTTGCTTTTTGGCAAATTTAATCCAGCCTGATGAAAATAAAGGTGATATGCATTATGATGCTGAGATTATCATTAAAAGACAGACCTTGTTAGAAATACAGAAGTTTCTCAGTGGAGAAGACTGGAAGCCAGGAGCCTTGGATGATGCATTAAGTGATATTTTAATTAATTTTAAGTTGCATGATTTTGAAACGTGGGTGTGGCGATTTGAAGATTCCTTTGGAGTGGATCCATATAATGTGTTTATGGTAAGCTGGGATACGGGGGACATGAGTAACGGTTTCTTTTTAAAATACTTTTAAAATTCCACCATGATTCTGTTAAGTCACTCAGACTGTGGTGATGAACTTGACAGCAAAATAGTATAAATGAGTTTGGGTATTTGAGCCCAGTTCTTCTGTTTCTGTTGACCGTTCTTGTTTGGGGTGGGGAGGACAGCGTGGCAGTGACTCCGCTTTCTGCTTCTTTCTGTTTTTGAGGTGCTGCTGTGTCTGCTGTGCGTCGTGATGTTAGTGGCCACCGAGCTGTGGACATATATCCACTGGTACACCCAGCTGAGGCGTGTCCTGGTCATCAGTTTTCTCTTCAGTCTGGGATGGAATTGGATGTATTTATATAAGGTATTAAGTCTGTGGGCAGTTTAAACATTTTTAAGTGTTATTTCATAATAAAGGAAGACTTTATTATGAACAATCCATTTAGAGCTAGTATGTGCTCGTAACCTTGCCTCACATGAGGGTTGGAGGCGGTGATAGGAGACGGCAGGCAATTGGCCACTGCTCGACTGCACTCGCTTTTCTTGGGCCCTTGAGAAAAAGCTCGGTTCTAATTTTCATAACCCACTTCCTGATGGGTGGCATCAGGACAGCTAAATCACAATAGAGCTAGGTAGACACATTTTTCCAATTCTTACTTAAGTGATTTTGGATATGTCCTTTCATTCTTTGCTAGAAATATCAAAATATTCGATTTTAAAAGTTAAGGTCATTTTCTTAATATAAAAGTGATACGTTCATGGTAGAGAATTTAGAAAAGAAAGATACAAGAGAAATTTAATTTTTAAAAATCATCTGTAATGTTATCACCTAGAGATATTTAAGAGCTATTCCCTGTTAATATTTTGAGATATTTCTTTCCAATCTTTTTTCTGAATTTTAATTCTTTCAAAATTGGGATCATGCTGTATGTTTGAAAGAAGTACTGCTGCGCCTGTCACAGTAGCATAATCATTGAAGAAACATTTTAGATCTTTTTAGCCAGGTTAGTCAAGTAGCCAGATATTTTCAATGAATGCCTCTGATTAAATCATTGTGATTTTTTTTACCCTTTTGCTCTAAGTTCCATAGCTTCTAGAACTGGTAATTATTTACAAATGGAAGGACAGTAGGTTACATGGTGAATACTGTTATCTCAGTGATTTCCCCTTTGACTTATAAAAGCTATGTTATCTGCATATAGGCCATTTGTGGTGAAAGCCATACAAAGCAAACCACTATTTCAGCATGAAATGAGAAGTAGTCACTTACAGCTATATTTGGGGGCATGGTATATAAACTGTATTTTTGAACTAATTTTTAAAAAATCTATGTAGTGAAAAGGTTTTCCTTCCTCATCATGATTACTTACAAAGAAGGTGATTTATCCTTACTGATTGTGTTAAGACTCTACTTTGCCAAAAGAGCTACTCTTTGGAAAAAATGTACTTTTTCTGTTAAAAAATTGTAAACAGTCTGGTGTCTGGTGAAGACGTGCTTGGAACAAAGGTGTTTCGGAGGTGAGCGCAGCCTTTGTTAGCAGAGGTTCATGGTTCCCTGTTGGTGTTTGTCAGGTAGCGTTCGCACAGCATCAGGCCGAAGTCGCCAAGATGGAGCCGTTTAACAGGGTGTGTGCCGAGAAGATGGACTGGACTGGAAGTCTCTGGGGTAAGGTGTTGGTTCACTCGGCCTGATTTTTGAATAGAATTTCTGAGAATGAGAAAACATATGAAGAATTACAAAGAAATGATAAAATGCCACAAGGAGGCTTTCCTTGACTGACCCTTTAATATCAAAAGAACATGCAAGAAGAGTCTTAGGTCTCAGACTAGTGACTTTTGTGTTCATATCGTGTCACAGGAAGGAGTAGCAAGTGTATGCTGGCTCTGATATTATCTGTCTTCCTCCATGAGACTGGAGGGATCCTGTGCGCACTGTTCATCTAGTCCTTACCAGTGTCTAGCACATTCTATCTAGGTCCTCAACCGAAGTTTATTAATGAAGTGAATCAATGTATGTATGCATTCATATCCACCTTAGATTTAATCTCCTTATATTGATTTATGAAATCGTATATTGTAGCTTTACTGTTGTTTTTTATTAAAGGTAAAATTATTTTACTTTTTTTCTTACAGATTTTAAACATTCTCGCTAACATTGACCGCCTTTAGTTATGTAGCAGTGGGAATGGTTTAGTGTTCAAAGCACCTTATACATAAATGCGAGTCCATGATGACTGACCAGGATAGAATCTCAGCAGGTTGTACACATTAGGGTGTCCCAAATTAATGCTTCTTACAAAGGTATGAAGCGACTAAACCAACCCAGCCTGCTTCAGGGGTAACTAAAATGCCCCCTTAGCTTAGGCTAGTGTGTCATGTAAGCCTGATTTAGAAATATTAGAACTAATATTCTAATTTATTTGATAAAATAAGACCTGACTTTTTAAATTGAAATTTTACTGTGATGATTGTAGAGTCACAGGTGTCATAAGAAATAATACAGAGAGATCCTGCGTACCCTTTACCCATTTCCCCCTGTGGTAACATCTTGCACAACTATGCTAGTGCAGTATCACAGCCGGGATAGACTGGCATCATACCCACCAATCTTATTCAGATTTCCCCAGTTGTACTTAGATTCATTTGTGTGTGTACAGAACAAATTTCAAATAGTTACCTTTTAGGAATCTTGATTATATATAATATTTTATCTGCATAGCACTTGTAAACTTCGAATGGATTTTTAAAATAAACATTTTGGACATAAGATGAAAAAATTTTAAATCGGCATTACAGGAAGTCTATTTGTAAACCAATTTAAAATTGATTGGTGGTGGCGGTGGCAGGGGTAAAACCAAAATATTGTCTTATTTGGGAATGAAATGCAACTTTTTTTTTTTTTAATGACTCAGTGTTCTGTCTCTCTCTAAATAGAATGGTTAAGAAGTTCATGGACCTACAAGGATGACCCATGCCAAAAATACTATGAGCTCTTATTAGTCAACCCTATTTGGTTGGTCCCACCAACAAAGGTATGGGATATTCTGTAAAAGTTACTCATACAAAGTAAGTCAAAAATCCCTTGTATTTATTAAAAATTTTTAGTGTTTTTTAAGTCATTTTACTAATTATAAACTTTTGTTCTAGAAAAGAATACTTCCATTACACAGTGATTTTCACATTTTGAAAAGCATATGACAGCATTTTAATTCATATAACATAATTTCAGCCACAGTTTCCAGTGAATTTTGGCTCATTCTATGTGCCTCAAAATCCTGTGAGGAAAAAAATTAAGTTGCTTTACCGTTTGTTTTAGGCACTAGCAGTTACGTTCACCAACTTCGTCACGGAGCCATTGAAGTACATTGGAAAAGGAACTGGTGAATTCATTAGAGCGCTCCTGAAGGAGATTCCCGTGTTACTTCACATCCCAGTGCTGATAATTATGGCATTAGCTGTTCTGGTGCGTATAGAGCGTCGCTTTGCTGACAGTTAACAGGATTTACAGAAAAAAGGTCATTAGGCTTCTTTGACGCCTAATGATCAGGGTAAGTCACGCTTAATGGTATATGAAGGTGGCTTTTAAGTGACGCAGCTTTATTTATACTTACATGTATATTCCTCTAAGCGAGCCAGTGGTGCTAGAGTTACAGATGTCATGGCAGTGATTTACAATAATACTTTCTTTTAAAATTTGTCCCTCAATGGTGAGTTAATACACATGAAATCAGAAATCAGTCGTTTATGCCTCTTTGAGAAAGGGGGCCTTCTTATTTCAGTCGGAGTGTTTGTAGCACTGAGAAGGGAAGGTCGCTGCGTCTAACAGAGTCAGGAAGGGATGTGGAAGAAGGTGAGTGTAAATAGTTTATAATCCAGGAGCAGACGTTTATTAACAAGAAATATTACTTGTCATTCATCCATGATCCCTTTAGCTTTTTTGTTGTTGGTTTTTAGCCCTATCCAATAAAGCGCTTGTCATATGAAAAGAAAATGTAAAGAACTCAGATGTGTTACGGAAAGCATTAAAGGCTTGTCCTCCCTAAGAACACAAAATTCACTCTTCTCCAATCGCTTTGTTCCTGTTTTGTTTTTTGGCTTGTGATTATAGGATTCAGTGGTGTAGGGGTCTGGTTTTGTTAGGTGACATTAGTTGTGTAGTAGTAGTTTAATCTCTGAAACTGAAATTGTAAGCAAAACCCCATCATCTCGTGTTGCTTTACCTAAGGAAAGATCTTTGGCTTACTTCTGTTTTCAAATAGTGTCTCTGGTACAGTGATTTTTAAATGTTTTGTTCTCAGGACCCTTTGCATTCCCAAGAATTGAAGACCACAAAGAGCTCTTGTGTATGGAGTTTTATTTTTTTATATTTACCATATTAGGAACTAAAACAGAAAATTTAAAAATACCGGTATACACGAGCATACAGCCCATGAGCTGTGAGAGTGAGGCAGTCACTTCAGTGCCAGAAGACTGCTGCACACTCACGAGAGGAGAGTGAGAAAGACTAATGTCTTTGCATTACGAAAAGTTTGGACTTCACAGATCCCCTAAGAGAGTCTCAGGGGTCCTTCCTGGGCTCCGGGGGCCACACTTGGAGAAATGCTGCCTCGTTTTTCCCATGCACTGTGTGACTCAAAGCCTGTTGAATTGTAGCTGTAGCTACAGCCAAGTCTGTATTGGTTAAAAAATTAACCTACAGGAGAATGTTTACATAATGATGTACAATTTTTGGGTAATCAGCATTTACCTTATATGATGGGTGTGAATATAGACAACGTATGAGCAATTATCAGACAGTTAGTATTAGAATGTGTCAAGCTGATTAAAATGTCTACGTAATACTCAGTGTTTTCTCAAATTTAATTTGCTGTTCTGGCCCTGTATTAAAGAAGAGATCTCTAATGAAAAAGAGTGTAGTTGAGTTGTTTATGTTACATAATTTTGTTAACACACTGAATAAAAAGAACCTCCTAATTTCATTGTAAGGCAGCCCTTAGGTACTCAGCAATATTTCTTTTCCTTCTAGAGTTTCTGCTATGGTGCTGGAAAATCTGTTCACATGCTGAGACCGTTAGGTGGTCCTGGAAGAGAAGAGCCCCCGGCCCTTCAGCCAGGTGACAGGCGGCGGCTGCAGGAAATTGATTATAGACCCCAGGCTGGAGCAGGTGATGCAGATTTCTATTATAGGGGCCAGACTGGCCCCTATGAGCAAGGCCCTTATAACAAAACGTATGAGGCTAGAAGAGATGTTTTCAGAGAGAGAGATGTTGACTTGAGACTTCAGACTGGCAGCAAGAGCCCGGAAGTGCTCCGGGCGTTTGATTTACCAGACAAAGAGGCGCGACAGCATCCCAAGGTGGTGCCCACCGTAAGTCAGCACCTGTTCCTTTTGCTGTCCCTTCTCACTGGGCCTCAGTGCTTCCTGTAGAGCTTTTGGTTTAAGTGGTTTTACTCTTCTACCCTGCGCTGTTAATTATGTCGCTCATTATTCACGTTCTCTCTCTTCCCCTTTCCGGTCAAAAGTTAGTTCAGCCTCCTCAGAAGAAATGAGATTTATTTGTTATGTTCAGTGCTCTTTAACAGTAGTTTGCTAGCACAGGTGGTCACTCGTGTGAAATTTCATAGGAAAGCAACAGGTGAGCAGGACTGAAGTGTCTACCTTTGAAGGCGCGGAGTCCTGAGGGAGCCCCCGGGAGAGCCAAGAGGCTTAGCTGGGAGAGTGGGCCAGGGCGAGCGAGCACCTCCCCTTCCCAAATCGTGTACCTCTTTGGCTGGCGACACTATACTTTTGACCTGCGAATGGTGAGGCCTTCTTTCCACCTTTATTGGTCATTTAAAGGGACATTTCCATTTCTGTTTGAGAGAGGAATTCATACTGTCATTTGCAAAGTTTAAACTACAACTGTAAACCTTTGAAAATAGCTACGAGGAAATGACAGAATTCCTTCTTCCCATGGAGTTCCTTACAAGCAGAAACATCTACATGCCTCTGGAAAACGGAAGATGTTCCTTTCAGCTTAAATAGTTAATGCTTATCTGTCACTCATCTCAAGAAGTCTCCAGGGACTTCCCATCTCACTTGAAGCTAGTTACCTGGGTGGCCTATGGCTTCCTTGATCTGCCCACATCCCACCTAGAGGGTTTTGACCCCCCCTCATTCTGCTTCAGCCACAAGGACTTCCAGACTCTTCCTTGAATTCAGCCTTTGTGCTTGCTGTTCACGAGCTGGAATTCTGTTCCCTCACATACTCATGGTTCATTTTTTCACCTCTTCAGGCCTTTGCTGATAGATGACCTTTCAGACCACCCTAATTTAAACAGCAGTCCAATCCTGCCACCCCCACCCACTTCCAGCATGGTACTTTATTAACTCGCTTTTTCCCTAATTCTCTCCCCAAACTAAATGTGAGTTGCAGTGAGGGTGGGGGTTTTGTGTTCCGTTCCTGCTATATCGCCAGCATCTAGAACTTAATATATGCTCAGTAAACGTTTGTCAAATGAATTGTTCTCAGGAGGCAAGAGGGGTTGGCAATACCAGCCACCAGTCCTCTCAACCCTTCCTGAACTTGGTCACTTGACACCTAGGATGTCCCAAGTGTCCCCCTCCTCCATGTACAGTTCTGTGACGCTTAATAACATTTATATAATTACAGTCCAGCCTAGAACCGGGATTTGAAAGAATTCAGTTTGTTACAACAAATTTGCATAGAAACTTGTTGAACATGTTTGATTACTAAACTTTCACATTAGGTTGCTTAATTCAAACAAAATGTAATTGTCTGCCTTATAGCCTAAGTCACCTATTTTGGATACAAAGCCCAGAGAGACTGGTGGAATCCCAGGAGAAAGCAGTCCTGAAAGCAGCCAGCCTCCGATGCCCGAAAGCAGCCAGCCTCCGATGCCTGTCTCCGGCCAAGAGCCATCAGGGAGTGTGGACAGTTTTCCTGTGGCAGGAAAGGCCCCGCCCAGGACTGATGGTGCAGGCAGCCCAGCGAGCACTGTGGGGGCCGGCGGAAGGGATCCCGAGGGCGGCCCCTCTGGCTAGAGGACAGACTAGCGGAGCGGCTCGGCTCGGGTTTTGTAAAGTACCCCCTTCACAACTATTTACTACAAGTATTCTGGTATTTATCACACAGGTGCCAACTTAAACATTACTATTTTTACTGACAGCTACAATTAACAAACATGTATTTCTATTTAATTTGATTTATTTTTTCATCTGTTTATCTTCTCTCTGATGTTAAGATACATCCTACAAAGTTTTGAAGTGTTAACTTTGAAACGGCATCTCATAGATGAACATATGGCACGCATCACTAACTGAATAATTAAGGAGACTGGTTAAATTAAGGACATTGAAAAAGTTTTATTATTTACAAGCACATATAGGCACCAACTAACCAAAAGTGTGTGTTGCCTGTTGGAAGTCCTGTAATACCTACTTTAGTTAACAGGATAATTTGTTAGTTGTGCACTGGATCCCAAAAGGGGTACGTACTGACGAACTGTGTTTAAGGCAAGTCCGCTGTTGTCACATTACTCTCTCCCTGCACTTCCGCATCTGACTGCAGCCAGGGGCCTGCAGTGTCGGCTGCCCACACATCAAAGTGGCTTTGTAGTCTCACGTCCTCCCTTCGTCTCAATTCTTGCCTGCTTCCACGGCACCCTTTTTACTTTCTTCTTAGCTAAGACGACCTGAAGGTTGCCAGGGTGATTTAGATGTAGCATAGCTTGTTAAGTCAGTTTTACATGGTGAATAGACTTTGAGAATGGCTTTGTTCTTCCCCCACCAGATGAAGTGCACAGGCTTCATAAGATCTATTTCCCTGGCTACTCAGAATCCCGGCAGTTGAAACTGTTTTAAACTTTTTTTTCTTTTTAAAGTAATTTATTAATTTTGCTGGTACCTACCTACAAAGCAGTTTCACATACTTTGTTTAGTTTCTTTGTTTTAACCTTCACACTAAAAGTTATGTTCAGCTGCTTACTAAGAATGATACCAGTAGGAATAGTCTTAAATTTTTCATTCAGGTACTTGTATGAGAAAAACCATATTCAAAGCATTTGCTTTCTGTAAGTTTTTCACATGAAATGTAGGATATCCCTTTTTTGGTCTCCTAAAAGCGTCACTTAGGTGCCTGTAACAATTTAATTTTACATGTTAATATTATTTTCTAGTTTAATATTGCAAACATCTTTTTGTATTTCATCAGAAGTAGTAATTTTTTCCAAGAAATACAAAAATTAATTTTATATAAAAATTCGTAACAGGCATATGACAAATGAACTAATAATGAAAGGATGCCTGCAGTTTGGAATAGATTTGTGAACATTAATGCATATAAAATAGTCTTCTGTGGGGGCTAGACATGGTCACACTGGTGACTGCTCCCAATGTGGCAGCTGTCAACTGAGCTGTGATTCTGATTCTGAACAGAAATGAATGCCTCAGGTGGTAGACTCTAACTACAAGAGTAAATTAATGCATTTTGCACTCCTGACTGCTTTTTATCAGTCCAAAAATGAATCTTTTAAAAAAATGGAAGTAAAATTTCATCTTTGTATTCTTTCACTACAGATAACCATTTGGGGATGAAATCTACTTTGACAGCTAGCAAAGCAACATGCTACTGTTGAATGATGACAGCAATTCAGGGAAAACTAATTAAAGCAAATTGAACACATCAAGGCCAATTTATAACTAGAAGAGATAGGCTTGTTTATTGTATATCCAATATTTATCACTAAAATCAAAGATTATAGTGACAAGCTTTTTGGAAAATCAGAACATGGTAGACAGGTTTTAAATGGAATAATGTTGAATGTTTACAGTGTTTAAGAACTACCACATACACAAAATAAACACTTATTTTTTACATTACTATGGTTGATATGCCATCTTTGTTAATTGAGTATTTTGATAAGAAAAAGCAAAACTTAGGTGCAGTTTTTAAAGGATTCTATCTCCAGGACATTATATCCCATACATAATATGTAAAACATAATCCAAGTGTTGAGTAATCGTGACAATTTTTGTATGATCTTAGAACCAAGAATATATATATATTTTTTCCCTGAGCCCTTAATGTTATTCCAGATTGTGTCACTTTCTTTTTTATTTTTTTAAACATTGGTCATTTGGAGAAGTGGTTCTCACTGCTGATCAAAATCACCTGAAGAATTTTTAGAACGAGCTCCCCAGATCCTAGCCCAGATATGCAGTCAGAAGCAACCAGAGGTTGCAACTTGTTCCCGGTAGGGTTTGCATTATGCAGCTCAGCCTCAGAGTCCTGGCCCTGCTCTTTCCTTGTCGTCTTGCTTTTGCTGAACTCCTGTGTCATGTCCTATTATGTGTCCCTGTAAACCACCTTCAGTTTCTGGAAAGAGGAGGCTGAAGCTTAATGACAACTGAGGTTCTCTTCTCACCTACATCTTTCATACTTAAATTTTAGGCTTTTTCATCTATTTTCTATTTTCATGGCCTACATTCTTGACCTAACCACGAGTTTTTTTTTTAACATTAGGGCCTAAAAAGTTTTACAGCAGTATTTTACAACAAAGGATACATTTTAAAACCATGTACATGTGGGGATATATATATATATATATATATATATATATATATATATATATATATATATATATATATATAGTCATGTACCATGTATGTAGTCATGTACCATGTAACAATGTTTTGGTCAACCAGCAGAACACACATACAGAGGTGGTCTCTTACGATTCTAACGGAGATGAAAAAATTCCCTTCACCTAGGGACATCTTAGCCTTTGTAGCACAATTACTCATGTGTGGTGACACTGGTGAAACCTACTGCACTGCCAGTCATATAGTAGAAGTACCGCACCTACGATTATATTGTAGTAGTAGGCTGTACCGTCTAGATATGTTAAATATATTCTATGATGTTCGTACTTCAAAACAAGGCATTTCTCAGAACCTACCCCCATCCATTAAGCGGCACATGACTATTTTTAAACAGAGTCCAAAACATGCTAAAAGAAGTTTATTTCTTAAGAGTTTCTTTTATAATGGCTTTGGCCTAATATACTGAAAATAGATTTTTGTGGAAAAAAAACTAATTTTTTTATAAGATATAAGACTACTTTATACTTTACATGTTGGTCAAGTACATTATTTTTACTAGACAGCATAATTTCTCACTACATCAATGGTTAAATGTATAAAAAGAGCCATTGTCAATTATGATTTTAAAAAATGATCTCAGCCAGAGAACTAAATCGTCTGGGATTCATTTAACCTTCTACTTCACAAACATAGGTAAAGGAACCTAACAAGTGCCAAAGAACAGAGTCCCGAGCAGAAGTCACAAAAGTTGATAAAGTACCTATAAGACACCTCCACCCTGAAACGAGTGTCCAGAGGAATGTTAATTAATGCTATACTATTAAAGGTTAAATATTTACATCATTCTAAAACATTTCAAGCTGTATTACAGTGCTATAATTTCTCCTTTTAAGGAAAAAAGAAATAGATTGCATTTCCTTGCAGTGAAAGGAAATAGTCACTTTTTAAAAATACATCCATAGTATAGTGGTTTGCTTATTTTTTTCCTGAATTTTTAAATTCCAACAAAGCATTATTTTGCAAACAGTCCTTTAGCCCAAATTCAGTGTCTCTGTTTTGATCTCTTTGTAAAAGAACTCTCTGTTCATCCATTCTTTTCGCCTGAGACCGTACAATAAGGCTAAAAAAGTCCTCATCGGGTACTGTCGGTCCCTTTGTGGCAGCAGGCGGTGGAGCACATCTTTGATCATCTAATCTTGACCCCTAAAAATTTACAATAAAGAGATTAAAACACAAATACTGCAGGAAAGGAAAGCACCAAGCTATGTCATGTCTGTCATTCACAACAAGAAAATGTATCTTTAAATATTTCATTTTTGCTTCTTGGAAATTAAACAGTATAACAAGTGTGTAGAATATAGCTAGAGCTTCTGGTAAGATTAAGACACAAGGTCAACTGTGTCCAAGCATGACAGTCAAAGGTTATAATCTTGCCATAATAGGCATCAACAAATACAACTTACAAATCCTCGGAAATGCCTTCAACATTTAACCCTGTGAGGGTGGTCTGCTGACTGGCCTAGTCAGGGCCACCCCCGCCTTCCACACACACCCGGCTCACCTGTCATATGTCTTGGTACTTTCACTGTCCTCCAACACTCGGGCACTACAGTTCCTAGACTTCTCTCCTCTGGGGCTTTCATTCTTTACTTCTGCCTTATCCATTAGCTCCCATGGTCATCGGCTAGCCTCTCCAGTTTAAACATAACTGCACCATCTTTAAAATTGTTTCAAAACAAACATCCCATGCTGACCATGGCCTCCCTGTTTTTCCAGATCCTGCTGTCTAGTACTCCTCCAGGAAATCTTTTTTTTTTAATTGTGATAAATGAGCATAACAAAATTTACCACTTAAACCATTTTTATGTTGTGCAGTTCAGTGGCATTGAGCACATTCGTATTGTGCAGTCTTCACCACCATAATCATCTCCAGAACGCTTTCATCTTGCAAAACTAACTCTAAACCTATTAAATAGTGACTCCCATTCTCCATTCCCTCCTGCCCCTGCAACCACCATTCTTTCTGTCTCTATGAATTTTACTGTTCCAGGTACCTCTTATGAGTGGAACCATACAGTATTTGTCTTGGTGTGACTGCTTATTTCTCAGCATAATGTCTTCAAGGTTCATCCATCTTGTAGCAGATATCAGAATTTCCTTCATTTTTAAGGCTAAAAAACATTCCATTGTGTATATATACCACATTTTGTTTATCCATTCATCTATCAGTGGAAACTTGGGTTGCTTTCACCTTTTGGCTGTTGTGAATAATGCTGCTATGAACATGGGGGTACTAATAACTGTTCTGTCCCTACTTTTCACGTGTTTTGTTTGGGTATATGCCTAGAAGTGAAACTGCTGGATCACGTGGTAGTTCTAGTTTTAATTTTTAGAGGAACTGCCAGTGTTTTCCATAGTGGCTGCACCATTCCTACCTGCAGTGCACAAGGATTCCAATTTCTCCACATCCTTGCCAACACTTTTTATTTTCTGTTTTTTTGATAGTAGCCATTCTACTGGGTATGAGGTGGTATCTCATTGTGGTTTTGATTTGCATTTCTTTAATGATTTGTGATGTTGAGTATCTTTTCCTATGTTTATTGGCCATTTGTGTATCTGGAGAAATGTCCATTTGGGTTCTTTGCCCAATCAAATTTTTTGTTGAGTTTTTGGAACTCTCTATATTCTAGATTAATCCTTTATCAGTTATACTAGTTAAAAATATTTTCTGTGGGTTGCCTTTTTACTTTGTTAATAGTGTCCTTTGATGTACGTAAGTTTTAAATTTTCATGTCCAATTTTTCAATTTTTTCTTTTGTTACCCGTGCCTTTGGTGTCATGACCAAGAAATCATTGCCAAATCCAAAGTCAGGAAGCTTTACCCCCTTTAACTCTTTGATCCATTTTGAGTTAACTTACATATGGTATCAGGTAAGGGTCCAGCTTTTGAATGTGGATATTCAATTTTTCATCATTTGTTGATAAGGCTCCTTTCCGCATTGAATGGTCTTGGCACCTTTGTCGAAATCATTTGACCATATATGTGAGGGCTTAATTTTTGTTTAATTCCCTTGGTCTGTGTGTCTATCATGCTAGTTCTGCACTGTTTTGATTATGGTAGCTTTGTAGTAAATTTTGAAATCAAGAAGTTTGAGTTTTCTTTGTTTTTCTTACTCAATTGTTTAGCCTGTTTGTGTTCCCTTGAGATTCCACATGAATTTTAGGATTGATTTTCCTATTTCTGTAAAAAAGTCATTGAAATTTTGATAGGGATTGCATTGAATCTGTAGATCACACTCTGGGTGGTATTAACATTTTTAATAAGATTAAGTCTTCCAATCCATGAACATGCTTTCCATTTATTCATGTTCTTAATTTCTTTGAGAAATAGTTTATAGTTTACATTGTATAAGTCTTCACCTCCAGGGTTAATTCCTAAGTATTTTATTCTTTTTGGTGCTATTTTAAGTAGAAGTATTTTTTTCATTTCCATTTTGGGCTGTTCATTGTTAGTGTGCAGAAACAACTGATTTTTGGATATTGATTTTTATATCCTGTTACTTTGCTGAATTTGTTTTAGTTCTAACAGGTTTTTGTGTGAACTCTTTAGTGTTTTCTACATTTAAGATCCTGTCATCTTGAAACAAAGATAATTTTACATCCTTGTCTTGTTCCTGATGTTAGAGAAAAGCTTTCCGCCTTTTACCATTGAGTATGATGATAACTACAGGTAGTTTATAAATTACTTTTATTTTTTTGAGTAGTTTCTAGTAGTTTCCCACTATTCCTCGTTTGTGTGTTTTTTATCATCTTGTCAAGTGCTTTTTATGCATCAACTGGATGATGTGGTTTTGCTTCTTTCATTCTGTTTAATGTGATGTAATTACATTGATTGATTTCCATATGTTGACTCATCCTTGCATTCCAGGAATAAATCCTACATGGTCATCGTGTATGCTGTTGCTAGATTCTGTTGCTAGTACTTTGATGATTTCTGCATCTATATTCAAAAAGGATATTGGTCTGTAGTTTTCTTGTAGTGTCATCACGGCAATATACTAGCCCCATAGAATGACTCCTAAGTCATAGGAACTGTTCCCGTCCCTTCATTTTTTTCGAAGAGTTTGAGAAGGATTTGTATTCTTTCAATGTTTGGCAAGATTCAGATCCAAGGTGTTTTGTGTGTTTTTTTGGTCAGGAGGTTTTTGATTACTGATAGGATCTGCTTACTAATTGTGGGTCTATTTTCTATTTCTTTGTGATTCACTCTTGGTTTTGTGTTTCTACTTACTCAACTAGATTATCCAATTTGTTGGCATACAATCATTCATAGGATTCTCCTATAATTTTTATTTCTGTAGAATCAGGAGTAATGTCCCTATTTTCGTTTCTAATTTAAGCCTTGTCTTTTTCTTAGTCTAGCTAAAAGGTTTTGCCAGTCTTTTTCTGTTTGCTATTTTATTTCCTTCCATTTTATTTTTTTCTTTTTATAGTTCCTTAAGTTGTAAAGCTAGGTTTTTATTTTGAGGTCTTTCTTCTTTTTAACATAAGTATTTATAGCTATAAATTTCCCCAAGCATGGCCTCCCATGAGGTTTAGCGTTTTCATTGCTCTGTAGGTATTGTTTATAATTTCCACAAATTTGTGAATTTTCCAGTTTACTTTGTTATTGCTTGGAGAAGATAGTTTGTTGAGACTTAATTCGTGGCCTAACATATATATGGTTCATCCTGGAGAATGTCCCATGTGCACTTTAGAAATGTCCATTTCTCCCTTCAATTCTGTCAATTTTTTGCTTCATAGATGTTGATGGTCTGTTACTAGGTATGTGTCTTCAGTATTTCTTGAATTTGCTGAGATCAGGGCCACTTTTCACTTTCAAACCTTTAATTTCCTTACTTCCCTTCTTCGATTCCAAACTCCATTACTAAAATCACTCCTCGGCATGTGCTTTTCTCCTCCATACTACATTCTCCAGGCAAAGTACCAACCTTGATTAAATATCTTTCTCTCCTTAAGCAGCTGGTTATAACTGGAAAAAATACACAATTGTACTGAATGGCCTTCATTTAGTGACCATGAAATTCAAGGGAGTGCTCAGCACAGATCAGCAATCCTACGACTATTACATTTTTTTTTTTTTTAGATTTTATTGGGGAAGGGGAGTAGGACTTTATTGGGGCACAGTATGTACTTCCAGGACTTTTTTCCAAGTCAAGTTGTTGTCCTTTCAATCTTAGGTGTGGAAGGTGCCCTTCAGCTTCAAGTTGCTGTCCTTTCAGTCTTACTTGAGGAGGACGCAGCTCAGCTCCAGGTCTACTTACCATTGCTAGTTGCAGGGGGCGCAGACCACCATCCCTTGCAGGAATCGAACCAGCAACCTTGTGGTTGAGAGGACGCGCTCCAACCAACTGAGCCATCTGGGAGCTCAGCGGCAGCTCAGCTCAAGGGGCCGTGTTCAATTTTAGTTGCAGGGGGCGCTGCCCACCATCCCTTGCGGGAATCAAGGAATCAAACTGAACCTTTGTGGTTGAGAGGATGCGCTCCAACCAACTGAGCCTTCCAGGAGCTCAGCGGCAGCTCAGCTCAAGGTGCCGTGTTCAATCTTAGTTGCAGGGGGCGCAGCCCACCATCCCTTGCAGGACTCGAGCAATTGAACTGGCAACCTTGTGGTTGAGAGCCCACTGGCCCATGTGGGATTCGAACCGGCAGCCTTCGGAGTTAGGAGCATGGAGTTCCAACCACCTGAGCCACCAGGCTGGCCCCAAGTATTACTTTTATTGGTCAGTATGCTTTCAGGTTCTCAAAATCAACTGTGTTCCCCTTCCTCTTTTCAAAATTACAACGCTCCAATCTCAGCTTATGGTCCTACTTCTTTGTTTGCCATCAGAGACAATTCCTACTTGCTCCCGACTCCAAATCTGTACACTCTCCTTTCCTTTCTCCTCTATACAAAAATTGTGTTCTTCAATTGTTCCGTATGCTTCTATATCACTGGTTCCCCTCTCTACTTGATCAGATCATTTCCATCAGCAGACATGCTATGTTATCTCCTCCAAAAAGAAAAAATCCACCTCTATCCCCCTTTAACTAATGAATCATTTATTTGCGTTCCTTTATAAGCAAAACTCCTTGATAATTTTGTTTACTTCCCATTTACTCAACCCAATCTTTTGTCCCTATCATATCCCTAAAACATTATTATCCTTCAAAATCTCTACTCTCAATGTTGCCAATTCTGGGTTTCTTAGCATTTGACACAGTTGAACTTTCCTTAAAACATTTGTTTATCTCCTCTATCCAGTGAGATTTTGGAGTACCCAGGGCTTTAGTTAATACCAGCTATCTGCTGGTAACTCCTCAAGTTACTTCTCCCTTGGACTCCAGATTTTTATATCCAATTGTCTCAACAGCTCTAAAGTACAACTCTTGCTTTTGCTCTTCTAATCTTCTCCACCATTCATTCACATCAAAAAATATAGGAGTCATCCTTGACTCTCATACCCACCATCCAATTGATTAACAGGTTTTGCCAATCAATCATAACTTCAAAATATGTCCCTATTCTGGCTACTCCCACCACTCTAGTCAAACTCACCAGTAACTTGTCTAAATTAGTTTCCTTGCTGGTTTTCTTACAACACCCTCTACCCTTTGCCCCTCGAGTCTTTCAAGAATAGCCAGGATGATCTTGTAGAACAGAAGCCTCCAACGTCTCCTGCCACATTGGCAACACACGAGCTCACCAAGGCCTGTATGACGTAGGCCCCGCTTGCTTCATCCTCGTTCGTAACACTCCCCAAGCCGTACTGCATGCCAGTCACACTGGCCACCCCTGAACCTGTTAAGCTTTTGGGGACTTCTGTCTCTGCGCAGCTTCACTATTCACGTGGCTGACTGCTCCTCATTCTGGTCTCTGTTCAACTGTCTTCCCTAACCATCCTCCCTGGATACCCACAACCTTTATCTTGCTTTAATTTTCTTTACAACAGTTTATCATACCTGATAAATAGATACTATTTATCTACATATATACACATTTACTTTCTAACTAAAATGTAGGATCCTTTAAAAAGCAAGTGTATCTCCAATGTGTGGAATAGTACTCAGAACATAAGAGGGGTTCAATAATTTTTTTGAATGAATGAATGAGAAAACTTGAAGCACAGGTTCAACTAAGGCCAGGCAGAGGAAATATCTCTTTATAGTGAAAATAATGCTTATTTTTCTCATGTGCCTGTCCAAGCCATTTGAGATATTCCTTAATTACTTTTGTTAAAGTATGAAATCTGTCTCAATATGTACATTTCTCCCAAATGGTAAACTGTCTAGACAGGGCCCAGCTAGACCCCCACGCTAATCACTGGTTGTTGCTGATGCTTCTCCTAAAATTGGGGAAAGTGGGGCTCTCTTCAGGTTTTGTCCCACAGCCTTCATAGCCTCCTCTCCATGTCAGCAACGTCTCACCTCAGCAGCCAAAAGGAATACAAAACAAGCTGTCACACGGATCTGCTGCATCTGATGGACTCCTGAATAATACCTTGCCTCCCACATTAGAATGAAAATTTTGCCAAAGCTCTCAACAGCATCATAATGATAAAAACATGCAGACACACCTGACATTTTACAAGGATGTCAAAGAAGTCTTCATCAGGCTCTTTGATGTCATTGGTCATCAGGTGGCCAAGCACAGACTGGTTGTTGTTTTGTGTCAGGCGGAGCCCTGGCAAATTACTGAAACTGGCCCTTTGGTCGTCCAGGCGGCGGCTCTGTGAACTGGCAAGAAGATCTAAAAACTCATCCGTGTTGGGGGATACCACGGGAACAGATGGCGCTATGAACAGGAAAAAACCCAAATATTACAGAAACACTGAAGCATATTTCTTATACACATAAAATTCCTTTCTGCTTTGTTCAGTCCCAACACCTGCCCTGCCTTAGCTGTCACTGTCGCTGACCGTCTGGGGCCTGTCACTACATGGGGGGAAGAGTGAATCCCAGAATACTTCAAATGACCCACTTGCTGGTTATTCCGACTCGACTACATTTCCCTTAGCTAATGCCCACCCAACATGTTCTTTATAAGATACAGGGCTAGATTCTGGAAGGTAAATTGTTTTACACAATATCTCCGACCACGATGAATGGGACTGTTTTCATTCCATGCCCTGGATAGGAACCATTTAACTGACTAAACTTAAGTGCTGCTGGCAAAGCCAAACGAAGTCATTTGGCAGCTGAAACAGAAAAACTTAAGTCGCCTATTTTAGACCTTTCTAAGGCTCAGGCAGGCTCAGCCTCAGCCATAGGTTCCTCTTTAGTCTGTCTTGGCTTTTCTCTCTTAATCTGGCTATGAAGTATTTGCATTTTACATATAATTTATAAAGCACATGTAATTTTTTCCTCATTTTTACTTGTTAAAGTTTAGATTTTTTTTCCCAGCCCTAAAGAAAATAGTGGGGGATGGGGTGGCGCAGTATGATATAGTTAAACTTAGGGAAACTGAAACATAACCTTTTTTGAACTGTACAAATACCAGCATTTCAGATATACCTAGATTCAGCCTCATCTATTGTTCCTCCTCTGATGAGAACTAAATTCTCAGAAATAAATCACAAGAATATCAAAGGGTACTATTAAAACCAGGGGAGAAGCAGAACTTACTTTTTAGCATCATTCTAGGGGGAGTGGAAGAAGCTGCTGTTGAAGCTGTTGTACAGTTCTGTTCCTGTAAGCAGCACCGCTGATCATCCATCCGATTGCTTTGAAATCGACTTAATAGGTCAAAAAACCCTTCATCTCCAATAGTATCTGCACTGATTTTCTGAAATATTGAGAGAAAATCTAAATATGCCAGCATTATCCTTAGATCATGAATGGAAAGGTATCTTGATACATGAAATGCAAAAGGTCAAGAGGAAGATTAAAAATAAAAACTGACTTTTTGTAAAAAGAATACAAGATGACAACATTGTTAATAAAGTTATTCCAATCAAACTGACAAAAAGCATTTCTAGTTATTTTAGTTTTTAATCCCTGTATTTCTAAGGCTAAAGAAATACACTTCATAATGAATTACGCAAATATTAGTGATACAGGCCCAGGCTCAAAGTTTACAGCTTCTTTTGTCATATAAGAATTGCCAGCATCACTATTCTAGCGCTTTGGGGCCATTAAGTAAAATCGGTCACTGAACACAAGCACTGAGCTACCTCGACAGTTGATCTGATAACCGAGACGGCTACTAAATGACTTAACAGGTGGGTCACGTATACAGTGTGGACACGCTGGACAAAGGGATGGTTCACGTCCAGGGCAGGACAGTGCAAGATTTCATCAGAATGGTGCACAATTTAAAACTTATGAATTGTTTATTCTGGAATTTTCCATTTAATATTTTTGGACTGCAGCTGGCCACAGGGAATTGAAACTTTAGCAAAACGTAGGTAAGGGGGGGGTACTGTACTTAAAAATTATTTCAGACATACTCTCTGAGAATTCAGAATCCGGTGATCAATGGAATTACTGGCATCTTGGAGAACTTTAGTGGAGGAACCAGTTTTGTATTTTTTCCCTTTCAATCTGTTGACAAAGAGTAGCTTTGCAGAAGGTTTGGCAAGAAGAGGTTTTTGTTTAGCAAGAATTTCACTGTTCCAGTTCTGTACCTACAAAATTTTAAACATAAAACAAGCATGAAGAAAACATCAAAGCTATCTCTTTTTCTGTAATATTCACTTACCATCTGCACTCATTTAGTATTGGAGGAAGGGGAGCTGAGATCTTTTAATCAATTCCTTTTTGCCAGTATATTTCACTGTTTTCAATAGCTCATACCAAATATATACTGCGGATTTCTTACTATCAAAACATTAAAATGGTTCTTTTTAAGAAGCTAAGAATAAGAAAGTTTGCCCAAATCCCATAAAAATGAAATCTCAATGGTCAGAGGAGCCAAACTTTTATTCTGGATGTAAGTTACTTAAAAATCTGTTAACAACTGAAAATTTTTTATATATGTAGAATTTTAACTGTAAAATTTAACATCTAATACAGAGCAGTAATTTTTTGTCAATAGAATTGTAGTTTTGAATACTAAAATTATTTGTCACTAAATTCTCTTTTGTCATAAATTCTCAATAGGCAAAACATAATCAGCAATTTATATAGGTCTAGATTTGGTTTAAATATATTAGGTTGGTGCAAAAGTAATTGCGGATTTTGCATTTTATTTTTCAACCTTTTGAACTGCAATTACTTTTGCACCAATCTAATACATAACAAGCTTTTTAAAATGATAACATAGATTTGAACTTTTTAGTTAAATATTTTTCAATTAGAGTTGACATATTAGTTTCAGGTGTACAGCAATGATTAGATATTTATAGACTTTACAAAGTGATCCCCCTGACTAGTTCCCACCTGGCACTGCACAGTTATTACAATATTATTGACTATATTCCCTGTGTTGTACTTTACATCCCTGTGACTATTTTGTAACTATCAATTTGTACTTCTTATTCCCTTTGCCTTTTTCGCCCCAGCCCCCAAACCCCACTCCCATCTGACAACCATTAATTTGTTGTCTGTATCTGAGTTTGTTTCTGTTTTGCACAATAATATTTAAATAAGAGTAAAAATAACAAATATAGAGTCCAAAGGATAAATATAGAGTACATATATGTGACATCTGCAGCTTTAACATTCAGTCTTAAGTATTTGCAAGTAACTAATAAATGTCCATGTTATGTAGTAATTGATGATTTGATGGGGCACTTGTCAAAGGTACACATATCGTTAAATGCACAGATTTTAAGTGTGTAGTCGAAAGATATATAACCTCTACGCCAATCAGGACAGAACATTTCCATCAACCCAGAATATTCCCCCATGGGGCACAAATTAGAATAGCTCCTACCAAGGCTAATGACTTAAGTGAGACACATAGCTAGTAAGTGCACCAAACCAGCTATCAGCAGTCAAAATGGAGCTTCGTTTTTTATTCCTTTTCTCACACAAGTTATAAGGAGAAATTATTTGCTAGAGTGGATTTCAGGATCTACTGATTAGAGAAAAAATAAATGGCCCTTGGCGTTAGAACATAAAACTGCACCTGAATCCCAAGAGGATATGTAAAAAAATTTTAAATGTTTCCTATATAGTTCTTTGGACATCTCAACAAAAACACGGAAGAATACAGAATACAGAATACAGAATGGAACAGTAATTCCAGTCAGCAAAATTACCAATCAAATGTGAGAGTAGGAAAAAGCATTTTCAAAACTTAAAAACAAAAGTGGAAGGTACCAGACTCCCTGATTTCAAAACTAAATTACAAAGCTACATAATCAAAACAGTATGGTACTGGAATAAAAACAGCTATGTATAGAGCAATGTAATAGAATAGAAAGCCCAAAAATAAAGCCTTATTTTTATGGTCAATTAATTTATGACACGTGGTAAGGATATACATACAATGGAGTAAAGACAGTCTTCAATAAGTGTTGCTAGGAAAACTGGACAGATACATGTAAAAAAATGAAACTGGACCCTTCTTACATCATATACAAAAATAAACTCAAAATGGATTAAAGACTTAAATGTAAGACCTGAAACCATAAAAATTCTAGAAGAAAACAGGCAGTAAACTCTGACATCAGTCTTTTTTTTTTAAATTAAAATTTATTGGGGTGACAATGGTTAGTAAAATTGCATAGGTTTGAAGTGTACAATTCTGTAATACACCATCTAACATATCATATTGTGTGTTCACCACCCAGAGTCAGTTCTTCCATCACCATATATTTGAACCTCTTTACCCTCTTCAACTATCCTTCCTTCCCCCTTACCCTCTGTTAACCACTAAACGGTTGTGTCTATGAGTTTTTGTTTGTCTTGTTCCTTTGTTGCTTTCAGTTTTATATCCCACATATCAGTGAAGTGATGATTCTTGACTTTTTACGTCTTGACTTATTTGGCTTAGCATAACAATATCAAGATCCATTCATGATGTCCCAAATGGCACTATTTCATCTTTTCTTATGGCAGAATAGTATTCCATTGTGTACATATACCACAACTTCTTTATCCAATTATCTATTGAAGGACATTTTGGTTGTTTCCATGTCTTGGCCACCGTAAATAAAGCTGCAGTGAACATCAGAATACATATATCTTTACGGATCAATGTTTTCAGATTTTTGGGGTATATACCCTGAAGAGGGATTGCTGGGTCATATGGTAATTCTATTCGTAATTTTTTGAGGAACCTCCACACTGCCTTCCACAGCGGCCGCACCAGTCTGCATTCCCACCAACAGTGTATGAAAGTTCCTTTTTCTCCACAGCCTCTCCAACACTTGTTATTATTTGTCTTGTTGATGATAGCCATTCTAACTGGTGTGAGGTGATCTCATTGTGGTTTTTATTTGCATTTCTCTGGTGATTAGTGATGTTTGGCATCTTTTCATATGTCTATTTGCCATTTGTATGTCCTCTTTGGAGAAATGTCTATTCAGGTTCTCTGCCCATTTTTTAATTGGATTGTTTGTCTTTTTGTTCTTGAGTTGATATCAGTCTTAATATCTTTTTGGATGTGTCTCCTCGGGCAAGGGCCACAAAAGCAAAAAGAAACAAACAGGACTACATCAAACTAAAAAGTTTCTATACAACCAAGGAAACTCAACACAACAAAAAGACAACCTACTGAATGGGAGAAGATATTCACAAATCCAATAAGGGATTAATACCCAAAATTTATAGGGAATGCATACAGCTTAAAAAAAAAAACAGTCCAATAAAAAAATAGGCAGAGGACTTGAACAGACATTCCTCCCCAGAGGGCATACAGATGGCCAACAGATATGAAAAGATGCTCACCATCATGAATCATCAGGTAAATGTAAATCAAAACCAAAATGAGATACCAATTCACACCTGTCAGAATGGCTATTATCAATAAATCAACAAACAAGAAGTAATAGTGAGGATGTGGAGAAAAGGGAACCCTTGTGCACTGTTGGTGGGACTGCTAATTGGTGCAGCCACTATGGAAAACAGTATAGAAATTCCTCAAAAAATTAAAAATTGAGCTACCATACAACCCAGAAATTCCACTTATGGGTATTTATTCGAAGAAAATGAAAACACTAATTTGCAAAGACATAGCACCCCTTTGTTCACTGCAGCACTGTTTACAATAGCCTAGAAGCAACCTAAGTGTCCACTGACGGATGAATATGGATAAAGAAATTACAGTATATAGTTATGCACTGAATAACAATGTTTTGGTCAATGACAGACAGCATATATGATGGTGGTACCTTAAGATTATAATGGAGTTAAAAATTTCCCATAGCTTTAGTGACATCATAGCGCAATGCACCCTCACATGTCTGTGGTGATGCTGGTGTAAAAAGAACTACTGAGTTGCGAATCATAAAAGTACAGCTCGTACAATTTTATACAGTACATAATACTTGATAATAAATGATTATGTTGCTGGTTTAGGTATTTAGTATACTATACTTTTTATTATTTTAGAGTGTACTCTTTCTACTTATAAAAATTGTTTGCTGTAAAACACTATGCTGTGTTACACCGGCAACAGCCTTATACATCTGTTTACTGCATATCTTGATTTCATCATTTTCTCTTATGCTTGGCTTAATCTTGTGTTGTTTTGTACAGTAACGTGCTGTACAGGCTTGTTAGGAACAACAGGCTATACTATACAGCCTACGTATGTAGCAGGCTATACCAACTAGGTTTGTGTAAGTATTCTCTATGTATTTCATACAATGACAAAATTGCCTAATGACGCATTTCTTAGAAGGCATTCCTGTCGCTGAGCAGCACATGACCATATGTACAGTGGGATATTATGCAGCCATAAAATGAATGAAATCTTGCCATTTGTGACAACATGGATGGACCTTCAGGGCATTATGCTAAGTGAAATAATTCAGTCAGATAAAGTCAAATACCTATGATCTCATTTATATGTAGAATAAAAAAAAAAAAAAAAACAAAGCAAAAATAAACCAAGCTCAATGATGAAGGGAACAAATTGGTGGTGCCAGAGATGGGAGGTGGGGGGTGGATGAAATGGGTGAAGGGAGTCAAAAGGTACGAACTTCCAGTTATAAAACAAGTTATGAAGATATAATGTACAGCATGGCGACCATAGTTACTAATACTGTACTGCATATTTGAAAGTTGCTAAGAGTAAATCAGTTCTCATGATAAGAAAAAATTCTGTAACTATGCAATGGATGTTAAGTAGACTTTTTGTGTTGATCATTTCAATATATACAAATATCAAATCATTATGCTGTACACTTCAAACTAATATATTACATTTATACCTCAAATCATTATGTTGTATATCTGAAACTAATATAACATTACATTTACCTCAATGATACCTCAATTAAAAAAGAAAAAAACAGGAGATCTTACATGGGGGGGAAGCACCACAAATATTTATTTGGAAATTACAAATAAATCTTGGTGGGGCAGTCGGATGGCTCAGTTGGTTAGAGTGCGAGCTCTGAACAGAGTGCGAGCTCTGACACAACTAGATCGAAGGACAACTTGGAACTGATGAGCCCTGGAGAAACACACTTCTCCCTAATATTCCCAAATAAAATAAATAAATAAATAAATAAATAAATAAATAAATAAATATTTTAGCAAGTAGCTAAATTCATAAATATGGAATCCATGAATAATGTAAATGAGCTATATATTAAAAAAATAATTTTATAATTTTATAAAAATATAAACTTTCACTTAAACATTACTAGAATATTTTATTATAACAGTTCAATAAATTTAAAACATAAAAACTGTCAACCTTTTCTGGTGTTAACTTCATAAGTTCCATATTTTCCATACTGTGTCGGCGTCCAAACTTGGGGCGTGCACCTTTGTTAAAAAATAAAAATAAAATAAATAAACCAGAGAGTCCTTAAGACTACAAATTCAGCATCACTATGTTATTCATTATTCAATTTTAAAGTTTGTTACACAAAACCATATGAATGGAGGAAACATGTACAAATGTATTCCTTTGGCGTGGCTGGATAGCTCAGTTGGTTAGAGCGCAGTGCTCTTAACAAGGGTTGCCGGTTCGATCCCCACATGGGCCACTGTGAGCTGCGCCCTCCACAACTAGATTGAAACAACTACTTGACTTGGAGCTGATTGGTCCTGAAAAGACACACTTAAATAAAGGTTTAAAAAAAAAGAAAATGTATTCCTTTAAGAATAATTTTCCATACCAACTGCATAAAAATAGAACACATACTCCATCTAAAATGCTCTGATGTAAGGAAGTTAAATTTTGATTGGAAACTAACTTTGGTTTCTAACATTACCCCTTAATTTAGAAAAGGCATTTTATAATAATTGGTTTTATACTACCTATCTTAAAAAACAAAACAAAACAAAAAACACGACCAAACAAACCATAGTGGTTTAAGTGAGTAAAAACATAAGGAAAAGGCTTTAGGCTGTCAATATTGAGATAAGAATCAAAATAATATCCTAGTGCTATTTTTTTCTGAGTTACCCATTTCCATTTTAAGATCTCATTAGATTTAAAAAAAAAGATCGTCGATCGTCATCAAAATGGCGGCGTGAGGTGAGCCTCTGTAAAGCTCCCCTGGAATTTACAACTAATCGAACAACAGTAACTCCACAAAGGTGTCCCTGCACAGCAGACAGGCAAGACGAAGAGGCCCACTACTGAATTCACCTAAAGGTGGGAGAATCCCGCGAGCGGGGGAGGAGGGAGAGAAGTGCGGAGACAGAGCCGCGGGGGTGCAGGACGCAGACCTAGCTCAGTGCTCCAAGCTCGCTGCATCCCGGATCTTCCGCAGCTGCGAGAGAGGGAAGGACTCGGACTGCTAGGGCTCCGCTTATGGCCCACAGGGCTGAGGGGGCAGCATATAACACGGCTGAACCTAACACTCACAGCAGAGACCTTGGAGAAAAGACTGAGGGAAGAAGGCTGAAAATGGTGGTTTAAGCCCTCACTGCCAAGCAGAGAACAGAAGCCTTAGGCACTGAGACTAGCCGCCCGCTCCTTACCCTCCCAGAGCTCACCCCGCCCCCACCTGCCCAGTGCTAGAAGCAGACCAGTAGCAGTGTCAGAAAAAAGGACAGAATATTTGCTGCTCTGAGAACTGTGGACCGCTGACACAGATTCACAACCCAACTAGTTCTGGCAAAGGGGAGGGAGCTGTGGAAGCAGGACTGGCTGTGGTCGTGGTCACAGCCATTGCTCTGGGCCACCTCTCACAACTCACCCCGCCCCTGGCCCCACCTATCTGGGCGGATCCCTGCAGGAGTAAACAGAACTGCTGAAACATACGGCTCTGAATCTGGTGCAGGAAGAGCTTTAGAACTTCAAAAGCTCTCTGCATACCCACAAGGACACTGTGCCCTGAGACCCAGGGAAACTATTAACAGAGGAGAAGTCCATCTCCCAGGGAATCCACCCATTGTGTGAGAAGCTGGAATAGTGCAGAGAAAACATAGCACTACCATGTGAGAGAGAAAAAAAAGGCTGCAGTCGGAGTGAAAATAAAACATTCTACCAACAAGTACTGGAAAACAAAAGAAAGACCTCTTCCTATCAACCTGTTGCAGAAGCCACTCCTGTAGATGTCTAGGAAGAGGAATAATAAATCAGTAATTGCCATGAATAACCAATGCAACAAGACAGCTCAGAAAGAAAGTGAAAAGTCTCCAGAAAAGGAACTTAAAGCTATGGAAATATGTGATTTAAATGACAGAGAATTCAAGATTGCAGTTCTGAAAAAACTCAACGAGATGCAAGAAAATACAGAAAGGCAGTTTAATGAACTCAGAAACACAATCAAAGAACAACATGAGCAGTTTACAAAAGAGATTGAAATTTTAAAAAAGAACCAAATAGAATTTCTGGAGATTAAGAACTCAATAGAAGAAATTAAGAATGAAATAACCAGCTTAGGTAGTAGAGTTGACCAGATGGAAGAAAGAATCAGTGATATCAAAGATAGAAACCTGGAATTACACGGATGGAAGAAGAAAGAAACTTGAGACTTAAAAGAAATTAAAGAACTCTACAAGAACTTTCTGACTCCATCAGAAAGAGCAATATAAGAATAATGGGCATACCAGAAGGAGAAGAAAGAGAGAAGGGAACAGAGAATATACTCAAAGAAATTATTATTGAGAACTTCCCAAATTGTGGACAGAACTGAATCCTCGAATCCAAGAAGCAAATAGAACACCTAATTACCTCAATCCCAACAGGCCTTCTCCAAGGCACATTGTATTGAAGCTGTCTAAAATTAACACCAAAGAAAGAATCCTTAAGGAGCCAGGGAAAAGAAGACTGTAACCTACAAAGGAAAGCCCATTAGATTATCATCAGATTTTTCAGCAGAAACTCTACAAGCCAGGAGGGAGTGGAACCAAATATTCCAACTATTGAAAGAGAGAAATCATGAGCCAAGAATAATATATCCAGCAAAGATATCCTTTAGATATGAAGGAGGAATAAAGACCTTTCCAGACATCCAGAAGCTGAGGGAATTTTCTAATACACGACCTGCACTACAAGAAATACTAAAGGAGGCTATTCGACCACCATCAACAGGGAAAATTTGTGGCAACCGAAACATAAAAAGGGGGAGCGTAAAGGCCTGAACCTGAATATTGGAATGGAGAAAGTAAGCGTGCTGAAGAAAATGGAATACTCTAAATATCAAACTTTCTTTTACATAATCTTAAGGGTAACCACTCAAAAAAAAATCCAGAACTGAAATATATATTTTAATAAAAGAAGAAACAGAGGGAAACATCATAGAATACCACCACACAGAAATAATAGACAATAACAAAAAAGCAAAGAAACCATGGAGTCATAGCCTTACCAGAAAACTAAAGATAGAATGACAGGAAATCCTCACGTATCAATAGTCACTCTAAATGTAAATCGACTGAACTCAGCAATAAAAAGGCACAGAGTAGCAGACTGGATCAAAAAACTAAATCCAACCATATGCTGTCTCCAAGAGACACATCTCAGCTACAAGGACAAGCATAGACTCAAAGTGAAAGGGTGGAAATTGGCACTCCAAGCAAATGGTACCCAGAGAAAATCAGGTGTAGCCATAATGATATCAAATGAAACAGACTTCAGGGTGAAAAAGATAACGAGAGACAAAGATGGACATTTCATAATTGTAAAAGGGACTATACAACAAGAAGACATAACAGTCATCAATATTTATGCCCCCAATCAGGGAGCACCAAAATATACCAAGCAGTTACTAACAGAACTAAAGGGAGAAATTGACCAAAACACAATTATACTAGGCGACTTAAATACATCATTGACAGCTATGGATAGATCAGCCAAACAGAAAATAAATAACGAAATAGCAGCCCTAAATGACACATTAGAAGAAATGGACATAATTGACATATATAGAGCTTTTCATCCTAAAACATCAGACTATACATTCTTTTTGAGTGTACATGGAACATTCTCAAGGATAGACCATATATTGGGACATAAAATCAGCCTCAGCAAATTTAAGAAGATTGAAATCATACCAAGCATATTCTCTGATCACAAGGCTTTGAAATTGGATATCAACTGCAAAAAGAAAGCAGGAAAAAACACAAATACATGGAGATTAAACAACATACTTTTAAAGAACGACTGGGTCAAAGAAGAAATTAGAGGAGAGATCAAAAGATACATAGAAACAAATGACAATGAAAATACATCCTACCAAAATTTTTGGGATGCAGCGAAAGCAGTTTTAAGAGGGAAATTTATATCATTACAGGCCTATCTCAAGAAACAAGAAAAATCCCAAATAAATAACCTCATGTTACCCTAAATAACCTTAAATAAATAAAATTAAATAAATAAATAAATAAATAAATAAATAAATAAATAAAATAAAATAAATAACCTTAAAGAACTAGAAAAAGAACAAGTGAAACCCAAGGTCAGCAGAAGAAAGGAAATAACAAAAATTAGAGCGGAACTAAATGAAATAGAGAACAAAAACACAATAGAAAAAATTAACGTGACAAAGAGCTGTTCTTTGAAAAGATTAACAAAATTGTTAAGCCAAGTCAAACCCTTGACTAGACTACACTCCCTAAGATAAAAAGAGAGAAGACACTAATTAACAAAATCAGAAATGAAAAAGGGGAAGTTATCACGGACACCACAGAAATACAAAGGATCATGCAAGAATACTATGAAGGACTATATGCCACCAAATTCAATAACCTAGCAGAAATGGACAATTTCACAGAAACATATAGCCTTCCAAGGCTGAACCATGAAGAACTGGAAAATCTGAATAGACCGATCACCAGTAACGGAATTGCATCAGTCATCCAAAACCTTCCCAAAAGCCAAAGTCCGGGACCAGATGGCTTCACTAACGAATTCTACCAAACTTTCAAAGAGGATCTAATACCAATACTGCTCAAACTCTTCCAAAAAATTGAAGAGGAGACAGTACTCCCTAACTCATTTTATGAGGCCAACATTACCCTGATACCAAAACCTGGTAAGGACAACACAAAAAAAGAAAACTGCAGACCAATATCTCTGATGACTACAGATGCAAAAATCCTAATCAAAATTCTAGAAAATAGAATACAACAATGCATTAAAAAGATTATTCACCACGACCAAGTGGGGTTCATCCCTGGGGCACAAGGATGGTTCAACATCCGCAAATCCATCAATGTGATACATCACATAAACAAAATAAAGGACAAAAAACACATGATTATATCAATTGATGCAAAAAAACAATTGACAAGATACAACATCCATTTACGATTAAAATACTTAATAAAATAGGTATAGAAGGAAAATACCTTAACATAATAAAGGCCATATATGACAAGCCCTCAGCTAATCTCATAATTAATGGTGAAAAACTGAAGCCCTTTGCTCTACGTTCAGGAACATGACAGGGCTGTCCCCTATCACCTCTGTTTTTCAACATAGTGTTGGAAGTCCTTGCCAGAGCAATCAGGCAAGAGAAAGAAATAAAAGGGATCCCAATTGGGAATGAAGAAGTTAAATTATCACTCTTTGCAGATGACACAATGCTATATATAGAAAACCCTAAAGACTCCACCAAAAAGCTATTAGAAATAATCAACAAATACAGTAAAGTTGCTGGCTACAAAATCGATGTACAAAAGTCCATTGCATTCCTATATACTAACAATGAAATCTCAGAAAAATACAAAAACAATTCCTTTTGCAATTGCAGCAAAAAGAATAAAATACCTAGGAATAAACTTAACCAAGGATGTGAAGGACCTATATGCTAAAAACTCTAAGACATTTTTGAAAGAAATTGAAGATGACACAAAGAAATGGAAAGACATTCCATGCTCATGGATTGGAAGAATCAACATAGTTAAAATGGCCATATTACCCAAAGCAATATACAGATTTAATACAGATTTAATGCAATCCCTATCAAAATCCCAATGGCATTTTTTAAAGAAATAGAACAAAAAATCATCAGATTTGTTTGGAATCACAAAAGACCCCGAATAGCCAAAGCAATCTTAAGAAAAAGGAATACTGGAGGTATCACACTCCCTGACTGTAGCTTATACTACAGGCCTACAGTAATCAAAACAGCATGGTACTGGCAGAAAAACAGGCACACAGACCAATGGAATAGGATTGAGAACCCAGAAATAAAACCACATAAATATGGACAATTTTTGACAAAGAAGCTAAAAACATACAATGGAGGAAAGACAGCCTCTTCAATAAATGGTGCTGGGAGAATTGGATAGCCATGTGCAAAAGAATGAAACTGGACTGCTATCTGTCACCATGTACCAAAATTAATTCAAAATGGATCAAAGACTTAAGCATAAGACCTGACATAATAAACTGCTTAGAAGAAAACATAGGTACTAAACTTATGGACCTTGGGTTCAAAGAGCATTTTATGAATTTGGCTCCAAAGGCAATGGAAGTAAAAGCTAAAATAAACGAATGGGACGATATGAAACTTAAAAGCTTCTGCACAGCAAAAGAAACCATCGACAAAATAAAGAGGCAACCAACTGAATGGGAGAAGATTTTTGCAAACAGTGCCTCCGATAAGGGGCTAATATCGAAAATATACAAGGAACTCATGAAACTCATGAAACTCAACAACAAAAAAACAAACAACCCAATTGAAAAATGGGCAGAGGACCTGAAGAAACATTTCTCCAAGAGGACATACAAATGGCAAATAGACATATGAAAAAATGCTCAACATCACTAATCATCAGAGAAATGCAAATAAAAACCACAATGAGCTATCACCTCACCCCAGTCAGAATGGCTATCATCAACAAGACAAATAGTAACAAGTGTTGGAGAGGCTGTGGAGAAAAAGGAACCCTCATATACTGTTGGTGGGAATGCAGACTGGTGCAGCCGCTATGGAAGGCAGTGTGGAGGTTCCTCAAAAAATTACAAATAGAATTAACATATGACCCAGCAATCCCTCTCCTGAGTATCTACCCAAGAAATCTGAAAACATTTATCCATAAAGACACGTGTGCTCCAATGTTCATTGCAGCTTTGTTTACGGTGGCCAAGACATGGAAACAACCAAAATGTCCTTCAATAGATGAATGGATAAAGAAGTTGTGGTATATATACCCAATGGAATACTATTCGGTGTTAAGGAAAGATGATATAGGAACATTTGTGACAACATGGATGGATCTTGAGAGTATAATGCTAAGCGAAATAAGTCAGACAGAAAAAGCAGAGAACCCTATGATTTCACTGATATGTGGTATATAAACCAAAAACAACAAAAGAACAAGACAAACAAATGAGAAACAAAAACTCATAGACACAGACAATAGTTTAGTGGTTACAAGAGGGTAAGGGGGGTGGGGGGAGGGAGATGAGGGTAAGGGGGATCAAATATATGGTGATGGAAGGAGAATTGACTCTGGGTGGTGAACACACAATAGGATTTATAGATGATGTAATACAGAATTGTACACCTGAAATTATGTAATTTTACTAACAATTGTCATCCCAATAAATTAAAAAAAAAAGATCTCATTAGATGACAGATTTACTGCCAATCAGGAAACGTTAAATAAAAAGGTCCTCAAAAATTTTTTTTCATATCCAATCTTGTAAAGATTAAAAACCTTTCATATCCAATCTTGTAAAGATTAAGCAGTATTTTGAAAGACATAGGAATACATATCTAATACCCAGCTTAAAAAATAAACCATCACCAACACATTAAATTCCTCCTTGTGTAATTCCCCCCATAACTTCCCTCTCTTCCTGTGATTTTTCATATTTTTATTCATATGTGTATATCTCTAAGCAATAAAGTTTATTACATAATGTTATACACATGGTCTCATACTATATATATCCTCTGTCTTGTTTCCTTCGAGCAACCTTACCTTTGTGAGTCATCCAAGTTCATTCGTGTAGTTTAATTTTCATTGCCATTTTAGAACTAGGAAATTATTTATCCATTCTACTTGTGACAGATATTTAGGTTGCTTCCAATTCTTTGTTATAAGCAATACTACTCCAGAAATTCTTGGAAATCTTAGTTTATACTGGAAGTGGACTTGCTGGATCATAAGGTTGGTACATCTTCAACTTTACCAGAACGTTGCCAGACTGTTCTTTAAAATATACCAGTTTCTATTCCCATCAATACTGCATGAGAGTCCATTCCCCACATCATTTCAACACTGGTTATTATCAGACTTTTTAATTTTTGTCCACCTCATAGGCTTTCAGTTATTACCTTACTGTGGATTTCCCTTATTAAATGAAATTAAATATCTTTTCATATACTTATGGGCCATTTGTGTTTCTTCTGTTCTTCACTTCTGTCCATTTTTTAGTTGGGTTATTTGTCTTGTTTTTAATTCATAAGGGTTGTTATACATTGAGTATGCAAATCCCCTTTTAATCATATGTGTGGCAAATGTCCTCTCAGTTTTTGTTATCTCTTTATGGTTTCTTTCAATGGAATGAAGTTCTTAATTTCAATGTCAGATTTTTCCTTAATGGTTTTGTTTTCGTGTCTTGAGAAGTCCTTCCCCTCTCTAATATCATGAAGATATTCTCCTTTATTTTTAGAGGTATTACAGCATACAGATTGAGCATGGACTCTAAAGGCAGACTATTCACTCGTGGTATGATCTTGGGCAATTACCTCTCTGTGATTTGGTTTCCTCATATGTAAAGAACAACAATATCTACCTCATAACATTGTGTGATGATAAACTCATCATTATCTGTAAAGGGGTCAGTACAATGCCTGGTAAGCAGTAAGCATTCAGCAAGTGTTGGCCAGCATTATCATTATTGCTTTAAATCTGTCTTCCCTAATTAAACCTTTACTATAGCAAGAATTTATTCTGTTGAGATATTAGTTTCCATATATGCAATGAATATAAACACAGGCTCTATATTCCATTCCACTGGTTTGTCTGTCTCAGTGCCAGTACTGAGTGTCAGTGTCACACTGCCTTACTTACTGTAGCTTTATAATCTTTATGTCTGTAGATAAAGCACTTCTCATTTCTTGGTTTTCATCAGGAATGTTTTGGCTTTAAGAGTTCTCAGACCAAAATGACCTCACCAAGTTCCACAAAGACTTGTTGTGAATTGCTTGGCAGTGCATTGATTTATGTCAATTTGGGGAGAATTGACATCTTTAGTTTTCTGACGTGAGCAATTACAGAAAGAAATTTGTTAAAATTTCCCATTATGATTCTGGATTTTCCCATTTCTCCTTTCAGTTTGGTCAGTTTTGGTTTACGTACTCTGAAGCTTTGTTACTAGGCTTATTAGGAACATACAAATTGAAGGCTTTTATCTTCCTGGTGAATTGAACTGATAACCATTATGAAGCACCACTGTGAAGAGACCGTCTTCATTTCTAACAAGATCTTTTGCCCTCAAGCCTATTTTATCTGATATTAATACACTATATGAGCTTTCTTTTGATTTGTTTTTCCATAATGTATCTTTTTCTATCCTTTTACTTTCCGGCTTATAATATCCTTACATTTTAGATATTTCTCTTGCATTAACTTGGATTTACTCTTTTTCTAATCTGATACTTCTGTCGTCTAAATGGAACGTTTACATTTAATAGTATTAATGATATATTTGGATATTTGGACTATTTTCTCCTTTACTATGTTTATTGGTGAATTATTTAATCGATTTCCCAGTGTTCAATCCACTTACATTCCTGTTTATTTTAAATATATGGCTGGATTTGATTTGCTAGTATTTTGTTTAGAATTTTTGCATCTACGTTCATGAGTAAAGACTGACCAATAATTTACCTCACTTGTATCTAGTTTGGATATCAACGTTACACTGTTTTCAGAAAGGCTGATAAAGTGTTCCCCTTTTTCTAGTTATCTACAAAATTTTGTGGAAGGTTGGAATCAATTTTCTTAAATGTTTGGTAGATCTCACTTGTAGAATCATCTTGGCCATGTATTTTCTTAGTGGGAAGCTTTAAAATCACTGATCCTCTCTTCATGGTTTTAGGAATTGGCGATGCCATTCACACTGCATTCCACAATTAGATTTTTCTATTTTTTTCTTGATTCAGTTTTGGTAAGTTGTTTTTCTAGAAAGTGTCCATTTCTCCTAGGTTTTCAAATATCTTTTTATAAAATTATTCAGGATAATCTCTTTATCTTTTTAACCTCTGCTGCATCTATATTATGTCCCCCTTCTCTTTTTTTTTCTTGGGTAACCTTGCTGTAGATTTGTCAGTCTTTTTAAAGAACCAAATTTGTTTTTTTTTTATTCTCTCTCCTGAATTTTGTTTCAATTTCATTAACTTCTGTTAGTAAAAAGTTGAGCTTCTTACGTTCTATGTTCTTTGTGGATATGATAAACATGCGATAAATATAAATCTTAAGGATAAAGAAGTTGGGTTTTGCAGACCAATTACTTACCATCCAAACTGTTATCAATTTCAATATTTTCAGACATTATTGAATTGTTTGTGCTGTAGCTCAGACCAAGAACCATTTGAAGATCTGAGAGATTCAGTCGTGCTGTTAGTTCACCACTTCTATCCCCAACCTACAACCACAAGCATTTACATTTTAGAGTAATACTTAAAGACAAAGAACGGTGAAAATCAGTTGAAAATGTTGTGAATCTAAAACTGGAAGAAAATAGAGAGAAATGAAAATAGTTGTATTAGAATTATGAGACCATGAAGGAAATGGGTTTCTTCATTAATAGCTTTTTTAGAGAATAAAGAAAGAAGGAAAGTTTCTAAAATATGACAACAGGACAGCTAATTATAGTCTATCAATTCTTTAGTTCTCTAAATATTAGATTGCTCTCAATCTCTGTGATCATATTAAATAATAATGTGGTTATTCTGTGACACATTAACTTGGTATCCCACGAATAAAATTTCCTTAGAATATTTTATATCCATACTATAGTAATAGTTAACATTTATTTGTTAAGCTGACACATTATATATACATTATCTCTAATCCTTATAATGCTTTGCAAGGTGGATATTATTCCCATTTTACAGATGAGAGAAATGAGCCCGAGAGAAGGTTTCCAAGCTCAAATAACCAACAAGTGGCAGAACTGTAACAGGAACCAGTTCTTGATGCAAAAAACAGCATTTTCCTTCCATACCATGCTACTTTTCCATGTAGAAATGGGGGTATGATGGAGGCCTACTTTGGTGATCTTTCTATTCCCCTGTGCCCAGCCTTATCTTCCTGTCTTCCTACATGAAGCACAGGGCAAACATACCTCGGATCTGTATATCAAAATGCTTTCCGCACTTTTGATGCCAACAGAATATATAATTCAATTTATTACTGAGCCATATAGGAACAATCTAGAGAATAGGACTTTCCCAGACTGTTGGGGTTCAAATCCCAATTTTGTCAGTTACTGGCTCTGTGATTGGGGAAAGTCAACTCAACCTCTCCACGCACTAGTTTCCTCATGTGTAAAATAGGGAGATACCTCACAGGGTTTGTGAGGATTAAATGAATTAGTATAAAGTGCTAAGAATAGCATCTTGCTCACAGTACATGCTAATAAGTGAATCACAATAGCACCGATAGCAATTTTTCAGCTTCATACCTCTCTTGAAATTTCCAAGTGCTTTTCAGCAAAATGCATTGCTTGATCGTGATTTCCTAGAGCAGTGTATGCATTTCCTAAGCTCCAACATGCTCTTCCTTCACCAATTCTACAAAATAATGCAAAGCTAACATGCAGTTATCTGAAAGGAGGTCTGTACAGAGAATAAAAGCTATCTACCAGTAATTAAAGGTATAAACAATGCTTTGGATGTATTTGATCTTTCATATAAAGAACATATTATCATAATACTTGAGACATATTAGAATACCCAGATAATACAGAGCTCAAAGTATTGAAACATCTTTTCAAAACATGCAATGTATTATAAAATCTCAGGGATAGGTCTCCTAGTTCAACTACCCCATTTTCTTTCTATGACAGCCTTACCAGGTAATCATTCAGTCTGTCTGAACACCATCAGGGGAGAGAAGCCAATACCTCTTGAGGTAGCATACTTCATTTTGAACAACTGTACAGAAAAGTTCTTCATACTGAGGTAAAAATCTGTCTTCCTAAAGTAAACATCACAGACTAAAGGCCTGCACAGATATGCTATTTTTCATTCAGTAGAGAAAAAAAAATTAGCCATTAACACTAAAAATAGAAGATTACATATAAAACTCAGGACATCTAGCTTCTCTTTAAAAAGAGGAGAATCTAGACATAATGGACCCGTGTTCCTGCCTGGCAACAACTAGATGGAGCTTCGGAGCAGCTGTCCCCTTTACATTGGGCCTTTCTATCTCCAAGTTCACCACAATTCATGCACTCATCTAGTCAGGAGGACATCTGTAGGCAATGGAATTTGTGACCTTGATAGATGAATGGAACTCCAAGCAAATATAATCATTGGGAGGATCTCCAGGAGGAGCTAGGGCTTATGGAAGTTCTCGCACTCCAATAATCGTGAGAACCCTATACATGAGAACCCTACAGGAAGAACTCTGTTACAATAAAGCTCTGTGGTTCTAACTTCCCCTTCCATCAACTTCCTTTCCCTTCTATAAATACCCCTCATCTTGGCACGCAGGCCAGAGCATACACACAGACGTGGCTTGCCATGTCTGTATGCACTGGGTTGCAACCCTTTCTTTTTCCTAAATAAATCCTTTCTGGTGACTAAACACTTAGTCGATACTATTTTTCAGTCGACAACCTATTTACTGAACTTGGTTCAAGGCTATAGGAACCAGTCTAATCCTTTTAACACAAGCTAGCCCTTCAAACAATAATATGCATAAAATGTTATTGAAATAGAAGAAATTCCTTAAGGAATTAAAAAGGAAACAAAGAAATTTAAAGGAAAAATTCTAGGGTTTGAACAATGCATACTTGTGTTTTACTATAGCTATATGTAAAAGGGATATAACATACCTGTCCTTTAGCTCCTGAGCGATTGCTAAGTGCTTCAGATGATAATCAATGGCCTTTTCATAGTCTTGCAGCAAAGTATATGTGTTTCCAAGACTGTAACAAGACTGTGCTTCCACAGCTCTGTCTTTAAGCTGTCGAGCCAATAGTAGTGTCTTTCTAAAACAAGAGATTAATTCTTATATAATTATCATTTTTATTTTTGGCCATAATCATAAAACTCTCACTTTTCCAACCTGCCTTTAAAGCAAATCTGTTTTAGAGCCTAATATCCCATATTTTCTGCACTATTTTCAGATGAAATGGAAAGAAGACTTTGAAACACAAAAAGACAAATCCAGACATTTATAATAAGAACCCTATTAATTTTCCAGAGAAAAGTAGTGACACATGAGATTAAGTGCCTCTAAATATTAACATAGTATTTTTAACTTTTGAAAAACCGTTTCCTGTTATAGTGCCAATAACTTAAAGAGACTTTTGTTCACATAACCTCTCTCTCCAATCACACTGTTGCCTTTACATTTTGTCAAAACTTAAAATACTTAAATTCTTATGTGTAGGCCGTTAGTTACCAACTCGTGAAAAATATTAAATACTACATTTAAACATTAACCAAATTCTACCCAATACATACGAAATCATCGATGAGAAGCTAGGGAGGCAGTTAAGAGCACGGATCCTAGAGCCAGACTGTCTGGGTTCAAATCCCAACTTTGCCAGTTATGGTACTAGCTCTGTAATTGGGGGAAGTCACTCAACCTCTGTATGCACTAGTTTCCTCATATGTAAAATGGGGAGATACCTCACAGGGTTTGTGAGGATTCAATGAATTAATATAAAGTGCTAAGAATAGCATCTTGCTCACAATACATGCTAATAAATATTACTTTTGTTTTGTTGTTATCATCAGTGCTTAAACATATAGATGCTTTTGGATCCAATAATTTATATGACTCTTTCCTACAATTTCTGCTAAGTAGTATAATACTTCATGTCAATTATAACTATATGAAAATAAGTATATGATAATGGGTGTTTTTTTAAAAAGCAAACAAACCTGAAATTATATATGTAATGATGATACCTTCAAAGCTGTCCCCTTGGGAGGCTACACACTTACTTTAACAGTGTCTATCCTCTCAAACATTTTTGGAAGATTTCTGCAGTTGCCCTCAGATGCTATGGCATGACCCTTTCTGGCACACCATTATTCTTTGAGGGTATAGTTAATTTGTAAATGATCAGAAATCTTTCTGAAACCAAATTCAATTACTAAAGTAAGCTTACCAAACTACTGCTTTCTTCCTGAAGGATACAGATCTATAATGTTAAAAGAGTCTTCTAATGTGGCCATGAAAATAATTCCAAAGGAGATTTCCAAAAATTTTGGTTAAAAATATGTGTAAAGCTCTGAGTTCTAGACGCTTATAGGGGATGGGGGTAAGTTTCATTACTTTAGACTCATGCTTCTTAAGTTAAATAGCCAACATCCACTTTATTACAGAACTTTTCAGTACTTACTACAAGTATATCATTTATTAATTAAAACTTTTCTGTGTCTTTTAGCTGTAAAATATAAGAAACATATTTTTTAAATTAGAATATATACTCCTTATATAGTGATCTATTTTATTTGGGAAGATATTTCATATCTAACTACTCAACAAATACCATTAATCGATAAAGTAGGGTAAGGTGACATTCTAGTTTTTCAGATGGACCCAGAGCAATTTTACCTTTTTTCTTTAGATGGCAAAATATTCAGAATGCTCTCACATTCTTTAACAATAAACACAAACCAACCAAGTGTCCTTGGTTCACTCAAACTGGCTCCTGCCAAAGTCTGTCTGCATGGGCCTTCAATCCCCACTAATCAGGGAAAACTCCAAACAATCTGGAAAGCACAGACCAGACAGCCTTAGGCAGTCTAAACTCTGCTATCGCCTATGTTTGAAGCCTGCTGACAGATTAGAAAGACTTGCCACAGAAGAAGCTGGGATTGCCAATTTCTCAGGTCAGTAAATGGGGCAGGGCCTCAGCTCATAGTGAGGATCAAAGATGGGCAGAGAGAGTGGGAGGAGAACTGCTCAAAAAGGGAAAAAACTCAGTGATCACTAGTGGAAACGAGGGCATATTTTTGTTATCAGGCTTTCTTGTGGTCTTTCTGCAAACCCATAATTGGGTGAAAAAAAGTACATTAATATACACAGTACACATGCTAAACAGGTTTTAAAAACTTTAAAAATTAAGAATTTCATTTAAAAACAGTTTTGAAGATAAAAACTCATAAAAATATAAAGGAGTCATACTACTGCTATTAAGTCTTAGGTACAATAATATTTATTGAGCACTGTGTACCAGATACTATGCTAAGTGAGTGTTTAATATGTTCGTCCATTGAATCCTCACAACAATCCCCAAAGCAAGGTCTTGATGGCCTCTGTTACAGATGAGAAACCGAGGAGGCTTAGAAACCCAAGTTCCTGCTGCTAGTATGTAGCAAAAAGCAGGTTTTAAACCCAAAGCCTATGATTTCATAGGACAGTATAACTACTCGATTTACATTTATCTACAGAAATATCAGACTAACTTGTAGTATTCAGAGGCAGTTTCAAATTCACCAAGAAATATATATGCATTTCCAAGGTTGCTGTATGCTCTTCTTTCAGCTGCTTTATCTCCAAATTCTTTTGCTATAAGGAGACGCTGAAACAGAAAATTTTAATTAGATATAGCCATAAGAAAAGGATAATATAATCACTGTGCAAAACACTGATGGAGAAAATGACTTGGCTCCAAAGTCTTGCGCTGTACCTGCTCATGAGCTATAACTGCATCCCTGAAGTTGCCAAGGAGGTAATGTGTGTTTCCGAGATTTCCAAAGGCACGTCCTTGGGCTGCTCGGTCTCCCAAAGCAGTCACTAGTGATAGGTTTTCCCTAAGTGATAACAAAAAGTTGTGAAAAAATAAGTTTGAGAAAAAAAAATTATTGATTTGATTTACAAGTCTTTTTATTAAAAAAAAAAACACTTAATAAGCCTACAGTCATAATGTGCCACATTTTAAAGATATCTCTAAGATGGAGGGTGATTATAGGAAATAGCTGGGAACACTTTACTGAACCATTCAGGTAGGTTTCTGCCCAGAGTCAAGGACAGAGTTATTCTTGGAACCACTATAGATAAGAAGTTCTATGAAATTCTATCAATCTAAGACTAAATTTACTCCAGATAACTTAGCCTAACCATTTGTTTTTGCCACTAAGTGGCACTGGTCTGCAGTTTAAATGAAAGCTTTCCAAGGGAGGGAATTATTACTAACACAACACTGTGACATTTTAGCAATAATTTGATGGTTTATTTTTACTTGCTAGTCCCAAATTTAAAAATCTTTTGCCAAACACAGAAACTTACTACCAGATAAAGAATGCATGGTGGAGCCACTTAGATGGGCCACGTGACTGCCTCAGTGCTACTCACTCATAATAATCCACAGCTGCCTGCAGAGCGCTTCTCACTTCTTCTGGAAATTCTCCTGTGTCCTGAGGACCAGGGCAGCCAAAACTTTTCCCTTTGGCGTGATACACATTTCCAAGATTGTAAAGTGCTCTTGCTTCTCCCACCTAGATGAAGATATCAGCAGAGTTTACATTCTGAAATCAGAAGTCAGATATTATAATGCCTATCACATATACGTATTGGTAATATCCTTGATATTACGGTCAAGAGAAAGAAAGGTTTACACTCGCCATCCAAACAAAACCAAATGAATGATTACTTATGAAAAAAGGACCTCTCATTATTTTATTTTTTTCCTCTATTTAAAAATTTGTATGTTTCTCTTTTTCTTCGATTCTTCTAAGAATATTTTCTTTTTTTGGTATTAACTTTTAGATACAGAATAATTAAATAGAATTAAAACACAAAGCAATTTCAGTGAGAACATCTGGCCTACTATCTGATGTTTCCTTATTACCTTGTCATTAAGCTCTCTAGAAATGCCTAGGTGTCGCTGACAACAAACTATTGCTTCATCAAAATTTCCAAGAACTTTTAAGGTGTTGCCCAGATTACCACTAGCTTTGGCTTCCCCCAACTGGTCTCCAATAGTCCTGGAAGAAGGAAAAAAAAAAAGCAAGTGATGTTAAAAATATAATGAGACCAGAGTACAGTTTTCCCTACTGGACAACTGACATGCTTAAGAAGGGCCCATTAGCCTTGAAACCTACTTTAAATAAAAATTTAAAAGTTACATTTCTGTATTTAAATTTAATTAATTTTAATTAATTAAATTAAACTCTAGGGTCATTTCACTACTATTCATTCATTTAATTAAACTCTGTTCAGCCTAAAGATTTTAAAATGCAAAGCTATTAAATTAGAACTCACTAAATGTGTTAGTTTTTTAAATTGAATACAAATACTTAAAAACCGACAGTTAATTTAAAGAATGTTAAAAAGCTTAAATTAATTACCTTGCAAGAGTTAAATCATGATGATGATATTCTAATGCTTTAGCATAATCATGCAAATAGAAATAAGCATTGCCCAGCTGGCTGTAAATAGCACTAAGTGTTTTTAGGTCTTCAGTTCCAACTTGAACTGCAGCTTCAAAGAATGACACACCAGCACGGCAGTCTCCTGATTTACACAGACGTTCCCCTTCCAAGGCCAGTTCTAGGCAAGAAGCTTCCATTCTATAAAATTATATAGGACAGACATTTACAACATTACATTATAATTGCACCACAGTGTGTTTAACTTCCAGTAATGTAATTTAAATATGGACTGTGGCTACCCTGGCTCAGAACAGCTGCCTCTATAATTGAAGTATATACAAGTATATGTTACTGATAAAACAGTAAACCATTATTTATAGCAAGAGCTAATTTGCCTAATCAAATGTCTCCCGAGTTTTAGAGGTCTTTTATAGACAATAGCTAAATATCTCTATATGGAGCCCATTTTAATTGGCTCACCCAGAGCAATCCACTTTACCAATGAGAGAACCTAAAATAGTGTTTCCTAGACTGCTGAGTTGTGGTAGACTTACCGGATTTCCTGAGAGTTTGGGGAGAAAAGTGAAGTCTTATCATTTAATACTGTATCCAGGTACCCAGGTAATTTATCACCTGTCTATGAACCCATCCTACCATCCATCTCTCTCTCTCTCTCTCTCTTTCTCATACAAACACACACACACACACACACTCTCTCTCTCTCTCTCTCTCTCTCTCTCTCTCTCTCTCTCTCTCTCTCTCTTTTCTTACCACCACACGATCACTGTACCTTAGAAAAATAAAGGAACAAAACATCTTGATCTACAAAGGCACACTTCCATATGAGAACTAAGTGTCAAGAAACTACGAAACTTGAATGACTTCAAGATTTACAGAAATTCTAATTTCCAAAGTCTGTCACAGAATTCTAAAAGTCAGAAGAATTAAGTTACTGTGACTATATCTAAGGAGAAAAAGCACCAATCCTTTGGGTTCTAACCTTAAACTTTAATAGGTGCCCTTCATGAAAGTTGCCATTGTGTTTCTTCGACATTTTCGTGACTTCTGCCATGTCTACGTACTACCTAATCATTCACTTAAATGTGTTTCTATAATTTGGCACACATCAAAAAAGTCTAGCTTCATCCAAAGCAGTATCTGTGAAACTGTGAATTTGATGCGATACTTTAATTTTCTAATGCACCTTAAAACAAATACGCATTAAAATAAAAAGCAAATAAAATCCCCTTATGTAACACCAGTGGTATGCCTATCACCCTTTGGAAACCTCTGGTTTAGCTCATCAAACATTTTCTTTTTTCTTTTTTTAAATTTATTTATTGGGGTGACAATTGTTAATGAAATTACATAATTTTCGGTGTACAATTCAAACATTTTCATTTTCAGAGCAGCACTAAATTACTCCTTACTAGAATTAGCTTTGAGCAAACTCTAACGAAGCAGTGGTTCTTAATCCTGGCTGCACAACAGCAGTTTATATGGAGTGCTTTTTAAAACTCTCAATGCTGGGTCCCACTCTCTGGGGGCAATGTCTGGCCCTCAATATTTTTTAAAAGCCCCCAGGTAATTCCAATAGATAAGCCAGGATTGAGAATCACTACTTCAACAGGAAATGTGAATTAAACAACCATCTGCTCACCCTAAATTCATTTAAATATATGACTGTACTTTTATATTTCTAGTAGGTTAACATGTTTCTTCAGGTGCTGTTTTTTAGCCTATAAAAAACAGCAAACAAAACTTCAAGGTTCCTTAGAGCCATATATTAAAATGAATAAATCTGATGAAGCTAAAAGAAAAGTCTGGACTAAGATTAACAGAGCCAATTACAAAAGCTCAAAGCCAGCTTCTGGATCAGAATAGCAGATTTATGTAGTCATCTCTGAGAGGTAATTTTCAAGTTTTATTTCCAGGTGTCTTTTTTATAATTCAAGTGATTTCGCCAAAGGCTACTGTTTGTTCAGTTAGAGTAGTGATTTCACCCTCACTTTATGAGTCGGGGCTAAATGATGCAAGTAAACTCTATTTAACATTTTGCTTCAACATTAGACTAAGTTAATTAGATACAGGAGGGAAGATCTAAAGCACATGGAAAAGTCAGTTAAATCAGAAACCTTAAATTGTTATATTTATGTTTCTTTATGTCACTTCAAATTTAAAAAGTCAATTTTTGTTTTTCACCAGTGAAAATTGTCCTTTAGAACTATATTTTTGAAAATGAAAGATTTCATAAAAGAAAAAAGTTAGAGTATTTTTGTTTAAGGGTTTTCTGAGGTTACTGGTATAGTATTCTGTGTATGGCGAGAAATGAGTCAGCAAAAGATTAATATATAAAAGTGTGATTTTATTAAAGGGTTCTTTTGCTAGATGAGACTAGTTGTCTTTGTCTAAATACTGAAACCATTGAACATCTAAGAATTATCATAGGGAAAAAATTGGAAAAGATATTTTTACATATAAAATCGTTTTTCTATTAAAAATTTTTAATTTAATCACGATTCCAATTATGTAAAAAAATTATATACTGAACCATTTCACTGCTAGGAAATATATACATAATAGCTATATGTATACAAATTTAAAAAGATATATATAAAAGTATGTTAGCATCAGCAAAAGAACCACAAACAACTTAAATGTCCATCGATAGACTATTGGTTAAAAAAATGACATGCCACCATACAAGGAACTATCAGTGATGGCACATGATTTCACTGAAGGGAGGGAGAGAAATGGTCACACAGAGCAGCACCATCACTTCAGGGCCAGGAAATCAGCGATAAGGTAAAACTAGCTTCATGTGTAAGACAAATGAAAAATGGAAGTTGACAAGTGTTTGCCTATGTCCACACAGAACAGAGAAGTGGCTTCTTCAAATAAATATCTTCACCACAAATATTTGACCTTCGGGATTTAAACTTACACAACATTATACTGGAACTATCAATCCAAATGACGTTGCGTCTAACAAAATTTGGCTAGAGGCTGAATGGTGTCACACGTGCTACAAATTTTTAAAAGGTATTTTATATCATTCTATTAACAGTGATGGCAAACGCCATACAGCTGCCCCTGAAGTCCACGAAGTGAAACTACCCTACAGGAAAAAATACTTTAGAAAAATTATTTCAGTAACTGATGCTTGAAATAAAGTCCCAAACTCTCTAGTTTATGATTAATTCTGAGATATATTATGACTCGGGTATATTTTATTAAAAAGAAGTCAATCTTCTGGCAAAATCTCTGACCCCTCAATCAAATATACCTGCAAAATAGTCAAGACAGGTTGGTTTATAAATTTTTTAGAAGATCATTAAATAGTAACAGAGAAAGTAATTTCATATCCTCTCTGTCTCTATGAGAGAATAGAATTACTTCATTTGTTTACCAGCTGGTTTGAAAACAAAGACCATACCCAGAACAGAAGACAAACCAGGGAAATTCTTCATTAAAATACATCCCACATAAAAGTTTCTTTTATTCTTCTAAATGGCCTATCTAGTTGTATAATCAAAAAAGTACATTTCTAATAACTATAAATAATTACATTACTACTATCCTTGACCGAAATGTTTTCATTTTTGCTAATTGACTATTATGGCTGTAATTCCTCATTTTCTGCAAACCCTTTTTATAAAACTTTTTATATTTTCTTATTAATTTTAACTTTTCTTCCACACTAGATTTGTTTTCTTTACCTCCTTAATTTTGGTTTGTGTTCACAATGAGGCAGGTTAGGTGGCCTAGGAAATTGACAACCCCCTCCAGGATACAATGGGAGGTGCCCCACTGGTTAACACAAGTAACAAGTGACTGCATCCAGTACCTGCAGCTGGACAAAAACAAGAACCAGTTTCATCCAGTTAGGCTCATCGCTATGACTGGGACCGGCCCTTTAGCTAATCATAAGGTCATTATAATCTCATTTACATTGCGGTTATTACGACTCCCATCATGCATCTGATGCCATGACAGTTCCAGAGGAACCAAATAAGGAAGAAAAGGTGGGGAAACGGAGGGTCCTGCCCAGTGCGGGGAGATGAATGAATCACATCAATGGGACACCAATTCCCACCCAGGGAGGGATAAAAATCCCCATCGTGAATTCCTCAGGGAGACTCGTTCTCTGAGTTTGCTTACACTTTTCAAGCGTGTACTTTCATTTTCATTAAATCACTTTTGCTTTCCTGCATCTGTCTCACTGCTGAATTCTTTCTTCTGCAGAGACAAAAACCCCAGTCACCGCTGCTCTGGGTCGAGTCCTCTCGTGGACAAGGCCGTGAGCCTCCGTGACAACAGTATATCAATGAGCAAAAGGGGATTAAAGCCTTTATGCTACATCATTTTAAAAGACTTAATATTGATTATGTACAAATCGGACTCTCCCTTCAAATGCTTAAGAATAAATGATGGGGCTCAGGATTCAAAACAAGACTGCTCTGCATCTTCAGCATCCGGCTTTCTGTCTCCTGTGGCTGCCAAATATCTTTTATAGACCTTAGCCCATTCTATGTGTTCTAATTGGGCATCAACCTATCCCATTATCAGTCCTAGCCCCATAAACAATTTTCATCCATTCAATTTCCCTCATATATCTAGTTATTCTAGTATCCTTTGTTAAAGGGAAAGCAGAACGAAATTATCTTGATTTAAACTTAAATAGTGATTGGTAACTTAATTTTAAAAATGATTTTATCCTGTATTAAATTTAATTCTCAAAATAACACTCTACAAAGAATTCAACACCCAAATTGTATTCCTTTACAACTTATGTGCAACAGTCTAATTTTTACAATATTAAAAAGTATTAAAATGTTGATTATTCATAGTAACAAGTATAAACAAGAAAATTTCTCAAAGAAATACAAAACTAGAGAAACCAGTATAACAAACCTGATATATCCATCTTTCAACATCAACAATTACCAATTACCAATATACCAACAATTACCTGGTATATTATCAATGTTTCATCTCTACTTCCATCCTCACTCTCCAACCCCATTCTTTTTAAGTACACTCTAGAAAGCATATGATTTCATTTCTAAATATTTTAGTATGTATCTCTAAAAGGAGTCATTTTCAAAAAATGTATCATAATACTATTATCATACCTAAAAAGATTAAATTACTTAAACTAAACCAGATACTGTTTTAAAGTTTAGAAACTAATTCCATTTTACTATCAATCTCCATTTCTCTATATCTTCACCATTATGTTGCAAAATATGTCATAAATCATTCTGATTCTCTCTCAGGAGGTGCCTTAGGGTCCAAAGAATTATTACATTTAAAACTTGCAAACTCATTGTGCCACAGAAGCTCCGCGGGATAGATGAGACCCTCCACAATGAAAGATGGATAAAAGATTACATGCTAAGTGTTAATTACAGTATAATAACAACTTACACTAGGCCATGACTCCTACCATAAGGGATAGAAACTATTATCTGCAATTACACAACAATCCAATCAACGTACAGAATGCTGCTCGTAGGGCGCTGTTGAAGCCCGAGATTTATTTTGTACATTCTAACTAAAATTAAAAGAGATTTAAGTTTCTTTTAGTGAAGTCCTATGCCAATGTATGACCACATCTGACCTGTGCTGTATCATGGGAAAAGGACAAATCTAAGACCTTCCTACAGGCAGAAGTACAATCCACTCATCTTCCCTACTGCTCTGACAGTATAAAGTACACCAGTCTTGAAAACATTTAGCAAGGCAGATAAACATCTTATTAGGTTCATCTTATGGTTATATCCGATGAAGGTCAACGGACATTCCATCAAATGTGGACTATGAGCCAGACAACATGCTAGGCATCGTGGCTACCCCACGGAAGCTAACGGTCACAGAAGGGAGTGGCCAGGGAGGAAGGCACAAACACAAATGAATTTTAATATAGTGGGTGCTAAGAAAGAGATATGCACAGGATGTTATGTGAGCACAGGGAGGGCACATAGCCAAACTACGGCATTTAGAAATGGTTTCCAGGAGGAGGTAATTCAAGCTGAATCTTAGATATTGAGTAGAATTAGCAAAACAAAGAAAGTGGGAAGGGCATTCCAGTCATAGGATGTAGCAGGATCAAAGGCACTGTAACATGGAAAACAGGACATGTACAGGGAACCAGAGCTCAAAGTGAAAGGTGAGGACTGGAAGCAACGACGGAGAGATAGGCAGAGGCCAGATAATGGAAACTCCCGTGTACTGTTAAACTTGGCTCCGTCCTACAGGTGACCAGCAGCCACCATAGGGATTAAGTAGAGGTTGAATGGTTAGCTCTGTGTATTTAGACTGAGCCCTCTAGTGGCAAATTAAAAAGATGAATTCCAGGAGGATAAGAATGGAGAATGGAGGGAAGACGTCTACAGGGAAGACGATGGGGGCCTGAACTATGGCAGTGGTGGGGGGAAGAGCCAGGTGGGTAGATGAATCCAAGCACCATTTGGGAGGTAAAACTGGCAAGGTTTCATGCTGGACACAGAGTGAGAAGGTTAGAAGGTACGTAAGTTTCTGGAACCATGCCCAAAAGGTAGACTGAGGGCATTTCATATATTACAAGCTCATTTTAATTATGCTGAATGTCTTCCAATTTTTCACTTGAAACTTTTTTATATTTAATTAAAATGCACTCACCTCACCTATATAAACTTCCTTGGCACCATGCCCTAAGATGAACCACCTGCTCCAAAGGACAATAAGTCTCACTATTTCCTAAACATGTTAAGACATCTAAGATTTGGTGACAAATACATTCACTCATTAGAGATTTCAAATATTCATTGCTGTAAGTTCTAATGTTTATTATTAACTTGTAAGAATTTTGATAAGAATTAGTATCTAACCACCTTACTAAAAATTACATTTCTTCCATTCTAGTATTTATATTTGTGTTTCATTTAGGAGTTAGGGCAATGACTAGAACTTCCAGAATGTATGTTAAATAATAATGAGCAGATATCCTTGCTTTGTATCAGAAATATCATTAATATTTTATCAGTAACTATTAAACTGGCTATTAGTTTATCATGTTTAGAAAATACACCCCCACTCCAATATTAATACCCATTTTTTCTCCCAATTTTTTAAAAAGCTCACACAGAAAGATTACCACTTACAAATTATAACACAAAAATTAGGTCATTCAGCTGACCACATTACAAAAATCCATCCTTTACCCCCACAGATTTAGAAGATTTCAATTTTATATTTGCATTATATAAAGTTACAAAATAAAAGGTAACTATTCATAAACTCTTCTCAGAACAGTAATAAACAAGGTATAGTACATAATTGGTCTCTACTACCATTTTCCTAAAGAAAAGATATAAAAACTTAGAACTACCACAACAAAAAGAAAATCTTGTTTATAGGAGACACTAACTATGGCTAGTGTATTTTGAATATTTTCAAGTTTAAATCTGAAATGATCAGAGTTAAATGATCATGTAAATACGGAGTTAAATACATGTTTAAATAAGGATTAAAAATCACCCACTAAGAAAGCATCAGTCTTACCTGTAACGAACATGAAAAGAATGGTCTTCCCTCATGCTTATCAAATTTTCCTCCATCGAGTCATATTATAAGCTGAGTATAATATGAAATTATTTTATTTTGTGCCAGTTCAGTTCTTTACAATGTAGGATTGTTGCAGAACATTGTCCGGTTAGTATATTAATGAGTTGGTGTTAATACATCCTAAGCTCCTGCTTCTTCTTTATTAATAATGAAAGGAGGTCAATGTCAGACAGCTTAAAGGTTCAAAATGTGTCCCAAATCCTGGCATCTCTGGCCCTTTCAGCAGCACTTCAGCAACATTTCTGCAAAAGGAATACAAGATGCTTTGCTTGAAGTCCTATTTTCAAAGAATAACCTAAAGTAACCCAAAGCTGCACGTAATCACACAGCTAAATCCACAGACTACTGTCATGTCAATCACAGGAGAAAACCAGCAAAGGACTTAGATGTCACCATGAAGCTTCTAAATAAGGATGTGAATATATGAGATTTGTTTGAGACCTAAACTTAAGTTTAATTTTTTAAATTGGTTTGAAATACAAAAATTTTATGTAATATTTTCTATTATAAACAAATGCAAAATATGTATTAGTATCTAAAAACAAAATTATGACACTCTAAGCTTTTGAAAACTGCTTTAACAAGTAAAGTGAAAAGTCAATAATTATTTGAACAAGTCGATTTTAAACTCTGTATATTCATTTCTTCCAAAAAGATATTTGTGTTGATAATTAGGTCATACTTGTATGCATTTGCTCTCAAAGTATATTCTATTTAAATTCTTTCAGGTCTTTAAAATGTTTTTCTTAATACTTAATTGATACAAAATAAATTTAGAAAATTTGTGTATGGTAGAATGACAACACATATTTATATCAAACCACCCAGGTTTAAGATAAAAAACATTATCACTGCCTTTGAAGTCTGCTGGGTGCTTGCCTCAACCTAACCCATAACCTTTCTTTCCCCTCTAAGGTGATCTCTAAACTGAATTTTGCTCATTATTCCCTTGTCTTTGTAACTTTGCCTCAAATATCTGTATAGGCCTAAATAATTTATCGTTTAGTTTTGTATGGTTTTATGCTCCACATTATGCTGCTGAGATTTATCTCACTTACTGTAACACATAGCTACAATCTGCATATTTTTATTGCTGTATCATATTCCATTGAATACCAAATGTATTTCTCATTCTGTTCATGTGCATTTGGATTGCAGTGTTTTGAATTTTTATTTTTTGGCTACTATTGAAAGTATTTGCTGTGAACACTGAAATTAATAACTCAATGTACTTGGTTAAACAGAACGGAAGATAAGCTAAAGAGAGAATGAGTGAACTATAAGAATATGTGAAGAAATTATGCAGACATACACAAACAGAAAAAGAGATGAAAAATACTAAAGAGCAGTTCAGAGAAAAGGAAGACAAAAGGAGAGGCTCTAACATAGGTCTAATTTGAGTACTAGAAGGACAAACAGAAAGAGAAGTAAAGGCAAAATCTTCAGTAATAAAAGACTGACAGTTTTTCAGAATTGCAGACATGAATTAGCAGATTGAAGAAGCACATGAAATCTAATTAGGATAAATAAAAATGAATCCATACCCATATCTATATGTCACAGAGAAACTACAGATCATCAGATATAACCTTTAAAGTAACAGTTGAGAGAGACAAAGTAAGCTTAAGATATGTGTGTGTAAATAAATTAATAGACACTATTAATAAATATATAAATTAATAGATACAATGATGAAGTCCTGAAATTTCAGTATTATAAATAACCCTACAGGTCACTTAGTCCAACATTTTACTACACCATTTCCAGGAAGGTCAGAAAGCAGCCAATCCTAATTTTGATTTGTTCTTTTAGGAAATTGTTACATACTTGAGCAATCTTTCAATTTATACCCATTTCTTCCTTCTGCTGCCATCCAGTAAAGCCCAATTCCTCTTTCACATGACACCTTTTTAAGTATTGCAGCTATAACTTGAAGTAGACTCTAAATAATATACACCCACTGCTTTGTTAATTAAGTAGTTAGAGCGAGGTTAGTAGGACACAGAGTAGTAAGGATCCGTAAGAAGGTGGAAAGGATCACCCTTGGGAATACTGAGAAGCTGCCTAGAGGAAACGAGGTTTTCATATTAATAACCAGTTTGGCACATAAGAAACACAAAATAGTATTTCTCTTATCCCTTCTCACGGTCAACAAAGAAGCATTATCTTAAGAAAATATCTTAGGATGAAAAGATAGGTAGTATCTATTAATTCAATAAATCTCTTTGCCTTTTGTTCAGAATTCCATTGTTCCTTTTTTCCCCTTAATATAAAACACTATTACAGAGAATTAGTGTAGATATTCATAGTAATAGCTCCAATGTGCATCTAGGTTATACAACAGCTAAACTGTCAACCAAACTGTCTTCCACTATTCACTTTGAGGTTTAGGCTGTTAATTATAAAATGGAGCAAAAGGTGAAATATTAGAATTTAAATTATAATTAAATCATAATTTAATTGAAATAATTTTCATCCATGAGATCACAATGAAATCCCAAATTTTACTAACCATTTAAAAATAGGTTAACTTCATAATTATTAAAATGTACACATGTGGTCAAATTAATAGACATATATAAATGGACTTGCAAAATACCTTACTTCAGTCAAGTTGCAGGATACAGAATCAATATACAGAAATATGTTGTTTCTATACACCAATAACAAACGATCATAAGAAATTAAGAAAACAATTCTATTTATAATTGCATCAAAAAGTATAAAATACCTAGCTATAAACTTAACCAAAGAGATGAAATACCTGTACTCTGAAAGTAATATGCAGATTCAATGCAATCCCTATCAAAATGTGAATGGCATTTTTCACAGAACTAGAATAATGCTAAAAGTTATATGGAACCACAACAGACCCCCAAATAGCCAAACAACTCGAGAAAGAAGAATAAAGTTGGAGGTATCATGATATCAAATACCAAACTATATTTACTATAGGCTATAGTAATCAAAACAGCATGGTACCGGCATAGAAGCAGACACATAGATCAATGAAACAGAACAGAGAACCCAGAAATAAACACACACCTATATGATCAATTAATCTATGACAAAGGAGGTAAGAATATACAGTGGGGTAAAAACAATAGATAAATCTCAGATAAAAAACAGTCTCTTCAATAAATGGTGTTGGGAAAACTGGACAGATACCTGTGAAAGAATGAGAGTGACTGCTTTCTTACACCACATATGAGGTATGATCAAAAACTACAGTGAATGTTTAAATTAAAAAGTATTACAGTAAAAGATACATTGCCATTAATCCCCCTCAAAATACTCCCCCTCATTTTGAACACACCTATCCCATCATTCTTGCCCCTTTCTGAAGCAGTTCTGGAAGTTTTCTTTCGTGTCTTTAGTTGTACTGTGGCTGCTGCCTCGATGTCCTGAATCAATTCAAAACATTTACCTTTCGTGGTCATTTTGACTTTGAGGAAGAGCCCGAAGTCGCATGGTGCCAGATCCAGTAAATAAGGTAGATGAGAACATACTGTAATGTTTTTATTTGACAGAAATTGCCATTCCAGAAGCGACGTGTGCCACAGAGCGTTGTCATGATGGAGGATGAAGACACTCAATGAAAGGGGACTTCCAGAGCTGCTTCCGAAAGTGGCAAGAACAATGGGAATAAGTGTATTTGGAGCGAGGGGGAGTATTTTGAGGGGGATTAATGGCAATGTGTCTTTTACTGTAATAATTTTTTTTATTTAAACATTCACCATTTTATCTTTTGATCACACCTCCTACAAGAATAAACTTAAAATGGATTAAAGACTTAAATGTAAGACCCGAAGTCATAAAATTCCTAGAGGAAAACATAGGCAGTAAACTCGCTTACACTGCCCTTAGTAATATTTTTTTCTGATATATCTCCTCAGGCAAGGGAAACAAAAGAAAAATAAACAAATGAAACTACATCAAACTAAAAAGTTTTCACACAGCAAAGGAAACCATCAATACAAGAAAAAGACAACCTACTGAATGAGAGAAGAGATTTGCCAATGATACTTTTGATAAAGGGTTAATATCCAAAATATATAAAGAAGTCAGACAACTTAATACCAGAAACAACAACAATAAAACCCCCAAACAATCCAATTACAAAATGGGCAGAGGACCTGAATAGACATTTCTCCTAAGAGGACATAATAGATGGACAATAGACATATGAAAAGATGCTCAACATTATTAATCATCAGGGAAATGCAAATTAAAACCACAATGAGATATATTCTCACACCTGTCAGAATGGCCAGCATCAATAAATCAACAAATAATAAGTGTTGGCGAGGATGTGGAGAAAAAGGAACCCTCATACACTCTTGATGGGATTGTAAATTAGTGCACCCACTATGGAAAACAGTATAGAGATTCCTCAAAAAATTAAAAATAGAGCTGCCATAGGATCCAGCAAATCTACTTCTGGGTACTTATTTAGAGAAAAAAACAAAACAAAACACTAATTTGAAAAAATATATGTACCCCTATGCTCATTGCAGCATTACTAGTAACAGCCAAAATATGAAAGCAACCTAGATGTCCATTAACAGATGAATGGATAAAGATGTGGTACACACACACACACACACACACACACACACACACAACAGAGGGTGCCAACAAAATGTATACATATTTTAAAAAGGAAAATACTGTATTAAAATTGTAAAAATATATACAGATAACAAAAGATGCATACAAGTTATGTGTATACATTTTTTGGCACCCTGGTATATAAATACAATGGAATATTATTCAGCAATAAAAAAGAATGAAGTCTTGCCATTTGCAACAACATGGATGGAAATAGAGGGTATGATGCTAAGTGAAATAAGTCAGACAGAGAAACACAAATACTGCATGATCTCATATATGTGGAATCTAAAAAAACAAAATAAATGAAAAAACAAAACAGAAACAGACATAGAGAACAAGTTGATGACTGCCAAAGAAAGAGGGGGTGGGAAGATGGGGATAAAAAAATAAAAACCTTTTTTAAAGACTGCATAGAGAACCATTTTTAAAATAATTAAAACAAGCAAGAAGACAGAGAAAATACTATTCACCATTTTACTAAGGACAATTTATAATATGGTTTTACTATTCTTAAAAGAAGAGTATCCTCAAAAAAGTCACTCTTACATTACAATCTCCATAACAAGCAGCAGTTCTTACAATTATTTACTGAACAAACAAGCAATTCTCTTTCATTTTTTTATTGGGGAATATTGGGGAACAGTATGTTTTTCCAGGACCCATCAGCTCCAAGTCAAGTCATTGTGTTCCATCTAGTTGTGGAGGGCGCAACTCACTGGCCCATGTGGGAATCAAACCGGTGACTTTGGTGTTATGAGCACTGCGCTCTAACCAACTGAGCTAACCAGCTGCCCAAACAAGCAATTCTTTTTTTTTTTTTTTTTTCAAGATTTTATTGGGGAAGAGGAACAGGACTTTATTGGGGAACAGTATGTACTTCCAGGACTTTTTTTCCAAGTCAAGTTGTTGTCCTTTCAGTCTTAGTTGTGGAGGGCGCAGCTCAGCTCCAGGTCCAGTTGCCATTGCTAGTTGCAGGAGGCACAGCCCACCATCCCTTGCAGGAGTCGAGGAATTGAACTGGCAACCTTGTGGTTGAGAGGATGCACTCCAACCAACTGAGCCATTTCGGAGCTCAGCGGCAGGTCAGCTCAAGGTGCCGTGCGTGTTCAATCTTAGTTGCAGGGGGCACTGCCCACCGTCCCTTGCGGGACTTGAGGAATTGAACTGGCAACCTTGTGGTTGAGAGCCCGCACTACAACCAACAACTGAGCCATCGGGGAGGCAGCTCAACTCAAGGTGCCGTATTCAATCTTAGTTGCAGGGGGCGGAGCCCACTATGCCTTGAGGGATTCGAGGAATTGAACTGGCAACCTCCAAACAAGCAATTCTTGATGCAATGATTCATGTTACAGAACTCTCACCAATTTAGTAACAATGTGTTCCTTCATGCTCCAAACTATATGGAGTTAATAAACCACTTCATATTTAACACAGTTTATATCTTGCTAGTGTAACACTAATAAAATTTGCAACACATATATTATAAATTGTTCATTAGGGTAAGAAAATTTAATGACATGATCAGGAAATGGAATGGAAATTATAGGTTTGAAAAAACTATTAAGTCACCAAGTTTAACCTCCAACCTCCATTAAGACTTGTAACTAGTAATTTGCAAAGGACACATATGTCCTTAATAGCATCTCCAAGGTTTTAAAAAACAATGCTCCAAAACCTCACTAACAAAACTTAGCTCACAGAATCTTTTGCTCTGACCATAGAAAAATAAAGAGAAAGCAATAATTTCTTTCCATATCCTAGAAACTGACAGAAGCATACAGAAAGATGAACTAAGTACATAACTCTGATTGCCTCACGTTTAATTACCTGATTAGGAAGTCAAAAAGGCAGACGCCCATCATAAGTGAACTTTATGCATACTGTCCAAGGTATGCAATCAGATGAAACAAATCCTAGCCCCGCTTTACTCCACTGGCAGTAAAAGTATTTACAAACTAGGTTTTAGGGAAAAATAGGGGATGGACAGATACATATATGTCTTTTGATCTTCCGTCAATTTATCTAAACTGCTCCACACTGCAACTCAAATGCCAATAACTTTTGGTCTTATTCTTTCACTTATGTATCTCTATAAACTGGTAACACCCTTCAGACAATAAATATAACTTACTTGTCTTGCCTCCATGATAACCAAAATTCTTTAAACTTCTCATCCTAATAATTCCTTCTAAGGTACAATACTCAAATTCTCCAAATCCCTTTCAGTTGTAATGTTTCAAGTCAGATTCAGTCAGATATTCCTTTATCAATGTGAGTAGGAATAAATATTGAGGAAGAATCAAGAACGTATTTAACATGGAGTTCTCTTGTATTAGAATTCATGGTACAGGTTATAGCAACAAATACACATCATAGTAATAATGGGGGTAATAAAACATGATGCCAAAATAACCACCTCAAAATAAACTCAAGTAACTACCCTAGGTAAACTGGTTATTTTCTGTCAAATTATGTATCTGTAAGTAGACACTAATTTACTTTAAACTGACTAACTATGGCTTACACCTAATTTAAACTTCTATTTCTAATTACATTTTATCTGAAAGATATAGTGGGAAAGACATAAATAAATAAAAACCAAAGAGCAAAAAAATGGAACAAAAAAAAATAAACAAGAAAAAAGTGGAAAAAAGATGGCAAGTATAAGGAACAATACAAATCAAGAGTAGGAAGGTAAAGTTAGGAAGTTTATGTAAAAGAATATAAGAAAAAGCAAAGGGCATAGTAAATAGAGTCCAACAGACAAATTTTAAAACTTGATTTTAGCGTGGCAGGGGATGAAGAGCCTATTAAAATCAAGAAAAATTATTTTGACATCAGAATACAGGTCTGATGTACAGGAAATTAGTGCCTAAAACAAGGGAAGACAAGTCCAAAAATGGCTGGGTATTTCACTCTGTAATTTGGCTACGAAAACCTAGAAAAAAATGAAAACATTGCCCATTGACTAGATGAGAGAGACAAAGGTCAAGCAGCAACAGTGTTTACAAGATTTCCAAATTTGATCACAGACAAGAAAAAGCTAAAGGAGTTCATCACCACTAAACCACTATTACAAGAAATGTTAAAGGGGCTTCTTTAAGAAGAAATGATCAAAATATCAATAAGAAAATTAAGACAGAAAAAAATTCTCACTGACAAAGGCAAACAGCAAAAGCAATGCAATGGATCAATCAACTAATGCTAGTACAAAGGTTAACAGGAAAAAATAGGAAAATCGTGTAATTATTATACAACAATAAATTAAGGAGTAAACACACAAACACACACAAAGAGGTAAAAAATAATGACATAAACATGGAGGGGGGTGAATAAAAATTATAGTGATTTTAGAATGTACCGTATTTCCCCCAAAATAAGACTTAACCAGAAAATAAGCCCTAGCATGATTTTTCAGGATGCTTGTAATATAAAATAGGCCCTAATGTGTCTTTTGGAGCAAAAATATAAGACCTGGTCTTATTTGGGGGGAAATACGGTACAGCTTATTTTATATTACGAGCATCCTGAAAAATCATGCTAGGGCTTATTTTCCAGTTAGATCTTATTTTCGGGGAAACATGGTATTGAAACTTAAGCAACCATCAACTTAAAATAGACTGCTATAAAAACAGCTTGGTATATATGAAGCACATGGTGACCAAAAACCAAAAATCTACAAAAGATATACAAGAAAGAAAGAGAAAGGAATCCAAACACAACACTGTAGAAAGTCAACATACAAGAGAAGAGAGCAAGAGAATAGCAAAGAACAGAGAAGAACTACAAAAACAATTAGAAAACAATAAAATGGCAATAACTACATTTTTATCAAGAATTACTTTAAGTGTAAATGTACTAAATGCTCCAATCAAAAGATAGAGTGGCTAAGTGTATAAAACAAGACCCGTACATACAGTGCCTGCAAGAGACCCACTCCAGATGGAAACACACACACACAGACTAAAACTAAAGGGATGGAAAGATATTTCATGCAAATGGAAACACAAATCAGAGTAGCAATATTTGTATTAGACAGCTGGAGTAGCAATACTTATATCAGACAAAACAGACTTTAAAACAAGGACTGTAACAAGAGACAAAGAGGGCATTTCATAGTGATAAAGGGATCAATTCAACGAGAAGATATAATTCTCATAATAAACACCTACTTACCTAATGAAGGAGCACCTAAATATATAAAGCAAATATTGGAGGACATAAGAGAAGAGAGCGACAGTAATACAGTAATAGTAGGGGACTTTAGCACCCAATTGACATCAATGGCTAGATCATCCAGACAGAAAATCAACAAGGAAACAGTCAGTGGCCTTAAATGACACAGATCAGATGTCCTTAATTTTTAGGACTTTTAAAAAATATTTTTAGGACATTTCACCCAAAAGTAGCAGAATATACATTCTTTTCAAGTGCACATGGAACATATTCCAAAACAGACCACATGTTAGGTCACAAAACAAGTCTCAATAAATTTAAGGAGACTGAAATCATATTAAGAATCTTCTCTGACCACAATGATCTGAAACTAGAAATTAATTACAAGACACTGAAAAAGGCAGAAACACATAGAGGCTAAATAACATGCTACTAAACAATGAAGGGTGAAAACAAAATCAAGGACGAAATCAAAAGATACTGTGAACAACTGAAAATGAAAACACAATGACCAAAATTAATAGAACACAACCAAAGCAGTTCTAAGAGGGAAATTTATAGTAGCACAAGACTACCTCAAGAAACAACAAAAATCTCAAGTAAACAATCTAAATTTATACCTATAGGAACTAGAAAAGGAAGAATAAAGCCCAAAGTGAGTAGAAAAAAGGAAATAATAAAGAGCAGAAATAAACGGAGTCTAAACTAACAAGAGAAAAGACTAATGAGCCCCCAGCACCCGGGATGGGGAAGGAGGTGGAAGGCTGCCCTGTCACAGCTGTGCCCTTACAAACTGAAGGCAGGACCTTGGCTGTGTTGTCCTACCTCAGAGAAGAAACTCATAGACTGCAGGCCTAGCCTATAGGTTGCTGCCTTTGAAAACAAAGGAAAGCTGGCACAATTATCAATCAGAACCCAGCATGGAATGACCAGAGAGGTCTTATTTCAGAACTCTATAAAGAACGAGAACCACGTGGACTTCTGCACAGGAAACGGAAGTGGCCTGAGTTCCAGTGGAAGGACAATGAGTGTCCAACCTGGAACTAACATGGAGATCAGGTGGCAGAAGGCCTTGTCTGAGCGAGAGCCCTCTCCCAACAACTCCGTGGACCGGCGGTTCCTGGAAGAGCTTGGGAGAAACATCTAGGCCCCAAGCACTGGTCCTGGGCTGTGGTATTTGAGTCCAGCGGGGCCGTGCAGCAGCTGTGCAGTGTCTGTGTTTTTGTGGTCATCTGGCGGTATAGGGACAAGGGTCTTCTGGCGTCCCACTGGTTTTTTGGGACCGACCTGGCTTCTTCTCTGGTTGGCTGTATTTTGCTTGATCTTATCGATGGAGGTGAAGGACAAGGTGAAGGACGGAGGAAGCGCGGGCGGACGTGAAGAGCACACTGGTCTTCGTTACTATCGCCGATCCTGAAGACTCACCTGACAGAGTCTGTCAGCACTGACACCATCTACGCCATGTCCGTCTTCATGCTGTTAGGCCACCTCATCTTCTTCGATTACGGTGCCAATGCGGCCACTGTGTCCCGCACGCTGTCCTTGAACATGGCCATCTTTGCGTCTGTCTGCCTCGCCTCATGCCTGCCCCGGTCCCTGCACGCCTTCATCATGGTGACGTTTGCCATCCAGATTTTTGCTGTGGCCCACGCTGCAGAAGAAACTGAAGGCACACAATCCCTGCAGCTACGCGGGAGTCACACTGCTCTTTGCATTGTCAGCCCTGGGAGGCCTGCTGTCCATCAGCTTGGTGGGCACCCTCCTCTTTGCCCTTCTGCTGGTATCTGTCTCCTTTCTCTGCCCTTTCTACCTCATTAGCCTGCAGCTTTTTAAAGAAAACATTCATCGGCCTTGGGATGAGGCTGAGATCAAAGACTTGTCCAGGTTCCTCAGCTAAGTTAGGACCCCCCTTCCATTAGGAAGGAAAGCTGATAGACTAGTCTCCCAACTAGATTAACATCTGAAGGCAGAGTTCCATCCTGGATGCTGCAGGCTGATGTGGGTGGGAAAACATAGATCAAAGGAAAAAGTTAACCAAAGGCTTGGGTGGTGAAGGTGCTACTCTATTCTGTCGCTTGGCCAATGAAAAAGCTTTCTGGGACCCTCAGGGACGACTGCCTCCCATTTATTAGTCACTGTGACAAAGGAAGTGATGTGGTTTCTACATATTAAACAATGTATCCATTAAAAAAAAAAAAGACTAATGAAACCAACAGCTGGTTCTTTGAAAACATAAACAAAATTGACAAATCTTTAGCCAGATTCATCAAGAAAAAGGGAGAGCCCAAATAAATAAAATAAAAAATAAGACATGACAACCAACACCACAAAAATACAAAGAATTATAAGAAAATACTACACAGGCAATTACAGATCAACAAATTGGACAACTTGGAAGAAATGGATAAATTCCTGGAAACATACAATCTTCCAAGACTGAATCAGGAAAAAAACAGAAAAATCTGAAAAGACTGATAACTACTAATGAAAAAGAATCAGTAATCAAAAAACTCCAAACAAAAATCCTGGACCAGGGGCAGAAGGATGGCTCAGTTGGTTAGAGCGCGAGCTTTGGGCAACAGGGCTGCTGGTTCGATTTCCACATGGGCCAGAGAGCTGTGCCCTCTGCAACTAGAATGAAGCCAATGAGCTACTGCTGAGCTCCCAGGTAGCCAGATGGCTCAGTTGGTTGGAGCACGTCCGGTTCGACTCCAAGGGATGGTTGGCTGAGCCCCCTGCAACTAACAACAGCCACTGGACCTGGACCTGAACTGTGTCCTCCACAACTATGACTAAAAGGACAACAACTTGACTTGGAAAATATCCTAGAAGTACACACTGTTCCCCAATGAAGTCCTGTTCCCCTTCCCCAATTAAAAAAGAAAAAATCTTTAAAAAAATACTGCAAAATTAAAGAGAAATTGCAATAGGAGAAACAAATTAAAGCAAAGCATAACAGTCCTGATTCTTTATTCAACATATTCAATCTGTAAACCAATAATATAATCAAACAGTTGCATAATACTGAGCTAAAGATAATGCAAGATTATGTGTGTGTGTATACCTATCTTGCTGAACATGATTTTAGTGTTAACTGGTAATTGTCTTACATATCAAATGTAAATTAAAACCTCAAAGTAATAAACAATCATAGTACTTAGTTCACAGATCGTTCTATCCTCTGTCATTTTGCAGATAGGAGAATTTACTAGCTTATGCTGTAAAAACTATTGCTAAAGTTTTCTTTGAGCAAATATATAATCCTAAAGTATGTATTTCAATTAAGTTTAAATCTTAATTTTTTTTCTAATCTTTAAGATTACAGCAATCAATGTTAGTCCATGAAATGTTAGGCCAAGTTAGTTTAGATGTTATGCTTAGGGTAACTAACGGTGTCACTGCTAATTAAACACACATTTTATTATAATCTTTTTCTAATAAGTTGTTTGTGACTATCAGCTAAATAAATACAGTTCAAAGTACAGATTAGAATGGTTAGATTCCAAATAAATCTATATTTTAGAGGCGTACCACCAGTCGGAAGGATTCCCAAGTGTATATGAAATTCTCATGGGTCATTCTGAAAGATATCAAATACATGCAAAGTAAAGGCACTATTAATTTCAAACTCATTTTTATTCTTGGCAGATTAAAATAAATCAGGTCCAGAGCTGTGGACATTTAAAATGCAAAACAATGAATGTAACTGTTTCATAGTATAATCCAAAAACAATTTCAGTAATATATGAATTCCTTTTCATGTTTTCAAATGTTTATACCTAAAAGCTCACCATTCTAAATAACTAAACTATAGCAGTCAAACTACAGCAGTCCCTTTTATCTGCAGTTTTGCTTTCTGTAGTTTCAGTTAACCTGTGGTCCACAACGGTATGAAAATATTAAATGGAAAATTCCAGAAATAAACAATTCATAAGTTTAAAAATGCATGCAGTTCTGGGTAGAGTAATGAAATGTTGGGCCAACCTACTCCATCCGGCCAGGGGTGTGAATCATCCCCTTAATCCAGCATATGCTTCCCACCTCTTAAGTCACTTAGCAACCTCCTCTGTTATCAGATTGACAGCAGTATCTGCATTCAAGTGACTCTTATTTTACTTAAGAATGGCCCCAAAGTGCAAGCGTTAGTGATGCTAGCAATTCAGATATGCCAAAGAGAAGCTTTTAAGTGCTTCTTTTAAGTGAAAAGGTATGTTCATATAGGAAAAAACATATTATATACAAGGTTCAGTACCATCCATGGTTTCAGGCATCCACTGGGGCTCTTGGAACATATCCTCCACGAATAAGGTGGGAGGGGCAATGTATATGTAAAACTTCCTTTTTTGGTGAGGAATATTTATATTTTTATCCATCACATAAAGCTAAAAGGACACCAAAGAATTATGCTCCCTGGATAACCAAAACACTAATAAAAGCCACATAGGAAATTTCAATTAGATAAATACTAAAACAAAATGTAACCCAGAAGAAAGAGATTTGAATGTTTCAAGCCTTCATCTTAGCATTGTTATTAAACAGTGAGAAAGGGCAAGTGTGTAAGTATCTGTATGAGAAATGCTGAATATTTGTAGTTCACAGTTTTCCAACAGCTCTACACAAACACTGTAGATACAATTACTGCATGAGCAGCCTTAGTGTCTTAGGGTTTGGCAGCCCATGATAAGTCAGGAAGGAGCTGAATATCGAATGTTTTTCTGAGGATGGTAAACTAGAAAGGGACTCTATTTTTCAAATTATACATTGAGTCCATCTGAATCAATCATTAAACTACTGTTTTGTAATTATTATCTTCAGTGATCATACGCGTAATTCAATAGAGGATGAAGCAGCTGCTTACAAATTTCAAGGACAAAAGGAAGATTATTTTTATGTAAAATCCCTAATCTTCGTTACCTTTTTCCCTGGGAAGCAGCTATTGAATCGAAAGTCCTGCTCCAATAAAATTACTTATTTACATTTGAGAATATAAATATGCTCAACTAAAGGAAAAAGGTCTTATGTATGTTTATTAGATATATATGTATCACTTTTATCCCCATTAGTTGGTTTTATTCCTCATCAAACTGAAGCCCAGAATTTACAAATACATAAATGTTAATTTTCCCGCCCATAAAGCAATTTTAAATAGAAATGGCCCTTTCAATCGGTAAGTAAAATTAATAACCTTTTGAAGGTTTCAATTAGACATTTGCGTAAGAAAAATGATTTCTAGTTAAGTATTGTAAACACAAAATTCTGATAGACATACTACATATATCAAGGTGATAGAAGACACACACACACACAAAAGACATTCTAAATTTCAACCAACCCCAATTGTACTTTTAATGCTTTCCAAACGACTACTCAGGTTATAAGACCAGGAGATCACAAGGAAACACTGACCATTCACACTAAGCCCACTTTCTTTAAAAACAATAATAATAATAGTCCTAAATATGCATTAGTCTTTGCCCTTTCTGGTCTGTAATTGTTTGTTAATAAATGTCAGTATTTATATTTATTTGTTTTTATCTTTTTAGGGACTATACAAATTATTGGACCAACATGATGCAATTAATAGGTGCTCAAAGAAGTAAATTCAAAATATAGTCTTATGAAGATATTACTATGCCAAAAAAAAGAGAAATACTTATTAGAAAACAATAGAGAAATATTTATTAGGAAACAATGAGAAAAACTGGTTACCAACTCACCAGAGAATATGACCCACAGCCATTTATGACTACCAATGTTGATCAGCCATCAGCTTAAATCAATTAATACATATATGAAAAACTCAACAGTGAAGTAGAAAAGAAGTGATCCTTTCTACTCAGCATTGTTCTTGAGTTAGTAAATGACAATAAATCAGTTCTCTTAACAAGACTTTTAAAAGGCAAAATTGGTTTCAAATACATTTTTAAACATAAATAAATTCCAAATGCAAAAGGATTATAAATGCCTAAAAAGGATCCCTAGGGAGTTTGAATTTTGAATTCTTCATGAGAAAATATAACTGTCTTCTTCCAAAAGTCATCATTATTCTGTGGAAAAATAATTCTATTCAATTCAATAATGTTACTAAATGATATAAGAAGAATCATTCTAGGTAGAAAAAGGGCCAATAAAAGTGTTTTGGAAGCAAGGAAATCTGTATTGCACCTTGAAATAGGTAGACCTCATTACGCAAATGAAGGAAATGACTTGAGCAAAAGAAGCTGGGAACGCACAGAATGTGTGCCAGGACAGGGTTAAGTAAGAGTAAAGAAAGAGAAGTCTAAGAAGGTACTAAGCTCTGAGGGACTCTGAATCTGTATGTGGCTGAAGCACATATTTGGCCTTGTATTTACGTAATGGAGAACCTTGTAATTTTTTCAACAAAGGAATAGCAAAGTTGGATCTGTGTCAGGAAAATAAACTGGCAGCAACAGACAGGACAGGGAGACAGAAGATACTGCAAAAACTTCAAAAGCAACCAGAGTTGACAAGAAGCCTACTCTCCATCTCGTAACACCGAGCAAATTGCTTTGCACATAACAAACTTTTTTGATTTTTTGCCTAGGAAGAACAAAGCTATGAAGCAGCAAAGAATCCTATAATGTTGAGAAAACCGTACTTGAGTACATTTCTCCTCCGCAGTAAAGAGTACATTCATATTCATGTAAATAACTCGGGAAAGTTTTACTCGTAATTTTTTACTGTTTTTATAAATATGAACAAAAAGGATATTGAAAATGTTATGTGCCTTATAAGGTACTGAAAGGAAGACAGTTGTCCTAAAATAAAGACTGAAATATTTCTTTGTAATTAACAACAAAACACAAAATCTACAGCATCTTTAAAGTAGGATTATGTCCCTCCAAATGGAATCCAGAGACCTGGAGGAGATTCAAACAAACGCATAGAAGCAATACAGCACGTGCTCTGGGAACAGGCCCTGGTTTGCACACCAGCACAGTGACTTATCCTGTTTCCCTGAAAATAAGACCTAGGCAGACAATCAGATCTAATGTGTCTTTTGGAGCAAAATTAGTGTAAGACCCAGTTTATATAAGAGCCGATATTATATTATATTATTATATTATATTATATTAAAGACCCGGTTTTATATTATACTAAAATAAGACCGGGTCTTATATTAATTTTTGCTCCAAAAGACGCATTAGAGCTGATTGTCCAGCTAGGTCTTATTTTCGGGGAAACATGGTATTAGTTATATGATCTTGAGCTAGTTAAACTCTCAGAGTTGGTTTGGGCATAATGAACAACGTGGTGATGATTTATAAAGCACCTAACCCAGTGCTTGGCTCTGGTACTTAACAAAAGTATTCCACAAATTATAGTAACAGTAATGATAATAGCTACTGTTATTGTTATAAAAAAAGAACATCTTAATTAGAATAGATTTAGAATAATCTAAATCTACGTCAGGTTTTCAATTTTTACTTCCAGAGAACTAATTACAACATTCTATCTTTATGGTAAATCTCAGAAATACTTTAGGCTTCAGCACAAGGCCATTTTAAAAACTACTATATCCTATCTTTGTTGTAATTAGCCTAGTACCAAGTCTGAGATTTATACAAAAAATATAACATTTGTAACACTGAATGTCTGATTTAATAACAGCTGCTTATCTAGCCAAAGAGGATTTGGGGGAAATGCCTCTACAAACAACTTCACACAATTTTTTACTTTGTATCTGCTCCGCTCCTTATTCTATAAATAACAGCCAGCGAAAGCTTGCTAGAACGTATCCTTGTAAGGTGTAAAGAAGAGTAGGTAGGAGGCTGTCCCTCACCCCGGCCCCACTCGCTTCACACACACCGGTGTCGCCAACAGTCATCTTCCCTTTTTCATGTTGCTTACTCACTTCCAAACAATCAACCAAAGCGGCTCCTCCAACAGTGACACAACCCAAGCAAGCGTGGTATTTATCAGAGGTGAGCACGTGGGTTATTATCAGGCCGGCAATCTTCCTTTGCACCCTTCTCAAGTGGCAGCGTGAAAATTCAGCTCGGTTGATGCGTTACTTCCCACACACACCACTAGAGACTCTACCACACGCCGACAGAAAGGAAAGCCCGGAACCTACTTCATTTAATTCTACGCGAGGGTTAAATTATGCATTAAGGCAAATAAAATTTCCATCCTTACTCGTTTTCTTTGAGTTCCGATGATACTACGTGAGAGGATCTAATTGGTTACTGATTCGCCACTTCTTACTAGTCGAAGATTTTCTACAGATGTTAGGAAAAGGCTTTCTTACCATTCGATGCTTCCTAAAACTTTTCTGCAGCGACTATCGATTTCTGGGGCAAATCGACAGGTGGGTAAAGGTCCCGAATTTAAAGGTGGTAAAGGCAGGCGCTTAACCAAACCAGGGAACTGCCAGGCGGAGAGAGTAACCTCACGACTACAGGTGGGTGCAATCAGCCTCGGACTTAACGCCACGGAGTCTCGGGGCTTTAATCAACCGTCTGTCACACTGCGAAAACGTGAAAAGTCACTGCGTCCTCATTACACTTTGTAATTTTACACGATCAGCGAACGACGCTCTGCAGCTTCACTCGCATTTACAAACCTCCACCCAGAAAGCAGCTGAGGGTGGCCCTGGAGCGAGCTGCTCCTCACCCCGAGTTTCTGGTTTCTCCACGCCGCGCACCCGCCGCGCGGGTCCCCGCCGACCACCGCGGCCTCCTCCCGCCCGGAACAAAGGCGGTCGCCTCGGACCCGGAGCACACACTCCGTGTCCCCTCCCTCCGCGGGGGGCCCTCAAACGCCCCTCAGAACTCACCTCCCGCGGGTCGACGAGTCCAGGGAGCGCGGCGGAGGCGGCGAAGCTGCGGCCGCCTCAGGCGACTGGAGGGTGGCCGCGTCCCCACCCCCCGGCGGGTCCGCGCGCGGCGGGCGCCGGGCCAGGCAGGGGCACCGCAGGAGGCAGGCGCGCGCCCCCCGCCCCCACTCCCGGCCGGTGACTTGAGCCAGAGCTCCCAGGTCCCTCCTCCGCTGCCCCGTTGTCCCACCGCCACCCAAGGGTCCCGCAGCACCGCCCTCTCCCTCCCGCTCCCCTCCTCTGCGCCTGCGCTGCAGCGCTGGTAGCTCCCATTCAAACCGACAACGCCCCGCGTCTTTCGGACCCACCAATGGCCGGCGCGGGGGGCGGGGCGGGGCGGGGCGGGGCGGGGCGGCCCGTCCTGGGAGGGCGGGGCACCGCGTGTCAGTCTGAGCGGGCTCTGGGGGTGCTCGGTGGTGCGCTCCTCCGGGACCTCTCCTCGACCACCCAATTGAAGTTGCTTTCCTGCCCTCGAATTTCTTCCTCAGACACTAACGGGCGGAGCGATAAATGTCGTCCAGAAAAAGTTCTTCAGAGAGGGCCTAGCCTCGCCCCTTTTAAAAGACCGGAGCCCCAAACGCGTGCCTCCTGCGCTTAAGGCTCGTCCAGGCCTAGAGAATGAATATCCCCAGCGGCATTTGCGGGTTGTCTAAGAAAAAGAGGGCTCTATGAAAGGAACAGAGGGACCGTGTGAGAGTGAACAAGGCAGCCTCAGTTCTGGAGGCGCTGTCACAACGCTGGCGTTTCCAGCTGTTAAAATAGCAAACTTGTGTTGGCTGCAGAATCGCTGGTTCCCAGGAAAACCGGGGGGGGCAGTTTCACTCAGTTTCAGGCAGCTACATTCCAAATACACTGGGAAGAATAAACTTTATTTCCATTCACTTCCTCTCCTTATCAAGTTAACTAAAAAAAAAAAATAATAATAGGTCTTAATTTGTCCTCCTTCACAAAAATAACAAGACTCTAGTCTCTCTGGGCTAAAGAATCTGATTGGTTTAGTTAGATTATTTCTCAGATATTTCTCCGCTGAAATGAAACTTAAATGTTTCTACAGGCTTAAGTATATGTTAAAGAAAACCCCCGTTTCAGTACCTCTGAATGATGGTCATAACCAGTGATCCAAACACCATTTCTCTTATGGGAAAGTATTATGGCAAATTGGTTAAAATAATAGCATCATTTGACATTAAACTAGACTTACATTTGAACTCCACCTCTGCCACTCACTGGCTAAATGATCTTGAAGGAGTGAGTTACTTATCCTCTTTAGCCTTATTTTCCTCAACTGTAAGACACAGATAATAAATCCCCTTTTCACAGGGTGGCTATGATGCTTCAGTGAGGTAAGTTTTGTTAAGTGGTTAACATAATGCCTAACTGCTCAATAAATGGTACCTATTATCATTATCAACAACTACCTTTAATATCAGGTACTTATAAATAACAACTGAATTAGTTAGCTGTATTATCTCAGAGGTAAGTACTGTAATTCCTTCTTACTCATAAATTCTTCTTTGGGGTGTTGATATGAAAGCCACAAAGGAAGTACAATATATCAAGTTCAACATGTCCAAATGAATCATTATTTCCCCCTCCCAAATCTCTTACACATGTGACTTTCTATCACTCATGTTAGTTATCTCTATCTTACCCAAGTTCAATTATCTTTTCAATTCTCTTTTAAAAGGTATAAATCAGATTATGTCACTCTTCTACTTTGAAAACCTTTAGTGATTTCACATTTGATTTAAAACAAAATCTCAATTCCCTACCATGGTCCACAAAGCCCTAAGTCATCTTGTCCTATCCACCTCTCTACTCTCCTGCATTTCCTTGTCCTCCTGGCACACGGTCCTCCAGGACATTCCTCAAGCCCTAGAATACATCATTTCTGGGTTCTCTCGAGGCCTTCTCCCTGGTAGTTCCCTCTGCCTGGATTTCCCCCACAGGCTCTTCCAATACCTGGCTTCTTTTCAGCGCTCAGCTTTCAGCTTATTCATTACAGTACTCAGCAACTATTCAATAAATTTCTGCTATGTGTCAGGAACTGTTCTAGGTGCTGGGAATATAGTCCTGAGCAAGACAGAACACAGCCTCTGCTCTTATGGACTTCAATAAAAATAAAAAACAAGAAAAATATCCGGATGTGACAGGTACCATGCAGAGAAGTCCAAGCACGGTGATGTGAGAGTGAGTGCCTGAATGACTAGTTTACATTGAGGCAAGGTAAGAAAGGTTACTGAGAAGATGGTATTCAAACTGAGATTTGAATTACAAGGAGCCAACTTTCAAGCAAAGCTCAGGGAAGAGCACATTAGGCAAAGGGAACAGCTAATGCAAAGTCCTGTGAGGACAAGCTTTGTGGGTTGAGAAATTGGAAGAAGGCCACTGTGGCTTAGTGAAGTGAGGGGGAGGAGAACATGCAAGATGAAGTCACACCAGACCATGCAGGCCTTTTAAGCCAGGGTAATGAGTTTGGGCTTTATTTTCTAAATGTTATAGTAGACCATGAAAGATTTAAGCCTGGGAATAAATTCATTTGTATATATTTTTAAAAGAGCACTCTGAAACAAATCCAGAATTTGAGATTCTCTACAAGACAACTAGCCCAGACTTTTCATAAACATCTTTGCAATGAAAAAGAAACCAAAAATATACATGAATCTTGATGGAGTCCTGAATGAGAGAGAGAGAGAAAGAAACTATTAAAAGACATTTAAGAAACAATTGAGGCAATTTGAATATAGGCTGTATATTATTAATAGATGATATTATGGAATTATGGTTAATTTTCTTACATGTGACATGGAATTGTGGTTATATAGGAGAATTTCTTAATTTTTAGGAGATGCAAGCTGAAATATTTCATTTAAAGCACCACTATTTCTGTAATTTATATTCAAATAGTTCAGCAGAAGAGACAGAGAAAGAGAGAAATACAAACCAAATATTAACAGTTGAGTCTAGTTGAAGATATATGGGGACATACCACACACACACACACACACACACACACACACACACGCACTATTCTTGTACTACACTATTCATGTGTTATTCCTTTACCTTTTATGGAAATTTGGATTTTTTTTTTCAGAACAAAAAGTAGTGAAGAAAATCACTCTGTGGACTTCATTTCTAACAGTCATGAATTAGATACTCTGTCCAACTCTCCCACTGAGAACAACTTAAAATGCCTTTAAATATTTTTTTAAAAATAGAAAATTTATCAACGAATTAGCATAAAATAAGGGTTACTTAAGCTAAGAACTAGGAAAAGAGATAAGTAGATCACTGAAGCCAAGATTCATCTTGACTAAACTAGATGAAAATGAGTTTTGTCATGGTCTGATGGGGCATGGAAAAAGAGACAAAGGTCAGGTTCTTCCAAGATGAGCAATCTTATAAAGCCAGGATTCCCCCAAAGACTTCTCCAACTGTTTCCCAAAAGATTACAAGAGAAAACTGCCTGTAGTCAGTCTTAACATACAGAATGGAAGGGGAAATATCTTCTCTGAGATTTTTTTTTAACCAAGGGTAATAATCTGTTCTACCTGGGTTTTCTGAAAAAAAGTCAAGCACATCATTTAATTCAAGGTGGTGTCCCCCAGCAACTGGCAAAGGTAAATCAAGTCACCTCTAGAGAAACCCAACCACTACAGTACAAACTATGTTTGTGTCTCCTCCCCTCCAAATTCATGTTTAAACCTAATCCCCAATGTGATGGTATTTGGAGGTAGGGCCTTTGGGGGTGCTTATAAAGGTGGAGTCCTCATAAATGAGATTAGTGCCCTTATAAAAGAGACCCCAGAGGGCAGGCCTGGTGGCTCAGGCGATTGGAGCTCTGTGCTCCTAACACTGAAGACTGTCGGTTCGATTCCCACATGGGCCAGTGGGCTCTCAACCACAGGTTGCAGGTTTGATTCTTCGACTCCCACAAGGGATGGTGGGCTGCGCCCCCTGCAACCAAGATTGAACACAGCACCTTGGGCTGAGCTGCCACTGAGCTCCCAGATGGCTCAGTTGATTGGAGTGCATCCTCTCAACCAGAAGGTTCCCGGTTGGACTCCCACAAGGGATGGTGGGCTGTGCCCCTGCAACTAGCAACAGCAACTGGACCTGGAGCTGAGCTGCGCCCTCCACAACTAAGACCGAAAGGACAACAACTTGACTTGGAAGAAGTCCTGGATGTACACACTATTCCCTAATAAAGTCCTGCTCCCCTTCCCCAATAAAAAAAATCTTTATAAAAAAAGCAAAAGAAAAAGACCCCAGAGAACAACCTCACCCCCTCTATCATGTGAGGACACAGCAAGATGACAGCCCTCTATGAACAAGCGTCTTCACCAGACACTGAATCTGCCGGCAACTTGATCTTGGACTTCCCATCTTCCAGAACTGTGTGGAATAAATTTTCGTTTAAGCAATTCAATTTATGGTACTTTGTCAGCCCAAGTTGTCTAAGACACCAACTTAACCAGACCCCAAAATTAGCCCAGAAATAGTTCCAAGAAATGTGGACTCTCAATCAAATCAGAAATCATACAAGGAAATAAGGCATCTTGTATAAGAATTAGCAGGGAAAAAAGAGATTAACAGAATCAAACTCATAAAGACTTAGAAACTGGAGTTACCAGTCATAGGTTATAAATAAGTATGTTTAATATATTTTTAAAAATAAAATCAAAGAGAACTGACTCTGGATGGTGAATACACAATGTGATATATGGACGATGTATTACAGAATTGAACACCTGAAACTTATGTAACTTTACTAACAAATGTCACCCCAATAAACTTTAATTTAAAAAAACATAAAAGAAAGAAACAAAGTCAAAAATAGAAAATATAAATAAAGAACAAAGTTCTGGGGTAAAAAATGAACAGGAAGGTTTAAAAAAGAACCCAACAAAACTTCTAGATTTAAAAATACATAATAATTAGAATTTAAACTTCAATGAACAGGTTAAACAGCAGATTGGACATGCTGAAGAGAAAATTAGCAAAATGGAAGATAGACCTGAACTCTTTTTTTCCTATAAAAAAGAAACATGGAGGATAGATCTAACATGTGTCCAATCAAAATTCTAAGATGACAAAAGAAATGGACAATACTTTAAGCAGGAACTTTTAGAAAGAAGAGAAAAAGACATTTACACCTAGACATAGGTAATGAAAATGCACAGTGCTGAAAACAAAGAAGCAACCTTCAAATGAGTGAGAGTGAAAGGGCTGATTATCTCCAATAGAAGAACAATTAGGCTGATAGGTGACTTTGTAACTGCAAAAATGTAAGCCAGAAGAATCTCTCTGATGTGCTCAGAAAAAATGACTGTCAACCTAGAATTATTTAACCAGTGGAAATATCTTCCAAAAATGAGAGTAAAATAAAGGCATTTTCAGGTAAACAAAACTGATTTTGTCATCACAGACCCTCACTCACTCACTAAAATTATAAATGTTCTTTCTCAAGAAGAAAAAATGATCTCAGATGGATGATTAGAGATGCAGGAAAGAAATGATACCATATTAAGTGGGTAAATACAAACAACTATTAACTGATGTCATTGCTCTTTCTGACCTTGCAAATTCACTCATTCATCTGTTCAATATCACATATATTTAAATGCCTGTTATGTGCCAAACACTTTGCTGGGTGCTAGGGACACAACAATGAGGGCCTTATTGTATTATTCCCACATCATTAGCTGAAACTCCCTGGTTTCTCGACCATTTCTCAGTGCCTTGGAGAAGGGAGAGAACAGAGTGTGTGCATAACTTTATAACAGGGGTGTCCAAACTTTTTTCAATGTTTTTCACCAAGGGCCATATGCGGTAAAATACACAAACAGCCGGGCCACTCATTCGAGGGGAAGTATGTATTGCCTCACCTGGTTTATTTAAGTAAACTAAATATATTTTTGGAATTTGCTGCGGGCCAATTAAAAATGGATTGCTGACCGCAGTTGGTCCACGGGCCGCAGTTTGGACACCCCTGCTTTATAACATGCAGGGTTGTTAGGACAGGCTTAGTTTTTGTTTTGTTTTGTTTTTTGTAAAGCTAGGGTGGCTGGACTTTTCTCTGAGTTATAAATGACCCCATTGAGTCAAGGCAAATTTTATAACCAGGTAGATAACACATATTGTTTCCTTTTCCAACAAAGTCTATCAAAGAATAACACTGCTCCCTCGACTGAAAGGAAGTCAGAATATTGGGTGTGGAGCTTCCTCAGTAAACATGTGGACTTGGTAGCTCCACCTTTTGGAATAAGAAGGTAAAATAAGGAGCTTTCCCAAGGAATACCTAAGAAAAGAGGCATAGGAAGGAGACAAAAGGCAGGGGGAACAGACTACTAACAGGCTTAATCTTTCATTTGAAATGTAGAGTGAATCAGTAAGAATGATAGCTAAGATTTATTGTTGTTAAATATGCATCAGGCACTGTTCTTAGCATTTTACATGTTTGAGGCTCATAGCTGGACCCTGACTGATACATGGACTAAATGAATACATGGAAGTTTCTTGGGACAATGCCTACTACCTAATAAGTGCGGGATAATTTTTGTCATTACTATTATTTTAATGACTACTTCATCTTCACAATAACCCTATGAAATAGGTACTAATATTATCTCCATTTTACAGAATCTTGGGTCAGTTTCCCTAGAAGCAGATCCTGAGACAGGGACTTAGATCCATATGACTTATTGAAGGAAGGCTCTTCAGAAGGAACCTGTAAGGAAGAGAGTGAAACAGGATCGGGAACAGAAAAGAACCAAGTAAGAATGGATCTTAGGGGGAGAAGATGGCAGCCCCAGCAATGTCCGGGTTCTCCCAGCAGGTGCGATGCTTCAGTACATCTGTGGTCAGGCCATTTGCCAAGCTTGTGAGGCCACCTGTTCAGATATATGGTATCGAAGGTCGTTATGCCACTGCTCTGTATTCTGCTGCGTCTAAGCAGAATAAACTGGAACAAGTAGAAAAGGAATTGTTGAGAGTAGCACAACTCTTGAAGGAACCCAAAATGGCTGCCTCAATTTTGAATCCCCATATAAAGCGTTCCATTAAAGTGAAAAGCCTAAATGACATGACCGCAAAAGAGAAGTTTTCTCTCCTCACATCCAACCTGATGAATTTGCTTGCTGAAAATGGTCGCCTGAACACTACCCCTGGAGTCATCTCCGCCTTTTCTACCATAATGAGCGTGCACCGTGGGGAAGTACCTTGCTCAGTTACCACCGCATCTCCTTTAGATGTGGCCACTCTTTCTGAATTAAAAACGGTGCTGCAGAGCTTCCTAAGTAAAAATCAGATACTGAAATTGGACGTTAAGACTGATCCATCAATCATGGGTGGAATGATTGTCAGTGTTGGAGAGAAATATGTTGATATGTCTGCAAAAACCAAGATTCAGAAGCTGAATAGGGTTATGCGGGAGGTTTTCTGAAAGTGAAAGTGATTTTCTGTCAGGGAAAATTCTTCAACTTGGAGCAACAATAAAATGCTTCCTGAAAACAAAAACAAAAACAAAAACAAAAACAAACAAACAAAAAATGGATCTTAGGAAATCTTGGCCTTGGTCTGATTCATGGAGGGAGGGCTCCAGAGTCTAAAGATAAGCCTCACCATAGAATTAGCCCTCACTTTCAAAAGGGTACTGTGTGTGTGTGTGTGTGTGTGTGTGTTTTAATTAAATTTATTGGGTGACTTTGGTTAGTAAAATTATGTAGGTTTCAAGTGTACAAATCTATAATACATTATCTATATATTGCATTGTGTGTACACCACCCAGAGTCAGTTCTCCCTTCATTACCATATACTCATATTTGACCTTCTTTTTCCTCTTCTACCACCTCCTTCCCCCTTACTCTCTGGTAACCACTAAACTGTCATCTGAGGGTACTGTTTTTTTGAATCACTGTATTGGGGTAGGGTGGGGTGTAACTTTCCCAGATATGGCAGGTCCCTCTAGTGCAAACTATTCAGAAAGGGAGGCAGCTGTAATCTTTAGTAGCCAGCCTCACAACAGCTGGGAGATGGCTTCAAACCCTATCTGAATAGGGTACCTTTACCACACCTGGTAAATGGCAGAGCCAGTCTGTCTCAGGGGCCATGCTTTAAACTCTCCCTGTACTGCCTCTTCTAAAGTCAAAAGGAAATTGATAAATGGAGATATATGTGAAGGACAAAGGGTTAATACTAAATACTTAGTATTAATAGTTAAAGAGCTCTTACAATGAAACAATCCAACCAAGAAAAAGGCAACAACCCAATAGAAAGACAAAGGACAAGGATATTGGAAATTCAAAGGACCACAATGAGCCCACAAATGAACTTCAGCCTCAGTAATGTTTAAATACATGCACATTGAAACAACGGGACACCTTTAAGCGTATCAGATTAAAGATTAAAAAAGCAAGGTATTACTCACTGTTGGTGAGGATACGATGCAATTTGTCCTCTCACATGCTGCTATTAGGCCAAGAAACTGGTATAACCATTTATTTTTTAATATTTCTTTTTTTTTTTTTTACAGGACTTTATTGAGGAACAGAGTGTACTTCCAAGATTTTTTCCAAGTCAGATTGTTGTCCTTTCAATTGTAGTTGTGGAGGGCGCAGTTCAACTCCAGGTCCAGTTGCCATTGTTAGTTGCAGGGTGCGCAGCCCACCATCTCTTGCGGGAGTCCAACCGGCAACCTTGTGGCTGAGAGGACGCACTCCAACCAACTGAGCCATCTGGGAGCTCAGCGGCAGCTCACCCCAAGGTGCTGTGTTCAATCTTGGTCTCAAGGGGCGGAACCCACCATCCCTTGCAGGAGTCAAGGAGTGGAACCGCCAAACTTGTGGTTGAGAGCCCACTGGCCCATGTGGGAATAGAACTGGCAGCTTTCAGAGTTAGAGCACAGAGCTCCAACCGCCTGAGCCACTGGGCCGGCCCTGGTGTAACCATTTTGAAGGGAAATTTTCCAATATATATCAAAAGCTTCAGTACCTATTAACCAAATAATTCTATTTTTTAGGATTTACTTATGTAAATGACCAGACAAGTGTACAAAATAAATGTACCAGATGTTCATCATGCAATCATTTTTCATATGGAAAGAGAAGACACAATTTGTATGTCCAGAGGATTGGTGAAAACAGGTCTTGTTCATCCATACAGTGGAATATGACATAGCCATTAAAAACAGAGGCTTAAAATAAGAAAATGAAGGCTTAGATGTATACTTGTGGAAATAGAAAGATACAATGTGTTAGACTGAGTTCTTTAAGGAGTAGGTTATAAAACTCTATAAGTATTAACATCTTTTACAATGCACATGTATTACATTTTGTGATAAAAAAAAACTAGTCATATTGTAGATAATAGATAAATGAGCAAAGGACTGAGATAATTTGCAAATGAAGAGTAAAAATGGCCTCGGGGCAGCCGGATGGTTCAGTTGGTTAGAGCGTGAGCTCTCAACAAGGTTGCCAGTTCAATTCCCGCATGGGATGGTGGGCTGCGCTCCCTGCAACTAAAGATTGAAAACAGCGACTGGACTTGGAGCTGAGCTGTGCCCTCCACAACTAGATTGAAGGACAACGACTTGGAGCTGATGGGCCCTGGGGAAACACACTGTTCCCCAATAATAAAAAAAATAAAAATGGCCAATAAGCATAAGAAAAATGTTCAACCTTACCAGTTACCAAAGTATTACAAATTAAAACAATATTGGAATACCTTTTTTTTTAATTGACAAAGATTCTTTTAAATGTTAATGTTCAGTGTGGCAGAGTATATCAATATGTCACTCCCATGTTGCTGGTGAGACTATATGACTTTTTGAAATCAATTTGGTATATAGTTTGAGAGCATTAAAATATTTACACTCTGTCCTAATGCTTTCCCCACATAATAATCTATCTCAAGAAAATAATTCAAAATACAGGAAAAGATGTTTACTCATATTATTTAAAAATATTGAAAAACTAGATATAACCTAAATGTCTGTCATTAGGGAAATAAGTGATTAATTACAGTATAGCCATGTAGTGGCTATAACTATTAAAAACAGGTATTTATTTCAAAGGTTTTAATAACATGGGGGAAGTTCTTGATATTAAATGAAAAAAATCATGTTATACAAAATTGCTTACATATTATAATCCCAACTATGTAAAACATGTTTAATAAACACTAGAAAAAATTATACTGAAGCATTCTGACTCTTTACACTTTTCTCTACTTTTCACATTTTTCTACACTAAGCGGAATAACATAAAGCAACAAAAAAGTTTAAAGAAGAATAAATTACTGTGGCTTCGTCTATCCCCCATAAGTGTGCCTCTCTGTCATTTCCTTTTGAAAAATGAAATACTTAGGTATGAAACAGGATTGAGTGCTTACAAGAGAGGGGATAACAGAGAGGTTAGGAGTTTGGTAGGGGAAGAGGGAATGCGTCCTACGCAAGGATGACTCACCATTTCTGGACTGAGGAGGTCCCAGGACAGGAGTTGGGAAAGGCAGGTGAGCCTGGCAACTTTTTAGGAAGGAAGAAGCCTGTCTGAAAAAGAGAAGCAAGTAAGTAGTTCAGGGCTTAAACCAGGAAACAGCCCTGTGTTCTTTTTGGGGCTCTCTAAAGTTGAGGTGCTCAATCTGGCTGCTGAACAGCAGATCTGGAGCAGCCTGTTAGCAGCCATCAAGGGCTCTGAATTCACATGGTGTCCTGTGTGAAAGAAGTTGCACAATGAAACTTGTTTACTACCCTGTTATTGCAAGGATCACGTAGTGGGGTGGTTTGCTTGGAAAGGAAGCGAGACTCTCTTACGATTACCCTAGCAATCTTCCGTGTATCTAACTTCTAAGTCTGTTTGCCTTTAGGATAGCATGTGTACTCAAATGTTCTCTTCTGAAGATAATAAATACCCACTGTTTTATGACGCTATTATCAGTCTTAATTATAGGCTTGCAAATGTACCCAGAGGTTCCCTTTGAAAGGCAAATAGTAGGAATCAAAACTAGTCACTTAGAACTCTTTCTACCTCAGTGGCTAGGTTCTACCTCAGAAAGGTGTCACTGACCCTCCCCTAACTATCTTTCGTTTCATCAGTAGCACCTCGTTGGGACCCTGATCTCGGAGACGTAAAGGACTAAGTAAGTACTTTACAGATGCCTCACTTCCTAGTTAGCTCAAGTTCCTTCTGAGAAGCCAGGTGTAGTCATCACACAGGCACTTGCTAGCGCGCTGGAGGGACCGTGCAGAAAAGAGTAGATCTTTGAAGAAAATTGAGCAACACTCTCACGTCAGTGTCTATGAACTCACTTCATTGCTTCTACTCACAGCTCATTACTACTGCCCATCTGCTGACCACAGGCTTTTTTTAGGACATCTCTGAGTTCTCAGAACCCCTTCAGCCCACGTAAAAGGTTTATAGCTCTTCTCCTCTCTCTCAAGCTAGATATAAAGACTTTTTCAGTCCATCTTTCTCAATTAAATTTCTACACTTACCTGCCCTTCCATGGGGTAGGGTAGGGTGGGGGAGATTTGACATTTATTGAGCACCCACCATATGTCAGACACTGAGCAAGGTACTCTATATACTTATCTCCTTTTATCCGCACAAACACCCCCATTTTGTGACTGAAGAAACTGAAGTTCAAATCACTTGGACGACTTACTCAAGGTCCTCAACTAATGAGGAACAGAGCTAAGAGTCTAGTTTTTAAAAATGTATCCTCTTTCCACTCTCCTCAAGCAGCCAAATGGGTCTTCCTCACTTCTTTCCTCCCTCCCTACCCCTCCTCCCCCCTTCCTTCCACCAATATTTTATAATTGTGATAAATGCTATTAAAGAGATAAAGTGCTTTGAGGGCTTATATTAGAGGAACCAGGCCTAGTATAGGAGATGGAAGGTTCTGGAAGAAGTAACTTGCTAAGGGATGAGTTAGGGTAGAAAGGAAGAAGATGAGGCAGACACTAAGCAGAGTGAACAGCATGAAGGGAGGGGACCAAAGTGGACAGGAGACAGGGTATTTGAGGAACGAAAGAAATTAAGTACAGGGAGTAGGTGGGCAGAGTGAAACTTGGCTGAAGAGGCAGGCAGGGCTCAAGGAGAATGAGTGCTTGTAGTGGGGAGAGGACTCTGGTCCTTTACTGAATGTACTTCGCACTCAGCTGAAACACTAAGGAAAAGGACTATTTTGGATCTTTTCAGAGAAAACACTTCTTATCTTTAGGGTAGTATTTCTTAATGAAAGCCCCAGTGGCACTTTGGATGTGATAATTCTTTTACAGGGCTGCTCTTTACCCAGCTTCCACCCTGGTCTCCAGGAACTAAGGGCCAGCAGCACTTTCCCCCCCACCCCCAACCCCAGTTCAGGTGCTGTAATAACCAAAAACATCCCACACATGTCTGACATCTCTGGAGTGATCTTGCTCTAGTTTGGGCTGCAGGAGTGTCATTGCCACCAACTTCCTGGCCATGCTTTATCCCCTCCCCTGTTGACATTGACCACCTCTTTTGGTGGATATCCTTCCCTATAGACACCCTAATGGCTCTGACGTTTGTCTCTATGACATACCAGGAGCATTTTTAATTCCATGCCATAACTGTTGAGTCTCTGCAATAGCAGATAGACTAGTGTCAGAGACAGATGTAAAACAATTAATTACAATGCGGTGGGGAAAGTCAACTGAGGAAGCTGGTTGTACGGGGGCAGAGGTGGCAGAGGAGGAAGTGCTGACCTCTCCTGGCCAAGGAGGCCAGGGAGGAAGGGCATGCCAGGCAGAGAGGACAGCAGCGCATTCAAAGACATGGAGACATTAAACTCCAGGTGAGCTTGGCAGCTATAAATACCTTAGCATTTTTGAAGCATGAATTTCAAGTCAAGGTGCAGTGGGAAGACAGGTTGGAGAAGCTGGCAGCTGCCTTTCACAAAGGGCCTCATATGCCATATGCTAAGGAGCTTAGATGATACATAAAATAAACTCCCAAATGTGTTATCCTTGCAAATCTTCAATCATCCTGAAATGATAATATCTGAATGAATGTTTAAGAATTTTCTGAAGAGCTATATAGATAAGATTACTGCCATGTGATTCAGTTTCTCTCTGGCTCTATTACCTCATTTATGGTTCCTGTGTGCCTGGGAGGATTTTCAATTTCTTTTCATGTATTGTTAATTTTTAAAAGCTTCATTGAGCTGCAACTGACATATAATAAACAGAGCATATGTAAAGGGCACAAGTTCTGACACTGGTATGACATGTGTATACACCTGTGAAAACCATCACCACAAACAACATGTATACCACCCCTAAAAATTTCCTCATGCCCCTTGGGAATCCCTCCCTCAACCTCCACCCCAACTGCAGGCAACCACTCATCTGCTTTCTGTCACTATATATTAGTTTGCATTTTGCAGAATTTTAATTAAATGGAATCAAATAATATGTATTCTTTCTTTCTTTTTGGTCTTGCTTCTTTCCAATAGCATAGTTATTTTGAGATTCATCCGTGTAGTTGCATATATCAATAGTTTCTATTTTTTAAAAACTTTCCACATTTGAGGTATGCCTTCCTACAGTATTTACTGTATCTCAACAAATTTATTCCATGTGATGACAAAGCTCCACATTAGACGGGGCTTTGGGAGTAAGAGACCCCCTGGAAGTACAAGAGATACTGCTTGGGGACCAAATGATGAGGCATAGATCCTAGTTTTCTAAGAATTCTCCAAAATATAAAAAAGAGTACTGTGGTAAGCAAAATAATGGCCTCCAAAGGTGTCCACATCCTAATTCCTAGAACCTGTGAATATATTACTTTACATGCCAAACGGGACTCTGCAGGTGAGATTAAATTAGGGCACTTGAGATGGGGACACTATCCTGAATAATCTGAGTGGCCTCAATTTTGTAATCTCAGCAATCCTTATAAGTAAAAGAGGGAGACAGGAGGGTCAGAGTCAAAAAGAGATTTGAAGATGCTGTGATGTTGGCTTTGAAGAGGGAAGAAAGGGACATAGGTCAGGAAATGGTCTTCAGAAGCTGGAAAAGGCAAGGGAATTCTCCCCTACAGCCTCCAGAAGTAAGGCAGCCCTGCTGACACCTTGATTTTTAGCCCAGTGAGACCCATTTTTAGATTTCCGACCTCCAGAACCAAATGATAGTAGATGTGTGTTGTTTTAAGCCACTAAGCCACATTTGTGATAATTTGTTACAGCAGCAATAGGAAACTAATACAATCACAAAAGAAAGAGAGAGGAAGAGAGAGAGAGAGAGAGAGAGAGAGAGAGAGAGAGAGAGAGAGAGAGAGAGAGAGAGGGAGGGAGGGAGGGAGGGAGGGAGGGAGGGAGGGAGGGAGGGAGGGAGGGAGGGAGGAAGAAAGGAAGGAAAGAGGGAAGGAAGGAAGGGGGGAAAGAAAGAGGGAAGGAAGGAGGGAAAGAAGGAGGGAAGGAAGGGAAAAGACAAACTGGTGAGCCTGTCCACTTCTATATTTCCTTCCACTTTGTGACACATGGTCCAATAGGAGCAGAAGCAAGCTGGCTTTGGAATCAGCTGACCTACCCTGCTACTATAAGTTTATTTCCTCGTCTTAATGGAGGGATGATATGGTATTTATCTTGAGGGGCGTGGAAAGTAGGGATGAGATGATGTACACAAAGGGCCTAACACATAGTAGGCCCTCCATAACAATTCACTTTCTTCACTGCCCACCTAATACTTGAACCCAAGAGAATAAATCCTCATTGCTAGTGACCTGCTGTGTGATTTTGCCTTAGTTGCTTCCTCTCCTTCAATCTGTTCCACAAGGTTAAAGGGATGTGCTCATTAAGTCTCTGAGAGTGTATAGAGTTTGTAATGTGGCTGGATCCTCTTGGTTAATAAATGTCATTTAGATGCAAAGTGCTGTTATCTTTTCAGCAGGTCCTAAATTGCTTGTCCTAAATTGCTTAGCACTGTACTGAGGTTCCATCTCTGAGATGATGATATTGCTTAAGAGGGTGAAGAAATACCTCACCTTGCTGTTGTGAGTCTTAATTAACTAATGTTTATTAAGCCTACACAAGCCTATCATAAAAGCCGAAGTGTTGAGTATCTGTCCTATGGTTGTCACTTCCGGTATTTTAATATAGCAGCCAATACTGTCCAATAAAAGTTGGCATTTCAGCAATGGATTAGGTAATATTTACTTCATAATCACTGTAGGGGGCTCTAATTGATTACTATTTAAAGAGCCTCGTGCTTTTTACAAGAAAGCGTTTAGAGAAATAATGAGAGCTATTATTTTTCTACAAGAGCATAATTTATAACAGATTTACATTTCAAATCCTCTCTCTTATATAAAACAACACAGATTGACTAAAAAAGCTAAAATTTTGAAGTACTGATACATTTTATATAACAGTTAATAATTTTTTAAAGCTAGTATTTATCAGACATTATATGCCACACTGTTCTAAACCCTACGCATGCATGAAAGCTAAAATAGGCATAACCCACCTCCACCACACTTTTATTTAGAGAGCATCACTATCTGCATAAATTTCCAAATGTGTAACTAACCGATTTATCAGGATGAGGATGAGGGTGGAGGACCATATGGGGTCCCATAGAAAATGGCTACCACTTTGTGGACTTACTGCATGAGCGACACTGGGCTAAGTCAATGCATTATCTTAGCTTATTCATACATTAACCCTTTGAGGTAGAGTTGTCAGTATCATTTTGCAAAGTAGGAAAATAAGACTCAGAGAAGTTAGGTAAATTGCCCCAGATTGTGAAGCTAGAAAGTGGCAGAACCGGGATTCAAACTCCTGTCCTGCTGTCCCCAGAGCTGGAGGTGCCTGTTTGTGGTGTAGACAACTATGGGAAGTGGTTCACTCAGCAAATGTTAGTTGGCTACAGACAAGTCTAAACCGAAGAACAAAGTGCTCTAATGAAGGTAATCAGCTTGTCATGTATTTAGATAATCATCTTTTCAAAATTTTCAATGCCGTGCTTATTTCCTTTTATGCTGATTCATTTCCTTTGCTCTCTGGGGTCATTTACTTATTGATGCAAAGGATCTTTATTACAAAATATTTGGAAAATACTAGAAAACATGACAAAGGAGTCATGATTAATTCCCCCCTCACCCTCTCTTACCTTTACAAGCACACTGCTAATTTCTGTTGATTTTCTCTCCAAAATACGTCCTGTATCTTGAAGACACCCATTTCTTTCATCTTTTCTGTCACCACCCACACTAGCTCCTTTTAGCTTCCCCAGTACACAAAGTTCTTTATCGTCCTCAGGTCTTTGTACACGTGTCCCCTCAACCCGGAATATTCTGCCTGATTCTGCATGGCTGGGTTTGTATCCTTCAGGCTCCAGCTTGAAAAGCACATCCTCAGAAAGCCCTTTCTTGCTTATCCTATCTCAAGAAGGTTTTCCCTTCCTTTCTTCTATTCATTTCCTATCCTTCACAGCATTTACCACCATTTATAATAATATTCTGAATCCTTTGCACGCAATTACTGAATTCAGCTCCCTCCCCAAACTAAGAAAACAAAATGAAAATTAAAAAAGAGAGAAAACAATAAATAAATAAACAAATAAATAAATCGGCTCCCATTATCCTCATAACTCCATATGGCAGTGCTATTAATCCCCCCATTTTTTAAATTGGCAAACTGGGGAACAGACACATTAAGCGACTTGTCAAGGTTGCACAGCTAGTAGTTAACCTGTACCCACAGCTAGTGGGTACAGCCTAAGTACAAACTCAGTCTGATACCAAAATCCACACTCCTAACCATGTTCTGTGTTTCCTTTTCATTCCAGGACCTAGCATAGTGTCTTGCAACTAATAGGTATGTTCAATAAATATTTTTTTAAATAAATGAATGAGCAGCTCTAACAAGAAAATAAAATTTACCTGTAATCCAACCACATGTTTGGGGAATTCATCCTGTAGATTTTTTTTCCTAATGCAAAGATGGACTTTTTATCAAAATCATAACTTTTAAAAATCACTTTGAGGAACATAGAAATAGCATCTATGTACAATATGTTTGACACTTTATTCATTTTTTTAAAATTTATAATTCTAAGTCAACCTTCTTCCTTTAGTCAGGGGGTGGAAGGCAGGAGAGAGAAAGGTAAGTCTTTAAATAAAAAAGAATTTTCCTAAAATATTCTGGCCCTTCTTATCTGTAGACAGAGGCTGCCCAACTTAAGCTATAATCCTAGAAACTTAGGGTAGGAACAAGTAACCTTTTTTAAAAAAATTATACTTCTTTATATTAGTGTGCTTTAAAATTTGTCATTAGACGTATTCTTAGAAAATCAGTGGGCAAGAGTTTTCTCAATGTTCCCACAGCACAGCAGAGGTCCATGGTTCACAGTACAAATTAGACAATCTATAATGATTATGTGGTTATGTGAATGGGAAAACTGGATAAAAAGACAGCGCTGGTCCCCAAAGGGCAAGAAAACAAGCAAAGGCTGCTTGTAATGTGCCAAAAGGAAGCTTCTCCAAATACTGCTTGCTTACAGTTTCAAAAGACTTTTTTGGTTGTTCTTTTAAAACAGTTTTAGGATAAATCATTTGTAACTGCTGGTCGTTAAACCAGCTGAAGGCCCACGTCTCTGACTGACAATAAATAATAGATCCATCAGGCTCTCCAAGGAGCATTGGATTGATGTGTTGTGCCATCACACTGTCTCCCATCTGCCACTCAACAATAACAGGCTGAAGCCACACTGAATGGTATGTGGTTACAGTTACAGACCCTGCATTTGTGGGCACCCCATGTTTCTGAGATAAAGTTAGCTGATAGGATTACCAGAGTGTCATTAAATGCAGTCATTGCAGAGGGAGGCAGTATCACTTTACCGTTGAAAATATTTTAATCTGGCAACACCATACACTGGATACAAAATCCATGAACACCTGACCCCTGGGCGTGGCCTACCACAGACTGGTCCGAGCCATCTCCTGTTTGCCTTCATGCGTAAATAGGGAGAGAATTTAAAAATTAAAACAGGGTCAAACTGAGTATTTCTGAATACTCTTAAAAGACACGCCCCACCCAAAAGACACTTAGATCCCATCAGAAGTTCCGTATGTAATCTTTGAAGCTGACTTCTTGCAGCTGAAGGAACCCCAAAGAAGCAGGCACCCCATGATTTTGGAGCTTAGTTTTTGTTCTGTTGTTCAGTTGCAGCCAGCTTCCAACTATTGAAAAAAAGAAAGATGATTTAGAATTAAAGGATGGCTCATCCACATTGCAAGGCCCTTCAACCGGTTCACGCCATGACGTCCAGAGACCCGAGACGGAGGTGAGTTTTTCTTGCTACTGTTGTTGTCTTACCAGTTGTGTTATTAGAGCAGCATATGCTGGTCTTATTAGAGCAGCATGGTGCTTTATGCAGTACAAAATATCGTTGGATCATGCATTTACAGCTCCTAACAGTAGTCTATTCACACTCTAATGACACGTACACAGGAGTGTTGAATCATTGCCTCCAAAAGTCAACTCCTATTTTCATTACAGTCAATAGGGTTGATCTTCGAAGAATGGGGTTCGGGACCTGAGAGTGTTAAGTGGCTGGTACTTTAGTGGAGGGAGGCAGGGAAGGGTGGGTAAAAACAATATCTGCTTTCTCCTCTACCTATGGGTCATACACACTCTGTCGGGAGGGTAGAGGAGGTCTAAACACAGAACAGAGGGTGTTGGGGTTAAGAGACTGTCACAGGCACGCGGCCCCACAGTTTTCCTTTGAAGACGGAAACAGTGCTCTGATATAACATTTGCATCACCACTAGATGGGCTTAGTGACTAGAACAAACATCACCTACCAGCCAGAAACAATGATTCTCTGACCATCTTCAGCCTCGGTCCACTGTGGAGTTTTGGTTTTCCCACCTGTAGATATTCTTAATTGACTCCATCAGGTTCCCAGGCTTGGTTAGCTTCTTCTCAGACTTGGCAAATGAGTGGGCTTAAGCCAGCCCTTCAGCACCAAACTCAGACTTCATCATAAAGGAAACCACACAGGGAGTAGCCATCAGCATGGTGAGCACGCTGTTGTTTATCTCTGCTTGGGGCCCAGCCTGCATGTTTTCATAAGACGGGGTCAGGGGAATGTGCTGGCCTCACCGCCCAAAGTGTTCAGCTCAAGGTGAATTGTGAGCTCTTGCTGAGCACATAATGCATGAGCAGTCAGAGCCCTAAATGTGTTCACCTGAACTCAGTAAGTCCAGTTGTGTTCTACAAAAAGGTTCTGTTGGGTTCTGGTCAGACTCTTTGAATAAGCCTTTGGATGCCAAGACTGAGCTGGATATTGAGGTGGATGTTCCAGCTCCTTCCAGCAGCTGCCTGTAAGAGCCCATTACAATGCTAAGATGTAGACTGTCCTGAAACGGGGAAAAAACATTTGATATTTTGCATGCACAGAGAAAAATAACAATATAATAATAATAACAATAATAATAATAGAGAGAGTAATAACTCTCTGTACGTAATGAGAGAGTTCCTCAGGCTTCTGGCTTATCTTGGTGGTCTCTTCTTTCTTAAGAGTCACAGCAAAAATTAAATTTTATTATTTTAAATGGAATGGTATTTTAGAAGCTAGAGATCATGCTCATGTGTGCCATTTCTTTATCCTTTGGATATCCCTGCAGATAAAGAGTGCCTAGCCTTCTATACCTGGTGTCCTTCAGTATTCCACATTGTGATGGGCTTTGTTTTTCATTTTTAAACTGCCACTTATTGAATGCTCACTCTGCGCGGAGCACTATACTAAGAGCTTTATTACATCACCTCATGTTCATCTAGCAATCCTGTGAACTAGGTATTATTATTCCTAGTTTGCAGAAAAGGAAGCTAAGACTCAGAAAAGTTAAATAAGTTGCCCTACGACATGTAGCTAAAGATTGGAGAGGCCGGCATTCAAATCCAGGTCTCTCAGCTCCTGCTTTCCCACTGTGCTTCTGACCTTCCTGGGAAGCAGTTTTCCTTGTTCTTCAACTTGAGGTGGAGTGGCCTGTAATTCAGTTCCCAAAGATATACCTCACTTTACAGTAAATAGTGGACCCTGTAAATGATTTAAAGAGATCCTACAGAGATTCCTCCTCCTCCTCCTCCCCTCCCTCTTTTATCTCCTCCTTTTCCTTCTTTTCCCTCCCTCCCTCATTCTCTCTCTCTCTGTCTCTCACTTTAAACAAAGTATCTATTGAGTTTTCTAACATTCTATAAATTAAGATTTTTGTACAGTGTTTAATAGATGTCTTTACCACATTTAGTTTGTACTTTTTTCTTGGAGAGCTTTTTTTTTTTGATCAAACATATTAGGTCACCTAATAAATCAGTAATTTATAGACTCATAAAAATTTTGATGGGGAGAAAACCTATGAGATCCAGTCATCCAACTCTGTGGTTTTAAGAGCAAAGGAGGATGGCCGGTTGCGGAGTTCCCTGGTTGAGTCAGAGCCTCAGTTACTCCACCTAAAATCGAAGGAAATTTTACTGCTTCTAAGGAGTTATCCTGAAAGTTCACAAATCAAAGAGAGATATTTAAATGAATATTTTAAATTATATTTAAAAGAAAAAAAAAGACTCATATTAAATGGCAGCTTGTTTTGTTCTTACCACTGTCACGAGTATCCCGAAGATACGCAGCTACCACCAGACTGTGGCTGCCTGTACGGCCTGCTCAGAGCAAGGCAGCCTCTCTGACCGGCTCCTGCCTGGGTTCTAATCAGAAGAGGGAGGTAGCATTTGTTCCTCGGTCGTATTTCCGTCAGTCCTTATCTACCTTTCCCCAACACTCAAGGAAATATCAGGAGAAGGGGACGAGAATGTCTGCAGGGACAGAGACAAAGCACCAGAACAGAGAAGATTGATGGTTTTGTGTTAGCTGAGACAGCTTTCAACCACACAACTCAGAGGGCTGTCAGTGATGGGTGGACAAGTGACGGCCATGGTACTTAAAAAAAAAATCAATCCTTTGCTTTCATCCCAAGCTCCTATTTGGGGAGAAGGAATTCCAAACAGCATTTCCTAAGAGAGCTTGATAAATATTTGGTCCTTAACCAGAGACCAATGTCTCCCTCAACGTCTAATGAATGAAAATTTAATACTACCCCCTCCTTTTAAAAAATTCCTTGCTTATAGACCATTGATTATCTTAGTGCGGCGTTTGGGATGGGTTAGCTCTCAGCTGAGCTTTCTGCCTTCATGTTTATAACTGAATTTCTCTAAATGAAAAGCATCCATTTTGTCTGGCATAGACTCCAGGATAAGCATTGTTTCATACATGATCCTAATATATTTACAAAAAGGCTGTCCTTGTTTTGCACAGAACAGGACACACAATAAAGACAATCAATGAAAGCCAGAATACCTATTACAACTGAGAACATCAAGGTCAGGTACAAAAGACAAAGGTCAGACTGCACATACATGGATGAAGCCGATTTCCCAGAAGATACAACTTTGAAGCGACAGGAGGATTTGCCGTATGATGGGGATTTCTCCCAAATGAAGATATACAATGACTACAATTTTATCTCCAAAAATGACATCCTTGGTACATCAGATCAAACTATTTCAACAGTAGATAACCCTCAAGAAAAGGCTACACATAAAGAGACTTGTAGAACTGTAGATACGGCCCTGACGCTGGATAAAATGCCTGAAAATGCAGTCAAGAAAGAATATGACACAAATCTTCCTATTCCAGCTAATAACGGAGAACTTTCAAAGTCAAACGTTTCTGATATTTTACTGCATCATTTTTCCGACGAGGAATTTTTAAAAGGTCAAGGCATCAGTTGTGAAACTCTCCCAGAGATCTCTAATGCTGACAGTTTTGATGAAGCTATTGTTAAAAACATGAGTTTGCATTATGTTAAGAATTCTTGGACAAAAGAACAAACCCCAGAACTCACTGACCAACTCAACCCCAAAAGGGATGGTGAAAACAGCAATAAGAGTAGTCGTTCTTCAACTACAACAGAAGAAAATACCTCTGAGTTAGAAGAGCCAGTAGCTGCTGGAGACAGCAGCCATCCAGAAAATTCGAATTTTCTAACTAAAACCAAGAGTCCAAGAGATAAACAAAAACGTTGCCAAAGGCAGACACCCCAGAAACAGCAGACTGAAAAAGCAAGATCAGACAGTGGGTTCATATATGGTCAAGGTCAAGTTCATTACCTGTTCTCTGATTTCTCTAAGGTTGGTTCCAAAGTGAAAATCCCTACAAATAACCTAATTGATAAACTACTTACCATAGACAAACAAGCCAGCTTTTCTCCTAAACTGAGAGATAAGTTAGCTATTGTGCAAGCTATTTCAGGAAGCACGTCTAGATAAATCGTGTTGAGATAAAGAGCAGGAAAGGACAACTACTGAACCTTCACAACAGGTAGAGAGAGGTATGTAAAAGTAGTCTCCAGGGAATACCTAATCAAGGCCACTGCTCATCTGTTCTCAGTGTGGGTCTTTGGTTGGTGATTGCGACTGAGTTCTAGTTCTGACCGAGAGTACCTTGATCTAACAGAAGCTCAGTGGGTGTCTTCATGAGAAGAATCAGGGGCTGGACTAATAACACATCACAGAATAAAATCACAATTCTTCCACCTGGAATTTGAGTCCCCCCATCTTCTTTTATTTTATCCTACCCTTTTAAACTTAGCTTCCCTCTGCCAGAGTCACCCTCAGTTATTGGCTGGACCCAACCTCTCCTCAGGCTCTGTACTCTCGGAGCTCCTGCCTTACATGGAACAACCCATCTCTGCTTACCAAAGACCTGCTCTTTTTAACAGCCTCCTTCAATTCCCCATGGGCCACAGGACTTTTCAGAACCCCCAGTCACAATCTTTCCCATCCTTGTTTGTTTAGTATTCAGTTAAAGCGTTTCTCTCACTCTGCTTTGAATCATAATAATTTGGAAATCTGTTTCTTACACTAAATTTGAAGACTCTAGAGGGCAGCAACCTTGTCTTCATCTCTCCATCGCCTAACTTCCCCCAGAGGTCTGGCCCTGTATCTTACATATATTACACCCCTAGTTATTAATGCTAAATTAAATCGAATTAAAATCTTTAATAACATATCTTCAAGATTGTTATACTGGTAACTAGTACAACACTGTGTTAATGTTTATACCATTTCCTTTACCCATCTTCCCATCCTCCCACCTGATTCCCCAACATGGTAAGGCGCAGGATCTCATAGATTATTTGAAATTCAGTAGTTAGGTAAATTCACATTAATGATCAAAGTAAACATTTTAGTTTTCTGGCACTTTGCTAGGACTGTGTGATCTTTCTTTTAACCTTATATGAAAAGCACCTGGACTGAACACTCTGCCTATTTCCGTTTTCACCTTGTCATCCTTCAACTCCCTTCTCTTTCAACTGAATGCTCTGGGTAGTTTGATCAGAGCTCCCCCACCACCACCACCACCACCCCCGCCACCACACACACACCCCTGGAGCCAGCAGCCCATCTGGCCTTGACTGGAATGCTTCTCTCGATCTTGGAGAAATGTGCACCCCTATGACATTGGGAAGTCTCAGGGTTCCTCATTCTGCTTGTAGGAGAGATGCTTGGGGGTGCACAGGTCTCAGTGCCCCATGGTTATCAGGAACAGAAGGGATAGAAGGCTTCTTTCTCTCTGTCAGTGGGAGTCTCAAGTCAGGTGTCGTGTTGTCTCTAGTCCTTTCAATTCAGGGTGGTGAACTGAACTCTATGCTCCATACCCACCATATAACTGAGATATGTATAATAATTATAGTCTGATTTGAGCACTATCGTTTCATTCCCTGGCGCTAGCGTGTTTCTGAGCTTTGTGTGTTGGGAACAGTGGGAAGACCCTTAAGGTGAGTCACTCTGGAATTTTAAGTTTAAATTGTCTTAGGCAGTTAGCCTGGGTTGAGAGGAAAAGGGCGTGTCCTGTGTCAACCATCACTGTCTTGACACACATCGTGGAGCTTAATGCACACTGTTTCATATTGTTCCCTAGAGTGTGGCTACCACGTGTTTGGTATTCGTGAGAGCAGCAACAACAAAACTGGCGACAAGTCCAACCATGGTCCTGCTCTCTTGGAGCTTATAGTCGAGTTTTAGGAGAAATGCTTGAATATTCCATATAAAAGTGTCACATATGATAGTAGTAACAGCTAACATGTATTGAATGCTTATCACATGCCTCATATGATGGCAAGTATTATACTTAACATTTAATCCTCATAACAACCCTATGAGGTAGGTTCTATCACTGCCCCCATTTTACTGCTGAGGAATTTAAAGTTTACAGTGATGAAGTAATGCCCTGTGTCACCTGGCAGGTAAGTGTCAGAGTGGAATTCAATCTTGGCCTCAGAGCCCCAGCTCTTGACACAACACTGGGCTGTCTCCATGAGGTTGGAGGTAGGGAGGTCGACCAGAACACATCAGGTCATCCTGAATGATGGCGTCATTGATCAGTAACAGTAATGTATTCTTACCTTTAATTATGCAGATGGAGCCCACAACACATCCCCATGAAGAACATCCTGCAGGTACTAGCATTTTTAAATCTCTTTGATTTAGATACACATTTTGAAATCTTTTTTTAATACCGTGTTTCCCTGAAAATAAGAGCTAGCCAGACAATCAGCTCTAATGCATCTTTTGGAGCAAAAATTAATATAAGATCTGGTATTATATTATATTATTATATTATATTATATTATTATATCATATCATATCATATCATATCATATCATATCATATCATGTCATATTACATAAGACCCGGTCTTATATTATAGTAAAATAAGACCGGCTCTTATATTAGTTTTTGCTCCAAAAGACACATTAGTGCTGAAGGTCCGGCTAGGTCTTATTTTCGGGGAAACATGGTAACAAATGGTAGTGATTGCCGCAGACTTCTGTTTTCAGTACTTAATAAATCTGCAATGAACTTGAGATCAATGGTAGCCAAAATTTATTTTTTTCTTATATAGGAATAGAATCTGAGACAAGTCTTTTTAAGTTGGCATCAACCTCTCAGAAAGACCCTTCGTCAAGTTCTTCTTACATATTTCAAAAGATATCCCAAGGGGAAAAGATGTGTCAGAAGTTAAAAGAACAGACTGATCAACTGAAGATGAAAGTAATACTTTTAAAGCTTATAATGAACAATAGAAGTAACCAAATTCAAATATAAGACACCATGCCATTAACGAAATATCGCATGTTTTCACTGCAGGTACAAGAATTTTCCAAAAGTATAACACAGGACTCTCCCTATCATTTGCAAGACAAGAGACTGGTAACAAATTTTATCCAGTTTTTAAAATCTTTTTTAGGGAATTTGACATGGGTAAATACAAATGGCTTTATAGCACCATGTCTTCTCTACATTGGCAGGAGTGGAAATGTTTTGCTGATGATTAAAAGCAGCAATCTTGTCTTTATCTCTTGCCTAACATCCCCCAGAGGGGATGGCCTCGTGTTGTACATATATTACACCCTTAGTAATTAATGCTAAATTGAATTGAATTACGATCTTTAATAACATATTTCAAGCCTGTTAAATTGGTAATTGTTTAGTACAAAAGTGTGTTAATGTTTAATTTATGCTATGTCCCCTTTTCCCTTCACCCCATCTTTCCATCCCTCCACCCGACTTCCCCACATGCTGAGACTTGGAATCTCACTGATTATTTAGGTTCAAGGGCTGAGTGTTACAAAGGCTAAAAGAGCTTAGACTTCAATTTCTATATGTATTCAGCCCTTTCTTTCTCAGGGGAATCTATCACTGTTATCCCTCACCAGTCACCCCATAATAAATCTGAGGTCATGGTAGGTTCAACAGAATAGTAAATCAGCTGTTACAAAGGACAAGCTCATCCAGAGTTGATAGGTCCTGGGGGATATAGCTTATAAAAATTGCCAGTATCTGGCAACTCAAAAAGCTGAGACTGCTAGAGCCAGAAAAGTTGAAGGTGTAGTTTAGGCCACTAGGTTAGCAGATGTAAAGAACAAAAGCAAAGCTCAGGGCAGGCTGTGCTTCAGAAACCAGACAGCATAGACAAAAACTGGAGGACCCAAATGTTAGGAGACATTCTTCTTTATTCATTCATTTGTCATACTAATTAAATAACTCATTCATTCATTCAATAAACACTTATCAGGTACTTCCTATGTCCCAGACTCTATACCAGGCACTAAGGACTTGGAGATGAAGAAATAATTTCTTTTTCAAGAGGCTTCTAGTCTCCTAGGAACAACAGATTGGTAAATAGACAAGTGACATGCAGCTTGAGAAACGTAACAGGTGATGTTAATGACAGCCTAGAGAGATGCCCCGCCCCCCGCCCTTGCCAGTTAGAGCAAGGTACTTTGAAGGCTTCCGGAAGTGATGTCTGAGCTTGGTGTTATAGGAGGAATCTGGGTAAGCTTGGCAGAGTAGTGGACAAAAGGGTGTTCCAGGAAAAGGAACCAGCAGGTGCAATGGCCCAGAGGCAAGAAAGAGCTGATAGTGTGAGGAACTGCATGGCACTGCAATTGACAAGATGGCGCTCAGGGTACATGTGGTGAAGAAGAAGGGACCAGACTAGAGAGGTAGACAGGGACTACAGCATGAAAGGCCTTTAAACCACTCTGAGGAGCAGAGATTTCATCCTGAGGTTGAGTGATGGGCAACACTGGAGGATTTAAAACTGAGAAGTGGTGAGCACCATGGAGGTAACACTGTAGGGACACAGATTGCCAGGAAGCCATAATCCAGGTAACAAGTTATGAGGGCTTGAGCCAAGGCTGGCAGTGAGGATGAGAGGGGGACAAATCTCAGGGTTTAAGGAAGTGGTGGCATGCTGAAAGGCGTGGAGAAAGGAAGGAGGAGGCTTGGATGAAATCCAGACTTCTAGCTTGGGTAATCAAAGTCAGGAATAAAAGTGGAGGATCCAGTGCAGAATGGGTGTGGGAGGCAGGCAGGAGGAAAGGTGTCAGGTTCAGCTGGGGACATTTGGAGGTCCCCATAGGACATCCAAGTGGACGGATCCAGTAGGCAATCAGCACAATGGATCTGGACCTCAAGAGTTGTTTGGGCCAGAAATGTAAATTTGGGTTTAGTTGTGGGTTGAATCTATGGGGTATCTGAGGTTGCCTGGGCAAACATCCAGAGTAAGCAGTGAAATCCAAGGTTAGAATCCTGGGAAACAGCAACCAAGGGCAGGTGAAAGAAAGGGGTCCACAAAGGAGATCCATGAAGAGACCTGAAAGGTCATGGCAGACCTGGAAGGGACAGTGCTCCAGAAGCCAAGAGAAAGGAGGGTTTTAAGAGGGATGTGGACCTCACCATCAAATGGTCAAGAAAGGAAGGAAAGGAAAATGTGCAATGGATTTGGGAACCAAGATGTCATGAGGGACCTTGGCAAGCCCAGTTTCAATGAAGTGGTGGCTCTCTGGAAGCCAGATTGCAGGAGTTAAGGAGTGAATGATAAAGGAGATCTCCAAACACCCAGGCTTTCGGGAAGTGGGGCAATACAGAATTTTAAAGGGCCGAGCAAAGCAGAGGGAGCTGGTTCAATGCATGAGCCTTCTGAGGCCTTGATTCAGGGCATTTCTTCCTGATGTTACAGGCTATGTGGGGATTCATGTTGGGGCTGAGAGGCGCCTAAAGGTGCCTCCTGAAAGTGTTACCCTTGCTCTGAGAGTCCCAGGCCCACTTGGTTCAGTGTCGGAAGAAGGCCAAACGAGGCTAACACCCACCTTCTTGGCAGGAGCAGTAGCAATCGTAGAAAGCATTTGGGTTTTGGAGCATAGATCCTAGTTCTACGTATTGGTTACATGGTCTTAGACATGCTGCGTATCTTCCCAGATCAGAGTTATTATGAGAATTAAATGAGGTAGGTACATTTTTGGCTAGAAAACTGTGCCCTCTCTTCTGAGGTGTAACACAATTCAAATTCCAAGATCCTAAATTATAACTTATCATTGGCTTTTTCTTTTCTCTTTCCTTTGAACACCTAATTTTTTCTTGTAGCTTTAACTGTCATCTTCGTGCTACCAAGTCATAAATTATCAGTCCTAACTTCTCATCTATTCTCTCCAAGTGTTTGTTTGTATCTCATTTCAATATCCCATTCTCACTGAAAATTCTGCCTCATCCAGAGTTGTAGACTTTGTTGATATTGACATCTTCATTCAAGCATGAGCCTTTCCAAATTCCTCATTCTGTTTTATTTTTTTCAATTTCACTGGGGAACATTGGGGAAGTGTGTTTCTCCAGGGCCCATCAGTTCCCAGTCGTTGTCCTTCAATCTAGTTGTGGAGGGAACAGCTCAGCTCCAAGTCCAGTTGTCATTTCTCAGGCAACCTTGTTGTTGAGAGCTTGCTCTCTAACCAACTGAGCCATTCAGCCACCCCTCTGGAAGGGAGCTCAGCGGCCGTTCGTCTTCAATCTAGTTGCGGAGGGCGCAGCTCACTGGCCCATGTGGGAATCAAACCAGCAACCCTATTGTTCAGAGCTCGCGCTCTAACCAACTGAGCCATCTGGCTGCCCTTCCAAATTCCTCATATTAGTCAGGGTTTTCATGTTCTTCCCATCTCCCAAGATAGACACCTGAGAATTGTCTGTGAGATTTACAGTAACCGTCAGGGGCCTGACAGGAACTCGATGGCTTACTCCCATGGAGTAACCAAGGAGAGTTTAATAAGGCATTATTTAAGCACAGTGTGGGCCAGGTTAAGGGAAACCAACAAGTGATGGAAAGCATCTCATGGAAGGAACAGTGGTGCAGAAGGGACGGAGGAAGAACGGATACTGGAGCCAAGGAGAGCAGCTGTAGCTGTCAGAGTAGCTGACAAGCTCTGCAGATTTCGGTAGAGACAGAGCCAATCCATGATGACACAGTCAGGAGGAAATTAGGGACATAAAGACCCCTACCTCAGCCTTCTTCAGTTCCTCTCTCCTGCTATTGCCTTCCATTGGCTGAAACCAACCAAAGCCGAGGCAAGGGAGCCCACTTGAAGATCCGCCTCCTGGCTGGGGCACAGAGAAGATGGAGGACAGATCTGGTGGGGGAGGGAAATGGAAAACATCTACCACACTTGCTATTTTTTATATCCAATATCCAATATGTTTCCAAACTTGTTTATTCATTTGTGATAATAAGAATTAATAATGATGATAGATAGCTACCATCTATTGAGTATGTACTATGCTCCTGGCACTAAGTATTATCTCATTTCATTGTCACAACATGAAATAAGGGCGAGGCTGGTTAAAAATAATTGCAAAAACAGCAATTACTTTTGCACCAACCTAATACTGTGTTTCCTCGAAAATAAGACTGGATCTTATTTTAATTTTTACTCCAAAAGATGCATTAGGGCTTATGTTCAGGGGATGTCATCCTGAAAAATCATGCTAGGGCTTATTTTCTGGTTAGGTCTTATTTTCGGGGAAACACGGTATTATCTCAGATGAGAAAACTGAAGCTTAGAATTCAAGTTCATTAAAATCATACAATTAGTAGGTGACAGAGTTTGAACTTGCACCTTGGTGTGTCTGATCCTGTAACCGCACTATGTTGTATTCCTGCCCTTGGCGATCTCTCTCCACTTCATCCTTTCCTCTCCATTTTCATGGATACTACCTGGTCCAGGCCCTCCTGAACTTCCTTCAAGCCTGACTTAAGTTTCACTTTTTCCATGGAACCATGGCAAAGTACTCTGATCCAAGGTCTCTTTCCCCAGCTGGACTAAATTCTCTGAGACCAGTGTCCATGGCTGATACAATTTTTGAATCTGTCACACTTTCAGCCCAGGGCCAGACAGAGGCAGCGCTCAGGGAATGTTTCGACTGGGGCTGTGGGACTAAAATCTCGATACTCTAAGACAAGACCCTAACCTGCTCGGTGTAAATACGTGGTGATGTCTGGAAGGCCCATTCGCAGCTTTTGGCTAAACTTCCGGCTGTTCCTTCCCTATGTCACCCTCGAAGTGCCACAGACTCAAACCCAGGTCCTCTAACTTCAATTCCTTTTTAAGAGCTATGTGGCATCACACATACTTCCTAGAGCTCCAATTTCCTCCTCTATACACTGAGATAATAAAATCTATTTTGCAACATCTACAACACTGACGTGTAGACTAAATCAGATAACGACTGGGGAAGGTACTCTACAATCTACAAATATGTAGGATTACTAATGTCCCATTAAAGAAATCAGAGAAACTGTACTTTTCAGCTTTGTGATATGAGAGTGACGTGAACGTCGAGATGGCTCTTGTCTGTATTTTAGAGGTCAGACTTTGAAAGAAAACAATCACCAGGAAAAGGATGGTGGCTTCGTTTTGACACTACCATAGGGTACATACACCCTCACTGGTTTTTGGAAAAACAATGACATCCATGGGTTTACAGGGAAAAGATTCCAGTGACTTCTCTGTTACATACAGGTCCTGGAGAAGCTGCAGGGACATCTTGAATTGCTGGAGCAGGAGTTTCTGGCCAACACGGAGAAGCACCTGACTTTGAAGCAGCAAGTCCTCAGGCATGAATGCCCAGCTGTCAGTGACTTTGATCCAGAAAGGTCAGATTTAAACCTTATGAGGTGGAGGTTCAGAGGAGGGGCCCCATCAGCTGGGATTCTGATGTGGCTGCCGATTTTTTGCTTGGAGAGCCACTGGCCTAGGGTCAGTAAAAATTGTGCCCCCAATGAGTAAGTGTCACCCCATGCAACAAGTACCATATTTTGCCGTGTATAATGTATTCCCCCGTGTATAATGCACACCCACGTTTTTGGCCCAAGCTTTCAGGGAAAAAAATCTTTCGTTTTGATGTTTTAATTCAAATTTTTATTTGTTTACATTTTGGTATTTGGTTTGTGTATTATAAAGGAATTTTAGCATTTATTTTTAACATATTATGGTACAAGAAATTTTATGTAACAAATAATTACAAACTACAAGAACAGATACACAGTATAAGAAATTTTATGTACTGGTGACAAAGTTATAATATTTATGCATCACAGAAGGCCAAGAACTCTTTGTTATTGCAAGTCTGTCCAAAGTTCAACAAAACCAATGATCGTATTTCAGTGTATTATTTTGCATGTGGATATCGTTATTGATTTCTAGAGTTACACTTTTAATTCCTAAGCATAAATAAAAAGAATCAAAAACATTTATTTAGATACGGAATTAGTACTGCCCATGTATAATGCGCATCCTTATTTTTCCCTCACAAATTTAGGCAGAAAAGTACGCATTATACACCACAAAATACGGTAGTAAGGAATTCTTGCTAAGCATAAGGTCCTGTGCTACGCTATGTGCTGACCCAGATGGAGTGCCCAAAAGAACAACTGTGTCCTGAAGGATATTGAGCCACCATCTTACATTTTGTCACGTGTCATGATAACTGGTTTGAGACTCAGAAGAGCACCAGAACACCCTAGAAAGGCTTACATGCTAACCCCAAAGGGTTTTCTCCTCTCTAAGTACCTCAGTCCTGTCCTTCACCCCATTCCTGGCTTCATTTCTCCTGCCTCGTTCTTCTCTGGTGACCCTCTTTTCTCTACTTTTCTTTCTCATCCAACAGACAATTCCAAAGGGGCAGTGGGCAAGACAGGATCAATGTGGGGTTGGTTAATGTTTTGGTGAGGGATTCACAAATCCTGATAAAGAGAAAGCATTCAAACTTAAAGTCAAATGATCCCTGTGTTAATGCCCATTAGAAACTTGGACGCATACTCATTGAAGTTTCCAGCTGGCTCTTTTTATGGCACCACGCTCCTCTATCCAATCCAAATAATTTAAGATGTGTTCCAGGACTCAAAACTAGGATTGTTTCCATTTAATTTCCTGGTATGAATTAAAAGAATCCATTTAGTGGGTTTAATATTTATAAGTTCAGCTCTTTCTATTCACAGCATTTTTGACACAATCATGCTTAATGCCAAAAAAATATTTTAATGGTTTATATTTTAGCACTAGCATCTTGAGGCATTTTCCCAAAAGTACAGTTTTACTTTTTCAAAATGAAGGAAATCTCTACTATTATTTCAATACTGAGTAATTAGACAGCTAATTACTGGAGGGGGATGTGAATATTGAGTCACCTCCCCCACCAGAGGCTTATTTTTCTGGGGAGAATAAAAGGATCTCCACATGCTTTCCCTATTTGTTTAAAAATGAACAGAGTAAGGATATTTCTTTTCCAAGGAATCCCACTTGTTTTGGCAGTCCTTTTAAAGCCATGTTTCTGTGTACATTAAGATCAAAGTTATGCAATGCTTTTTATACCCAGTTACACCCACTGTGCCTGGCTCCAGTGTAAACCAAAGTTTCAACTGCAATTACAGGAGTAGCTTTCTGCGTGGGGGCAAAGCAAGGACCCAACTTCTCCCACGTCTCAGCAAAAGTCACCTCAGTTAAGCAAAGCTTCTCAGTTCTAGATTGGTCCCCTTGTTCTCACATGGACATGGGTCAGTGAGCAGAACTCCATACAACCCTTGAGGTCTTGGTATGGTGAGAACCTTCTAATCGTTGGGTCCAAAAGACACTGCAGATGGCTTTCTGTAGGGGAAATAATTCTGCCAATTCATTGTGTAAACACTTGTTGAAGTCAGCTGTTGTGTTCATATCAAACCTTCTTATTGGCCTTAAAAGATGCAAAAATAATTGGATTTCATGCATCTTGTTTGTCAGACTATAGTCTGATAGTCATTTGCTTCTTTCACACACCAACACCCAAAGCCAAGGAGTCAAGAATTGGGGTTCCACCTCCATCAATCCCTTTTCCTGAAATTATCAGCACGTAATCTTGTCTTCTGCTCACAAATTCCCTCAAAAATGTCTTTTCTCCATCTCCAAATCTACATGTTTTCACCTCCCCTTTCTTCCTTCGCTCAATTGGTCCTTGAGTCCATGTCTCCCCACGACCTGGAGGCCTTGCTTCATCGTTTCTCTTCCTTTGAATTTTCACTCTCTCCTTGTCCCTTGCTTAATTCTCTTCTGCCTGCTAGAATTGAACACATTTTCTTATATTTTATTTGAATATCAATATGGTTTTTCATGCTTAGAGCTTTGTCTCATCACTTACTGAATAGGTCAGCCTTTCCCCCACTGGTTGAAAAAGCCAATTTTATCATATACAAAACTTCCACATATGTATGGGACTGGTTCTATTCCATCCCATTGATCTATTTCTACAATAACCAGTTTTAAATTACTATAGCTTAGTATATATTTTGAAACGTTTCTTCTTTTTAAAACTTTCTTTAGCTCTTCTTACTAAAGCTTTATAATCAGCTCACCAAATTTCCTTAATAAAATTCCATTCGAATTCTGTTCAGGATTATGTTGAATTTATAGATTAGTTTGGGAAGAGTTAAAATCTTTGCAATGAGTATTCCCCTTGAGGAGTATGTTTTCTTCACGTAGATTTTACACATTGTTTTGTTAAATTTTTTCCTAGCTCTTTGATATTTTTTCTGAGTATTGTTAATGTTTTCCCTAATTGAGATTCAAGAAATAAAGACAATTGTATATTTAACTTGTACTGGACTACCTTATGCAATTCTGTTCTTAGTATTTCATTGATTTTCAGTTAATTATCTTAGTTTTTAGGTATGACAGTCATAGCATCTTAAAAGAATTGTAGGCTCCCCCCATTCCCAATTTCCCCCAAATATTTGTGCTTTATATCGTTCCTTCCCTCCGTTTCTTATATAGCACATTTCTTTGTATTATTTCACTTGTTAGGTTTTCTAGAAAAATATTGAAAATAAGTATTCTTGTCATATCCCTGATAATAATGGGAAATGCTTCCAAGTGTGAGGATTGCTGTAGGTTCAAGTACATAAGTTTAATTAGGGTTTTTCTTTTTTAATTTATAAAAATGTTTAATGAAATGAGATTTAGAAATCTATTTATCTGCTATAATCTATTAATGTAATGAAATACATTAATAAATATCCTAATTTTAACTATAGAATGAATTGGGAATTTTTTCCTATTTTATGTTCCATAAGAGTTTCTTAAAGTCTTGGTAAAACTCACCCATAATCCCATTTGGATTGGGTGCCTTTTAAAGGGTAGATTTTTGACAATCTTTTCTGTTTTTCTCTGGTTATCAGTCTTTTCAGATTTCCTACCTCTTTTTGTGTAGATTTCAATCCTCTATACTTTCCTAGAAGCTTATCCATTTTACCTAGATTTTAAACTGTGTTGATATGAAGTTGTTCAATTCCATTTGATCTAAACTTTTTCTTCTAGTATTTTGCACTTCTCATTCTTAATATTATTTATGCTTCTCAGATTTTTGCAGTTTATTTTATAGCTATTTTCAAAGAAAAGATTTGATTTAATTGATCAAATTTTATTATTCCTTTTATAAATCTCTTCCTTTTGGGAAGTTTATTTTGTTGTTCTTTCTCTGCCTCTGTTTTGAATACTTAGTTTATTGAGTTTGAATTTTTCCCCCTTAAAAGAATACATTTTAAGACTGTAACTTTTCCTGAAAGTACTAGTTTAGCTGCAATATACTTATTTTCATATATTGTCCTCTCATTATCCACTTGGAAATTATCCCTAATTCCCCTTTTCATTTCCTATTTAACCCAAACCTTAGATGAGTGTTAAAATTTTCTGTTAGATTATGGTTTTTCTTGCTATCTTTTTGTTATTAAGTTTTAGTGATCAGAGATTGTAGGTGGTGTAATTTTTTTTTAAACAGAAGTCAGTGTTTTTTTAAAATAAATTTTATTGGGGAATATTGGGGAACAGTGTGTTTCTCCAGGGCCCATTAGCTCCAAGTCGTTGTCCTTCAATCTAGTTGTGGAGGGCGCAGCTCAGCTCCAAGTCCAGTTGTCATTTTCAATCTTTAGTTGCAGGGGGCTCAACCCACCATAACATGCAGGAATTGAACCAGCAACCTTGTTGTTAAAAGCTCGCTCTCTAACCAATTGAGCCATTCGACCGCCCCTCCAGAAGCTCAGTGGCAGCTCGTTGTCTTCAATCTAGTTGTAGAGAGTTTAGCTCACTGGCCCATGTGGGAATCGAACCAGCAACTCTGTTGTTCAGAGATCGCACTCTAACCAACTGAGCCATCCGGCCACCTCTGATGTAATTTTTTTTAAGACTGTATTTTTAAAAGCAGTTTTAGGTTCACTGCAAAATTGAGAAGAAGATCTGGAGATTTCCCATACACCCCCCCCCCCACATGCATAATTTCCCCCATGATCGACATCTCCCACTGGATGTTACAACTAGCGTTTCTGGGCAGGAATTCCTGCCCCTTCTCATGAATTCTTTTCGCTTTTCCATTCCTGAATCCTGAGAAAGGTTGGCCGGGAAATCGGGAAAATCAGCTCCTTGAACCCAGGTGGTTGGTAGTATTGGACGTCACATTGTGGAAACGATTCATCGTGGAGAACAGAAAACAGCTTATATCTCGGGATTCGGGAACTGGAAAGCAAAAAAAATTCCTGAGAACGGGCGGGAAACCCCAGTTACAACCGATGAACATACATTGACACATCACCCAAAGTCCAGGTTACATTAGGGTTCACTCTTGGTGTTGTACATTCTAGGAGTGCAGACAAATGCATGATGGCATGTATCCATCCTTATAGCATCATACAGAGAATTTTCATTGCCCTGAAAATCGTCTGTATTCTGACTGTTCATCCCTCCCTGCACACCAAACCCTGGCAACCACTGACCTTTTTATTATCACCAGAGTTTTTCCTTTTCCAGAATGTCACAGTTGGAATCATACAATATACGAGGTCTGCCAATTAAGTTCACACACTTGTTGCAACGATGTTGCTAACCTTTTTTGATATTAGAGGGATTATTCATTATAAATTTGTACCACTGGACAAACAGTTAACCAAGCTGTTTGGAAGCGCTGAAAAGGCTGCGTGAAAACGTTAGACGACCTGAACTTTTCACCAACAATTCGTGGCTCTCGCATCACGACAAGGCACCAGCTCACACGGCACTGTCTGTGAGGGAGTTTTTAGCCAGTAAACAAATCACTCTATTGGAACACCCTCCCTACTCACCTGATCTGGCCCCCAATGACTTCTTTCTTTACCCGAAGATAAAGGAAATATTGAAATGAAGACATTTTGATGACATTCAGGACCTCAAGGGTAATAGGATGACAGCTCTGATGGCCATTCCAGAAAAAGAATTCCAAAATTGCTTTGAAGGGTGGACTAGGCACTGGCGTCAGTGCATAGCTTCCCAAGGGGAGTACTTTGAAGTTGATGGTAGTGATATTCAGCAATGGGATATGTGGCACTTTTTTTAGGCTGTGTTCATGAACTTAATTGTCAGAGCCCTTATGTAGTATTTTCAAATTCACTTCTTTCACTTAGCAATATGCATTTAAGTTTCCTCCATGTCTGTTCATGACTTCATAGCTAATTTCTTTGTAGTGCTGAATAATATTCCATTGCCTGGATATAATACAGTTCATGTATGCATTCACCTACTGAAGGATATCTTGGTTGTTTCCAAGTTCTGTCAATTACTGTTTTCCCTGAAAATAAGACCTAACTGGAAAATAAGCCCTAGTACGATTTTTCAGGATGACATCCCTGAATATAAGCTCTAATGCATCTTTTGGAGCAAAAAGTAATACAAGATCTGTTCTTATTTTCGGGAAACACAGTATAAGTAAAGCTGCTATAAACATCCCTGTGCAGGTTTTGAGTGGACATAAGTTTTCAACTCCTTTGGGTAAATACCAAAGAGTGTGACTGCTGGATCACATGGTAAAAGTATGTTTAGTTTTGTAAAAACTGCTGAACTGTCTTCCAAAGTGGATGTACCATTTTGCATTCCAATCAACAGTGAATGAGAGTTTCTATTTCTCCACGTCTTTGCCAGCATTTGGTGTTGTTAGTGTTCCAGATTGTGGCCATTCTACAAGTGTGTAGTGGTATCTCCTTGTTGTTTTAATTTTCATTTCCCTGATTGACATATTATGTGAAGCATCTTTTCACATGCTTATTTGCCCTCTGTATTTCCTCTATGGTGAGGTATCTGATAAGGTCTTTAGCACATTTTAAAAATTTGATTGTGTTTTTATTTTTAAGTTTTAAGAATTCTTGTATATCAGATGTGTCGTTTGCCAATATTTTCTTCCAGTCTATAGCTTTTTTTATTCTCTTGACATTGTCTTTTGCAGAGAAGTTTTTAATTTTAATGAACTCTAGTTTATCAATTATTTCTTTCATGGATGGTGCTATTGATGTTGTATTTAAAAAGTCTACACCATTCCCAACGTCATCTAGATATTTTCCTATGAAATCTTCTAGGAGGTTTACAGTTTTGCATTTTATATTAGGTCTATGATCCATTTTGAGTTAATTTTTGGGAAGGGTATAATTCTATGTTTAGATTTATTTTTCTGCATGTGGTTGTCCAATTGTTTCAGTACCATTTTTTGAAAAGATTATTTTTGCTCCATTGTACTGGCTTTGCTCCTTTATCAAACACCAGTTGACTATATTTATGTGAGTCCATTTTGGGGCTCTCTATTCTGTTCCATTGATTTATTTGTCTAGTCTTTAACTAATACCACACTGCCATGATAACTATAGCTGTATAGTAAGTCTTGAAGTTGGGTAGAGTCAGTCCTCCAAATTTGTTCTTGTGCTTCAATATTATGTTGGCTATGCTGGGTCTTTTGTCTCTCCATATAAAATTATTATTATTTTTTTTCAGGTTCTATTTAAACTTTAAAATCAGTTTGTCAATATCCACAAAAAACACTGGCTGGGATTTTGATGGGAATTGCATTGAGTCTTTAGATCAAGTTGGAAAGAACTGACATTTTGACAATATTGAGTTTTCCTATCCATGAACATGGAATATCTCTCCATTTATTTAGTTCTTTGATTTCATACATCAGAGTTTTGTTGCTTTCCTCATACAGATCTTATACATATTTTATTATATTCTACCTAAGTATTTAATTTTGGGGGGATCCTGATATAAATGGTATTGTGTTTTTAATTTTAAATTTCACTTGTTCATTGCTGGTATACTGGAAAGCAATTGACTTTTGTATATGAACTCTGTATCAACCTCACTATAATTGCTTAATAGTTCCAGGAGTTTCTTGTGGTCAGTTCTTTAGGATTTTCTACAGATGACCATGTCATCTGTGAACAAAGATAGTTTTATTCTTTTCCTTTCCAGTTGCTATATCTTTTATATCCCTTTCCTGTCTTACTGTATTAGCTAGGACTTCTAGTACAGTGTTGAAAAGGAGTGGTAAAAAGGGACATCCTTGATTTGTTCTTGACCTTAATGGGAAAGCAGTGGTATAATTTTTAATATTTTGGAATTTGTTGAAATTTTTCTTTGTGAATTAACACAAGGTAAATTTATGTAAATGTAATGATTTGAGGAAAACAGATTCTCTTTGCTGAGTAAAATATATATTTATATACACATACACATATACACATATGTTTATACACATATACACATATGTTCATATTCCTATAGCTCAAGCTTGTGAATTAAATTATTCTGATATTTTTATGTTCTTTCTCTTTTTCAATTGACATAAAAAATTATTTCCATAGAATCGTAGCTCTTAGGACTGGAAAGGACCTCAAAATAATCAGACCCACATAAGCAAAGTATTGTTGTCCCCTGCTTTAGTTAAGACACTGGAAGTATAGAAAGATTAAGTGATTTATCCAAGAACACACAACTAATGAATAACAAAATAAAGATTAGAGCACAGGCCTATGGAGTAAAACTATAAACAGGATGCCTGTCAGGGAGGGTCTCCATTATCCTTACTGTCTGAAGACAGACCACCTTCATAATATAGATCAATGGTATATTCAAGAAATGTTGTTGCTAATTAGAATGTTGACTTCATACCCTATATGATGCCTGTCTGCTTATGTTTACTTAGAAAAGGGGAAGGTGAAATCTTCAAGGTGGAGATGCTGCTTGAAGACGTTAAAGAGAAAATTGATGAAGACAAACAAACTTCAGTGAGCTCTCTTCCTGTCAGTTCTCCAACCCTCCTGAATGACTTGGCATCTACACCCTCTCCACCCGCAAATGAGGTAATACAGCCACCCGCAGCCTACTTTCATGCCAGGAAAAGTGGGTTTTGTGCATTTATAGAATTCTAATTCATGGAATAACTGAGGTCTATTTTAATATTTCAGGAAATTTAAGTTTCCAAAGTCCCATGAATCATATTATTTAAAATGGAACCAGCTTTTGAAAATTAGAAGCTATTTCAAGTGTTGGTTTTTGAAATATCTTATTAGTTTAGGCTGTAACAATGCAGTTTAAACTGATGAACTGCTGAAGGGCTATTTCTTCTGGATAAATAGTAACATTTTTGTGAATTCTGCCTGGAAGAAATAATTTTTCCTCTTAATGATTTTCTACTCCCTCTTCTAAATAAAGAATGACATACTCAGTGAAAAACTATTTCCATTAATCCACTTCTGCATTTTCTTTCTCTCAAGTTAAATTCTTTTGGATTGTTTACATATGCAAGATTAGGAATTCAAATCAATCACCACTGTCTTTTACATTTTTGTTTTTGTAGCCTCCACCAGCAGAACATTTCAGACTGCATTAAAATTCTGAGAAAGTGAATCATCTGGATAATTGCCTTAAATTGATTCTTTTGTTTCAGACAGTATTGGAAGACACAGCCTGTGTCTGATATTCAAAACTTGAATAGGCTTTTGTCAGAGTTAAATACAAAATGTTGAAGATTACATAAATGTTAGCACTTCCAAAGAAGTGTGTTTGCCTCCTCAAAACACTTACCTGCCTGGCAAAATCTCATCATTTGAAGCCCAGCTTCAGAGTTACACCATTCATATAACCGTCACCCTCAGCCCCCATCCCCATCACCATCCCCCACACACCAGGCAGAATTCTTTGCTCTGGCCTGTGTCCCCACAGTATTGTGTCTCATTTATCATTGTGTCTTTGTACCCGATTTTGTATCCCAAACATCTGACTGAATGCCTCGTACGGCCTGAGTGCTCAGCATTGGAAACTCTATGCCAGTGTGGTTTTAATAAATGATGTCAATGCTTCAGAAGCAGTCCCAAGGTTCACAGCATGATACCCCTCCACTCAAGAACCCAAATAAGCTTCAAGGTGGTGTGAGGGAGCCCAGTGAGTCAGCCTAGCCTTCCGCCCAGCAGCTCCCTCAGGTCTGGGTTTGCTCTTCTTTACTATGCAAATTTTATAGTCTCAAGTGTATAGCAACTGTTGGGAAGTGATGAGAACTCTATAACTTTGTGGCAAGTAGCCCTGAAAAGAGTCTACTGCTTGTATTATTCATTCATTCAGCAAATATTTATTGCTAAATGCTAGGCACTTTTCTAGGTATTGGGGAAAATAAACATAAGCAAGGCAGACAATCACCTACCCTCAAGATGCTTCCATCCTGTGAGGGATGCATACAATGAACAAACACAATTAACATGTAATTAGAGATTGTTAAAAGGGCGATGCAGGAAGTAATAACACATTCCTTATGATTTTGAAGCCAGACTGTCTGGGTCCAAATACTGGCTCTGTCAGTTATCAGCTTTGTGATCTTTGGAAAGTTACATAGCCTCTCTGTGCCTCAGTTTCCTCTTCTGTAAAATGAGGATAATTCCTGCCTAACCTTCCGCCTCCTCTTCTGCAAAGAGTCTTTGCAAACTGGAAGGCTCTGAACCAACAGAGTTACTGTTCACTGCTTATAATTTTGTCGTTATCATTTTAGACCCAGTATTTCCCATTGTAATGAAATAAACTCCCAAGTGCTTTCCTCAGACCAGCAGCAGGGGCACCACCTGGGAGCTTGTTAGAAATGGTTCTGAGGTTCAAATGAGTTGATAGAGGTAAAGTAGGCCCGGATGTTAACTACCCTGACTATTAAGTGCTGTGATATGACCAAAAGAAACCAAGTGTGGGAGGGGAGGGTCAGGAGGGAGAGATGGTGGGGGCAGGTTTTTCAGAGAAGGTCAGATTTGAACCGAGTTCTGGGGGACAAGGAGACAACTAGGGGACAAGTCTGGAAAAGGGACTGCAGGCAGGATGTGAGGGTGCCTTAGGGGTGGCGGGAATGGGGAAATGATTTTGAGTCACCCCCCACGCGGGTCTGCAGCCTTAACGGCAAGACCCTGTGTGCGGCCCCCAGATTCCCAAGGCGCACCCGGCTGTCCTTCGGGGCCCTGGGCCCACGTGGGGTGGGGGTCAGGGCGCCCCGCAAGGCCGCAGGAGGCCTCCTCCTCGTAGGACCTGGGTCCCCGGCCCCCGCAGTCCCTGGCCAGAAGGGCAGAGACAGGCCCTTTCCTACGCGGTCCGGCCCGGGAGGGTCCGAGAGGCTCCACGGAGAAGCGGACCTGCACCCAAGTTACCGGCTCCCCCGCGGCGCCCCGGTGACCCCCTGCGGGAGCGAGGGCAGGAAAAAGGCGAGTGGCCACATGACATCCCCACCGCCCTCTTCCTCAAGTTGCTCCTTCCCACTGTCCCAGGAATGCTGAATTTAAATTCCTTACGACTCTTCACCAGATCACAGGAAAACCAAACAATCCCCCAGATTGGGGCTCCAGAACTGATTCCAAAAGTCAAACTGCCCCCCGACTCCCCGACTCCCTTTTTAAAAACCAGACCAACCAGATCAAAAGGCCTCGAGGTCGTCTTCGGATTCCAGGATAATGTCCCGCAGCGCCGTCCTCTGTTCCCTTTATGCGGTTGACTCCTCACCCGGAACGTGTTGTGACTCCGAAATCGACGACATACTTAAGATCACCTGGCCCTTTACTAACTGGCAGCCTGGCTGTGGTGCTGGCGAGAGCTCGGTATTGCTAACATTTCCCACTCTTTCTGCACCAACTTGCGAAGGTAGCTGTTCTAGAGCAGGGCTTCTCCAACTGCAGGGGGCCCAGGCGTCACCTGCGGGCCTTACCGAAACTCAGGCTTTGATTCGGTAGGTCCAAGGTGAGCCTGCAAGTCTGCATTTCTAACCGGCTCCCAGGTGATGCCAACGCTGTTGTGTGTGTGTGTGGGGGGGGGGGGCACACGTAGAGATGATTTCATTATGAATGAATTGGAAACACTGGGATTCAAAACCCCGGGGTCTAAAATGACGACAGAATTATACTATGCAGTAAGCACTAATAATTCTGTTGGTTCAGAGCTTTACCAGGCAAAGACTTTTTGCAGGAGTTGGAAGCTTAGAAAGGTGAGGAGACTTGTCCAGGGCAAATGACAAGAGACACTGGATACCAGGTCTCCCAACTCAGGTGGCACCTCCTACGTTCTGCTAATGTAAATCTACCTTAAATGTGGAGCAGGGGTACCCCTGTCGGCCTAGAAGTGATAAAAGAAAGCACAGGGGGGAAATAAAAGGAGGGGACTTCACTTTTTAAATTACAAAAGCGATATAATTTATGGCCAAAAAGAAAAAAAAATCAGAAAATAGAGAAAAGTATAAAGAATCCTTCACTGAGAGAATATTACTGATAGTTTAGTATGTATCTGTCCAGTCTTTCTTTCTCTGCACACATATAACATGTTTTTGCCAAAATGGGATCCTACTATATGTACTGTTTTATGATCTGCTTTTTGGATTTAACATTATATTGTGGGGATCTCAACACATCACTTAGAATAAACCTACAGCCTCCTTTTTAAGGACTGCATTGTATTTCATTATACAGCTGTACCCTGATTCATTTAACTAATCTGTTACTAATGGACATTTAATTTTTTCCAGTTCTTTGATATTATAAACACTGCCTCAGGTAACATCATTTCATGTGCAAACTTTCCCCATAGTTGATTATTTCCTTAGAATAAAACCCTAAGAGTACAGCTAGTGGTTCAGAAAGTACACGCTGACCATTCTGATCAACTGGCCTTAGGAAGGTGGTGCCAGCTTACACGCCCACAGCTGTGCAGGGGAAGGCAGGTGCTTCTAACCTGACCCCACCTAGGTATTTGTTTCTTTCTAATTTTTGCTAAAGTAATAAGTGAAAACTGGCATCTCATGGATCTCATCTGTATTTCTTTGACTATTTGTGAAATCTAACCCATTTTCCTATGTTTCTTGGCCATTTCCACCTCATCTTTGACAAGATCAACATTTTAAACTTATGTTTGCAAAACTGAAACCACAGTCAACTTAAAAAAAAACACGGCAGACAACTGGGAAAATATTAAAAGCAAATAAAGTTCAATGTTGAGATTTTTATTATACAAAGTGCTCTGACAAGTGTACTAAGGAGCAGAATTGTGGTTAAGAACACAAGTGTACCGTTAAAGGGGCAAATCCCATCTTGACCCCTTATTCTCTGTGTGACCTTGCCAAGTTGCTTAAATTCTCTGAGCCTCAGATTATTCGCCATTAACATGGGGACAAAGTGGCAGGATGGTGGGAAGGAATAAAGGAAGCCACGTGAGAAGCACCTGGCATGATACACAATCAGCAAATGGTTGTTTTTCTTAATAAGGAGACACTGAAACCCTCCAAAAAAATTAATGAACCAAAGATGTGACTAAAAAGTCACAAGTAAGAAACACAACTAATAAATAAGCATATGGGAAAACATTTATCTCCTTTAATAACAAAGGAAACGCTAATTAATACAAGGTGCCTCCACCACCCCCCTTTAAAACGAACAAAAACATTTTCCAGTGATAATTCCCAATGCAGAGGAAAGTGTGGTCAAACCGAGTCGCCCACATTGTTGGTGGCTGTGTAATTCACACAACTTTTGTGGAAAGCATTTGGCAATTCGTATCATCACACAAACATGTTCACAACCTTCGACCCAGACATTTCCTAAGGAAGTAATTCAGATATGGAAAAAAGCTATCTGTACAATGATGCTTATGCCAACATTATTATAGTGAGAAAAGTGTTTTATTTTCTGTTTATGTAAAGGGTAAAACTCTCATAACAAATACATTCTGGGTGGTATCAGCCTTTCAGATCAGTAGTGTCATTTTTTTGTGTTAAAAAAGAACATAATAAACAATGACTGAGGCCTCAAGACAGTCCCTAAGCCTTGTTTTAATTAATAGTTTAATGCATTTCTTTTGAAATGCATTTCAGAGCTCTACTAACCAGTGGCCAGATCAATAGATTTGAAAATCATCTTCTAAAATCTGCCCATCTACTGGGGCAGCGTTGGGTAATTTGAAACTAAAGGAAAGAAAAAAAAAAGGGAAAGTATCCTCTCATTTGTAAACTAGCTTTGAAAATCTGTTTGGAGAAGGAGAGAAGTCAAGCCAGTGTTGGAGGTTCTTTTCCCAAGCCCCAGGCCATCACAGCACAGACCCCTGAGGGAGGGGATCAGAAAGCTGCTGCCCGGAAATGGTGAGTTCAGCCGAGCCTGAGCTGCTTGCTGGGCTGTGTGTGAGCAGCCAAGGGATGAGTCACTTCCTCGGTCACAGTCACATCTGTGTGTGCTTTGTGCAGGGGGACGCCGACAGCGCCTCCGGAAGGCAGGAACGTGCAGAGACAACCAGTCGGAGCTGTGCCTTCTGCCATCGGGTCCTTGAATGGTGAGGGCTTCTTGCTGCTAAACTCCCAGAGTGGGTGGGTGGGAGCCAGTACTGGGATAATAACTCCAGTGAGAGTGGGCGTCAACTAAGTAATCTGGTGCCAGAAGCCACTGGCTGAGTTATAGAATCACGGATCTCAGGGCTGGGCACGTAGCCCAGCCTTCCTTCTAACTTACAAATACCTCTAACAGTGGTTCTCCACTGGGGACAACACCAAAGTCACCAGGGAGATGTTTAAATAATGCAAATACCTCAGCCCCACCTCGTATATTCGCCTTGCCAGGGGTGGAGCACTGGTGGGAAGTTTTGTTTTAAATCTCCTGTGGCGATTCTGATAAGCCCCCTTGGTTAAGAACCCTGGCTAGAGCATGTGCAGGGTGGTCTGTCCTGCAGTCTCGCTTTGAACACAGCCCAGGTGGAATATTACTGTACACCACTGCATACCAGCTCCCACCCTCACTACTCTCTGCTTGTGATGAGTGAAAATCTTCCCTGTTGTGGACCTCCTCTGCCCCCTGATCCCCCTAGAAATAAACCTAATCCCGCATCTCAGGGCGTACTCCTTCCCGGTCCTCAGCAAGAAATCTTCAGGTAACGAGTTGTAAATCATGTACAAAGCTGTAAATGTAAAATCCTAAGGAGAAAGCCTTAATGTTTTAGAAACACTCACTGTTAGTCCACGTGGATTCGGAATCATTTATGTGAAGCTTCTATCAGGTAGCTAGAGTGGCACCTCTAAGCTCAGGGGGCACCTGGACTGGTGCCAAAGCTAATGTACCTTTGAAAGGTCAAAGGTCAAGAGTCAAGGAAGGAGGAGCTGTGCAGCAACCACTGTTACCTATGTGTGATAGATTCTAATAGAAGCAGATGAGAAGGTCGGGAAGACTGAAGTTTCCTGTTAGAAAGCATTCTACCACAGGAATGGGCACTTGTCATAAGTGTTCCATTGAGTTTCCACCCCCTGAAAAAGAAACAGCATGGTGTTGGTGCTAAAAATCACCGGGTGTCCTCTGGTGGGGACCAATACTTTAAACCAACATGTCAGTCGGCAGTTTTGAATCTAAGTACAAGGGGCTTACTCCCTGAGTCATCCCAGGTCTACCATTTTTATTTATTGAACTAAAATCTAGATTTTGGATTTTTAAAAGTTTTATTAAGTATAATAAAAAATTGACATTTAAAAGACATTTTCATTAAGCATTCAAACTATTGAATGTTTCGCTTCCAAATTCCCAGTCTAGACCATACAGAACCACTTACGTACCAAGATAGGGACCAATGTCCCAGACTAAATTGATTCTTTCAAGATGGACAAGATGCAAAGAAAAGCACAACCAAGTGTAAAATCAAACCTGACAGTGAATCAACTGCTGGGCAGTAACGAGATACACACGATTTATAAATTGAAATCTCGTTGAACAACAGAATCCCTGAGGAATTAGTTGAATGGAGGGCTATAGACCCTTTACTCTTCCAGATTAGCTCTCTCAGATGGGACATGTTCTTTACGAAGCTTGCTGACGGTCATACTGTTTGCACGCTATTTGTAAAGTGCTATTTACGTGCAGATAAACAACACATATGCTATGTGTCAAAGGCTAATTATGCCTTTGTGTTATTTCTAATGCAGAACTTTGGATTTAAGCTACTAAAACCGTCTTCTCAGGTAGAATTGCCCTTTGCTGTTATATTTGGCAAGAAGACTGTAGTGCACAAAAAAGTTTAAAAGAAGGAGAAAAAGAAAGTCATGTGTTGGACTGAACTCACTTGAGTGAGATCCAAGCTTTCCACTTTGGAGAGCAGATGTTCAAATGCCCCCAGAGAAGGGGGGTGGAGACAGAAAATGAAGTATGAGAAAATAAGTGACTCAGGAGGAGAGCATGTTTTTCCAAGAGGAGGAGAAGAACTTGGCTTTGCAGCCCCCAACTTCACAAACTCTGAGCATGAAGCCTTTCTCTGCGAGCAGCAGGCCCGGGCACAGTTAGACCTGCGTGCATTTGCTCACACCCCATTCTGGGTCAGTCTCATTCCTGCTCACAGTCTCAGTCAGGATATCTTGGGCACGGTGCCCCTGACACTAAGAATGAGCAGCTTTCCCTGGGGGCTATTAATGAATCCCAAGGGCTGAGCAAGAACCTTAAGAATTGTTATTAGGTAGAATTCCTTTGGAGGAGTTAAGACTTTCTGTGAACGAGGAAGGCAAAAGGTACAGACAGGTCAGAGAAAGCCTCTGGTAAATAACTGTAGGCCATTGTTCTGATGCCCCCTTGTGGCCTTGTACAGCTAAATTAAGCCCAGATGGCCCCTAGCCTCTAGTCCCACAGACAACTGGACAAAATCTACCTTGCTGGAGTTTTTGGATACATTCAGCTTGTATGTATGGAGCCAAAGCCATGTGACCCAGTACTGACATACATATAGCACAGCTTCTTCCCCAGATAAAAACTGATTTTGAAACATGAATACGAAGAAAACTGCAAATTTTATAATTCCATACTTCAAATTTCGATATTGTGTATAATAATGTATATATGCATATATATGTATATATACATGTATATGTATATATACATGTATATGATGATTAGATATTATTCTCTGTGGACAAAACAGATTTACTTTTAATGTTTGGTAACTATATTTTAATCAGGCCAAACTGCTGGGTATAATTTCTCACAGGGAATCTCAAACAGACAGGCAGGTGTTGAGGATGGCATGCCACTCCTACATTGTTTCAGGCTCTGATAGAGGAAACTTAACATGTCAGCTTTACCAACGCTTTCACTATCTCTACTAGAAGTGTACTTGAAAGTTCATGGAGTCTCATGGGGTCTTTTTCAGGAAGCAAAAAATGGAGAAAAAAGGCCATAGAAGGGTCAACCGTGGAAGGTTTCCCATTGCCCTTCAGGAAACGGCACTGCACCCAGATTCAATTCTCAGTAAGTCGAGGGGCCTGGGGACATGGGTGCTCTGTCTTCAAGGTCCCTCTCTAAGGGGTCTGCTCATGGTGAGCTCCAGCTTACCTGCTGCTACTCCAAATGGAATTGCCCTAGAGTAGGGTGTTTCATGATGGGTATTGTTTTTCCTCCCAAAATGTAAAGAATTAAAAATTGAATAGATTTACATAAGATGTTGGTGAAGTAGGGTGAAAAATGCCAACACCTGTCTCTGGCTGGAATCACAAGACTCCACTGTCTCAGTCATTGGGTGACCTCAATTCTGTGTGTCCCCATTCTTCCAACGTGACCCATATTGTGCACCTGTAAGCTTACTTACCACCGAGCGTTGCTGCCGATTTGTCCAGACACAGTTCACAGAAGCAAAGATAGTTAGAGCTGAGAGGAGACCCAGAGAACACCAGGGCATGGAATTCAGTGATTTTTAGTCATAGGAGCCTTTCTCCAAAAATAATTTAAGCAGAAAAACACCCCCTGGCAGAACTTCCCTGGGTGGGGAAGAGGTGGGGCCGAGGCTTTCCTGCTCAGGCAGCTTCCGAGCATGAAAATCACCACCTGGGCCTGATTTACCCAGTTTATACGAGGCAACCGAGGGCCAAGGAGCTAACAAGGATGGCTTAGGTTCATACAGACTGTCAGCCAAGAACCTTTCCTTCGACTCACTATTCTTTCGATGTCACCTTTAGTTCTATTTCTTTTCTGTAGATAATACATTTTCTAATAATAGTAATAATAGGTTTTGCTGATTGAACATACCAGATGTGGTAACAGAGTAGAGCTTTTCCAAGTGTGGCCAGAAGGCCTCTCGGGATTCCTAAGACCCTTTCGGGGGGCCATGAGGTCCGCTCTTTTCTGGCTATATATCTGTGCGAGGCCAGTATTGCAACCCATTGAATGGAGATGCAGCTGCCGTCTGTTAAGCCAGATATTCAAGCTGCCTGCGAAAACACGGAACTTGCCACTCTTCTATCTTTTTATTTTCAAAAAGTTAGTTTTCATTTAAAAAATGTTATTTTGTTGGGCTGAAAAAGGTGAAGGGATTAAGAAGTACAAACTGGCAGTTACAAAATAGTCACAGGGATGTCAAGTACAATTTACAATAATATTGTAATAGCGATGCTATGGTATCAGATGGGTATTAGACTAATCAGGGGGATAACTTTGTAAGTTATATAAATGTCTAACCACTATGCTGCACACCTGAAACTAATATAGTACTGTCAACTGCAATTGAAAAAAAAATCAAAATATTATTTTGTTAAGACGAAATGGATTGTTTTTAAACGATATAAGTAAAATATTTAAAAAATACCTCAGTTTAAAAAAATTTTTTTAAAGCCTCAGGACTGCCCATTCAGGCCTGTATAAATAAAAACAATTTGAAATTTATATACAGATATTTCTCTAACAATCCATCTTCAGCTGACTGAATATTTTCAGCACAGGTATATAAAATGGCATATATTATGATATATGATAGATAAAAACTAAACAGAAGCTCTTTAGGGTCCTCAATTGTAAGGGTGTAAATAAAAGGATTCTGAAATCAAAAGTTTCGCCATTGTTGCTACAGTGTACATCATTTAACTATCACAACAACCCTGTAAGGTAGGAATTCTTATCTTTATTTTATAGATAAGGATACCAAGACTCAGAGAAATTAAGTGGCTTGCCAGTGTCAAAAAGGTGGTATATTAGTTATCTACTGTTAGGTAACAAATGATCCCAAAACTTAAATGGCTGAAAACAACCATTGACTATGCACAGTTTCTATGGGCCAGGAATTTGGGAGTAGCTTACCTGGGTGATGCAGGCTCACCATCTTTTATGAGGCCGCAATCAGGATGTTGGCCAGTATTGATGTCATCTGAAGGCTCGACTGGGCCAGAGAATCTGCTTCCAAGATGGTCACTCACATGGCCACTGGTTGCTTAGGCATCAATTAAGACTTGGTAGCCAACTTCCCCCAGAGCAAGTGATCCAAGAGAAAGACCAAGAATGGAAACTTCTATGTCCTTTATGACCTCGTACCTTTTTACACCTTTTTACACCATCACTACTGCTTTATTTTCATCGTTAGAAGTAGCCACTAAATCCGCCCACACTTAGGGAGAGAGGAATTAGGCTCTACTTTTTGAACAGCATGTCAAAGAATTTGTGGACCATAGTTCCAACAATCACAGCTAATAGATGGCAGAGCCAGGTCAAACTCAGGCCTATGTGAACCTCTTGTTCTTTCAACTCTACAACACAAACTTCCCAGCTTATGCCCGTCTTCTATTTGTGATTTTCTTGGGCTCTGGATCAAGAAGGCATTCAATGACTATGGACTGAGTGAGATTTGGGGAAGGAAAGGGCTTTCCTAAAGCTCCTTCCATTTGTGACTTACACTTTCAAAGATAATGTTACGAATGCGTGTGATCAGGAGTGCAACAAGACTAGTATCATTGGCAGAGGCTTTGTCCCCAGGCTCATCAGTCCTGGAGCTGAGGTGTTGCTTGGACACCCAAGCATGACATGCTCACCTGCCCGGTGCAGGCTCCCACGCTCTGGCCTTACCTCGAGAGCTCCGCTGCCCGGCCTGCCGAACAACTTCTACACCTGCACCAGACACACGCGCTTTCTACTACTAGCTTCTCGTGGCACTGATGACGGCAAAGCTGTGATTCAGGTTCCTATACGGGCTTATGAATTTGATGTAGGGGAAAACCATCTTTCCTACTGCCTGGTGATAAAAATAAGCTCTCGGCCACAGCAGGGTCTGAGAAGAGAATGTGGATGTATCAGGGCAAAACTGGAAAAAGAATTACCAATGCGAGACTGTGTGGTAATTCAGAGAGCCACATTCTCAGAGATCCATCCATTCAGCAGATCTTTACTAAGCATCCACACATGCGAGGCAAATCTTGAGACTTTCATCATGAGTCAGAACTGTTACTTATCAAAACATCTCGCAGTTGTCAGACCGGGATCCCAAATGTCATCCCTTAGGCAGGCAACTCCCCTTGGTAGCACAGCTGGGGAAGACAACACTGGTGCGTAATGCATACCTTGCATGGTTAGGGCTCTACTTGTCACGCATTTTACAACTCTAATCAAAAAACTCACACTTCCTTTGTGTCATTGGACTTTTTCAGGTCCTGATACAGGACAGAGCTGCTATTCCGCTTCTGGCACTGGGCTGCAGAGTGGTAAATGTGAGACCTGTGGCACTAAGATTCATAACTCCCCAAGAGTCTGCCATGAAGAACCGCTTAAAGGCAAGGGAGACTGGGGGGGGCCTCGAAAAGAAGGTGGGAGTGGGGACAGCTGTTGTTCCCAGGCAACGACTCATATTTTCAATCTTTTCTTCTTTAGAATTTCATTATAGATACAACACCCCAGGACAGAATTACTTAAATCACAGCGAAAGTTGTGTCTTTGTCGAGCTCAGCTTTTCAGATGAAAATAAACTTTTCTCACCTTGTAAGTACATCTCCTGCATGATCCCATCTTTGTAAACAACTTAGTCTCCCAGGTTTGGGAGACCCACATCACACTAGCCACTGCTTCCACTTGGGGAAGCCCCTGCCCTCTGCGGTCTGCTGCCCAGGTCTCTAGCACTCCTCTGACACTTCCATATCCAGCTCTACTCTTGGATGGCAAGAGCCTGGGCTGAGGCTGGGAGATATGAAATCCTAGCAATGAAGAACTTTGAAAATTATTAGGTGCTGTATCAGTGCAATTTGGTAACAAATCATAAGTATTTGCTGAACAAATGACTGACTGAAAAATTGCCACTGTTATTATTATTCAAGAGTGGCAACAGCTTTAACTATATCCCTACTGAGAGTCAGCATATAAAGAAACAGACTTCTTTTTACACCCCTTAAACATTATTGCTAATCTCAATGGAAAATTTTGCTGTCTTAGGAAAAAATTAAAATCCCACAAACATTTGTTAATAAAAATGAGTAAGACATGGTTCGTCCCTCCCAAGGAGTTTTTAATCTATTGTGAGAAAGGAACTCACCCAAATAAGGAAAGTTCATAGCAAAATATGGTAAGCGCTAAGAGAACACAGAGGAGGGAAGGAAATGCTGCCCATTTTGCCCGTAGACAGTCCTACCTGATTCTCTAACTTATTCTTTTCTTGAGAACAAGTTCATACCCCAGCTGCCAAATCCTCCAGTTGAATGTATTGTCAAGGTGACATTCCGTGACTCTGCAGAAGCAACAGGGCTGGTTTCTTTACTATCTCTTTGGTCTTTGGGTCTACAGCTCGTGAGACCTGTTATTCCAATATATGGATGAGGCAAGCAACTGAGTCATCTGAAATGTGATCTTGAACTCCATTAGTAAACATTCAGTGGCCAAAAGGACAGAAGTCACAGGGAGGCATCATCTGCTCAATGTTAAATAAGAACCTTCCAGAAATTGGAATGAACAGGAAACAGAGTAGACTGTCATGGGAGGTCGTGAGCCGCATTGTAGACTGGAGGGTAATGTGCTTTGTTAGGACATTGTAGATATGTAGACTAGACTAAATAGAACTGGACCAGATGGCGCTATGGTCCTTTCTAACTCTGAGTTTCTATGTTTCAAATAAAATCCGAACTTATATTTGGAGACTACCAAAGGATTAAGACTGAGCTCATTAGTGCCTCGGTTTATCACAACTCAAGCCCGGGTGGTCAGCATGACTAAAGTTGGACTTTCTGGTGACTGCTACCAGATACCAGTGAATTAAGACAGGAGACCTGGAAGGAGAAAGCAGAAGATAGAGGCAAGAGGAGGAGAGAGAGGGGTGACTTTCCTACATTTTTCTTTTCTGTTTAGTCTCTACTTTCTAGAATTGTTGTAGTGACTAACTTGTTAGTTTCTAACTCCTGGAATCCTTGCTCCTAAAGTTAGAAAGGACTTCAGGAATCCAATGGTTCAACCTCTTAGAAGATATTATCCCTCCATTTTCAGATGAAGTAGTTGAGCCCAGAAAAGTTAAGACAGCATGCCCAGGTCACACAGTTAGCACCCAGGGAACATAGACTCCTGGTCTCTTGTCTGCTAATAAAACTCCTTTTAAAAGTTGAATTTCTTTTCCTGAATTCATTGAATGTAAAATACTTGATAGAAAGTTGTTTTCTGTTGCCCAATTTTCTTATTTATTGAATTTTAATGAAAGATTTCATTCACACAGAAAAGTTCACGAAATGATATCCACATAGCCACCATTTGGGGATCATTTTTGCTGCCCTGAATTTAATTATAGCTAACATTTTTCAGCTTGTTCAAAGCCAAAATGGATCTGTTCCGAGACAGCAAATTCAAAATCCTCTCAAGAAGAACATGAACTCATACCAGGAAAGTAAGTATTTCTTTTACTATTATCAATGATAACAAAAATGTCTACCCATTGGTTGGGCGCATACTGTGTGCTCAGTGCATTACATTACCTGCCCCGAATCATCTAGATTACACGAAGTTGAGCCCAGGATTCAAACCGAAGTCTGGCTAATACTTCAATCATTCATTTATTCTTTCAACAAATATTTGAGTGGCAATAACAGGGTGCTGTGCTAGGTGCTGAGGACACAGTGCTGAGGACAAAGTCCACTACTGTCCCGCCCTCGTGGAGCATATTTTTGGTAGAGAAGCCAGTCTGTGTAAGTGCCAAGAAGGGGGCACATAGAGTGCTATTACCTAGTTTGGGGTTCAAGGAAGCAGAGCTCCAAAGGACACATCTGAACAGATAAACCAGTGGATGTAGTGGTAAGAGTGAAGAACACTCCAGTCGAAGAGATCTTCCTGACGTGGGAAGACCCTTGGCAAGTTCAGGAATGGTATGGCTGGAGCCTAAAAACGGGAGTGGCGATGGGACAGATGGAGGTGGGATGGGCCAGGCCAGACTGTGCAGGGACTTGTCAGCCCCAGGATTTCAGACTCTTAGGTACAATGGGAGGTCAACGTAAGTTTTTTAACCAGGGTGTTTTTAAAGGTTTTTTTTTAGTGTTTTAAAAGATCACTCTAACTACTAAGTGAGGGTAATGGGTTAGAGGAGTCAAAGGTCGGAGCAGAGGCCAAATGCCGTATGAGGCTAGAGTAAAAATTCAGGTAAGATGATGGTAGTTTGGTTAAGGTTGGCAGCAACGGAAAGGGACTAGTATTCAAGAGCTGCTTAAGAGGCAGAATCAATAGTGTAGCAGGGTGGTGAAGAGTCGAGGCTCTGAACTCACTCACTCCGTCTGAACCCACTACCCTCTACCATATAGCAAGCACGGTGTGCTGTTTAAGCATGTGGTCTCTGGAGACTTCTTGGGTTTACGTCTTCGCTCTGTGTCCTTGGGCAGGTTGCTTGACCTCTCTGTGCCTCCCTTTCCCCATTATATGTCTTCATTATTCCCCAAATGGGAATAAAAATAGTGCCGAACTCATTGAGGATTGAGTCAACACACAAAGCACTTAGGAAGGTACCTGATACACAAGAAGCACTCAGCGAGTGGCGGCTATTATTGTTGATAGTGGTGACTCATTGGACGTGGGAACATAGAGGATTGTGAAGCCCATGCTCTTCCCATCGCACCGCACCGCCATGCCTGCCCAGGGTTTTTCATTCACTAGAGGCCGCTGAATCACGTCTTTTGACAGGAGGGCAGATCCAGTGTGTGAAACTAACCTGCAGAACCAACTGATGTTAATGAGGTAGGAAGAGACGGTGAACGGAAGCTTTGAATCGCAAGCATCTGAAGTGAGACTTTCTGGAGGTGATACTGCTCACGAGCATTGTTAACGTACCAACGAAGAAATGTTTAATAGAAGGAATCTCAAGCCAGGGGAAGATGTGAGGATGACTCCATGGCCAACCTGTCAGGCAAAGTTCTGTGGCACCTCCTAGGGCCACTACTCATGGCTGTGAGTAGTGTCTGACTCCAGGCAGTGTCCTTCATGTGGACTTTGTGAATGAAACCCGCTAGAACTATGCAGTGCACAACCTGAACAACTGTATGTAGTGACCCTGGCCCTCATTCACCCACTACAGACTAAGGGACAGAGTTGTAGTTACAGTGTCCTAGTCCAGGGGAGCCTCTTTACTTAAAGAGGTGCTGCTTTTATTTTTCTAGTGCTGCTGCCTCCTTGCTGCGTAAGCTAGAATTAACCAAAAGTGCCTGCAATTGCCAGATTTGTATTTGTTTTATAAATATGCAGGTAGAAGGTTGACCCCAAAACAATGAAAACTGAATAAAAATCTCTTTGGAGTCTTGCCTTTTTCTCTGGCAACAGAAAAGGAGACAGATTCTTGGAGGAAACGCCCTTCATGGCCATGGAAACCACTTCTGTCTGAAGCTCAGCTGTGGTCAGCTGAAAAGTAACTGACAGCTACACAGGCAGAGGGTGCTCCTTGCAGACTCCTCACGACCGACACACACACACAGTGCAAACAAACCCCAGCGCTAAGGGTAGCGCTTTACACAAGTAGCACTGTGCTTGTGCCTTCCAGAAAAAATCTTAAGGCTTTCCCGACCTACAGTCCAGACCTTGCTACACCCTCACCCCATTTTCACTCCTGTAGGATTTCTGGCAGCACGTCCTTAAGAAACTTCAGCAGTGTCGAAGAAATGGAATCTGAGGTGAGGACATAGGGAAAAAACGTTCTAAAATCCTTGGAGCTTGTAAGTGTGGTCTTGACCACACAACTGATGGCTTTTAAATTATTACAGTATGAGGGCATCTGAAAATGCTCTACTAAAAACAGTTTGTGCTTTGCACTAACATAGACACACAGACTGAATAGCCATGTGGTTTGTATTATTCCTAGATTGGTTCCCAGGGAAATTTCCTGGAGAAAGTGTTTGTGGGTGGTGTCTCAGCTCCAGGATTCCCCTGGCCCAGGTGTGAAAGCACTGGAGACTGTTCTGGCCGCTCACCAGTCTGTTCCAGTGACACTGGGTTAAGGCTGCCAGCCATTTCCTATTTTCAAACCAGAAACTCTAATCCTAGGCCCCTTTCAAATCTCCCACTCGCCTGTGCACTGCTTCCAGGACCCTCAGTGGTTACGTCCTTAAGTCCTCTTGAATGACCCCCGACCCCACCCTAAGAGTTTTTCTTCTTTCTCACAGATCTTTCTCCACAGCAGGAAAATAGCCCAGCAGGTTCCTGACCTAACTCTCTGATTCATGCTCATCAGTCATGTGTTGGTCTTTTTTTCTGTTCCTTGCCCTAAAAATTATATTCCATGTCAGACTTGTTTCCTAGGAAACCAACCCTCAAAAACAGAAATAGACCGGGTGGAAAAATAGAACAGTCCAAAATTCCACCTTGCAATGTTTAATAATGAGGGAATCCGGTTAACAAAAACAGTAGTAAATTTATATAACTAAAATGTGTGGACTTTTCCTCTGTAGGTTTTAAACTCATCTTTGGATCATGCCCTAAAGACAGCAACCATTTTGAAAGAAACTACTGATCAAATGATTAGAACTATTGCAGAAGATCTTGCCAAATTACAGAGATGGAAGAGTCGACTGAAATACTAGTTTGACCCCAGGCAACCAAGGATTAAAAAAATGTAAAGAAAACTTGATCTCCTCCCCACGTATTTTACTTAATGCACAATTTAGGAAGATGAATTTCTAGAGCAAAACAAAATTGTAAGAAAGGGGGAGACACAAAGTGCTTAAGAGAAAAAAAAACAGAGGAGATCTGATTCTTAAAATCAAATCAACAAGTATTTATTTTAAAATAAATCTGTATTCCTAACTCAAGATAAATCAAAACAATAAAATATACTTTTACCTATTAGTATGGTGCCCCCCCAAAAGTTCAAAAAACCCCAGTGTCAGTGAGGATGGGGATGACAGGTACTATCACACACAACTGGTGAAAGTATAAATTGGTATAGCTTTGTTGGCAGGCGACTTGATAATATTAAATTCTACAAATTCTAAAAGCACTTCCCCTCCAAACAGCAATCCCACCACCAGCAATTTACTTCATGGGTAGGCCCTGGTACGCAGATTGGCCACCAGAGCCCCGATGGGAACAGCCCCAAATGGAACTCATCTAAATACCCTATGTGATGATTCATATATAATAACAGTTATACAATTAATACGCTGCAGCTCCTGAAAAGAATGAAGTGGATTACCTGCGAGATAATGGGAAAAAAGGAAGATACCTAATAATACATACAGTGTGACCTTTCGTGTATTCCAAAAGGCATACATACTTTCTGGAAAGTACACAAAAATAAGCAGTGGGCCTCTAGGAAATGGAACTGGGAGTTTTGTGGGGAAGGGGAGGATCGTTCCTTTTCATTGGCTGTACTGTGAAATTCTTACGATATGCTTATAAAATTATTTGATTAAAGATCTTTTGGAGTCAGAAATATGCAAAAATGATAATCCTAGATTAATGAAACTTGGAACAAAAGCGAAGACAATTCATTACAACTGTGGGAACCTGGGATTTAGTAAATTTATAACATTTCATGTACAATGTTAGAGTAATGCCAAGATTTGGATTTGCTTCAAGACTTTTCTAACCTCCTTAATGACAGAGCAGCAAATTATTGGTTCTTTCCCTCTTTCCTGAGGGAACCATTCGCTCCAAACGTTTAACAAATTGTTTCCCAACCCCCAGAACTTTGCTCAGTGGGAAGGAGAGAGTTGAATCTATTCCCACTTTGAATATTTTTGTGACCAAGGCAGCTGCTATTTATCTAGACGGCTGAAGAATGGGCTGTTTTTAACTTTGGGGCTTGAAAATTGCTTGGAGGGCCTTGGAAGAGACAAAGCAGAAGCCAGTCTCAAGATACCTCTGATTTTGTAGCTAAGTTTACTTCAAGCAGTGGCATTACGAGGAAGATAGTGAACACTGGAAGTAGTACTTTTGAGAGGAAAAAAGGAGCTCAAACTGTGTATGGGCAAAAGGGGCTTCTAGATTCATCATTGACCTAAACTGAATCACAGCTTGAGAATCCGTCGTGGGCACCAAGCGTCACTATCCTGTCCCCAGGTTTAAAATTACATCCTTTTCCTGGATGGTTGAAGTATTCTTAAACGATTCATGAGTTCTTAACCTTTTTGGGGGTTCCATGGCCTTTGAGAATCTGAAAAGGGATATGTGCACACGCATGATTTTACACACAATTTTTCAAGTTCATGGACACCTGAAGCAACTCCGTGGAAGCCAGGTTAGAAAGGACTACCATAAATGAATGTCCCTCAAAGTAACCTTTAGAGAAACTTACTATTGTAATCATCTTTGATTTAGAAATATGATCCATCTTTGCTTTCTTAAGTTATATTCTAAATGTAATTTTACATTTCTTTGAGGATCACTGTGAACAATCACTGCCACGACTCATCCAAGAAACAGAAACAGGGCAACGTCCATCAGGCGTTCTGGAGAAGGGCTGGGAGGCTCTGATTTACAAGGGTAATTTTATATTGATTGGCTCAGTAGCCTTGACTGTCTCCTCCCTCATGCAACTTCATGTCAGTGCCGGCAGACCTCTCTTCTAATTCGGCCGCAGTGCTACACCAGGAAAACAAGCTTGTTAAATGATTGCGTCTCTAATACTGAGTCAAGAGGCTTGCGAGAGCTGAAGGCAGAGGTGCTGTAAAGAAACGCCCAGCAGTTTCCACAGTGCACAGGCCTCTGCTGGAGGCTGTCGGGGCCAAGACAGCGGGAGGAGCCGGGGCTGTAGAATGCTTTTCTCTTTTTAGGAGAACGTTCAAGCTATCTGCTTTAGTTAGCTATTAGATTATACAAACGAAAACTCATCTTTTTATCATTCCTTTCTATTGTAATCTTATTGTTAACGAATTACTTAAAATAGACTTAATTCATACTATGACTATATGTATTTATATTTAATACCCAAATTGCTTGGTAGTAGAAATTTTACAGTGGAGGAAGGCATTTCTTGCTCCTTTGATTTTAAAAGAAATCTGCCTGCATCCTGATGGGCTTCACAAAGGGGATCCGATACTTGTAGCAGAACTGCGTTATGAAGGGATCACATCTTATGTCGACTGCCAGGATCTGGGCCCTTTGGGCGCGAATCCAAAAATAGTTGCATCTTGTGAACTGCTGATATTTTTCATACTTAATTTTGTGAATATGGCTGAACAATGGGTATCCACTATACGTTGTGGACCAAGCACATTTCAACAGGAAGCAAAACTGCTTCAGAGATAGTGAATAAATGGTTTCAGTTAGTTGCAACAACAAAAGTCTTTCCTTGGGTCTAGACATAAGAATGTTTAATTGCTAATTCTGGGGGATGAGGAACAGCTTATACTAAGGAATTTATGTGAGACCTTTTATGTCTGTGTCTTCAAATTCAGTAACAGATTTGGGAAACAAAGGGTCTCTCCAATTTTAAGCCTAAAATATATGTGAAATGTAGGCAGCAAAGGATCTCACATCAGTGTGAATGGGCAAAGTGATCACTGAGGTGGTAAGTGACTGATAAAATGGGCCAATGTTTGCTGTCATCACACTGGAGTTCTGCTGTCACAGGTATTGGATTAGTCTGAATCTCTCTTCCACACAGGTACCAACCCTTGACAGATAGTTACCAAGGCATTCAAGGATCTCAGATAAAAGCAGACACCAAAAATTAACCCTCACTGGCAATGGACTGTTCTCATGCTCAGTATGTGAAGAGAGCTGTTTATTCATGTCAAGCCTTCCTCTCCATGTACACATCCAGGTTAAATTACACAACTTCTTTGTGCTTTAGTCTCCTCAGCTTTAAAATGGAGATAATAACAGTACCTACCTTCACAGGATTAAATGACAAGGTCAAATGAGGTAACATAAGCACTTAAAAATGCTGTTTGGGCCGGCCCGGTGGCTCAGGCGGTTAGAGCACCACACTCCTAACGCTGAAGGCTGCCGGTTTGATTATCACATGGGCCAGTGGGCTCTCAACCACAAGGTTGCCAGTTTGATTCCTCGAGTCCCACAAGGGATGGGTGGCAGCGCCCCCTGCAACTAAGATTGAAAATGGCACCTTGAGCTGAGCTGCCACTGAGCTCCAGGATGGCTCAGTTGGTTGGAAAGCGTCCTCTCAACCACAAGGTTGCCAGTTTGACTCCTGCAAGGGGTGGTGGGCTGTGCCCCCTAAAACTAACAACAGCAACTGGACCTGGAACTGAGCTGCACCCTCCACAACTAAGATTGAAAGAACAACTTGACGTGGAAAAAGTCCTGGAAGTACACACTGTTCCCCAATAAAGTCCTGTTCCCCTTCCCCAATAAAATCTTTTTTAAAAAAAGAAAAAAATGCTGTTTGGCACATACCTGTATAGAGCACTAAGAAAGCACATGCATATTATTTTATAATCATCACTTAGTCAAATAGCAAGTTATGAAATTTGTTATCAAAACAGTAACTCTTCTATATATAAAAATCTGTTTGAAAAGAATAATAGGAGATCCAATTCACATGGAACCATGACAGATCAGATATGGCAACATGCAGTACCTGCGTCAAGAAAATGGAGATTCTGAAGTCATAAAGATTTAGGTAAATGAAAAAACATTCTATATTCCTCAATATCGAGTTTCAACATTATCAGGCTGTCAGGATTTTTCCTAAGTTAACCTATAAATTTACTGAAAACTTAATGAAAATACCAAAATAACTTTTTGGTATTAACAAAATGACATTGAAGTTCACTTTGACAAATGTAATAGCCAGAAAATTTCTGAAAAATAACAGTAATTTAGGTGCTAGTGGAGTGGAGGTTACAGTCATCATATATTAAAACATACAATGAATTAAATACTGTAAGAAATACTATAGGGCCATAAAAGAATCCAGAAATAAACCAAAATACAAATATAAATTTAGTCTATGATAAAGGTAGTATTTCAGATTAGCTGGGGAAAGAGGGGATACCAATAAAACCTGGTATAATATCTGGATGTTTAAACAGAAATAAAGCTGGATCCTTGTTAAATATTGTATCAGTCTGGGTTCTTTGTGGGAATAGAAACTCCTCTACATACTTCAAGGAGAATGAGATTTCATACACAGAATTAGGTCCTTATAAAATCATGGAAAAAGCTGTAGGGGAGGGAACTGGGGGCCACCATGCCTTTAGACTGAAGGTCATATCACCATCTGTCATTCAGGAAACAGGACGCGAGTGCAGCTGCAGCCACCAGCATTGCCTCATATCCATGAAGCAGGTGACAGACACTAAAATGAGGAGTCTGATTGCTACAAACAGCTCCAGGTGGCAGGTGCTTACGTGTCATTGGCATAGCCACGGTACAGGGCCTCTGCCTCTTACCTCCCAAATCTTGACCAAATGCAAATCATTTGCAGAATCTAACTTTCAGAACCCTACTTATCTGAAAAACTCCATTTTTAGCCTTTCATCCCCTGTGGTATGGGAAAGGGAGGCCTAGGACATAATCCCAAGTGCTAAGAGACAATATCTAGCATACACTCTTACACTGAACTCAATTCCAGACGGATGAGTTACCTGTAAAAAAGAAAATGAAACTATCAAAATGTTCTAGAAGAAACAATGGGTGAATTAATAACCTTGGGTGCAAAAGGTATTTCTAAATACAACATAAAATTCAGAAGCCATAAAGGAGAAGTGATGGATTTATCTGCATAAAAATAAAAATATGTATCTGTCAGTATTTTAATTAATTGATTAGTTAATTAATTAATTAAAAATTTTATTGGGGAGGGAGAACAGGACTTGATTGGGGAACAGTGTGTACTTCCAGGACTTTTTCCAAGTCAAGTTGTGTCCTTTCAATCTTAGTTGTGGAGGGCGCAGCTCAGCTCCAGGTCCAGTTGCCGTTGTTAGTTGCAGGGGGCGCAGCCCACCATCCCTTGTGGGACTCGACGAGTTGAACTGGCAACCTTGTGGCTGAGAGCCCACTGGCCCATGTGGGAATCGAACCAGCAGCCTTCGGAGTTAGGAGCACAGAGCTCCAACCGCCTGAGCCACCGGGCTGGCCTGTCAGTATTTTAAATGCACAAACACTTTGACCAGCTATGTCATTGCTAGAAAATATTTGTGTAATTTGCAAATGTACCCAAACAATGTAGCATTATTTGCAAGAGCAAAACACTGAAGACGAGTGCTATTTACAATTATGGCCTATCATATGACAGTACACTAAGGGCAGGTAAAAGGACAGGTTTGAAATGAAGATGTCCCCCTTGTGTAACACATGCTCCTGTGGCGTACCGTGTGTGCAGACATCCTTATGTAGTCATGAATGGCATAACAGCGTTTCAGTCAACAATGGACCACATACATGACAGTGGTCCCCTAAGATTATACTGGAGCTGAAAAATCCCCTCACCTAGTGACATCACAGCTGTCACAATGTCATAGCAGAAGGCATTACTCACATGTTTGTGGTCATGCGGGTGTAAACAAACCTACTGCACCGCCAGTCGTACAGAGTACAGCACATGTAATTATGTACAGTATGTAATGCTTGGTAATGGTAATAAATGACTGTTACTGGTTTATGTATTTACTATACTATACTTTTTATTATTAGAGCATACTTTCTATTTATAAAAAAGTTTGCTGTAAAACAGTATGCAATGTTACGCCAGCAGCAGCCTCATACATCTTGTGTTTGTCATGTCTCTTGATTGCATCATTTTCTCTTGTGACTGATTTAATCTCAGGTTCTTTTGTGCAGTAACATGTTATACAGGTTTGTAGCCTAGGAGCAATGGGCTCTACCCTACAGCCTGGGTGTGCAGGAGGCTGTGCCGTCTAGGTGTGTGTAAGTGCACTCGATGTCTGCACAAGGACAAAATCACCTAACGACACATTTCTCAGAACATGTCACTGTTGTTGTTAAGTATTATCCAACCTTATATTATTTTTTGTTAAGAGCCAACAGGGGTTATCTTGGAGGGAAGATTGCTGGTCCATTCTTTTAAACTTCCTAACTTCCCTGACTTCCCCCCCAAAAAACCAAGATAATTTTTGTAATTACATATTTATTTTCTCTTAGAATGTTCATGATTCTTTTTGGTTTTCCAATTTAAACATACATTATTTCAAAGTTATATAAAACTGTGTTCTTTAGAAGTATCTAACAAGACAGTATACACTGTGAAATCATTCTGTAATGACTGAATTATTTTACACATAAAAGAAATTATGAATTTCAGCTGAAAAAACTGAACTCGTAGGAAATAATTCTATCACACGTACACATTTACAGTTTTTACATTTATAACCTTTCCATTTAAAGTCATTCTTTCCCAAAAAACTATACTTCATCATAAGACAGGTAAGTATCTAACAAGTAGTTAAGTATGTACAGAGGTAGCTGTGAAAAATTACGCACAACTCTAATATATTCTGTTCCAAAGGTGAAAAAATTTCCTTTTAGAAAGCATTTTAACATTTTTTCTCATCATCTATGAAGCATCAACAATATTTAAATTATTAAGTGTCAAATCCAATTATATGTAATCATAAACAGTCCTTTAAGAAATAGATTTGAAGTCATTATTCTATAAAATATTTACATTGTTTAAATTACATGATAGCAACATTGTCTTAATCTACTTTAGTTGAACATATTAACAAGAATCTCCAACTCCCTCCCCTCAAAAAAAATGCTATTCATCCTTAATAAGGGAGACTTTATCCTTGGATTTATTCAGCATCTTTACATCATCCAACAGCTTTTTGGGTGTTAAAATATGCGTGGAACCTGGTAGGGGAAAAGATAAATTCTCAGAGGCCAGCAGTTAAATCGATTTTCCTTGGCTAATTATATTATCATGTCCTTCAAATATGCAAAGTGCAGTAGCTTGGGGTAATACAACAAAATTTCTGTTGAAGACACCTTCCTGAAATCTGCCTATACTATATACTGTATAGTATATAGTATATATAGATTCCTGAAATCTGAAATACTATATACTATATAGTATTTCAGTCCTCCTCCTTCGTGAGCATGCTCAGTAAACCTTTAGAAATACCGCTCACTCCTAGTGCTTTGTCTACTTTGTGCTATATATTGATATACCGAAAAGCAAAATTTGAAGTTACTCATGACAGAACTGTCACTGTTTAATCACAGAGAACCATTAAGCAATATTGCAGATAGAGGCTTGGCTCAGAAGAGTTTATGTATCAGTGGTTTTGACTGAAATTCTTAAAACTAAATTCCATATAGGCCTTGCCAATATCAGTCCACACCCACAAAATAACTGAAAATGTTTCTATAGTAAAAGTGTCTCAAAATTATTTAATGATGAAAACAAGAAAATATAGAACATAATATTTTAAAGGACATATTCAATATTTAAAGAATATAGTATTTTGAAGCTCATTCCCTCAAAGGCAGGCAATTTAAAAAAGAAAATTATCAAGAAGGTCAATCAGGAAAAAGCTCTATTTAGAACATGAGCTAAAACATACTATGATTAAACAGTTTTTATGCATTCAACAATTTAGTTCTAAAAGTAAAATACAAGATAAAGTTTTACATATATATTTCGTAATTTAGAGTTTGTTTAAAAAAACAGAAAAGAGGAAAACAAGTCTTACCAATAATAACTTCACAGGATTTATGTGCCTGAGAAACTTCATAAGCACAACGCATTTCGGAGTATGTAATTCCTCCAATTACAAAAACAATCAGCTTTGACCCATTTTTTCGGTCCTCTAAGTAATTAGCTCTGGGTTTCTGGCGAGCACTAAAAAATAAAAAAACACCAACGTTAAAAAAAATTTCCAAAGCCATACTGCTTATAGACTTTTAAAAAAGCCTAACTCAAGCCAATTCAAATTTGGCACCAATTATACTGATTTTAAGGAAACGACTTAACTACGGTATGACTGGGCATCAAGAATTAGGCAGGACAGCCCCACTCCAAGTTTAATTTCGATCCGATAGAGTAGACAAATCACTCAAAATCTAGCTCAGCATTTTTACCTTTAAAACAGAACTAATACCTTCTCTTACTTAAAAGAAACAATATACCTGAAAAGTATGTGACTTCTTGAAGTTAAAAAAAAAATGGGGGGAGTAGCATAGAAACAATAGGGTTTTAAAGACATGGGGCGGGGGTGGCAGTCACAGGACTGGTTTGGAGCTGATGTGGTATTGGGACGTCCATTGCTGGCGCTCAGTAATGTATAATGGCAGGAGATACTGGATATTGAAGACAGCTCTGCACCCCGTGTTCACTGCAGTATGTCACAACAGCCAAAATATGGAAACAACGAAATGTCCTTTGATGGACAAATGGATAAAGAAAATTTGATGTGTTTATATACAATGAAATATTATTCAGCTTTTTTTTTAAAAAAAGGAAATTCTGTCACTTACAACAACGTGGATGGACCTGGAAGACATTGTGCTAAGTGAAATAAGCCAGACTTAGAAAGATGAATACTGCATGATCTCATTTATATGTGGAATCGAAAACAGTCAAACTCATAGGCGCAGAGAACAGAATGTTGGCTGCCAGCAGCTGGGGGACAGGGAAATGAGGTGGCGTTGCTTAAGGGCACACTTTCGGTTCTGCAAGATGAGTAAGTTCTAGAGATCTAATGTACAGCGCGGTGACTGTAGTTAACGAAACTGTATTGTACGCTTGAAATTTTTGAAAGAGGGTAGATCTTAAATTCAGTCTTTCCACCAGGAAAAAAACCCACAAAATGTTAACTATGTGGAATGAAGGATATATTAATTAGCTTGTGGTGATCATTTCACAATGTACACATATCAAAATATCAAGTTGTATACCTTACACACATGCAATGTTATTAAGTCAATTATATCTCAATAAAGCTGTTAAAAAGAGTTAGACCTAGGTTTCAACTCTGGTTCTGCTTCTTTCTAGTTCAGTATGACTTTCAGCAAGTTACTTAACCTCTCTCTAAACTTCAAGGGTTGTTTTCAAGATTAGATGACATAATGTATGGAAAACACTAAGTATGGAATCTGGTACCCGGAAAGCACTCAATAAATAGTAGCCATTATTTCTGCCATTTCCTCCCTGATTGCTCTGTATCCGCACTGTCCAATACAGTAGCCGCTAGCCACATGAGGCTACTTAAATTTAAATTAATTGAAATTAAATGAAATTTAAGATTCAGTTCCTCAGTCACACCAGCCACATATCAAGTGCTCAGTAGCTACATGAGGCTGGTGGCTGTCATAACAGACAATGCAGATACAGGACATTCCATCACTGCAAGAAAGTTCTATTGGGTGGCACTGATGTAGAGCATAAGGGTCACCTTTATTGTTCCCATGCCCACGGGTAAAAATTTTGAGCTTTTATTTGAAAAGTAAATAAATATTTCAAAATTAACATTTATGTACATGTTAAAATGTACATTAGTTTATAAATTATGTGTGTACTAGTATGTATATACTAGTAATATATTATTATCAATAAAGCTTAATTTCTCACTTTTTAAGGTAAAAATAAGTACTCAATAGATCACTTTGCTACCTACTTCGGAAACCATGTTCTAGATGACCTCTAAGACCCTGCAATGTAGGATCCCACAGTAAACGTTCTCAGTCTAGCCTTTGAGATGACAACTCCCATCTGCCATCTTAAGGAATGATGAGGTATACACAACAGGAAAAGGGAATTAATTGCTAGTTTTGAAATATGGAACAGGAACAAGATACAGTCTTGGTTCCCACAGAAAACAAATCAAGGATATACTAAAAGTACAACTTAGGTTTAAAAACTTTTTCAAAAGAGAAAGAAATAGAGTGAGAAAACCAAGGTAAAGGAGATATACTGCTCAAAACAATTATGTGATTCTAACAATTTTTAAACTTCTGAATAGCAATTTTAGGACAATGTGATTCTATTTGTTTCACACACATGTGTAAAAACTGCTAGTATTTTACACTATGATAGATACAATACTAATAATTAAAATGCTAGATCCTGAACATCTCACTCTAAAAAAGCACCCAGATGTGTTAGTTAAAATAAGAGCAAACATCTTTTTGAAAGTACAGCTGAAAGTAAACCAGTAAAAGAAACCTCTAGGAGTCAGCAGTAAAAAAGGAAGCTAAAAACAAGAGTGGTAAACTGTCAGGAGGCTTGGTCTGCCTTGTGGAATATTAGTCTAATCTTAGCAAACAAGGGGCTTGGGTTTTATCTATTTAATGAACAAGGAGACAAAACCTGAGGTACTGTGCAAAGTAGCGACTGGAAGTTGACAGCCCTCCATAAGCTCAGGACACCCTCAAAAGCAAGGGGAGATGACCAAGAAGATGATAATTCCAACCCAGGCCTTTCTCTCGCGAGTTCTAGTTTCCACTTTCTTCAGGGCCTGGAGAAGCCCAACTGAGAAATTAACACATACAAATGTCTCTAATCCTGGCAGAAGTAAATGCAAAATCTCTCTGAAGGCACCCACTTTCAACCCCAGCTACTGAAATAAATCAGAATCCACAATTATTAAACCCATGAGGAAATATGCAACCTTAAATGTCTGCAGAAATAAAAAGCAGTAGAATTAAAGACTCCAAAGAATGCCACATATTAAAATTATTAAAAATAAGACTAAAATTAAGTTTGTTTAAAATGGTAAATAACAAGGAGAAAATTCTGAGATGTCCTAAATTAAATTACAGCAGGCCAGAGGCTGAAAGGAAGAGACATAAAGGAGTCAGTTAATAAATGCAGTACAAAACCAACAAAAGACTGCCCACACTCCTTTGTGTATGTTAAATTATTACATTAACTGCCAAGTGGCCATTTCCAAGATTATCCTAAAAGAGAGACTAGTCAGGCGCAGTTGAACCCTGGGAGTCTCTGCTTCTTGTTGACACATGAGCTTCAGGGACTCTGCTGAGCCCATCCCAGAATCCTTCTGGAACGGCTTACATCCTTCTGCCCCCTACTTGATGTATAAAAACATCTCGGAGTTGCAAAACTCCAGGACAACGGACATGGCTGTCTTTCCTACCTAGCCACGCTGAGGCTGGTTTAGACTCATGCCCCAACACCGGTCTTTTTTGCTAGCAAAAAAGGCTTTCAGCTGTGGAAGTTAAAATTTTTGTTTAATATAAATGACAAATGGAAAAATGAAAAAATACAGAAAGTATGATAAAATAATAACAAAAAATTCCAAGCATATTTGAAAAAGAAACATTTAAAATTTCAAAATAGTCACTGAACAAAGACATTTAAAAAATAGCTCACTCAGCAGGTTGGACACAAACTTAAGAGAGAGCTAAAGAATTGAAAACCAAATCTGAAGACAAATTTCCAGAATGAAACACAAAAAGTAAAAGAAATGTTAAAATTTTAGAAATTACAAGACATGAAGATAGAATGAGGTGACTGAACAAAACCAAGACTGCCAAAGTGGCAATATTTGAAGAATTTATGAAAGATATGAAACCTCAGATTCAGTGTGCTTCCCAAGGAAAGAAATAAAAGTAAATCCTCAGATAGACATAGCATAGGGAGTACAGAATACCAAAGATGAAAAGCAACCAAAAAGAAAAGGAAAAATTACCCATGACAAAACTGACAAAAACAACCTGCCCCCATACATACCTTCCCAAAAGTTTAAAATAGAAACCAAGAAACAGCAGAATAACATCTCAAAGTGTTGAGTGAAAATTACCATGAACCTAGAAATTTACAGCCATCATATAAGAATATCATGTAAGAAAAATGAAGATATTTTCAGACAGAGAAAACCATAAAGTCTCTACCACCAACAGACCCACACTAAAGAAATTTCTAAAGGATATGCTTCAGAAAAGAACGTAACTGTATCTAGAGGAATTCAAAATGCTAATTTGAAAAAATTCATGCTTACTGCAGAGCTATTCACAACAGCCGAGAACTGGAAATGACCGAAATGCCCACTGGTAGACCACTGGATGTACATACAACGTAACACACTGTAATACAATGGAGTATCACTCGGCCCTAAAGAAGATCGATACCTTAACAATGAGGATGGACCCAGAGAACATTATGCTAAGTGAAATAAGTCAGACGGAGAAAGACAAATACCACATGATCTCACCTATATGTGGAATCTAAAGAACAGAAGAAATGAACAAACTAATCAGAAACAGTCTCAGAGACATAGAGAAAAAACTGAGGGTTGCTAGTTGGGAGGGGGGTGGGGACGAGGGGGAAGGTGAGGGGATTAGAAAGCACAATTGGTAATCACAAGATGGCCACGGGGATACGAAATACAGTTTGAGGAATGTAATCAATAATGTTGCAAGGTATCCGATGGACACTTGTCTTATTAGGGAGACCACTTCATGGACGGTGTAGGTGCCTGACCACTGTACACATGAAGCTGAAGCTGAATAATATTGAATGTCAAATACATATATACATATTTTCACAGAAAGGAGTACAGCATAAGGTATAGAGCCAGTGAAACTGTAACAGTGATATATGACATCAGAAGGTTAGTAGAATGGGGGACGGGGGTTATTACCTTGTGAGGGGTATAAATGTGTAGTACATTGTTTTGTACACCTGAAATAAAAAAATAAAAAAAAGAAGGTAACTGAGCTCCAAAAAGGGGATGTAAGAAGGAGTGGTGAGCAATGAGTGGTGGTTAACATAACAGACAACTGAAAAAAAGATAATAATGCTGATCATTAATTTGAGAAGTAAAAAAGATGTAAGGTGAGCAAAAATAAAGCGTTAAGATAACATTTAAAAACGTATGTGGCTTGAACTAAATTGTTCTGAGGTTCTTGTATTGTTCAAGAGGAGGGCAGAGATACTAATTGATCTCAACTTTGTTGAGTCAAAGTGTACAAAAATTCTAAGGATAACTGCTACAAATATACAAATAGAATATATAACTTCCAAACCAGTAGAAAAGGAAAAAATGAAACTAAAGAAAAAGTCCTCAGTCCAAGAGAAGCACCCTAGAGAAACACTCAAATACATGCAAATGTACAAGAGTGCTCACTGCATGTGGCACCAGTTTTGACACAGCCTAAATTTCCACTGTGTGGAAAACAGATGAATAAACTGTGATACTCATATAAGCATATACCAACCAGGAGTGAACATTTATACATGTATCAATGTGGGATAAACTTCACAAACATAATGTTGAGGGAAACAAAAAAAGCTAGATGCAGGAGAACACATACAATATGACACCATTTACATTGTTTAAAAACAACCACAGAGAAAACTTGTGGTCATGGTAGAATAGGTGGTCAGGAGATTCCCGTCCAAGAAAACAAGTACAGACCAAGGTGAAATTGTGGAGGAAAAAAATCATTTCAGGTCACCTGGAAATCAGCCACAACCAGACAACAACCTGAGAAGCACTTACTTTTGAACATATGCCAGCATGTCACGTAAGAATGGTGATGGTGACCACGTGACCTTCTAGCCTGAGGCTGCACCCAATTCCCACCGTTCCCCCAGATCAGTTAGCAAAAACTGTAGCTTTACTGACTTGAGGCTGGTTGTGAAAACCATCAGCTTTCCTGACCCAGGTGAATACTTGATTTGAGGTAGGGTGGCAGAGGGAGTGAAAAATCTTGCAGCTTTGCTGGTTAAAAATGGCAGATCTGGTTCAGAGCAGGAAGCATGCAGCTTTGGTAGCCCAATGTTTTGGTCAGCAAATCATCCAGAAATTTAATGGAGAAATTCTGCATGTAAGAAAACCAAAGATGGCTACGACAAGCTCTCCATACACCCACCCTTCCTTAGCTGACCGTCAAACTGCATGTGCAGGGAAAGTCTGAGAAAGCCCAGGTGAAAAAATAAAGAAAAAGAAAAAAAGAAAAGGAGACTCAAAAACTGACTGTGACATGGAATGCATTCCTTAACCCACACTCAGCTTGATAAGCAAACGATAGAAACTTTCCAGGCTTGAGGTGTCTAAACACAACATCTCTCCAGATAACTGGTTGACCTCGAAGCTACACAAACACGGGGGAGAAGCTATTAGGAGCCAAGCAAAAAAATTAAAATTAAAACCCCCCTGAATGACATCAGTGGCTACACACTGCAGGTAAGAATGATCCCACAGGTTAAGTCCACACAAAATACTAAAACAAAACACAATTTAGAGTTGCCACAATACATTATCTAAAAGGTCCAGTTTTCAACCAAAAATTAGTAGATACAAGGTCTGACAATTAAGTTTGCAAATTTGTTGCAAGGATGTTGCAAACCTTTTTCGATATCAAAGGGATTATTCATTATGAATTTATACCAACTGGACAGTTAACCAAGGTTACTATTTGGAAGTGCTGAAAAGGCTGCATGAAAAAGTTAGATGACCTGAACTTTTCGCCAACAATTCATGGCTCTTGCATCATGACAATGCACCAGCTCACACGGCACTGTCTCTGAGGGAGTTTTTAGCCAGTAAACAAATCACTGTATTGGAACACCTTCCCTATTCACCTGATCTGTCCCCAAATGACTTCTTTCTTTACCCAAAGATAAAGGAAATATTGAAAGGAAGACATTTTGATGACATTCAGAACATTAAGGGCAATACAAGGATAGCTCTGATGGCCATTCCAGAAAAAGAGTTCCAAAATTGCTTTGCAGGGTGGACTAGGCGCTAGAGTCAGTGCATAGCTTCCCAAGGGGAGTACTTTGAAGGTGACAGTAGTGATATTCAGCAATGAGGTATGTAGCAGTTTTCCTAGGATGAGTTCGCAAACTTAATTGTCCGACCTTGTATGTAAAGAAACAGTAAACTGTGACCCACTTTGGAAAAATGAAGTCAACAGAAACCTGAGTGGACCCAGATGTTAGATATAGCAAATTTCAAAGCAGGTATTATAAATATGATAAATGAATTAAAGAAAATTATGCTAACAACTTAACCATGAAAAATCTCAAAAGAAAAAATGGAAACTAAAAAAGAACCAAAAGGAAATTCTAAATGTGAGAAGAACAAAACTGAAATGAAAAAAAAAAATCACTAGATGGCTCAACAGCACATTTGAGATATCAAAAGAAAGAATCGGAGAACTTGAAGATGGATCAATAGATATTGTATTTGAAGAAGAGAAAGAAAAAAGATGAAAGAAAAGTAAACACAGTCTCAGTGACCCAAGACACAATGTCAAACCTTCCAACATAAGTGAAATGGAGTTTCAAAAAGAGAAGAGGGAAAGAGAAACGGGCAGAAAAAAATTAAAAAAAACAATGACAGCAAGTTTCCCAAATCTGATGAAAAGTATTAACTTGTAGATTCAAGAAACTCAAAGAACTGCAGGTAAAATAAACACAGAGAACTCCACCTAGACACATTACAGTTAAATAGCTAAAAGCCAAAGACCAAAAGAAAAATCCTGCAAAACACAACTCTATACATTGTTTATAATACATATATATGTAGAAAATGTGTAAAAGATATATAGGTGAATGATAAACACCAAATTCAGGATAGGGAAGAAAGAAAGAATAACAAAATCAGAGTGATTTGTATTTATGATTGAACTGTATTTATGATTCATATGTTAAGTTGGACACTGAGTGTAAGGGTATGCATTATAATTTTCTCTAGAGCTTTCTGAATGTTTCAAATATCTCACCACCAAAAAAATTATCAAAAAGGGTATGTCCTCTGCTATGTGAAGAAAAAAAAATGAGAGGAAAAACTCTTTTCTAATTTCATGAAAATATTTTTCGTAATAAAGTACATTTTCATACAGTTTACCTGGACTCATTTAAAACAGATTAGAGTTCTAGGAGAGTTGCCAATGTAAGAGTACTATGTACCATTTCAATTATTAGTCTGTAATATCACACTGAAAATGTCACTGACTCTGATTTACAGGTTTTACCTCACAGCTCCTGAGCCATTCCATACTGCTGGACACTGGGAACAATATGGCCATTCCTTTGAATCTAATCTATTATCAGTGGCATCCTAGGGAAGAAAAGAGTTAACACCATCAAGAAAATGTTGTAAACTCTAGGATATTTTTGTTTGTTTTGCATAAAACTCAAAACTTGTATTTATAATTAAGGACCATAAGGAGATATATATATATATATATATATATATTTTTTTTTTAAGGATATATAAATATTCAATAAAATAAAGTTAGTACTTTCTTTGAAACTCACAAAACTTGCTCGCTTCAAATATTAATGCAATCACTTACTTACTTATTAAACCAGTATTTATTGCATACCTGTATTTCTTCATTTGGAAGGTCCCCACATTGGTGTGAAGACTCCAGGTATCTTATCAGGACCTTTATGTCTAGAGTGCTAGGGAATTCTAAATACCATCTTGGTCCTGACATGCCTCTTAGGCTACCAGTAGTGGCTCTAAAACAGGATGTGACCCCTGGCTAGGGCTACACAAGACAATACATGGGGATGGGGGAAATTTTCCTTTTCATTTCATTTAAAAAATTTTTCCTTTTTTAAGGGTTACATTGGATATATTCATGTATATGGATATATTGTATACATAGATTGTTTTGTTATAAATAATCTTACGCTATAGGCTCATGTTCATGTATTTTATAGTTAAGTGTGAATGATCAAAAAAGGTTGGGGACTACTGCTTTACAGCATGGTAGTACAAATGGTATTAATAAATGGACATAGGAGTGGGCACCAGGTACTCAGTATCCAAGAATATTTCAATAAGACTGCAGGAAACAAAGAAATGGAGTTTCAGGAGAAATTCTAAAGGTCTTAGATTGCCACTGAAGTCAAAGTGGATTTTCTGAATTTAACATGCAAATCTTTGTGGAAGGGTCTGAGAAAGTCAATTCTTATTCTAAACATACCAGCCAAGAAAAACTACTTAGATCTACAGCCTTGTTATGGGTCAGAGAAAGAAAATCTTATGTTGCAGAAAATAAAGTCTAAATTCTTTAAACTTTTCCTCTATGATTAAGTGTGTGTGAATGACAAAATTAGCCAAGCAAAATAGAAAAATCCTAGTAATATATTGTATCCAATTAGATTCCAAAGGAAAGTAGAAACTGGGGTTTAAGTCAAAGGAAAATCGGAATAAATGATTATGACTGAAGAATCGATGTTATTTTATTGAGCTCATAATGCAATTTTTATTAGTCCATTTTATAATTTCTCATAATATTATTATAGATTTAGAGTATTATTTTCTAAAAGCAGATAGTACTAAAGGCATCAATTATCTGTTGGATATAACAGCAAACTATAGTGAGGATCACATTTTAATCACAAATATATTTCCAAGAATACTGGATTCTAACGTTTCCTAATAGTGGTCATATACAAATGTTATTTTGTTTTGAAACTTCATGCAAATAAGTTGTTTATATTTCTGCTACATATAGTTATTTAAAAAACAGCAGTTTTTTTCATAAAATGTGTGTGCTTTACTTTTTTTATTTTGAGGCAGTCAGTGGTGTGAGTTTGTTTGAGGTCTTCAGGAAATAATCTTCCAAGAGTTTCCTCTCCTCCCTTGATCCAAGACACAGTCTTCTTTTGTGAACCCTCCCAGTACTGCAGAAAATTCCTGACCCATGGATATGTTCAGAGTGACAGATAAACATACAAAGAGTAAAGAAGGGCACTTAGTTTATAAGTAAAATTTAATGACTTTTACCTCCAAAATATCTTTGATAAAAGGTGTCCATCGAGAGAGTTGAAAAGTTTCTTCTGCAGACCGATCCTTTCTTAATGGTTTGCTTTGTTGAGACTAATATAATTAGAGGAAAAAATTTAAAACCAGTAATTTATTTAGTGATATTCCCTTACTGAGTTTTCTAACAAAGATATTTAATTAACAGCAAATACTATGTTGTATTTGACTTAAAATTCAGAAATGCCTACTCAAATAACCTGAATAAGTGTGGTTACATAACTTCACAGTATTTTGTGCTTTAATAATAAAATAGCATCAGAATGTATGTTTACTCAAAAGTGCTATAAAACTTGATGGGAAAGAGTGAGATTCTAAATAGTTCTTTCAAAATTTGCTATAAATGAATCATAAAGAGAAAAGCATGAATAGCAAATTACAAATGAAGCCATTAAGACATAAATTCACTAGAAAGATGTATCTGTCCAAATTACTCATATATGGAAAAGTTTTAATTTTTTAGTTACCAAATCTATTGAGTGAAATTAAGAAGACTGTTCACATGGATTCCCATGTAATAAAACATATTTAATGCAAACAACTACACATGCATATATATATATGTCAGTATATACAAAATGTAAGATTTCTTACCGGAGGGACAATGGGAACACCAAGGTAACTCCAGTTACGAATCATGTCACTCTCATTTTCTATCTTTACATTCTGGATCAACCTGTCCAAATTTTCTTCCGTAGTTCCTTAGATAAGAAAAAATATGAGTCACAAAATTGCTACAACAATCATTTCTAGGTTATAGGTATACCCATGAATAAAGCTTTTTAAATAAAAAGTAAACATTTAAATTACATACCCTCCAGTCTTCTCCCAATTTCATATTTTTCCTTTTATTTACAATAGTGCCTCGGTTTTCGAACGCCGAAAATTTTATGGATCTATGGTATCATTAGATAACAAAATTCATGCTAAATTTTCAGTTTTAGGGGTTGATTTTAAAGGTCTGGAATGGATTAATCCATTTTGCATTACTTTCGATGGGGAAACCGTGCCTCAGTTTTCGAATGTTTCATAACTTGAACGGTCTTCCGGAATGGATGACGTTTGAAAACCAAGGCACCACTGTATCTGAACCAACTTCAGCTATTACCTTTGAATTTTCTAAGATTCTCTTAAGATCTTTAGTTAAACCACTTATTATAAAGTGATTTTAGAGCTGGGTATTCTAATACATTCATGAAAATGAACAGTCTCCATTACCATTAATACTGAAGATATAGAGCAGGATTGCTCTTATTTTATCATAATTATCATGACTTTTGTTGAGTAGAACTGGAAGAAGCACTCGCATAGCATCTTTCACCTTCTGTCCTTCTGCATCAGTTCCAAGTGCCAGGTCCTTATTGAAAAGGAAATAATCAGTGGTCTATAACCCAAATTCATCTTCAGTTGAAAATATCTATTATTATCTTGCCAAGTTTTAATGGAATACTGATGACATTTCACAGGAAAATGTGGGCATCACTTATGAACTACTGATTGAAGAAAATGTAAAAAGTCAAAAACTAATTCAGAAAAGAGAATCATTAATCTAAACCTGTGCTGATATGGTAGACATGGGCCACATGTGGCTACTCAGCACATGAAATGTGGCTGGGCTAAATTAAGATGTGCTGTAAATGAAAATACCAGATTTTGAAGACTTGGTATAAAAATATATATAAAATATTTGACTAATAATTTTTTGATATTGACTACATGTTGAAATAATATTTTGGATATATTGGGTTAAGTCAAATATACTATTAAAATTAACTACCCTTGTTTCTTACCTTTTTAAGAATATTTAAAATTACACATGACTTGCATTCTATTTCTATTAGACAGCACTGACCTAAACCATTTCACATTATAGAGGAGCCTCTTAAAATGAGTTAAAAGTGCCTATGCAGTACTCTGCAGGATGCTACATTACATGCTGCACTCACTGAGAAAAGCCTGCCAACAATGGTACCCTGAAATAATGCTCCGAGCACTTAAATCATCCCATTCAACCAAAAATGCATAATCACAGTTTAGGAGGGACTTGCTTACTATGATACTACTTATCTACTTGTTAATGCCAGTGGGGAAAGATGTAGTAAATACGGCCTAGGTGAGTCCTCTTCTAACAGAGACTCTGTGACTCCATGCACTGTATTGATTGAGCAAAGTTAGGGTTTACCTTAGAAAGTTCACTCAAGAAATCCATTATGAACATACGTATTTCTGACTCTGCACATACCTGTTCAGTTTTGCAGAGCTTTTCTATATTAAGCTTGAATTTACTCATGCAGTCTTCTGCTAAGTTAAGATGAACAACTTGCTGAAAAGCAGAAGAAATCATTTAAAAAATTTTAAAGCATTTAGAAATCATATAAAGCATTTTAATTTCTTTTTGTGCAACTGATGTTAAACTTTTGAGATTGGCCTGAAGGTATGTATGGGCTTGGGTGGAAAGGAGGTACTATGTAAAGCAAGAAAAGGAAAAAGTGAGAATTAACATGACCTACAGGGGATAATCAACAGACAGCAAAAATAGAATGAAAGGGTTGAATTTGTTTTGGGTTTACGGGTAAGGAAAAACAACCATTGGTTAATCCAATGTTGAATTTTCTTATTAAGTTGATATATGCTAAACTTTCTCTGTTTGGCTGTTCAAGACAAAGACAAAATTTAAGTTGGATATGGCTAAATCTAGATTCTAAATAGAATACTATTGAAAAGCTTAAATATTTGGGATATTTCTCAGGCCTACAGTGAGGTTTTAGAGGACAGCTTACACCAAGTATTCCATGACATCCACTGCTAAAATTGACTATAGAACTAGATGGACAAATAAACGAAAAATGATAAGGTATGCTTACCTTAGTAATCTGTTTACGGAAATGGGGCATCTTTTTCATCAGTTGGGCAAGAGCACTAAGCGATGTCTAGGAAAAATCAAACATTTTAAAATCAAACTGATGATTCAGTTATTCTATATACCAACTTTAAAATCCTATAGTTTTAAATATTTGTTAATTTATTAAATATTTGACAAATTTTAAAGACAACAAATTCAAGAAATTTCTAGTTTCAGCCATGATAGAGTAGATGATATCAAGATTACTCTCCCTCCATAAACAAAAATAAAATTGACAAAATTAAGACAACAGCTTTCAGGTAATGGATGAAAAATAGCTCATTCAACTATATCAATAATTATATGAAATATATACAGACTGAACATTCCAATTAAAACACGAAGATTGTCAGATTGAACAAACAAAAATCAACTATAGTTTTTTTATAATAAGCACATTTTAAATATAGACACAGACAGTTCTAAGCAAAGGATGGGAAAAAGATATACTATGTAAACACTAACCAAAATAAAGCAGGAATGGCTACATTAGTATCAGGTGAAGTAGGCTTTAAGGCAACAAATAATTGCAAATAATAAGAAAATGACATTTTATGATGATAAAAGAATAAATTCAACAAAGATAACTATCTTAAATTTATAATGATTCTCATTAACATGGCCTTATCAGTTGATACAGCTTCAAAAGTTGACAGGATTACAAAGAAAATAAGATTAATTCATAATCAAAGATTTTAATATACTACTCTCAGTAACTGACAGAAAAAGACCAAAAAAATCAGTTAATTGATTTGAATAACATGATAAACCAACTTAATTTAATTGATACATAGAATTTATATTCTTTTTAAGTACACATAGGGCACTGACCACACTAGATCATATGGTGGGTCACAAATCAAGTCTGTACAAATTTGCAAAGGACTGAAATCATACAGTGCACATCCTCTGGCCACTATTATAACTAAATTTCAACTCAGCAACAGAAAGATAAGTGGAAAATTCCCAAACTCTTCGAAATTAAAAAACATATTCCTATGTAACACATGAGTCAAAGTTGAAATCACAATGAAAGTTAGAAAATATCTGAGTTGAATTAAAATAAGTTATTCCAAAATTTGCAGAATACAGCTACAGCAATGTTGAGAAGGAAAGAGAAAAAGTTGAAAAAAATCAATGCTCTAGACATCCAATTCAATAAGCTAGAAAACCAAATTAAGCCAAAGAAAGTTAAAGGAAGGAAATAAAAAAGTAGAAATCAATTAAATACAATACTAACATACGAAAAAAGAAATCAACAAAGACAAAAGTGGATTCTTTCATATATTACTAATATATATAGGGGATAGTAATAGTATAGGGGATAAAACACAAATTAACAATATTAGGATTAAATAGAACACAATTACCAATTCTACAGACACTGCAAGGATAAGAGGATATTTGAAAACATAGGTGTAATAGACAAATCCCTTGAAAAATGCAACATTTCAAAACTGATACAAGAAAAAATTTAAAAATCTGAACAGCTTTATATCTAGTAAAGAACTTGTAATTAAAGACTTTCCCACAAAGAAAACTCCATGCCCAAACTACTTAATTGGTGAATTCTTTCAAGCAATAATTGGACTAATAATAACAATCTAATACAAACAGTTTCAGAGAATAAAATGAGTGAAAGCATTACAACTCATTTAAAGACCAATATAATCTTGCTACCAAAACCTGACAAGAACATTACAAAAATAAAAAAAGGAATATTACAGGGAAATATTTCTCATAAACCTTGAAGCAAACATCCTAAGCAAAATGTTAGCAAATACACCCAGTGATAGAGAAGAAGAATAATGTATCATCACCAAGTGGAGCTTATTCCAGGAATGCATGGTTGGTTTAATGTTAGAGAATCAATGAATGTAATTTATCACATTAACAGAATAAAGGAGAAAAAAATAATTTCAATAGATGCTGAGAAAGTATTTGATGAAGTCCAATACTCATTCCTGATTTAAAAAAAAAACCTTTTGGCAAATTAAGAATAGAGGAAAACTTCCTTAATCTGAAAAAGGGTATACCTAAACAACCTAAAACTAACATAATACTCAATGATAAAATATCAAACACGTTTCTCCTAAGGTTAGGAATAAGACAATAATAGCCTCTATCACAAGTTCTTTTCTACATAATATAGGTACGAGATATTAACTACTAATAAAACTAATTTAAAATAAGATTGAAAAGGATCAAGCTAAACTTTCTTTATTCATAGATGGTATCATTGTGTAACCTTCTGGAATGATGGAAATGTTCTATATCTTGATTTAGGTTGTGGTTCCGATGTGTGTATGTGTGTACATACATATATAAAAATGTTATTCAGTATAAACAAAATATTTGTGCATTCTACTCAGGTAAATTATACCTCAATATAAACAACTTAGCAAGAACGCATTGGTGAAATTAGTTAAATAGCCTTTTAAAAATGAACTTAAATTTAAAAGCAAAATGTTGCTAACTGTTGAGGCTAGGTTATAGGTAAGAGGGAATTCATTTTCTCTACTTTTGTGTGTTAGAAATTTCCCAAAATGAAAAGTTACATAAAATAAAAGTTTTAAACAAATTTTAAAGTTCACCTTCATTATTACTTTGGAAGTTAAATAAGACTCTTCTTACCTTTCCTTCTGTTGCTTTCTTTGTTGACGAAATTTCCTTCATAAGCTTTGGAATTTCCCTGTCAAATTGAGAGAATTTTTTAAATTCCTAAGGTGTACTTCTTTATAGAAACATTTTAAGATTAAAAAATGTATTATCATGTATTCAGGGTCCAAAAAATATGGAATAAAAATTAAAATGGGTTCACATACTCTAACACAACCGCAATATGACGATGTCGAATTCTGACCCAGAGGTCATCGTCTTCTTCAAGGATTGCCTCCTTTTCTTTCCCATCTGTTTTATATCTACAAGTAGACATAAGTATAAAACTTCTGGATTATTTTTTCCCCCAAAAAAGTGGAAGAAACATTTTTACAAACAAAAATTTTAAAACAGAGCTCAAGAACTGAAGCGTACATATCCACTATTTTAGGGGGATAATGAAGACCTACTCAAAACTAAGGCATGTTGCTATCCTTACATTAAAAATCAAAGGGCTATGCCTACCAAGACATTCTTACTTTCAAATGTTAGATTTAGTTGTCATTATTATAGTTTTAGGTTAACAAAATGGTATTTTATGAAACAAAAATTCAACATTCCACAATCAACTTTAAGAACAAGACCGAGTATACTAACAATTTGTGTTAATTGCTTAAAAACAAGATTTTAATGTACTAGTAAGCATTAGCACAACTATCAAACTTCTATTAAGTAAAAACGAGAAACATCAGCCCCAATGTAGCCTATTAAATATTGAAGATGTTCAGAATTAGTACAAAATTCACAAGCATATATCATCTGTTTCCACATTCTTCCCTAACCCTATAAGCACATCTCCTTTAAGAATGAGAAAAGAAAATGAGAGAAAAACTAATGTAGCCATAAAAAATTGTGATTGCTTTAATGAGTCCTAATGAAGTTAAGCAGCAATTCAAGGGGTTCATGAAAAAACTTAAAATGGACTTCCTGACTGCTTGCCCAAATTAATTTCTCCCTTCTCTTTCTTATGCAGATAGCCTCCTTCCATTTGGGAAACTAAGGAGATTTAATCATTCAGGGGACTGTCAATTTCCTGAACAAAGATTAGGAAGAATGGCACTGAGCTTTTCTAGCTCTGGACTGCAGACAACAAATGTAGATTTCTGCTGTTTGAATACAATCGTTTCCATAGCCCCAAAATTACAGGTCCCACCCATAAAACCTCTACCTATATGTGGTCTTAATTACAGATGCCCAAGGGTAGAAAGACTGTGCTTAATTACAAGACTGCACTAAGGATAGAGGCCCTTTTGTCATTTAAAATGTCACTTTGTACTCATACAATGTCTTTAATCTTTGATTTATGAACAAAGATTAAGATAACAATCCTGACAATACTAAAAGATGACAATTCCACTTTAAGAGTACATTTAAAGAAGTCACCAAGATGAAAAATAGATTCTGGGTACTTAACAATTTCCTGCTTTGTAACAATTTCCTGCTTTGTATTCTACTTCCATTAAAAACTGTGATGAAGCACAAACAGCAGGGAGTTCAGGCTTCCATCTATCTAGTCTTATCCCTGGAGTGCTTTAATTCATTAAAAAAAAAAAAAAAAAAAGTATGGATGGCTTTAAAAAAAAAAAAAAAGTTGCTCCCTTACTCTTAAAAATTAAAACTGGCTTTGCCTGGTAGCAAACCTAGAGAGATAAATATTTTAAATACTAGGTTAGAAATGTCTGAAATGTAGGTCTATAATCTGAAAACAAATCCTTTAGAGTCTATCAATTCAATTTTTTTGTTAATCTCTTGAGCAATGCAGGTTTAGAGACCTGAATATAAGAGGTCATAACATGCCTTCTGAAAATTCTAAATAAACTGCTTGAAACTACTTTTATACTTGAAAAAAGCTATGTTGATTTCTCTGTCATCTAACATTAACACAAACAACATAAACTCAGGAAACCAGGATTTGACCATAATTAATTAAATTATGAAATTTGAGAAAACTAATTTCCATTTTTACTACGATGCTCAAACAGTAAATCTCAGCTGAAAAATGCCTATTTGGATTTAGAAATTATATCAAATAATGTTATATATATGCACATGCATATACACACACATAAATGATACAAAAAGAATAAAATGGGTCCTTGATAGAAAATCTATTTTATTTTTCATGTAGCTTTCTATTTCACATTACTTTTGAAGTAAATATGCTTATATCAGGGTTAACTCAATACTAGGTGCCAAACTGGTAAAACTGTCTATCCCAATTGCCATCCTATTTAGTTTTCCAGTCTTCTAATCTCTTTAAATATGTTACACTGACAAGACACATACAGAGACTTCTGGGTGTGTGATTCAGAATAATTACAGAATGACCAGTTTGAATATGGTTACTACTTCAATAAATATAGTAGTAGGTATGGCATTTACTCTTAACCTAAGTGAAAAGTCCAAATTCCACTGGTTTAAATGTAGCTTCGCTGTAGACAGTTAAAGAAGCAAATATACCAAAAAAGGCTTCAAAGCAGTCAACATACCCATTAACTTACAAGGTCAAGGTATGTGTAATAGATTATGGTTATTGGGAAAAGAGAAGGATATAGCCTCTGAATAAAAATAAAAAAGGTCAGACTTAGCTGTCTGGTGCCTGCACAAATTATTAACTGCTCGTATCTATATGCCCTTTACATGCCCTTCAAATTATACTTGCTTGTATGTGTCATTCTCAATCGGCAGTAGATCATATGCCATTGCCTGAAACGTCAGTTCATGCAGGACAGTGGACACAGGATCAAAGCCACGATCAATTATTATGAGCTGGGAGTGAGTTTTACCCTGGAATGATAAGACAAAATTATCTTAAGCTTCAATTTCCTTGTTTGAACACATATTCAATATCTTAGAAAACAAAAACAGACTTTTCCTAAGTTTTGTCACATTCTTAAGATTGTGAAGTTATATTAAGACGGAAAAATCTGAGTGGCACAATAGGGGGAAAAACAAGACTACAAAAGCAAAAGCTTTCATAATTAGATTAAGAATATCTATATTCAATAATACAGTATTGTGAAAATTCCTTTTAAAAAGTAACATTTGGTTTGCACTAAATCTATTTTCTTAGGAATTCAGCTCCATAAACACTAAAACCGATATAAATTATAACCAGATGGTACTACACATTGTGCTAAGCAAGAAATACATATATTAGTTAATTCTTACAGCAACGCTCTGAGACAGGTATTCTCATCTCCATTGGACAATGAGGGCATTAAAGGCTTAAAAGTAACTTGTCCAAATCAGGGAGGACCACTTCATAAGTCATATAAACGTCTAAGCACTATGCTATATACCTGAAGTGAATATAATATCGGAATGTCAACTATAATTGAAAAATTAAAAAAAGTTAACTTGCAACTATACAAATCACATAGGTAGTAAGAGACTCAAATTCAGGTCAGCTTCGCTCCATGGCCTGTGCTCTTAACCATTATACTATTTAAAAAATATTATATTGCTAAAAATAAACAAAAAAAACATATTGTTGCCAGCTAGGTGATAAATCACAATGAAAGCCTTGCTATCATTAATTCACAAATAGTACTAATTATTAAACAGTGAATAATACTGCTAGGAAAAATAATTGTTAATATCAATCTTTCATATTTCATTTTTAAAAGTAATAAATTCTTTGGATTTTTATTCAAAGCAGTAAGAGATAGATAACTACAACTCATTTGACAAACGTTTCCTACTTACTTACATACAGTAGAGGTAAACTACATAGGATAGATCTTTGAAATATTTTTAAATTAACCATTCATTCATTTAAATAAATATTGAGACAATATGGTTAAAAGCACAGCCTCTGGAATCAGACAGATCTGGGTTTGAGTCCAGCCTTGACCACTTCCTTGCTGTACAATTTTGGACAAATTACTTAACTTGTTAATATCTCTGCATTCTCATTTATAAAACAGAATATAATCAAAACCTCTGCTTATAAGACTATTGTAAAGCTTAAATGTAACAATAAACAGGGAAATACTTAGCACAGTGTGGCACTTAGTAAGCCCTCAATACATGTAAGTTATGAGTCTTCAGAAATTTGAATAGGAAAAAGTACAATATACGTAAGTACTAGATCAGGAATTTGGGATTCTGACAATATGTTGGAGGAAGTATCACTTGATCTGAAAGAAAGGCTTCAAAAAGGAGGTGACATTTTATCAGGTCCTTGAATGAAAGAAAGCTATCAAGCATTTGAAAGAATGTATAATTTCCCAGGCAGAAAGAATGGAAAGGATGTTTTATTTATTTCTGTGGATTTTGCCTTTTTTTCACAGAAATCATGAAGGACTAAAGGGATATTTACTAATATACTCGTTGTCTATCTCTTCCCTTATTCGACATTTATTGACTATCTACTGTGCTCTGTGTACTGAACCATTGTCCTCATAACTTCTTTCAGCAGCTTTCACTAGGTATCCAAACCAAAAAACAGTAATAAAGCTCTAAACTAATATTATAACTAAGCTTATACCCTCCATTCTAGCCAAGTTGTTTGATTGTGGACTGTGCCTTTTTCTCTGTACATCTGCCCCCAAAATACTGTTATCCAAGCAATAAAATCCCTCTTCTATCATGTCATACCCATTCTTCAAGCTCAAGGGCCTGTTCCTTTAGGACGGCTCCTAGGACTCCAGTTAGAATACGATTAAGCCCCAGCCTACATTCCCATTACGTTCTTTGTTTTCTCTCATTCCACTTATCACATAGCATTGTAACTGGTGGTTTCTTTGCCCATCTCCTCTTTTAAACAATTAACAGTTTCTTCCTTTCATTCTTTAGCTACTGTAATATGGCTTCCTAGCCCTCTGACACACCTCTGTCAGTCTCCTCATGTTCTTCATTCCCCAACCCAAGCCTAAATTCTGGTAATTCCTCAGGTTCTAACCTTAGTCTTTGGTTACTTTAGACTATCTTCATAAGACAGTAACAGCTGCCATTTATTAAAATCTTGTATGTGCCAAACATATGTTAATTTACCTAATCTTCATTATCAACCAAGCAAGGTATGTTATCTCATCCATTTTATAGAAGAAAATACAACTCAGAGTAAATAATTTATCCAAGGTCACAGAGCTAGTAATAATAGGAATAACTGTATTTACTAAATGTTTGCTCAGTGGCAAACATTATTCTAAGAACTTTTACATGCAATAACTCTTTCAATACTTCCACTGCTTTATAAAATAGGTATTCTCTCATTACCCCCATTTTATAGATAAGAAAACTTAGGCACAGGGAAGTTACACAATTTGCCTAAATTAACATATCTATTAATTAAATGACAGAGCCAGGATTTGGACACAGTGCTTAATGTCAAAACACATACCTTCCCCACTAAACCACCCTGTCTACTGAGGTTTCCACTACCACCTGTATTAATAATTCCCAAATCAATATTGGGAATCTATGCTAATGATTCCCAAATCAGTACTGGAAAATGAATGAACAATAGTTTTTTGGTTTATAAAGAAATAAGTCAGACTATGCATAACCACTATTTGCCTTTTATACTTTACCTTTATTAGGCTCTTTTCATCAGTCTTGTAGTAGTTTTCAAGTTTTTTTTCAACAAGCTGGGCAAGCTTATTGGCATTATCTAGAGGTTTACTAGAAACGGAAAAAATGTTCAATTATCTTTCTTTCAAGACATACTTTACAATACCATAAAGTTGAATTCTAAAATTAAATCATGTAATTTATTAAAAGATTTTACATAAATATACTAATTTGTCTGGATTTTATAAATGTAAACATTATCATATATGCTTCAGATATTTTTAATATAAAGGAAATAAAATATGATAAATAAAATTTTGGTTCCCTTTATTTCCCAATTCCTGGTCTTCTTCCTTTCTTCTACTCCCCCATCCCCAAGGCAACCACTATGATGAATATAGTTTGTATGCTTCATACCATTACTGTTACGTATATATATATATATATGTGTGTATGTATATATGTATATATATGTATATACATATATGTATATATACGTATATGTGTATATACGTATATATACATACACATATATATGCATATATATACTCTATGTATATATATACACTGTTTTATATGTTTTAACAGTATGTTTTTTACTGTTTTATATGTATATATTTGAGATCTGTATACATTGACACATATATCAAATTTATTCATTTTAGTTCGATACAGTATTCCATCATGATTATACCAGATTCTATGTATTCAATCCCCTCAAGATGGACATTTAAGTCATTCTCAATTTTATCCTATTGCAAACAATGTTGAAACAAATATCTTTGTACATACATCTCCATATACATGTTTCTCTACATATATTACATCTAGAAGTATAATGGCTGGGTCATAGAGTATGTATGTTTTCAATTTTTCTAGATATTACCATATATTCTCCAAGTTAGCTGACCAATTATCCCACCCACTAGAAGTGTGAGATTTCCCCACATGCTCTCTAACATTTAGTCACTTTCCAATACAGTCTTTTGCATAAAATTTAATTTATCACTGTCTTCTAAAATGATAAAAATCATACTCTAAATTGTAACTTCATGATCAGTGGCATGAGTGTAACTTCCAAATTTACAAGAAAGATGTTGGAATAGGTTCTTCAATTAGCACACCGACCTCAAAAATGGTCTCATTGTGACGGCTTCAAAGTGTTAAAGAATCTTTAGGTTTTATACCTTAAAAATAAAGCAGCAACTATAAAGAATAATGTATTACACATTTGGTTTTAAACTATTTAAAAAGGTAATAATTTCATGTTAGAATTACACTTTAAAAGTCCTTATTCTTTTATAAGGCATAAAAGAATACTTTGCAAAAGAACAAGTGGGATTCTGAAAGCCTGGATTATTTAACTATCACAGTAACTCAAAACAGGTCCATAGGTGAGATATTAAATTATAAACTGGTTATATTTACTCATGTCCTTGAACAGAGCCAATCACCAAAAGCAGAAGCTTGAACAGAGATTGAACTCTGGCAGATGATAAGCCAATGAGCTCTCTGCCCCACTGGGTTCAGAATGTAATTAGAACATCACCTATAAGAAAAATAATGTTTCCAACACCTGAAGTATGAGTAAAGAGCTTGTTTGGTAACACCTGAATTAAGGAGATTTACTACATTTTTTCTAAGTAACTAATAGATTTTTAAAAATGGTTTAAGAGTAATGTAACTTAAATATAAAGCACTACACGAATTTCCAATTAAACAACTCAACCAACCTGAGAAATGTTAATATTTAAAGAACCCTTTGAAAGAAAAATGAGTGATAATCTTTATCAGTAGTAGTATAGTATATTCACTACTACCATTTTATTAGTGCCATACACTATTATTGCTTTACTGGTATTAAACCCATTTAAGAACACCTTATAAGATGAGTACTATTGTCGTTCCGATTTCATAGAAAAGGAAACTGAGAAAAGAAGTGTCACAGAGCTAGTAAAGATTAAAGTCCAAGCTGCCTGGCTACACACAACAACATGGATGACTCTCAGAACATAATGTTGAACAAAGAAGCCAGAAACACAGCATATCATATGATTCCATTTATACCAAGTTCAAAATCAGGCAACCCTAAAATATGTGTTAAAAGTCAGGAGAGTAGTTACCTTTGGGGAGGAGAGAGAGGACAGTAATTCGAAGGGATCAGGAGGGGGGGCCTCTGAGATGTTGTTAATGTTCCCTTTTTTGACCTTGGTGGGTTAGATGGGTGTGTCCACTTTGGAATGATGTATCAAGCTATACATATATATAATTTATGCACTTAACAGTAAACTTCATTTTTAAAAAGAGGCAAATAAGTAATGGTACATACTACTAAAGTCAAACTTTACCTCTTAAAAAATCCCAAAAATCTATTTTAAATGGCCATTGGTATTAGATACTATAGACACTTAGACACTCTAACCTGTATCTAGATAATATGGCCGCTTAAATTTGGTGGAAACTTAATAAAAGATTAAATGTAAGACTGTAGTAGCCCCTATCTGACAACAAAGACATTTACTCTAAGCATTCCTAAACTCATGAAAAAATGTGCCAATAAATCATACAAATTTAGGCTCTGACACTCAATAACAGAGGCTATTAGTCACTCTGAAATTTAAAATTACACCTTAAATCTCCTGTACATACAGCATATTTTTTACAAGGCAAATAAATTTTGCAAACCGTTACACATAAGCACAGAGACATTTCTTACCTATATACTGGACAGCAAATAGAAAACATAACATAGACACTACCGAGTGTCTCACCTTTTATATCTTACTCCGGGATTTTCATCCAGAGTAGCACAGACTGTAACTATCTGCTCAGCCATCGCTTCCATGACGGCGTCTTTTCCGCTGGCATTACTGGGGTCTGGACTGTAACAGTAATAGAATGCATCTGGTACATCAAGAGTATATACCTAAGGCAGGCCAAAAAAGAGTTACACTGTCAATTTTGTAGACTTGTTAAAAATATGCATCAAGAAAAATGAGGCTATTGTTTGGGACATTAAAAAAATACTTGAAGTGACCATGCTGTTTTCTGAAACAACTGTGTCTTTACCTTAATCAAATTTCATTTTCTCTGTCATCTTGATTTCATCCTTTCTTTTCTCACTCTCCTTTCCTGCTTAGCCTACCTCTCTCTTTCAGTTGTTGTTTCATATACAGGTAGTACTGTTTGCAACAGATGAAGGAATCTGAAGTAGTCAAACTAAAATACAACTCTAATGCCAACCACAAGAAAATACAACAAAGCCAAAATAGGTCTATATATTTGACATCCACTAAAAACCTTCTAGAGAATAACCTAAAATTTTTCCATAGTTGATACATAGCTTCAATTTTTCAGCTTATACTCTTCATGTCCTTAAAATAAAGATATACTTCCTAAGACAGAGTATTGTGCCAGACACTGTACTGGTCTTACCATATATATAGTAAAACCTCACAGACACATTTATTCAACTAACAAAAGCATTTACTTACTCATATGTGCAATGAATTGGATTACAGATTTAATATTATTGTTACTTGAATAATACAAATGAAGAAGCTCTCTAATTGGAGTTGAGCATTCCCCCATTAAACTATGTAATATTTGTTTTTTTAAACAACGATAGTAATCCCTCTTAGCCTAGGATAATATACTGAGTGTAAAAGCAGGTATGTAATAAACATTATAGATTAACTAATAAATTATGAATAAACTTCCCTGCATTTCCTTTCACACAAAGTCATCCATTTCTTTGAACATAATCCATCACCAAGAGCAACAGTTTGAACATGGACTGAGATTTAGCTGTAGCGAATCCACTTACGTCTGTGCTGCTCAAAGTCTTGGTTGCTGTATTAACTGCCAAAAAGCATCCTACAGCTTGATGGTGGTTTTCTGATAATATACCATTCTACTGCAGTAGATAGTATTTATTATCTGTTCAAAAATATTTACTGCCCCTCCCTATAGGGCCTCTTCCTACAGGAGAATATTCCCACTCACTGATGTTGGGCTTGTCTCTGGTCATTGGAATCTGACTAGAAGTGACACATGCCATTTCCTCACAGAAGCTTTAAAAGCCTCTGGGGCTCCACCATTTCTCTTTTCCCTCGGCTACATCCCAGACAGGGGCTACTCCTTCGGACTCAGTCACAAAATGAAGAGAATAAGAGAATAAGGAGGAAAGCCCTGGGCAAACCACAGTAACATGAACGAGAAATACACTTTGTGGTTGTAATGCACTGAGATTTGGAGAATTCCTACCACACAGTTGAAATTACTCTAAGCTATCTATTATAATACTCCAATGAACCAAACAGAATTTTGGAGCAGGTTTTCATTCTACACTCACATCTCTTCCCTTTCCCTCCTTCTCCCCTTCTGCCCCCCTTTCCCCATCACCACCATTACGCGTTCCTTTAGACTATAACCAAATGCTTTATTCATCTTTATGCCTCACAATCACTCCTTAGAGATCCCTGCAACTTCCATCTACTTTTTTTGCTAATCTCTGGCTAGCTTTGCTCAATTTCTACCCAGACTCTGTCTAGCACCCTCTCCACTAACTATACCAGACTCTTTGTACTCCCTAAAGCCCACTGAAAACAAAGTCCTCTACACTCTTGAGTGCTTTCTATCTAATTGCCTTTATTACCTTAAGCTCTCTGACAGGGATTTAGGAGGAGTAAGTCAAATTCCTTCCTCCCCATGCAACGTCTAAATGTGTTGAATGTCCAACTTTCCTTCTTGGGAACACAGTGATATCTGACTTTACCAGTCTCAGCAACGATCTCCTGACTTCTACTTTTCCTTAAAGACTTTAGGACCAGGCCCACAGTTTTCTGTACCTTCCCATTTTCTGCCATCATTCTTGGTGGGACCGGGAGCCTCCTACAACATGGTCCCAACCTACCTATAGAGACAGCCTTATCTATCATAACTTCACCCCTTATAATCCACTTTTCCTGATGCTCCCCTGCACTTAACTGCTTCTGTATCTTAGCAACCAGGCTATTCTTATTTTCTGGAATATTCTTTCCCTTGTCTTTTACTACCTTATGAAATTGTATTCTTTCTTCCAATGGTTTCCCATTCTCCTAGTAAGGAATAATCTCTCTCCTCTTGTGGCAGACTGTGAGCTGCCTCTCACCAAACCATTCTTCCCTTACTTTTGAGTAACATACCAATTCTTTGGGAGGAAGCAGCCATATGCCCAGCTAAAACACTACATTTCTGTTTCCCATGCACTTAGGTATAATGGTGTGACTAAATTTTAGGTAATAAGATATAAATGAAAACCATGTACTTCTTTCTTTCTCTCCTTCATCCTGCTTCCTCAAATGAGGATGTAATAAATCGACAGTCATCTGAGATCATGCAGGACATGTCCCGGATACCAGGCCCCTGACAATTTTGTAGAGCCAGCATACCAAACTTACATCACCCATTTCCTGACTTCTTTTATATTAGCAAGAAGTAAGTTTCCATCTTGTTGAAGCCACTGAAAGTTTAAATTTTTGTTATGTGCAGTTCAACCTAACCTTAATTGATAACATTTTGAAGATGTGTAACTTTTTTTTTATAGTATTCAGATGAGGGTAGGGCATACATCTTGTTCATCTTTTCACAGCAGACTGTTTTACATCTTGCAGACAATGTGCACTGCACATGATTTTTGCTCATAGCTTAAAACAGTAGTATTTAATTTATCTTCACTTGGAAACAAACAAAAGTTCAAAAATTTTCACCGTAATTTCTCCCTAACAGTTAAGTTTATTAAGTAAACCCTCTTAAGATGTTTACCAAGGAAGCAAATTAAAAGAAAAAACAAGGGAGAAACATAGCAGACAGCTAGGACCTAAAACAATAACATTTTGAAAAGACTGGTAAGTATAAGATTTTTATGAGATTTCTCTATACAAAGACAAGTTATTTCCATCAGCCATCAAATTGGCCAGATATCTACACAAACCTCTCCTTAAAATACAGCAATTCCACAATTTCAGTAAATTCTAAGGGTTAAACTGTATCTTTTGTGCAACAAGATGCTTTGGATATGTTTGCAATATTCATCACACTACTGTTCATATCCCATGTGATTTTAGGAAGCCCATTTTCACTCTAAACTAAACTTACATATCATACTAAAAGGAACAGGTCTAAAGGTTAACATTTGGAAAACAGTTTAATGTCAACCAGATAATCTTAAAATTTTATAATTTGGATTATAATCTTTCTTTGTCAAGAACAGCAATAGCTTAAAAGAGAAATCTTATCTAGAACCTTTCTATTTCTTAAAATATTGATCTTACAGTTCCAAACAATAACAAATAATTTCAATTCTATAAAATACTAGAATCCAAACAAAGAACAGAGCACTGTTATTATTAATTGAAGGCTCATTATTCCAAAGGCAAAACAAATCAACAAAAATCTTTTGTTTTATAAATTTTAAAAAATTATAATTTATATAATGTTATATTAAAAAGTTTATTAAAGAATACTTATTTTAATATCACAAATTAGAGAAGCTAAAAATATTTTTTTGTGGAGTCATCTAACAGAGGTTCTTCGCAAAATCATTTGATTGTATAATCTAATAGTACCGTGAAACTTGACATACACAGGACTTAGTGGCAGATGTGAAATTTAAGCTCCACTTTCATTATTAATGTTGTATTCAAATTAGGTGCTCATGTTCTTCCTTTCATCATAGGAAATGTTTATTTGTGGATTACTCAAAATTCACCAAATACATAATATATAAAACATCTTTAGGATATACCTTATTAACAAATAAGCTCATAAAACCAAAATTTAAAATCCATTATGAACTAAAATTAAAAATTGAAGTAGAAAGTACCTGAGATTCAAGTGGAATAAAGGAAATATTTATTTCTTTACATCTTCTTACTGACTTGGAGCAAGCCTTAATTTTGTTAAAGAGACTATCAGGGCAAACTGAAAGGACAAAAAGGAAAAAAGACATATAACTCCATCTAAATTGTACTTTTGGATAAATCATTCCAACATCCAAGAATATTTACTTTTTATATATAATTACTGATTTTCACAAAGTAATTTACTATGAAGACAAAGATAATGTGTAAATATTGTTCCTTACTTTATAGAGCATATGTATTCTAGCCAAGAGCACTGTATTAGAAATTCCATTTCCCCCATTCTTATCTACAATAACCTAAGATATATTTCCTTAGAGAGCTGCTAACACAGCAAACTAAAATTGTTACGAAGGAAAATCAGGTACAAACTCATGACTTAATAACATTTTGTAGGACTTTCAGAACGCCTTGGGAATTTACACTACTTTTCTAATTCGGCCATTAAGTGCAACCATACCACACAAATTGTTAATTTTTCTCTAATGTCAGGAAATTCTAAGATTCTAAACTAGTAAGTTCTGGACCTTAGAGCCCATTTTTTTTCTTTCCCCCATTACCTGTTTATAATTCCATTAAATCTAAATTAGAATATCAACCATTGGCTCTAGTGTCTTTTAACATGAAGTTCTTTAGCCTCAAGATTCCTTAAGTTAAAAAAGGCTTCACATTAATTAAATTCTATCAATTCCATAGACATAAATTTCTGTATAATAAGGTTACCTGAATGACAAATACTTATGATATGACATTTTAAAAAATGCATACTACTAAGCATGACATAAATATTAACAAGAAAAATACACTACTTAAATGATGAATCTCTAACAGCAGAGACCAAGACCTAACTTAGGTCAAAGGCATTTTTATTTTGCAGTATAATTATGTAAGTTATAACATAAAACTAAATTATATGTGTGTCTGGACTCCTCTATGATTCTTTTGTGTAGCTGATTTCTATTTGAACATATGACACAGTAAGAGAAATGACTTTCTCCCTTAATATTTGCCAAACAAACGGCAGTTTCTTCAGTGCCCTCCAAGGGCCTTATTTTTTAGTATATAATCAAATCCCCAGTTGAAACTGATTTAAAAAAGAATTCTTCCTGTTATCAGCACTGAATTTGAGCGATAGCCCTCTCCACGAACACACCCCAGAATGTCAGAAAAAATGACTGTTGAAACTCGCTTGGAATGATTTCTTTTAATTTTCTATCACCTTAACATGAATTAGGATACATGTGATCTTACATTTTTAGATTCTTTCTAAACAAATCAGGATAGAAAGTCAGTAGTACTGAAATAGTATTATAAGAAATAAATACTTTATGATTAATAGTATTTTAAACGATGAAGCAATGACTTTTACAAAGCTACTTACAGTCAGTGAAGTATATATATGCTGCTTTATATTTGTTCTCCGATTTACTCCCAAAATCATGTAAAAAACAATCTACAGACTTAAAAAAGGTTAGATGTTAATATACATTTTATCAAATACTAATTTAAATATGCTAGCTTTTGAAATAACTAAGATTATTTTACTGTGATGATGAAATAAAATCTGCCTCAAAGTTTATAAACTTGTTTATAAAGATGCTATGTAGTATAGCCAGTGATAGCTAGAAACATAATAAATAGTAAGGTAATATGAACCAAATGCTGTTTTGGCAATAAAGAAATGCAGAAATGATAAAGTAATGGGAAGCTGCAGCAACAGAGAAGACAAGACTATTGGAAGACAACAGATCAAGGAACTGACAAGTCACTGAACAATACTGGAAGTATTATGTACACAGATATTGAAACCACCAAGACTGGAGAAGTGTTGACTAGAGTGACAGTGAGCTGGGAGGTGAAACTGTCAGGGGATTACAATGAAACACCCAGAGGATGGTAGATGACTGCAAGAGGAGGAACAACAGGTAATACAGTCTGGTGGTATATGATTCAATGCTGCCAGTTTTAAAGACACAATGATCTAGAAGCAAAAAATGATGACAAAGAATTTAATTCTCTCTCCTTCGTCTGTTCCTTTTTCTCCTTCTCGAATTCCTAGAACTATATTTCTGTTAGATCTCATGGATTTATCCTCAAGTCTCTTTTCCTCCCATGATTTCCAGGACTTTTTTTTTTTCCGCTTTGAGGTACTCTGTTTTGTTATTCTAGGCTATCAATTCAAATCTCAACAGGGATTATCCTCTTCTTTAGTTAACTGAGAAATAACACTTTTGAACTTCAGAAAGTTTTTTATGCTGTACTAGACTCTCCTTATGTGTACTATTTTTCTGTTCAGGTTGTCATCCTTTTCTCCAAGCAGCTATATTTTGCTAGATGTGTGTTTTCTTTATTCTTATTGAACTTGCTCTCCAAGCAGCTTGACCCACTTAGAAGTGTGGCTACTTTTCTTTGTCAGCTCACTTGTAGCTTAGGTTTAGTTGTTGGGAGTAGCCTAAGTAGAGGCAGTTCCACAAGAGGAGGAAGGCAAAGTGGTTGTTCCTCTGGAGGGCTATAGGTAATAAAAGCAAACAAACTCCCAGGGCTTTCCTGAGACACCCAACTGACCTTTCCCCTGGGATTCACAGATCTCTTGGAGCCAAACTCATCCTGAAATCTGTAATTTTATGGTTCTTGCCTGGGAATTATCTAACCTGGTCTCCAGACGCTAGCCCAGCCCTAGGAAGGAAGTCTCACACCAGGATTCTCTCCCAGTGCCCAAGGAGCCCAAGTCCTCACTTATACCCTGAAGCATGTAGGACTCAATAGGTAATTGTTAAGGAAAGGAAGAGAAACTGTATTTGGTTGTGGCAGAAAAAGGCATCAAATTCAGGTGCCATTTTTTCTGAATCCTTTGCTCCTTTACTGAATATACAATTTTGTAGCCTGCTTTTGTCACTTATCATTAAAAAGGAACTTTTACCTAGACCATTAAAATTTCCTAGAAACCTCATTTTCAATAGCCACATGGTCTTTCATACCATTATTTGTTAATGTTAGGAATTTAGCATTATTTATTTATTGCTAGGGATTTAATTCAACCATTTGATTATTTCTTTACAATAAACTTGAAGATATAGACCGTTTTAAAGTTCTTGATAAAGAATGGCAAATTATTTTTCAAAAAAGCAGTATCAATCTATACTCCCACTAGCAGTACAGTTTCTGCTCCATTACCCAATGATAGCTAGAATATGAGAATGATAGATAAGATAGATATAGCTATATATAGCTATATCTATATATACACATACCGCGTTTTCCCCGAAAATAAGACCTAGACGGACCATCAACTCTAATGCGTCTTTTGGAGCAAAAATTAATATAAGACCCGGTATTATATTATATTAGACCCGGTATTATATTACATTACATTACATTATATTATATTAGACCCAGTCTTATACTGTATTATATAATATAAGACCGGGTCTTATATTAATTTTTGCTCCAAAAGACTCATTAGAGCTGATTGTCCAGCTAGGCCTTATTTTCAGGGAAACACGGTATATATTTTCTATAAAAATCCTTCTGCCAATTTAGTAGCTAAAAAATGGTGTTTTTAGCTCACATTTTTTCCAATCATGAATTTTATCTTATGCAATGATATCATGAATAAGATACAAAAAAAAACACCCGCAGCCAACATGTAGAGACTAACTAGTGAATATCTGGGTTCTTTCCTACTGTCTGCAAAGTTAGAAAAAATGAAACTGGAATTGCCAAATTAACATTCCAGGTGAGAATAAGCCAAAGAATGTGCCGGAAAATGCATTTTCAAATACTGTACAGAATAAAAGAATTTTATACTTTATTTGGCTCGAAACGTGTTTGCTTTAAGTATGAGTTAAATCATAGTTAGATTATAAACTAAAAAAATTCATTTGATATAAAATACATGTATTCTATACATGTATAAAATACATGTATATACGTATATACATGTATACATACATACACGTATGTATGTTATAGGGAAGTCACTGGCTAAATAAAGGATTAACCCAAGACTATTTAAGTACACTTCCATTGTTTCAAAAATTATGGTTGAATAGGAACTGCATGAGCAACAAATTATTCAAACTTTAACATTTTATAAAATTAAACACACTACTTTTCTTAAGTGTGCAAATCAAACAATCTTCTAACACAGAAAACTTTCCTAAGCAAACTAGTGCATGGCACTATTTTTCTAATAAAGGTTATTTTATTGCTTTTTGTTTTCTGTGAGAAAATCATATCAATGTAGTGAAAATGTTGAAGAATGTACTTTTTAAAGATTCAAAATACTCACCTTTGACGTTGGAGAGATAAAATAAAGAGCTTTCATTTGTCTGACAGGTTCTCGATTCTTATAAATATTCTCCACAACTACAAAAAAAAGTCATTTTATATAGCCAAATATTTATACACTTGAAATAATTTTTAAATAAACTACTGTACTTATTTATAATAATAAGAAAACACATTTGTATATCTTGGGTGTAACACTTTCTTTGCCTTCATTTGATAAATTAAAAAAAACCTAAAAATGTGTCTTCCCTAAGGCTAAACTCTGGGCTAAGTGCTCATCATGAAGAAAAAGATAAAGCAGTTATTTCACAATTAGGTCTACCAGCATGAGCAATGGACGTGCAATGAATAAACCCCCAAAATGCATTAAAATTAAAATATGTATTTCTTTTTAAAAATATCCTACTATAATAGCAAATACAGAACAGATACAAGGCTAAGCACTTTACAGGAATTTATCTGTTAAACCTCATAATGACCCCAGAGCCATCTTTTAAAACTCATATTGGCAAAGGGCCTTGATAGAATTAAAAACATTAATCTGACGAGTAAGGGAAGACACTGTTGGACTTTTCTTTTAAATATGATGATACATTTTCTCATTCCTAAATTTATGTTAGTACAATATAGGTTTATCATAATTTCTATTAGATAGAATATCAAATAAGATTTCCAAGGAAATATTTTATGTTTATCTCCATTCCCAACAATTGTAATTTTACCTTTAAACAACTAAGGTTAAGTCTGTGTTAACTTTCTTTTATTGCTTAATACTCAAAATGAAGTGTCTTACAGTCATCTTATGCTACATATATTATTATGTTTGGTAAATAATGTTAAAGTGTTGTGAAAATACTGTGATAATGATTTAGAACATAGACATTGAAAATATTCTGAAATGTCTGGTAAGCAATGGCAGAAAGTGCCAACTCAATTCACTGAAAAGTGGCCATCTATTAAATGATGTAAAAAAGGTTTTCATGATTATTCCTATAGATGACAAAGAAATAATTTAATTCCCAGTCTATTTTTTAAAAGTTTTTACCTGATTTTACTCTACTGAAGTAGCATCATATGTGCATTTTTTTTAAAGATTTTATTGGGGAAGGGGAACAGGACTTCATTGGGGAACAGTGTGTACTTCCAGGACGTTTTTCCAAGTCAGGTTGTTGTCCTTTCAATCTTAGTTGTGGAGGGTGATGTTCAGCTTCAAGTTGTTGTCCTTTCAGTCTTAGTTGTGGAGGGCGCAACTCAGCTCCAGGTCCAGTTGCCGTTTTCTAGTTGCAGGGGGCACAGCCCACCATCCCTTGTGGGAGTCGAACCGAAAACCTTGTGGTTGAGAGGACACGCTCCAACCAACTGAGCTATCTGGGAGCTCAGCGGTAGCTCAGCTCAAGGTGCCCTGTTCAATCTTAGTTGCAGGGGGCAGAGCCCACCATCCCTTGCGGGAGTCGAGGCATCAAACCGGCAACCTTGTAGTTGAGAGCCCACTGGCCCATGTGGGAATCGAATCGGCAGCCTTCGGAGTTAGAAGCACGGAGCTCTAACAGCCTGAGCCACTGGGCCAGCCCCATATGTGCATTTTTTCTCATCTACTGTTTAAAAGTCCAAGACCCTACTGAATATTTTCACACATGACCTGAATGACAATAGAAAGTCTGATCACCCAACCTGCCAATGCCAAGTCTAATAAAGGGATTCTCAGGAGAACTCATGTGGAACTCAAGAGGACTGTGACAAGTTCAAGTTAGTAGACATGATTATGATTAAACCACAGCAAACCTAGGTGACTCTGGAAGATACTGAGAACAATCCACAGCAATGTATTCCATAATATACAGTCCTATGATATGCCTCTCAAAAAAGCTTTCTGTGGTCAAATAAGTTTAGAAAACTGAATACTATACCTATACCCAGGGGATCCACATATATGCTGACATATAAAAAAACTCTGAAAAGTCCTAAAGAAATGTGTTTAGCTTTATTTAATGCTGTTGCCCAAGCTTAGTTGGCCACAGAATCCTTTCCTTGAAAAATATCTGTGAACACAGAACACACATAAGAAACAATGGTCTACAAAAATTCAGTAAATCTCCTTACAGTGCAAATGGTTCTGTAGTTTCATAGTACTTTCACACATGCTCTCAAATGGCTATTACTCTAGCTGCACATCAGAATAACCTCTGGGAACTTAAAAAATTTAAGTGCCTTAACCAGTATTATACTTATCCAATAGAAAAACCAAAGCTTTAATCCTCCAATTTCTAGTTTAGAGCTTTTTCCACTGAAGGTCATAAACACCACAAACTGAATATATAACTAACAAAAAGAAATCATTTTACATGTAAATATCAAAAAGTAAATATTACTTAAAAAATTTTTTTAGATACCCTGTTTCTCTGAAAATAAGACCTAGCTGGACAATCAGCTCTAATGCGTCTTTTGGAGCAAAACTTAATGTAAGACCTGGTCTTATATTACATTATGTTATGTTACGTTATGTTATACTATAAGACCCAGTCTTATAGTAAAATAAGACCGGGTCTTATATAATTTTTGCTCCAAAAGACACATTAGAGCTGATGGTCCGGCTAGGTCTTATATTCAGGGAAACACGGTAATCCTCTCATTGTCCACATTGCTCAGGCTTTCTTGAAAATACTGGGTATACTTTTGAACCTCACAAGTTAGAATGATAGAAGGTACATATACTATATTAGGATCCAAAATACAAAAGAATTATATTTGACTGAGTACCAGTTTCCTCATTACGAATGGGATATTTAGTATCTGTCTTTCAAGGGTTGTTAAGAAGATCAAATTTAAATAAATGAGTTAAAGAATGAGGAGTTAAGGATGATAACATGATTATAAATGTTATGAGATATTGGCATTTTCCCCAAAAAGGAGATGAAAATCTCATTAACACAATCCTGCACAGTAGAAGATAACTTGTAGCAGCATGATTTTTTTCATAAATCCATACTAAAGCTGACTTAAACTTATAATTCACTGCCTCATGTCTAAGTAATAAAGAGAGATTTACAAAGTCAATATTATACACTTGCAAATATGTATAAAAGTTGACTTTATGACATAAATCTTACTATCCATTTAAAAGCAATACATGTAAATCTTGAATATTAATTAAAACGCTAACATAAACCTTGTGCATCAATACACAAAATCGTAACAAGTATATAAAATATTTGGAGAACAAACTCAACAAGGCAGCTGAATTAATCTCGGTTAGGGGAACTTAATTATATGTCTCAGCTAAGAAAAAAGAAGAAAACCTGAGTTACAGAGGTTATGCTGAAGACTCACAAAGAAAAGAATGTCCAGTATAATTATTATGTCTAGAGTTCGAAAACAAAAAACAAAAAACACAACCCCCTCAGAAACACAATTACTAACTAAAATTTATTAATACTTCAAACTTTCCCAATCACAGTAAATGTTTTTATGATGAATATTGGTAATAACACTTACCAGTTATACCCTCTGCTAGAAGATCTGTCATTTTGCAACACGATGCCAAAAGTTTAGTGGTAAATTCATCTAAAAGCATTATCTTAAAATAAATATAAATTAAGAAATAGTATAAGCATTTGACTGCTAAGAATTCACAAAAGACAACTTAATCCATTAAACCTACCAAACATATGAACCTTTTATAACATAAAATTAAAATATCAGGATAGTAGGCAAATCATCTCAATTCTTCTTTTAACTTGCATGACCTAGAGTTTTATTTTTTCAATATACGTACATAATTACTATACATAAGTGAACAAATAGAACTATTTCCATTCTGAAGCAGAGAACTATTCATTGTAAATGTATGTTATGTTTAACATCAAATTTTCTTAAAATTATAAAGTGTCACTTGTAGAATAATAAGTGTTCCAGGAACTGTTTTAAGCATTTTACATGAATTAATTCATTTAATATTAACAACTACCCCCATTTTATAGACAAGGAAACAGAGACACAGAGAGGTCACATAATTTACCCAAGAAACCACAGCTATAAAGTGGTGAGGCTAGGATGTGAACATAAGCAGTATGATTCCAGATCCTATACTGTTATAGAATTAAAAGGTGTGATCAAAAATACGGTGAATGTCTAGATTAAAAAAAATTATTACAGTAAAAGCCACATTGCCATTAATTCCCTCAAAATACTCCCCCTCGCTTCAAACACATTTATTCCCATGATTCGTGCCACTTTCGGAAGTAGTTCTGGAAGTCCTCTTTCATGAGTGTCTTTAGTTGTGCTATTGTGGCTGCCTTGATGTCCTGAATCAATTCAAAATGTTTTCCTTTCATGGTCATTTTCACATTAGGGAAGAATCTTTGGGGATCGGGCAGGGTGCTAGATACAGTGAATAAGTTAGATGAGTACACACTGTAATGTTTTTACTTGACAGAAATTGCTATACCAGAAGCCATGTGTGACACGGAGCGTTGTCATGATGGAGGATGAAGTAGACACTCACGAAAGAGGACTTCCAGAACTCCTTCAGAAAGTTGCAAGAACAACGGGATAAGTGTGTCTGAAGCGAGGGGGAGTATTTTGAGGGGGATTAATGGCAATGTCTTTTACTGTAATACATTTTTTAAAATTTAAACATTCACTTTTTTATCATACTTCATATAATAAGGATAATATATTAAAGTCCTCAATACAATGGCAAAATATGCAAACTTTACCTTCCATTCATCTTCTTTCTTGCAGTCATCAAACACTGTTGATTTTATCTCTGAAAAAAAAAGATTTAGGAATTTTAATCAATAGTTAGAAATATAGTAATAGGGTAACTACTTAAAAGACCCAAGATGGCTGGAGAAATATCCAATTTGAAATTCTGCTAAGCTACTTGTAAAACTCTATGTAAAAATCTAGTTCTCTTTATTATCTAACCTACATAGTACATTTAAACTGTAATGTAATTTTAAACTTTTGAGAATAAGAGTATAATAAAAAAGTCTACTATATTTAAGTACATAAACATATCTGGAAATGTTTCTGAAAGTATTATCTGATTTGTTTCTCCCTATTCTACTTAAATCCCAAGTAAAGATGATGAAAACAAAAACCCATAGGAAAATCCCTAACTAGCCAATAGCCAAATTATATCTGACAATCAAAACTGGCTAAGTATTTTTCTTCCTGATTTACTACATTATAATTGTGAACAATATATGTTACAGCACTAGGAATGCAAATATACAAGTCATTCTTGATTTGTAATAATAATTATTAATATGTTCCTTGCAATGCTTTTCAGAACTAATCTAAATCCAAATTTAAATTAGTTCACTGATTTGCAAAAGCTTTTTTTCTTCTGTATTAAATAAAAAAATACACAGGCAAATCACAAATAGCTATTCTCCTTTGTAATAACTTTCCCCACTTACTAGGTTTTATTAATTTTCAGCTAATTTTGAAAACTGTAGTACTGTGCATATGTAATAAATAAGTAGAATTAAAATGCAAATTATAGTAACTGTCTTTAATTCTTGGTAATGAGATGTTTATATAATTCATTTAAAATTTTCTATTTCTTAATTTATAACGGCTTTGAGTTAGTGCTTTTGGAAATTTACTATCAAGTTTTTTGGCATCATACTCAAGAATGACATGTTTAAGCAGAGGGTATATTTAATAAGGGTTACTAACACTCATTGTAAGAATTATGACTGGCGGGCCGGCCTGGTGGCTCAGGTGGTTGGAGCGCCGTGCTCCTAACGCCGAGGTCTCCAGTTCGATTCCCACATGGGCTAGTGAGCTGCGCCCTCTACAGCTAAGATTGTGAACAACAGCTCTCCCTGGAGCTGGGCTGCTGTGAGTAGCTGAAGGTTGACCTGAGCAGCCGGAGGTTGGTGTGAGCTACCATGTTCTGCTGCCATGAGCGGCCGGTGGCAAACATGAGTGGCTGGCAGCCGGCAAGAGCTGCTGTGAGCTGCTGTGAGTGGCCGACCAACCACCGGCGATCGACTGCCTCAGCGAGGCTGGGGGTGGGGGGGAGCGCAAAGCTCATAACACCAGCATGGGCCAGGGAGCTGTGTCCTACACTAGACAGAAACATCGGCTTGAACCGGCGTGGGGGAGGGGAAGGTGGGAGAAAGGGAAAAAAAAGAATTATGACTGGGAAGGTTTAAAATTGTTAATAAATATCAGTTAAGGTGCTTATATATGTTTGCTATTGCTAGGAAGATTATAATGTTATATAAGAATTATGGCAAAAGCCTAAAGCACTGGTACTGGCAGGAAAAGATGACGCATTTTCTCAGGCTGAGCTCAGACACTGAAATATGATGCTACCTTCCTTTCTAAGTTTTCTGTATTCCTGTATACCTCAAACAAGCCGAAAATCAAAAACATTTTGCTTGTTTTTACTGGATTTGTGTCCTTCTCTTAAGAAATGAATGCTCATGGAATTTATGATGGAGTAGACCCAAGAGTTCCCTAGGCAGAGCCCATCTCCTTAGTCTTTAAAATCCTAGAAACTGCACTGTCCTGTACAGGAGAAACTAGTCACACGTGGCTATTGAGCACCTGAAACGTGGCCAGCCTGACTGGGATGTCCTGCAAGTACAAAATACACACCAGATGACAATGACTTCGTACAAAAAAAGGAATGTACAATATTTTTTCTACTGATTACATGTTCAAATGATAATTTTGAATATATTAGGTTAAACAAAATACATTATTAAAACTAATTTCACCTGTTTCTTTTTACTTTTTAAAAAGTTTACATATGTGGCTTGCCTTATATTTCTACTGGATAGTGCTGCCTTAGAATGTGAGGAAATCTAGACAGTCAGTGTAAGCATCTTAAAAATAAACGATAAAGAAGTAACCTGTTTTGTGGACAGAGATTAGGAGCACCCATGAAAAGTGATATGGTCACAGTTACGTTTGGAGAGGAGTCAAAGAAAACTACATCAACAAATATTACAGAACGAAAAAGGTATTTCCTGTAAATACTAATGAAAATATTTGACCTCATATTCATTTGTCTACCATTCTAAATATGGATATATCCCAATTCTCTTAGTTTTGCTCTGCTTGCTCTACACTCTTCCTCAGAGACCATATTCATCATCAAAGTTCCATCTATCGCATCAGTCCTTCAATTTCTTTTCCCCAACTTTATTGAGATATAATTGAATTGTGTCACTTTAAAGTTCACAGTGTGTAGATATACACATATACTGCAATACAATGACCACTGTAGTGTTAGTTAACACCTCCATCACCTCACACAATTACCATTTGGGGCGGGGGGTGACAGCATTGCTGATCTACTCTCTTAGCAACTTTCAAATATTTAATACATAGTACAGTACTATTATCTACAATCACTATGCTGTGCATTAGATCCCCAGAACTTACCTTCTGACTGGAAGTTCGACCAACTTCTCCCCATTTCCCTAACCCCCAACGGTCTTTCAATTTTCCACAAATCTTACATCCCAACTCTCCTTGGACTTCATTCAATTACACAATGCAGGTTTAAGCAGCTACATGCCTCAAACTGAGATTACAGTTCCCTAAAAACTGCTCTAGACTTCTCCATTTATGGATTTTATTGTCATTTTCTTAGTCCCAGTCGGGCTATTTCCTCCTTCCCCCACATCGAGTCATTAGGCAGGATTGGTTGGTTGTTCTTGCTGGTGACTGTCACCAGCACTGCTTTGTTCTCATTGTCTCTCACTGAACTACTGCGGGACACAGTCTCCTATCTGAATTTCCTGCTTTCCACTTCCAACCCCTTTGCCTTTTCAAATCCATTTTTCACGCGGCTGTCAGTTATCTTCCTGAAACACAACCCTTTGTTTATATCAACAGCCACCTCAGAATTCCCTCAAATGCTCACTCCTCCTACAGAATAAAACCTAGACCCTACTATCCAATATCCTCCACCAACTGGCCTCTATCTAATCTGTAAACTGATCTTTGACCAATCCAAATGTCACCCAAATAATGACCTGTTAATACTAACTACCTCATGGTTTCTCCTAAAGGCAAAAGGAAAAGGAAGTGTATCTAAAACTGTAATGCCAAAGACTAGGTGAAAACACTGAAGGGAAAATGAGAGCAGAACTACAAAGTCCAGCAAGGTATCAGCAATGCTGACGGGAGATTTGCACAACTATCTTAAATCACAGAGAAACAATTAACAAACCTGGTAATAAAATGCAAGAAAAACTAATTTGTCTGGAAAACAGGGGGAAAAAAGCCTTGAGACAGAAAAAAACTGTATAACGTCATTAAACAATGAAAACCTACTATTACATATTTATGGCCTAAATAAAACATAAAACTATGGCATAAGAGAAAACTACCAGGAATGAAAGCAGAAATAAAGAAAATATAACAAAATGAAGACCCAAAAAATGGAATCATGGAGAATTAAAGCTAGAAAACCTTAAAGAAAACTCATTGTTTAGGTTAGGAAAGTGAAGTATGAGCGGGCTGCAAACCAAGTCTTCCAACTCTTACTCAAATGAGGAAAAAAAATAAACCTGGTTTTTATAAGTAATATATAATGAAAATGTGTTTGAAAATCAAATAGCCAAAAGTGAAAAACAAAAAAAAAGACAGACTTGTAGGTCATAAAGAAATTTACATTCTCAGAAAACTGAAACATTCCTGATTATGAGACAAACAAATTCTGCCTACCTGGGGTCCAAGTTGTTTACTGAACAGGTAAGAATCTTTATTAATGTAAACCCAGGACCGGGCGGCAGAGACAAAAGCAATGCTATTCAGTCGAGTAAAAACAGACTGAACAGTGCATGGGAAAGACCATTTAGGGCTTTGGGTATGTACACTGTTTAAAAATTGTTTGAGTATAGCTCAGGTAACATTTTGAAATCACCATATTCTCATTATAATAAAGAATGTTTGATTATGTTAATTACAAAGCATGTGATAGGGATTGATTACAAAAAAAAGTATGAAAGTAGAACATGAAAACTGAGGACTACTATTGCACTAATCCCATATACACAAAGGCAAATATTAAAGAAGTTTTTTCTAGGTAGAAATTTAGTAAATGCTATATTTATTCTTAAAGAAAATACTTTACAATAAAAGGTCTAAAGGGTTTCTCTCTTAAAATTAAGGGTCTGAAGGTAAAAAGACACCATTATAGAATTATTTGATAGCAGTGTTAAGTCAGAAGAGTTACTCTGGGGGAAAAGGTGGGATTTGGACTGTGAATGGTTATGGAGTGCTCGGAAACGTTCTCTATCTTGATCTAGGTGGTAGTTACATGGATAAAAATTCATCAAGCTGTATGTACACTTAGCATTAGTGCAGTTTATACTACCATTACCTAATGAAATCTTAAGTCATTTCCCTTCAAAACAAGAAAATGACTTCCTTTCAGCATTGTTTTAATAAGAATCCCCAAAACGTTTGTGTCTGCTTTTTGCTGAGGGAAAAAACTTTCATCATTAATGGTTCCCCACTGCCTAGAGAACGTCTATACCACGTAGCTCCAACCTACCCATTTTAGTCTTCGTCTCCCTATTGCTTGTACTCAAACAAAAGGAATTGCACCCCCTCCCATAAATAGTCAAGCAGTTTCTCACCTTTGGGCCTTGGCTCCGATTTCTGTACACAGATTTCTGCAAAATCCTACCACCTTTCAATGTCACCTCTTTGGAGTCTTCCCTGATTCACTCCCAGAGAGAAAATAATTCCTTTTTCTTCTCTCCTCCCATAAAACTTTTTCATAACACAGTACTTGGTACTTGTGTAGTTCTTCTCCCACTGACTGTGAATTCTAGGTCAAAAAATATGCACCTAGAATAGTGTGCAGCACAAGGTACGAGTACATAATCAATAAATATTGATTTTAAACGAATACATGACTGTGCAAATATCCAAACATTAAAATAAAATTTTGCTTAACAAAATAAACTTAAACAAGTGACCAGAATGAAAAAAGACATAAAAGAAAAATAACTGATAAAAATAAAACAAAAATGTATTTTATACATGTGTATATTTGCATAGAAAACTGGAAGAATTGATTTAAAAAACCTAAGAGTGGTTGCCGTGGAGAGGTAGGCTGGGGTTCTGGGTTGAGAGCAAGATTAATTTTATTTTACAATCTTTTATGCTATCAAAAATTTTTTCTACACCAAGGTATTTAATAATGATTAAAAATGTTAACTACAAAGATTATGAAGGAGCATGGAAAATATGTCAATGTTAGGTGTTTTAAAAAAAAGAAGTCATGGAATGACAAAGTAAAAATTATCTGGAGCTATGTAAGGACTAGAAGGAAAAAGGGTAAAAGCTTATGATTTAATATGCAAAGAATTGGCTCAAATAAATATATTACGATTACTTTTATTTGCAGTTTTTCTAGGTTCATTTCCCCTAACTTCCTCTAAAATATATGCTATGAATTACAGACGATAGACAAGAAAGAAAATAGACTGAGTAAGGGGAAAAAAGCATATCGGGTTAAACTTGCTTTGTGGTTGATTTAAGTACTGTTGTTTCGTTGTGTTTATTTTTTAAATAAATGTCATCAAATTTTTATTTGAAACATTTTATCAATGATATTTTTTGCTACTACATCCCTGTAGTAAAAAGTGGCCAATGAGCAATACCAAGCACTAGAAACTTTGGCTGATTTTAAGTATGGGTATTAGTTTTGTAAATAAATGTAGCCTTTTGCACTCAAAATATTAAATTTGTTTTAAAGAGTTTTAAGGTAGTCCCTAAAACCTGACTCTTTCTCACGTTTTAGGTTTCAGCTCAAATGCACCCAGAGTAGCCCCTCTCTATATACATATATCATAAACTGAAATTATGTTTATTCTTTGCTTCCATATTTGCTATTATTCCACACTGAATGCAAGATTCCAAAGGCTGGAAACTTGTCTGCCTTCTATTGCTGTATTCTTACAGGAAATTCAATAATATTTGTTGAATAAATGGGGAACTTTAGGTAGCAAAACATGGGGGAAAATTATAAAACTGTGATCTGTTCACTTTTAACAAGATTGCTATCCACTGCACTCTGCTAGGGCCTGTTATGAATTTAAAGCTCCAGAAGACACAACAGTGGACCCAGAGACTCACATTAGGCTTATCCAGAGACTCACATTAGGCAGTAGTGAGAAGTGCCATTTGAGAAGGATAAACAATGCTACAGAAATATAAGAGGCTGAGTTAAAATGAGAGGCCACTATGGAGGTAGTAGCCCCATTTGAGCAGAGATGTGAAGGATGGCTAACCTTTGAATAGATGAAGAATAGGGGTAAGAAGAGCATTTCAGACGTAGGAATTGGCATTCAAATGGGAGACAGAAGATTTCGAGAACAGTACAGACTAGCTGAACATTAAGATTCGAGGGAATAGGAGATAACAAGGTAGGTTGGGGCCAGCACGTAAGTCTTCAAAAGCAGACCGTTTGAAATGATCTTTAGGCAACTGGGCGGGGGGTGAGGGTGGGGGCTCTCTGCAAGTCTTCAAGCAGATCAGCCTGATCATAGCACAGTACTGTTACAGAAAAATTATTCTTGCAGTTATTGGCTAGGTGGACTGGAGAAAAAACAATGGTTTGGAGGCTCAGTTATTAGGAGGCTAGTGCAACAGACTGGGCATAAAATAAGGTTCTGAGTTAAGGTTTAAACATTATAGAGTCACAGAGAAGTCACACATTAACTCTGCAGCCAAAAGACCTGCGTCTGAATACTAAGTCCATATTTAATAGCTGTATCGGGTTTTTTAAAAATAGCTTAAGATATAATTTGCATACCATATACAGTTGACCCTTGAAAAACGTGGGGGGGTTAGGGTTGCCACTCCACTCAGTCAAAAATCTACATTAACTTTTGACTCTCCCAAAACTATACTACAGTTGTCCCCTTGGTACCCATGGGGGATTGGTTCCAGGATGACCCCTCCCCTCATATGGATACCAAAAGCCAGAGTTCAGGTCCCATATATGAAATGGGGTAGATAAATGGATACAGTCAGCTTTCTGTATCCACAGACTCTCAACCCCAGATCAAAAACAGTACAGGTATTAGGGTGGCTGGTTAGCTCAGTTGGTTAGAGCGTGGTGCTAATAACACCAAGGTTGCTGGTTCGATCCCTGTATGGGGCACTGTGAGCTGTGTCCTCCTTTAAAAAAAGTATAGGTATTTATTGTAAAAAATCCATGTATAAGTAGACCCAGGCAGTTCAAACTCATGTTGTTCAAGGGTCAACTGTAATTGACCCAACTGTGCACCATTAAGTGGTTTTCAGTATATTCAGAGTTGTACATCCATCAACATAATCAACTTTAGAACATTTTCATTACTCCAAAAGGAAACTGTTCCCCTTAGCCAACATCCCCAAATCTCCCCATCTCACCCCGCCCTTGCCATGTAGATAATCACCAATTTATTTTTGTCTCTATAGATTTGTCCATTCTGGACATTTGGGAGTCACAATTATGTGACTCTTTCCCAATTTCCCATAATTTCCCAATTATGTGGGTCTTTCTGACTGGCTTCTTTCATTTGGCATAATTTCTTCACAGTTCATCAATATTATAGCATGTATCAGTATACCATTCCTTTTTGTTGCCTAATAATATTCCACTGTGTGGACACACCATGTTATTTTTTCATGGTCATTGGGTTGTTTTGACTTTTTGATATTTTGAATAATGCAGTTATGATAATAGCTGTATCAGTTTTAACATCTGTGAAATACAGATAATTATCATTAAGTTTTAATATATGTAAAGAGTGTCTGGCACAGAGTAAATGTTCAAAAAATATTAGTTCCCTTCTCCCTACTTTGTGGGGAAAGTGAAGGTTATTTAGTTTTCTACCCTATACCATCTTTAACCTAGTAAAACCTTTTCCCAGTTAAATGTATGATTTTCCTACCTCTCAGGAGATTGCTTCATCATTTCTTTCGCTGTCATCTTTTGCTAACAGATCTCAGAGGCTCCTCCCTCTCTCTCTCCCTCCCTCTCCACTTTACTCACTAAATGTTGAATATCATCTTGTTTTTTGGTTATGTTTCTATTTACACCAAGATTCAAAGAACTATTTTTTAACCCTTATATCTCTTTCCTTCCATTCAGTCTCCTGTCTTCTTTATCTTACTGGATATCCTGGTGCTACCTCAAGTTAACAGCACAAGATGGAAATTTTGTTATCACTAAACTCTCCCTTTGTTGCCTAGTTTCCATGCTATCAAGACTGACATTACTATTATTAACCTTTCTTCCTGATAAATGCTGATGCCATGTATATATATACATGTATATGTATATATGTATATACATGTATATATGTATATATGTGTATATATATATATATGTATCTTGGAAATTATAAATATAATTCGTTACCATTTTCATATAAATGTATTTAAATGCCATTGTGACTTTAAAACATTACCATGTCTTAGAAGTCACCCATGTAAATCTTGAAATCCAAAAAGCCAACCTTATATTTATTCAATTTTTAAAAAGATGTTTTTGCAACTTTTTCTTTTCCCTTCTATTTATACACTTGTTTTTAGTACCTGGTATGTTAAGCAATATGCCAGTTACTGATTTGGAGTTTTAATTTTACACAAGGAGCTCTGTAACTCGCAGAATTTTAACTCAAGTCATTTCTGTTCTTTGCTCAACAAACTGGAGGCAGAAATACTAATTAGATGTTACTCCCTCTTCCACTACTAGACCATAATTACTTTGAAGCGAGCAATGCCAAACAGTGATGGTTCTTCCTGTTTGGTGATTTCATTCCTTCTCTACCCTGGCAGATCTAGGTTTGGAGAGACTTTTATGAAAGTCAGATGAAATAGCAGAATGGCAGAACATCAGTCACCAATAAGTAAGAGTCCTAACAGCGGGAAGTGGCCCGGAGAGTGTAAAGGGAGAGGGAAAGACGCAGGTTGGTCCCGAGATTTAATCATTCCAGTGGTCCCTTCTCAAGAACTCTTTAGAAAGCAGGCTCCTTTAGGAACAGAGGAAGAGAATGTTTTTAACAGCGAGGTTTTGCTTTTGTTTTTTTTTTTTAAGGACAGACATTGAAAAGTATGGCTATGAAATCTTCCTTGGTACTAACACAAATAAGCAGAATAAGCAGTCTTCGGAAACTCAAGTGTGGGGAGGAGGGGAGGGGCGGGATAAAGAAACAGTGCTCAGACTGTCTCGGGTGGAGACATCGCCGACTGGTGCGGCCGCGGAGCAGCGTGGGGAGCACCGCGGAGGAGCGTGGGGAGCACCCCCGAGGAGCGTGGGGAGCACCCCCGAGGAGCGTGGGGAGCACCGCGGAGGAGCGTGGGGAGCACCGCGGAGGAGCGTGGGGAGCACCCCCGAGGAGCGTGGGGAGCACCCCCGAGGACCCGCGCAGGGGCCGCGGAAACGCCGGTAGGGGGTGCCGCTCGCCCAGGGCGGGGCTCGGGCCGAGCGGGCCCAGGCGAAGGAGCAGACGCGAGCGAGCAGGCCGAGTCCTCCCGACCCCGCCCATCCCTGGCGCCGGCAAGAAATAGGGCTGGGAAGGGAAGGAAGAAGTCCTAACTGGGACGTGGGTCCCAAAGCAACAAGTGCCCGCGGCGTCTCCCCAAGAGACTGCAGGTCTGGGGCAGGAAAGCAAGGCCCGGCGCGGCGGCCTCCAGGCCTTCTCTCGCTCAGCCCCTGCCCCACCGCACTCACTCTGCCACACGACGCTCTTCAGCCCCCTTTCCGTCACCGGCGGCGCCATCTTCCCAACACCGCGGAGGAGCAGCCGCCGCCTCCCTTTCGCAACCTGTTTTAGCCGTGGGAGTGCTGCTCCGGGTTGCCCCGCCCGCGGGCCGCGCCCTCGGGTGACGTCACGCGCGTCGGCTCGGCGATTCCCGCCTACCCCTGAACGGAGGCTGCGCGGTTCAGGTGGAATCCACATGGGCAGTCGCGCGCCCTCTAGCGGGAGACTGGCTCACCGAAAGGTCGCCGAACTGTGACGTCAGAAAACGAAAACGTGTGTAGGGCTAGTGAGCTAACGCGACCTAATAAATTCCCTTTTCGGTCATGCCATACATCAAGAAGGGAGAGAGCCTTCGCTTTGCAAAATAATTCTTCACTTTGCAAAGCGATTTATAATACACTTCACTCAATAGCCAGTTCAACAACCAAATGGAAAATTTACCCCCCCAAAAAAAGTGTATTTTATTCATTTTTCAAGGATATAATTGTATAGAGCTATGAGGTGTACCTCCAGTGTACCCAATACTATGCAGGACTTTCAGGAAACTCAAAAGACGGGAGAGACCCACTTCTGAAGAATTCATAGTCTAATTAGCTCAATTCCTGGCGTGCTGAAAGTAGTCAAAAGCTAGTTTAAAAAGCAAATACCTTTAAAAACAGACACGTTGATCAATGGAACAAAATAGCCCAGAAATAAACCTATACCTACATGGTCAATTAATCTATGACAAAGGAGGTAAGAACATCCAGTGGAATGAAGACAGTCTCTTCAATAAATGGTGTTGGGAAAACTGGACAGATACGTGCAAAAAAATGAAACTGGACCACCGTCTTACCTCATATAAAAGAATAAATTCAAAATGGATTAAAGATGTAAATGTAGCATGCAAAACCATAATACTAGAAGAAAACATAGGCAGTAAACTCTCTGACATTGCTTAGTAGTATTTTTTCCTGATATATCTCCTCAGGCAAGGGAAAAAAAGAAAAAATAAACAAACTGGACTAAATTTAAAAAAAAAGTTTTTGCACAGCAAAGGAAACCATCAATAAAACAAAAAGAAACCTATGGAATGGAGAAGATATTTGCCAATGATACATCTGATAAGGGGTTAATATGCAAAATGTTTAAAGAATTCATACAATTTAACACCCAAAATACAAACTATCCAATTTAAAAATGGCAGAGGACCTGAATTGACATCGCTCCAAATAGGACATGTAGCTGGCCAATAGACACGAAAAGATGCTGAACATCACTAATCATCAGAGAAATGCAAATTAAAGCTACAATGAGATATCACCTCAATGGCTATCATCAATAAATCAACAAACAAGTGTTGGTGAGGATGCAGAGAAAAAGGAACTCTTGTGCACTGTTGGTGGGATTGCAAATTGGTGTAGCCATTATGGAAAACAGTATGGAGATTCCTCAAAAAGTTAAAAACGGAACTACCTTATAACCCAGCAATTCCACTTCTCGGTATTTATCCAAAGAAATTAAAAAAGATATATGCACCGTTATGTTCACTGCAGCATTATTTACAATAGCCAAGATATGGAAGCAACCTCAGTGCCCATCAATAAATGACTGGATAAAGAAGAGGTGGTACATAAATGAAATATTACTCAGCCATAAAAAATAATGAAATCTTACCATTTGCAATAACATGGATGGACCTATATGGTATTATGCTAAGTGAAATAGGTCAGACAGAGAAATACAAATACCATATAAATTCATTTATGTGTGGAATCTAAAGAACAAAATAAACCAAAAAACCCAGAAACAGACTCATAGATACACAGAACAAACTGATGGATGCTAGATGGGAGGGGGGTTGAGAGGGCTAGGTGAAAAAGGTGAAGGGATTAAATACAAATTGGTAATCACAAAACAGTCATGGGAATGTGAAATATAGTATGGGGAATATAGTCAATAATATTGTAATACCTATAGATGGTGTCAGGTGGGTAGGTACTAGACTTATGGAGGGGATCATTCCATAAATTATATAAATGTCTAACCACTATGCTGGACACCTGAAACCAATATAAAATAATATTGAACGTTAACTAACTGAAAAATAAAAAAATTAAAATTAAAAAAGCAAATGCCTTGATGATGATGGTATACATAAATGAACCAATAAAAGAATAATTATTTATTCGCCAAACATAAATTCATGTGCAAAATTGTATGAGAGGGCCTATCAATGGTTTAGAATCCACATGTCAGGGAGTTATTTTTGAAAGCCGATTGCGAGAGAAAGTGATTTGAACTCAGACTTAAGAAGTTTAGGCAGAAATCTATTTCCTGAGATGGTTCATTTGAGACTGAAATCAAAGCAATTAATCATGAATTAGATCAGTTTAGTTGTTGAGCACCCCAACTGTGATATAACCAGATACACACTGGCAGAAAATAGACTTTCCTACAGAGATTTGCAAAGAACCAATGGTCTTAATTCAAGTTGGTCACTTAGGGAAGTGGAAATGGTTAACTACTACGAGTAATAATAATGGCTAATATTTACTGAGTGCTTACTATAAGCCAGGCACCATGCTCAGGGGATTATTTCATTGATCCTCAAAGCAACCCTTACAGACAAGGAAACTGAGGCTTAGTGAATAGACAAGGTAACTTGGCGGAAATGCACAGCTTGTGGTGGAGTGGAAACAAGGACAAGGCTTGAGCTACACAGAAAGCAAATAGAGCAGCCTGCAGGATAACCTGTGGGGTTTGCTCTTTACAAGAGAAAAGGAAAATGAATAAAAACAGCCATAAAATGGATTCAAGCATAACATATGTCGTTGTTAAAAACAGTACCACAGGCCCCAATTGGAGTCACTTAAACCGAGAATTATAGTTTTCACTCTCCCAGAAACGGCGTCTTAAACTAGTCAATCAGGAATCGCTGATCAGCACTAGTCAGGTAATCTGTCATCCACTAAAGGAAACTAACCTTTCAAAAATCAGTCTGCTTTTTTGCCAGTATAACTTCTTTGTTCCTGCTCCTTTCTGTCTGTAAAAGTCTTTCATTTTGTACATTTCCTTGGAGTTCCTTTCTATCTGCTAGATTGGATACTGCCTGATTCATGAATCATTCAATAAAGCCAATAACATCTTTAAAATGTACTCAGTTAAATTTTGTTTTTTCATAGCATGAATAGTTTTTCCATTCAAGGTGCATATGGGAATGGAAGCTGGAGCCCTGGCCTCTTTTAAGCCTATATTAAATGGACTCAACTGCCCCAAATTTTAAACAAACACACATATTATTTCCCTCGCACTTTTTTATTTTAAATCAGGTTCTGTTTAATATGGCAGGCTGGAACCCCAAGCCATAAGAAAAAGACGTGACAGTGCAGACTCACCCTTCTTAAACAGAGCTCCTCACCCTGGAGGCTCAAACCAATGCGGAAAAGAGAGGTGGATGAAGTGCCTCCATCTCCTACCCTTGAGGAGAATGACTGGGTACCAGGGAATGACACAGAATGGCCCCTCTGGACTGGAAGTTTGACTTGGGTCACATGGGGCAGAGCTGAGGTTCATGTCACTGAAAAGTAGGTTCCAGGGTTGCAGGCAGTGTGGAATAGCAAGTATGGGCTTTAGCCATACCCAGATACACACCCTGCATAACCTGGCTCTGTCTCTTACTTGCAGTGTGACTTCAAACACCTCAGTTTCATTGCACTTATGTGTTGAATATAATACCTCAAACCTCACAACAACAAACAAGATGACAATATTGCCATTTTACAGATGTGAAAACTGAGGCTCTGAGAAATTAAATGAGGTGTGAAAGACCTCAAGATGGCTCCAAGACCATCGTCTTTTCTGTTGTAATACACTTGCTACCCTCCTCTGCTCCCCTAGTTCCATATAACCTTTCTGAGCTCTCTCTCTCTAGTCTCCTCTAATCTGTTTGCCTGAACAAATTGAACCATGATTTTGAATTCCCTGAACATGACAATGCAGAATAGAAGGTAAAATCTACCGACACTGGTCAGAGATGAAAACTCTGCTTTGTTTAATTCGCAGACCAGATAAAGAGCCAAAATAAGAGGGGGCTGAATGTAAAAGCTCTTGAGTTAGGGCAGATCATTCACTCACCATCCTATTTCCAGGTCTTCTTCACTAATAATTGATGACTTACTCATGATAATCCAGAGAAATATTTTCCATAAAGACATCATGGATTAGCAGGTCTAATCAATGCTACATACTTGGCCCTCTGAGAATTAGTATTTGAACTGATTAGCCGTGTGAACGTGGGTGAGCTACTTGACCTTTCTGGGTCTCTTCATTATCTGTACAAAGGGGATAATATTATTATCTAGTTCCTGGGGTTGCTATGAGAATGAAATAAGTATGTGGAAAGAACTTAGAAGAGTGTAGTATGTTTTGGTTTTATGTTCACCTGGTATGGACCACATCGTCTTCTGTGGCATTCTGACCAAAGCAGCCCAGCCTTAGATGCCTAGCTAAGTAGTCAGTCATTTCATTTCCTGTGCCCTGGTATTTGGAGAGTGTGGGTGTACTGGTCCCAGCTCCTTGGTGTCCTAGGACCAGGAATCCTGGCCTTTCCTTTGACATTTGACCTCAGCTCTTTGGCCGGTCCAGTCAGCCATGGACACAACTGTTCAGAAGACACACTCTGCCAGCAACTGGGCTTACCACACAGTCTTACGTGGGCTCTAGACCACAGCCTGGAAAGCTGGGCCAGTCATGAAGGCCCTCCCAGGGCATGGACCCACTCTGAACCCTCCAGATGTTCTCACCAATCTTTCCTCAAATATCACACATCCCCTGTTAGGCCACTAGACTGAGGTGGTTCCAATGCCTTGGCAGCCCACATAAGTAAACCAAAACCTAAGTGTGTAAGGGCCTCAAGGTTAAGAAATCGAAACCTAAGGACGACCAATTACAAACAGCCAACTAGGCTTTTCCAAATAAGACAACCGCTTAAGCCATAGGCAATCAAATAATATCCTGGCTTTGATTCTGCCTCTTCTCTGTAGAAGTCTTTCCCCCAAGCTCCTATCAGTGGAGCGCTCTTAACCACTTCCAACTTGCTGCTGCAGAATTCAAATCAATTTCTGCTCAAATAAATTCTTAAAAAATAAATTTAGTATGCCTCAGTTTGTCTTTTAACACTCCTCAGCCTCCCATCACTGAAATTTTGCTTCAAGGAAGAGCTCACCAAGGCAAGCCTTTTAAAGTTCCCAAACCTGGCCACATGTCAGAATCATTTGGTGAGTTTGTTACAAACAGATTTGCAGGCCTGTTTCCAGACCCCCTGAGTTAGCATCTCCAGGGGTGGTAGGTACCTGGAAGTCCTTATTAAGTAATGAGTTCCCCAAGTGCAGTGGATGTACCTGACCCAATACCAAAAGTGAACTAAACTCAGCCCTTCTTTGTGTGTGCTCTCTGATGCAGCAGATTTCATTTTTAGAGAACTGTGTCTGGCTTGTCTCCTTTTCAAGTGCGGATGCTCTGGGGAGTATCTCTTATCAGTGACATATTACGCATCTCTCATCAGTCGTACACGGAATAGGGAAGGAGACACAGAAAAAAGGAAGTTTGCCCTCCCTCCCCATTTACCTGAAGCCCAACTCTATGCTCCAGTTCCCTCCAGGTGGAGTTTTATGAGAACTACATTCTTGGCTCCACAGCTACACATCTGGGGAGTAAACACTTTAGTTGTGTGTGTGTCACATACGTCCTGTTTGCACTATTTTTTTAATAAGGTTACTGGCATTGGAAAACAAACATTTCTCTAGGTACAACGGATATATATTATATATCATGGCCTTTCCTCTCCAAAGATAAAATAAGCAGTTACAGTGTGAGTGGGGGATACAGCCAACAAGATTGATGTCCTCCCTCCCAAAATGCATGTATCAGTCTGCCACAGTTTGAGGCCCTGCCTCTGGCTGTCCCTCCCTCCGAAGGCTTTGTTCACTCAAAAGAATGGCTGCAATCTCTCCAGCAACGGGCCAGCAGCGCTGCTTTCCCAGGCACTGGAGCAGCAAAGGTCACAGCACATGATGCTTTGACTTGGGGAATCCCGCAAGCAGCTCGGCTTCTTCCAAACTTAAGACGAGGGTGTTTGTTAATACAGGTGGGCCTGGCTGCTGCTGCTGTCCAACCTATGCCGAAATCCTGGGGAGGTTTGTCTTGGGTGTCTTGATATCAACTTCTCTGGGAGGGAACGTGTCCAGCCCACAAATGGCTAAAGGCTGCAAAGCATGTGCTGGTGTCGGTGAAACACTTAAGAAGTGGATGTGTTGAAGTCTGCGGTGTGTCTGCACATGAAATACCAAAGGGAATTTCTACTAAGCAGACCTTTCATGTTTCTAGGACTTTCCCAGTGTGACGGCTCCCTCTGGCAGCCTTCCAGAGGACTTTCTGGATCTATTTCTCGACTGAGTCTTCTCCAAGACAGGCCTTCAACTCCTGTGCAGGTGAGGACACCCCTGACCTTGCCCTCAAGAAGTGGAGACAGTTGTTCTTCTCAAGGCCTGCAAGCTTGTCCTATCCTAGATGCATTTTTGTATTCTGATGGATCTTTCCCATCTCTAATCACAACTGAGACAACTCTGCAAAAGATATGGGAGGACTTTTTAAAAATAAAGACAAAAAACTTTGCCTTTGAGGCACACCATTTCAATTTAAGTTACTCACTAGGTCAAGTCTGTTTTCATCCGTGTCTCACCGTGCCATTCTCCTCGGCATTTCTCTTCCCTCTATAAATTACTGAGAAGGGCCAGGAATTGAAGAAGCCACAAAATACATTAAATATGCAGACATTTTCTTAAATTAAAAAGTCCTCAAACGTCTCTGGGATAAGGATTAGTATTTTGGTCTGAAATGCTATTTTTGCAGTACTTCTCAGCAAGGAAGCAGGCAATTAAGACAATCGGAACTGTTCAAAGGGCAAGAAGAAACTGACAAGCAGCGTCTAACTCACCAGGGGAACCTCTGTCCTGCTTCATGAAATGAATACCCCCAAAGAGCTTCTCTGAGCTCAGAGTAGGACCTAGGACAAAGGATTTTCCTCTCCACCCCCATGCCAACTTGATGTGTTCCCAGGGAGTTCCAAAATTGTAATAGTTCAGGGAGAACATGAACCTGTTCAACTGCGGAGGGAGTCGCGGAGAGGAACCTCTCCCGGAACGTGCAGGTTAACACTGAAGATGATGGACGCCCCCATGGAGTGATGTCAGGCACAACCTCCCCCAGTTTACCTCCTATTAAAGCCTTGTCAACTCAAACAGATTGTTTTCCCTCTCCCTCCCAACGTGCGCCAAATTCCCAGTGTTGAAGTAGCTTCCTTGAATGAGAGCCGTGGTTTTCAAACTTTGGCTTGCATCAGAATTACTTGGAGGGCTTGTTAAAACAAGTATTGTTGGGCCCCAACCCCAGGGTTGCTGGTTCAGTAGGTCTATGGTGGAGCCCCAGAAATTGCATTTCTAACAAGTTCCCAGGTGTTGTTCATGCCGTTGGCCCTGGGACCACACTTCGAGAACACAGTGAGTTAGGGTGTTATGAGCACTGTGGTTAAATTGCAAATATCATAGAAGTAGCACATTAAATGTTAACTGAAACATAATATAGTAGAGTGGGATATGAGCTTAAGCTGCTCCTGAATTAATAGCTACTGTTTACGAAGCCCATATGATGGGCCTCTCATAAGTCTAATAACGGTTTACATCTTATTTAATCCTTGTAACAGCTTATGAGGTGATTATTCCAATTTTCAAATGAGGAAACCTAGGCTTAGAGAGAATTGAAGAATTGAAGAATTGAAGAAACTTTCCTAAGGGCAAGTCATAGGGGCAGGATTTGAATCCAGATCTGTTTCTTTAAAAATCCATTCATGCTATTGAAAAGCTTTAGGCTAATCCAAGAGTCAAGGAAGACGGAATGTCTTAAACTAACAAGATTCCCAAGGCTGCCCTTAGTGTATCGGAAGGCCCCTTGTCAGCCAGGGACTTAATTTGACTGGTCCTGTGTACAGGGAGGAGAAATGCTGAGACTGGAGACAGCAATTTAGAATTTCTCCCTAGATATGATGAATTCTGTAGAGGCTCTCAAATGACCCAACTAATTCTTATATTTGAGGGTCTTGCAGGATTTCTACAAGGATTTACCGAAAGAGAGTGGCAGATTTCAGGCTGGAGACTGAATCTTGTTAAGGAAAGGAGGATTGGTGATGAGGGCAGCCCAGGAGGACAGAGGAAGGGGAGAGCAGTGATCTAAAGCAAGGCTTTTCAAACTTCTCAAGTATCAGAATCACCTGGAAACCTGATAGAAGTCCTATCCCACTTCTACAGGTCTGGGCCTCTACTTTCTCTCTCAGCTCTCTGAGATTCTGATACACACCAAAGTCTGAGAACCACTACCGAAGCAGGGTTTTCCTACCTCGGATATGCCTATGAATCACCTGGGGATTTAGTACATCAGGGTGGGACCTGACATTGTACATTTGGAACAAGCTTTCTGGTGATACCATAAGTAGCCAGGTCTGAGAGTGATGGTTTGCAAGCATTTTTTTGTTTGTTTGTTTAAGCACTGCAGTTCCTTCTTTAACAAAATCTTAGGAAAGGTCCGTTGATCATTTAAGACTCCTTTCCTACTAGGAGCCCCCAAGGTGCTTTGACTTACCCTCTGTGGCTGAAGGGAGCACTGATTAAGAACTGCCATCACCCTGGAAGTAGGTGCCAAGAATGCAGACCTAGGCCCTTGTACATGCCACTGAAGATTTGGGCTTATGGTCATCTGTACTTTGGGAGTTTTTTTTAAGTATTTTTTTTATAATTTAGAAGTTTCCCCACAGATTGTTTTAAATAAGCTAGGTCTGTTGCTCTGTAGTCACTGGAAACAGAAACCCTCTAAAAATGAATGGGGATTGTGCTTATTTTAGGCCTACAGGTGGGGTAAGAATTGGAAAGCATGTGTCCTGCTGTGCTCAGAGAAGCAGTGGTCTGGGAGAGGAAATGGCACTGGAGGCAGACTCCAGAGCCACCCCTGCCAGAGAAAGGATGGGGAGCTGGCCCAAACTGGAGGCTGTCTGGTGGGGTTTACTGCTAGTAAGGCTTCATTTCCACTCACAACCTCTGAAGTCAGCCGTGACTGGACAGGTGTGTGTGCACACACACATGCATGTTCTGTCTATAGTTTGGGGTTGATAGTATCCTTGGGGTTTTCTCCAAGGCCCTAACCCAAGCCAGTCCCTATAAGAGTGTGGCAAGCATTTCTCATGAAGCAGCACATGCTACTTACTGGATCAGCACACACAGCATTGTGTGCTCTTCTCTGCAGCCTGGCTCAAGAGTAGCCTACATGGGGCACCCAGAATAGCTTAGGTGGTATCAGACCTGAGCACACCTGAGGAGGCGGTGAGGGCTATCTTTATTCCAATTTCCCTTTCCGTACCCCGTTTCCTCCCCTGGGCATATCTATCTATGCAAACCAGAAGCAAACATCCTAGCATTTGCCTTCCTGACTCATTGAAGAGTCGACTTTGCTCCTGACTTCAGTGTCACCCTAAAATGAAACTACAAAATTCCCTTCTATTTGATCCCTGAGAAAAATGACTTACCCATTCCAAGGGTACTTCCAGAGCAGGTTACTGTAATAAATAAAAATATAGCATTTAAAACATATTTACTGACATATTTAAGATGGTGAAGATAAAACATAAGAGAATAAAGGGAAAGTAAACCAAAGAATGAATAAGAACAAACTTGGGTGATAGGAGAAGATAACTACTAGCAGTATGACCTTGGACAAGTCATTTCACTTTTCTGTGCCTCAGTTTATCTGTGAAGTGATAAGAATAAGAATGCCAGCCTCAGAGGGTTGTTATGAGGATCAGCTGGCATTAATACAAATATAAAGCCCTTATAATAGTGGCTGGCACATATCACTCAAGTATATTAGTTGTTATTATTATTAATAATATTGTCCTAACTATCAGAGTAAGGCATCACTGACATTGGAATAAAAAAAAAAACTGAAAAACAAAAATTTCCCCCAAATGCATGGTTTTTACTAGGGAACTGAGCAAAAGTGGATTCCCTAACTTGCATTTAGACACCCAATCCATGGCTGCAGACTTGATATGGCACCCCACCCAAGGGTATGAGATTCTAACTAATAAGGACTTCTGTGGCTAACAAACCAGTAGAGGAATGACTCTCTAAGGTTGAACTGTAGGCCTGGGGCAAGTGCAAGAACACTCACTTACTGGCTATATGATCAGAGGAAAGCATGCCAGCTCACTAACTCCTTCCTTTTTTTAATTTAAAATACATTGGGCAATGGTTATGTATTACATACTAAGAGTCCGAGAAATTATTGTTTATTAGGGGAAATAACACACAATTGACTCACAGCAATGTGGCACAGTAATGATAAGGGCGAGGTGGGATCGTAAAGGGTGAAAGGAGAAGACCAACTCTGCCTATGGGAACTGAAGACTTCACAGAGGAGGGGACATTTGGGCTGGTGGAGTTCCCTTGGTGGAGGTGTGGTGGCATTCCTGACAAAGAGAAGGGCACGGCATTAGCTCAGAAGCATGACGTGGCATGGTATGTGTGTGTGGCTAAGGCAGGTGTGCATGAATGATTCCCTGACTAGAGAACAGAATCCTCTCAGCAAGGATGTAATAGACAGAGCCTGGAATTGCACTGACCAATACGTTAGCTGCTCCAAATGTAGCTAGTCTGAACTGAGATGTGCTGTGAGTATTAAATGCACACCAGATTTTGAAGACTTAGTATGGGGAAAATATGCAAAATTTTAATTTTGATTCCATGTTGAAATGATATTTTGGATATATTGGGTTAACTAAAATATATTATTAAATTAATTTCACTTATTTCTTTTTACTTTTTTAATGTGGCTACTAAGAAATTTAAATTTTTCACATGAGGTTTGCATTCAATTCCTCTCGTATGATGCATGTGTAAAAAGACAGACTGGGGACAGATTGTGAGGGACCTTGAATGCCATGCTCAGAGGACTGAATTTTATCCAATAATGGAATAGAAAATTTTTGAGGATTTTGAAGCATGAAAATAATAGAATCAGATAAGTGTCCTGATATGACAACTCTGGTAATAGTATGGAGACTGGCATGAGGACAGGACTGGTGCAGTATTATAGGGGAAAGGTAGTGAAAGTTGAAGCATAGAAGTAGCTATAGGAATGAAGAGAAGAAGGTGGATTTAGAAGCCATCGTGTAGTGAGCAGGACAGGAGACTTGGAGACTACTTAGACATGGAGGGTGAGGGAGAGGGAAGCTGACTCCAGGGTTTTCAGCTTGTGTACCTGAAACTAGGATGATGGGAGGAAGATCAGAAACTGCAGAAGATCAAAAGTTCCTTTTGACCCTGCGATGCTGAAATGCCTGGGGTACCTTCAGGTAGAGGTTTCAAGTGTGAATATGGATTTAGAGGTTACAAGAGAAGGGGGGTAGATAGAGATTTGGGTGCCCCCAAGCCTCAATTTTTTTCTCATTTATAAATTGGAGATCATAAAATCCGTTAAACCTACCTTATAGAGCTATTTGGAGCATTCAACGAAATACTGAATGTGAAAACACTTGATAAATTGTAAAACATGATGCCAATATAATGAAGTATTCTTATGAGCTGTAGGCTCTTCTTCCTAAGAGCTCATCCTCACCCCACAACCTATTCCTGTCCCCTCCCATAGGGCCATACTTTGGGCAAGCTTGTCCTGTGGACAAGATAATGAAAAAACAAGGAATCAGAGCATGACAGCCAACGATAGTGAATACACCCCCTGAAGAGGAACTGGACTGGTTCCATCACCAGGAGCCATCTTGGCCCTTCCTGTCACCTATGCATAATTGGAAATTTTAGATTCTGGTTATCAGTAAAGATTTCTGTGCCAATATTTATTCCTCTTCCCACATTCACCTGCAAAGTTCTAGGGCTTCATCATTTCTTTCTTTCTTTCTTTTTTTTTAGAAGTATATGAAAAATATATGACTATGCCCTGGGCAAGGTAGCAGAAGGTACTGGAATACAGAGCAGGAGAATTGCTAATGTTTTTCTCCCAGTTCTGATGAGATGGCAGTTGCTGACAGTCATGTTTTGTGATCACAGACTGTTCTGCCTACTCATATTTCCAAACCCAGCTTATGATTTATAAATTCTTTTTTTTTTCTGATCTTCCAACTTTTCCTCAGTCGTAAGTCTGAATCTGTGCACATAAAAGTTCAAGTATCGTAATTTCCAACATTCCAGTTATCTATTGTCTCTAAGATTACATTAAAAACCTAGCTCCAAATCTCAAAGCTGAAAATCATTTTACATCTGCTTTACTATTTAAGCAGTAAGCATTTTGTCCTTTTTCTGAAGGAGAAGAGAGGGAGAAGGAAGACCGAGTATCTCCAAATTAAATAATAATAAAGCATCACAATTCCAAAAAACGTGGGGTCTCCAGAAGCCAGAATCTGCCTGCAGGATGTAGCAATGTCACACCTTCCCACACAGAGAATAAGTGTGAATGTTCTGAGTCTTAATTCACAGACTGAATTGAGGGTTAGTTTTAAATAGCAGGTCATAACTTACTGTACCTGAATATATTTTTTTTGGACAGAAAGTAAGCTTCAGTCCTGTCTCAGCGACTGGTGAGACCATCACAGTATATACGTCCCCGCAAGGTATCTCGGTGATATCACAGAAACTGAGGCCAGCGCTTGGGGCACAGGTGAAAATGCCTTTGGAACCATAGAGGTCAGTGCTGTAATTGGCAGAGCCCCTGGTGGCTTGCCAGTAGATACGAATGCCATTAGGGCCGAGCCTATATAATTTCACTCCCAAAGGGCAGCAGGCACCTGAAGGATAAAAATAGGCAAACAGACAAAGATCGCTTATTCCCCCATCACACAAACATGACCTTTATTACTATGGGGAAATAATATAGGTAACCCAGTCTAAATGATACATAATTAGAGCAAGATTTGAAGAGGTATACCCAGTAGTTCTTTCCATGGTGGGCCACATGATTAGAGATCCGTGTGTGTGTGTGTGTGTGTGTGTGTGTGTGTGTGTGTGTGTTGGTGGGGGGTGGTGATGGTACATGAATTTTCAATAGAGAACAATGGTGAGTCAAAAAGCCCTCAGTCGGCAGATAGGTGTTGCATATGACTCAAACCTTCTGAGTCAAATGCACAGAGTCCTTGTCAAAATCCTTCATAATGCCCTAGTTTCATGGGATTTTTAGTGGGATTGAATTTGAATACATTTAACTGCTTTCAGGTTGAATTGAAAAGACCTACTTTGATGAGCTGGGTAGCATGACTAGCCCGGGGAGCAGTCAGTCACAGAATAGGCAGATGAGCAAGCTTTGCTGGTCCACACTTCACCCATGCTAGCTGACTAGGTACTTTTTTTTTTTTTCTTTTCTAAATACCTTGAGCAGATCACACATTAGGTGTCAAGCAGGGCACCAAATGGTGGATTCCTTGGTATTTAAAATAAAGATGTTATTTTATAATAAAAAAAATTCAGTTATACATAATCAGGCTCATTTGATTTGTTCTTTAAAAAAAGGTTTTTTTAATTTTTAATTTTTTTTTATTTTTAATTTTATTTATTTATTGGGGTGACAATTGTTAATGAAATTACATAATTTCAGGTGTACAATTCTGTATTACATCATCTATAAATACCATTGTGTGTTCACCACCCAGAGTCAGTTCTCCTTCCATCACCATATATTTTATCCCCCTTACCCTCATCTCCCTCCTCCCACCCAAGGTTTTTTTTTTTTTCAGATGTGAAGATAATCCATGAGGCATATTCCCAGAACTGGATATCACGGTGAGAACTTAGGCAGCAAATCTAATTAAACATATCAGGTCAAAAGAACGTATAAACCACCTTCTATATGTGCAGCACTTATAAATGCTTTCACATTATGATTATTACTATTTCTCTTACCAGTGAGGAAATGGAATCGGGAACCATAAGGCAACACAGCTTAGAAGAAGCCATATCTTTAGACTCCTAGTTGAAGATTCTTTTTACCACCCCGGGATGGCAAAATTATATTTCAACTCTCCCATCTCATGCCTCGTGGCAGACACAACTAACTGGTCATTAAACTCTTTCCCATTAAGCCTGACAGGCTTCCTCAGTTTTTTTTCAAAACAGTGCCCCAAGCAGCCAATTCAGTGGACTAAGTCATAAAAGAGAAATCTGATTTGTGAACCCTGGACCACTTCTGCCTTCTCTGCTATTCCCTGATGGTTTGGTCTTTGTGGAAAACAAGCTACAATAGTGTCGGTAAACAGCGCTCTTTTAGTCCGTTGAAATAAGAAACCGTGGAAGGAGCTGGAGTGGTTTAGAAGAGAGAGGTAATAGCATAATAATAATGAGAAGAAAAAATTCAAGTCAAATAGGATGTATGATCCAAATGCTTTCTGAAAACTCTGTCAGACTGAGGTATTCTGTGCTGCAGGTGCCTGTCCTCCCTTCAGAAAAAGTGTACCCAAATCTTGTTTTTAGGGGAGTCAGTGCCCCAGCTACCAACAGAAGCCTCTGAGGCTTTGAGGTTCTAGGTCAAGAGGAAAATTGTAAACATTTTGGAAAGTAATCTGGATTTATAACGCAAAGCAGTGGAGATGCAGCATCTTTTTAAATGAGAAGGAAGGGCTAATATCTGAATCTGTAATAGTCAAGGTCCTTATCGATACCGTAAAGCTAGAGTTTAGAATTCACTTACTAGAGGAATAACTTTGGTAGGCGCAGTCTGCAGTCAGCCCAGTGGCACTAATTGCTCTTAACACCACTGTGTAATTGACGCCACATGTGACGCATCCCAGCAGGCAGTGGTTTTGATGGGTGTGACACTTCGACTGTCTGGTGTGTGACTCCAGAACTGTCATATAGGTTTCGGCCCCGGTCCCAACAGTCCAGCTCATGTTGACTACTGATTGGGTGACTTGAGTTACTGTCAGACTGGCGGGACAGCACGGCTCTTAAATGGGGGAAAAAAAGAAAGAATTGGGGATTTATTTCCACTGAGAGTTATTTGTGAAAAACAGCCAAGAATGGCATTTTGCTTGTGCTCCATTCAAGACCTTCAATCGTTAATCAAAATTTCCTTTTGTTAAGCAAAATCTCATTTCCTCTTGTACATCATTTAACATCAACTGTATATACAATGGGTGCTTTCCCCAAGAATGCAGTACACTAACTGACTGAGCAATGTGATGTAGAATAAGAGAGAAATCATTTGTTATCCCCCAACTTTAACAATTGCAGTTGCAAATTTCAAAGCAATGGCTGTATGCGCCTCTTCTCCCAATATCACATTCCATAACTTTTGCAGTTAAATGCATTTTGCCTTTCTCATGTATTCATAGTACATAATTGACATAAAATCTTGAAATATTCTTGACCACCTAAGAATACCAAAGTCAAGTCTCAAGTTTTTAGGGACTCATTCAATAGGATATAAGATATCTAGAATCTTCCTGTGTATTTGGCATTGTCTCCATTCTGCTGCTTTTTATGGTTCAATTTTTATAGTCCAAGTGCCACCTATTGTTGTATATAAGAGAAAATAATGTCCAAAAGCTTTAAAGTAATTTCATTCATGAAGTTATAAAACAGCAACAGCTTTCTTTTGTCAAGCTCTTACTATGCACCAGGTACTATGCCAAGTGCTTTGCAGAATTAATTAACTTAATATTAACAACCACCAATGAAGCCATTATCCCCCTTTTACCCATTAGGAAACTGAAACTTCAGAAATCATTGTTCAAAGAATGACTAGAAAAGTCTGAGCCAAACAAATAAACAATAAACTAGCAAACTTGGTCACTGGTTGGTTGTCGTGGTAGACTGTGTCGGGAGAAAATGAATTCCAATAAATGTTCTTGCAGCCTCAATGTATTCCCCCTCTGATGTCAGTGCATGAATACTGGGGGTGCCAAAAAATACATACACATTTTAAGAAATGTTATCCATGTGTTACTTTTCGAAGTTGAATTGAATTACATAGCAATGTGTAGTATGACGTCCGCTCAAAAGATAGCTTTAATCAAATGAATGCTAGCATCATTCATTCTATTACAATTTTAATACAGTTTTTTCCCTTTCTTAAAATGTGTATACATTTTTTTTGCACCCTCTGTATATTAGTCTCCTGATGATATATGTACAGAACTTGTTTCCAAATGTTGAAAGTTTTATCCTTTATTCTTTCATTCGGGGCTCTTTGAAATGCCTTTGAATTTATCATATTCCTATCAGACTTAGGGTATATCCAGTAAGAAAGTTCATGTCTTCAAACAATTCCTAACGACGCCCACTGAAGTCCGTGGTCAGGCTGGTGGTTGCCACATACCTGTTTCCAGGGGCACACTGTAGCTGGGCAGGCTGCGTCCCGCCTGAGTCTTGGCCACCGCGGTGACGGAGAACACGGAGCCGCATGGCAAGTCCCCCAGGCTACAGGACTCGCCCGTGCTGCGGCACCGGTACAGCCCTTTCTCTCCCCGAGCCGTCACTGTGTAAGTAGCGTCATTGTTACTGGATCGCCAGTGCACAGTCAGCGTGGAGAAGGCATCCTTTGAAATACTTTTTATTTCAGGACTGCAAGGAGCTAAGAGATTTTAGATTATGAATTGAAGCACTGAGAGTCAAAAATATCACCTGTGCCGTTCGGCCTACAACTGATTTCCCACCCCCCCCACCCCCAAAATAGACCATTGTCCTTGGAACAGTACCATGCGTGAAGGCCAAATTCATAGAGCCTTTGGGTGGAAACCTTGCTGACACTGACATATGGTTTTGGGTTCTTAGAGCGCTGGACTAACTGGAAAATGTTAAGGAGCATTTTGAACTCCAAAAGCAAAAATAATTAAGACAGACATTTGTGGTCTTAACCTTCATGGTGTGAATACAGGCAGGCCGAAGGGAATGGCTAACAGGCAAAATCTTCCACTCTCGCCATAGTCCCCACAAAGAATGGTTAATGGGAGTTAGGCTTTTCATAGTTCTTGCTGAAAGCTCATCCTGAGGGACACAGCTGGGGTGAATCATTCAGACATCAGTGAGTGAAATCATGGCCCTAGCGTACCTGTGGTTATCAACTGGGAAGTACATGACGTATTGCTGCCCCGGACTTCACTGAAGGAATACACTGTGATGTTGTACTTGGTGTCACACTCTAGGGCTGAAAGGGTGCAAGCAGGAGCAGTGTCATTGCATTCAACCGTGTTGAGCCCGTCTACAGCCTTGGTTTCATAAAGCTCGGCACCACGGACGGGAGACCAGACGATCTCTACTCTGTCACTGGACACCAACACAGGGTTAACATCACGAGGACAACAGGGAGCTGGAAGCAGGAACAGGGAGAACGGAGGTCAGTACAGGAGCAGCGCTGTCAGAGGGGATGCTGCCTTCCCCATGCCCAGAGCCTCTGCCACCACCCTCCTAAATTATTGTAAGACTCCTACGGGTCTTTCCAGCTTTGATTTTGGCCTAACACCCACTACAGAGAGGCTAAATCCTCTAAGCATGACATTCAAGGTCCTTACATACCAGCTGTACCCAGTCTCCGTGGGTCTCCTGCCACAGCAGATTCCTCAATTCCCCACCCCACATGTGCTCACATTTGCCTGTGTGGTTCCCTTTCTTCTGCGGGCCTACTTAGTCTAACTTAGATGAATAAACACAATCTCTGCCAAGTAGAATATCTAATCCTCGTGGAGAAGAATAATAGCAACAGTAATAATGATGGTAATAAAAATATTGGCATTGCATCTTATCACATACAAAGACCTTTTCGTACTCATCTTCTCATTGTGATTTGTCCCATTCTGCAGCAGAGGATACTAAGAAACTAGCAAGGTAGAGGTCATTCTCCCCATTTTACAAATGAATTGGTGGGCAAGTTAGGACTTGAACCCAGGTGTCCTTCGAAACCCTCTACACTGAGTAGTATCTTTGCCTCCCTGTTTTCTGGTCTCGAAGAAAGAGAGAACTCCTGAGACAGGATTGCATCCCCTTCAACATCCAGCACAGGGCCGAACACTGAGTAGATCTTGGTGAAAGTTTCAATTTTTCAGAGCAAGGTTCAATAATCACATCCCTTTCCTTCTTTTCAATCCAAAACTTTTCATCCTTCTTAGGCTTGGGTCTACGAAGCCATAATTCCCTATTCTGGGAAGGATGTTCTTTCTGTTCTTGGTCCCAGATGACTCCCGGGGCGGGGGAGGTAGGTCTATGTAAGTCACTAGGAGCAATAGTAGATGCATTCTGCTGCTGAGTTTAGTGAACTCAGAACTCCCTCTACAAACATCAAGTGCAACTTACCTGTGGTATAATTGAACACATCACCCAAAGGACTCTGCCCTGCCTTGTTATAGGCAAAAACACTAATAAAGTAAGTGAAGCCACACTCAGAGAAGAAGTTGCACTGGGTGAGGGATGTGTTGCAATGTACTTCCAAACCATCATCACTCTTCACAAAAGCTACATAGTAATCGCTCAGATCGACATTGGGCCAAGACACAGACAGGTGGCCAGGGGGATCTTCTTGGATTGTCACTCTTCCAGGTGCACAAGCAACTAGGAAATGATGAATAATAAACAGTTGTGAGAGATTTTCTTTGCATCTCCAAGTCCAGGATATCTAATGCTAGGAATACATCACAGAGTATGCGCAAATCAACGAGACATTCCCATACGTCCCCCAAATTTGTCTCACACGATACATGCTAGACTGTGTCAGGAACAGGCCAGGATTGCCTTGGTTAATATGATCTGTGTTTCTGTGTGAAGGCAATGCAAGAATCAGCACGGGGGGAAGTCTTCTGAAGCGATGAATTCAAATGAAGTTTATTCTTTCAAGCTCTAAGCTTTTAAAATGGTAGTCATCACTAATGGAAATGTTCCTAAAATATGTTACACAATTCTGGGCCATGGGAAACACACAGAACTTTCTAAACACAGTTCCTTTATTGATAAGTCAAGGTCATTCCCATGATCATGATTGACTGTGTTATACATAAACTACAGTGGTGCCTCTTGGACTGGTAAGTGTGTGGGGCTATTTCAGTGGCACTTGACCCTGGCTGCACATTAGAATCAACTGAGGAGCTTTGACAAAGTATTTGTACCCAGACTTCATTCCCAGAAAGTCTGATTTCACTGGTCTTAGGTGGCGCCTGGGTATCAGGATTTTATAAAAGCTCTCCAGATGCTCTTAATGTGCCTCCAAGATTAAAAACACTGGATGATTCTCTCCTGCATTAAATGACTAACTTGGAACTGCTGGGCTTTTGAAAATGTATTTCGTATCTGTTCCTTCACTCTCAGCTATCTCATCTGGATAATTATTTCTAATGTATGATGTACATTAACTTACAGTTGTTAAAAAAAGGAGCCAAATCACCAAGTTTGTTATCAGTGACCTTAATTTAACATAATTATAAAGAAACTGTGGATCTGAGGGGTTGGCTGTACTTTTTTTCTGTGAAATAGAGTGTATCCACTTGGTGATGGTTCTTTTCCTCTCAGCTCGGACGCCTCTTACACTTAGAATGACATGATTCTGATGTTTGGACAGAATGGACATTATTGTAATTATCCACTTTGTTTTGGCTTAGAGAAGTGAAATCAAGCAAACTTGGGCTTGAATTCCAGCTCTACCACTTATTACCGTGTTTCCCCGAAAATAAGACTGGGTCTTATATTAATTTTTGCTCCACAAGACTCATTAGGGCTTATGTTCAAGCGATATATCCTGAAAAATCATGCTAGGGCTTATTTTCCACTTAGGTCTTATTTTCGGGGAAACACGGTATCTTTTGGGCTCTAGGAAAAACTATTTAACTTCTCTGAACTTCAATTTCCTTATCTGAAAAAGGAGATAATAGATCCTACCTCATTGAGTGGTCATAAAAATTAAATAAAAGATATATTTATAATGCCTGGGACATAGTATGTCTTCACTAAATGTTAGTTCTCATCCCTAAAACACATAAATATTTCTAAATAGAAGAGTAAATCTCCACATATGTATGTCTTTATTTCTTTGATGAGAATGAATATGGGAAGGTATCTAAACACATATTCAGAACTATAGATAGCCCATCTTAATTTTCATAAAACAGCTCCCACTAAGCCTACGTCTGTGAAACATCATGGAAAAAGGAGGTAACTGTCTGTAGTGGACAGTCAGAGCTGTGTATAACTCAAACTGGATCTTAGAATTTTTAGAACTTTACGAACGAGAAATAAAATCAGGAAAATAAGGAAAGATCTGGACTAGGAACAGGCTTCCTGATTTTCAAAGTTCTTTTTCCAATGCAGTGTCTGGTTTCGCTATCACCATGGTTTAAACTCATCAGAACGTCCAACTAAATGCTTTCATTAGGGCCAGCCTGGTGGCTCAGGTGGTTAGAGCTGCGTGCTCCTAACTCCGAAAGATGCCGGTTCGATTCCCACATGGGCCAGTGGGCTCTCAACCACAAGGTTGCCGGTTCAACAACTCGATTCCCCCAAGGGATCGTGGGCTGCGCCCCCTGCAACTAGAAATAGCTGGACCTGGAGCTGAGCTGCGCCCTCCACAACTGAGACTGAAAGGACAACAACTTGACTTGAAAAAAAGTCCTGGAAGTACACACTGTTCCCCAATAAAGTCCTGTTCCCCTTCCCCAATAAAATCTTTAAAAAAAAAAATGCTTCCATTTATACCAGGCTATTGTTTTCCCTTCTTCCAGAGTGTTCTGGAGCAGCAGTGTCAGGTGATTATTTGTTTCCTGTCTGGCAGACACTGTGGCTCACCAGCCCCGTGATGATCTCACTCTTGTTTACATACCAGTTCTCAGAGTCACTGCTGGAGTGGATCTCGTATATCCAGCATCATTACATGCTGAAACTGAAATCAGGTACTCAGTTCCACACTGGAGAGAGGTGATGGTGCAGGAACTGAACGTTGTGCTACAGCTCAGCTCGGCAGAGTCACTCACAGCCATCACGGTGTAGTTGAAAGCTCCTTCTGTTGGTGCCCAGGAAACAGATGCCTCCAGAGCCCCGCTATCAAAAGAGACTTGAATGTTGGCAGGCGCACGAGGACCTACATGTTTGAGAGACAATGAAGATTTTGCAGGAGCCTCGAGAACCCAAGGAAGATGTGGCCTAACGAGTGCTTCCATAGAAGAATGCACAGACGCAGAGTGGCCCGGGAGGGAGCAACCCCCTGAGGTTGGGAATAGGGAGCACCACATCCTACAGGTGACTGCTTTCCTAAAGCCTTTCTCTTCATTTGTTTCCCCACGTTTTTAGAAGTTTTGGAGACTTTGGATTCAGCCTGAGTTTGCTAGGGGCTGCTGTAACAAAGTACTACAAAGTCAGGGGCTTAAACAACAGAAATGTATTATCTCGTGGTCCTGGCGGCCAGAAGTCTGAAATCAAGACATTGGCAGGTTTGGTTCCTTCTCGGGACTATGAGAAAGGATCTGTTCCATGCCTTACTCCTGGGCTTGTAGATGGTGGTCTTCATGTTCATGTGGCATTCTCCCCTGTATGCATATGTCTGTGTCCAAATTTCCTCTTTTTATAAGGACATCATATTGGATGAGCACCCCCCCAATGATCTCATCTTAACTAATTACATCTACTACAAAATCAGCATTTCTTTAATACCTGCAGTAAGCATTTAAACTACCAAGGCACTATAAATAAACTCATAATAAATTTAAATAGCTGCTGCCAGCTGCTCTGTGCTCGTCACTTAACACTGCTCTTGATGGCTACAATGCATAGGCCTTCTCATTGATCGAAAAGGAGATACGGGGGCGGAGCTGAGAAGTCTTACTTGTTCTCTGATTGCAGGTGGAGTCATCCCCAGGGGTTCCGTTGGCATTCCACGCATAGGCCTTTATGGTATAGAGCGTCCCAGAATCTAAACTGGTAAATGTCAAGGTGGTGTTTGTGGTATTCTCTTTCCATATTCTACCCAAACCGTTGGCTCGCATGATGGACACAGAGAATCCGACAGCCGTTTTTACAGCTTCCCACTGCACAAGAATAGAGTCTGGACTTGGAGAGTGTACTTCTAGAACTGGGGCAGCCAACACTACAAAGACAAACGCACATGCATTTGCACTATGAAAGTTCAGGAAAGGATAATTCAAATTTAGGAATAAGTACCTTGAGGTTGATTTATCCATATTATAAAATAATCATTTGCTTTGCAAAAGGATTCACGGCAGAGTTCCATTAAAAATTGCTATTTAGCGGTGGCTGGTTAGCTCAGTTGGTTAGAGCTTGATGCACGTAATACCAGGGTGCTGGTTCGATCCCCACATGGGCCCCTGTGAGCTGCGCCCTCCACAACTAGATTGAAACAACTACTTGACTTGGAGCTGATGGGTCTTGGAAAAACACACTTAAATAAATAAATAAATAAATAAATAAATAAATTTAGAAACAGTTGCTATTTAATTGTGTATGAATCATAAATGTCTCGGCAGAGGAAAGGGGACCAGATAAATTCTAGTATTAGGCATAACTTTCAATGGGATGTTGGTAAGATAAAGCATCCCTGTAATCACAATATAAATCAGTGGGGGAAATGATGTTTTAATACCATTCTACGGTGCACACACTTTTCAGAAATACACCTACGTACAACTTTATGAAACCAATTTAAGTAAGGCTGATGACAAACTCCAAATGTTTTCATTTCAAACAAGTCACAGTGCCGCAAAATCCCTTCTGTGTATTTTTTATTCTGTATGGTCTTGATGGATCACTGAGGTTAAAACCCGAAATCCCTTACTTAGAGATTTAAAAGCAGGGATGCTTTTAAAGATGCCAAGAAATGGTTATTTTCCAAAGGCAAAGCATCTGGAATTTAAATACCACCTTGTCCACAGATAACTGAATCCCTCCCCACAAGTACTTTCACTTCTGGGAATTCACGTGACACAAAATTACATCATGCAATCACCGCCTCAGTCTAACGGTTCCAGGTGAAAAGGAATGGCTCACAGAGGATGAGCACCCAGCTACCTGTCTTTGCATGCTTTGGAGGTGATGCCTGGCTTCTCCCAGCGGCACTGATGGATCTGATAGTGATTTGGTACAAGGTGGCAGCCTTCAGGCCCGTCACAGTGCCTGGGGAATTGGACACCATGGTTTCAATGACAGAGTCCCCATCTTCGGCCGTGAGGAGGTAACTGGTGGCCCCTGGCACTGTAGCCCACTCGACAGTGATACTGTTGCTGATTTTTGAATATGCCTGATCAATAGTGGGTATTTCAGGAGCTGAAAGAGATTTTGAAGTTGTGCATTAGCTAAGACACCTATAAGAATTACTACTTCTTTCATCATTTTACTTTTCAAACTAAATTATTCGCATGCCATAATCGTATCTGCCCTTCAGATATGAACTTTGCCCTTACTTTCCAGATCAAGAAAAACAGAGAAAAAGAAAGGCAAAGCTAGTCTCCAGCAGCCAGAAAGCTCAAACTTTTCATTCAGGAATGGAATTTCAAAGAGGTTTTCCCAGTTACCTCTGAGATAATTTACCCTCTGCACTTTTAAAAGAGGTAAGAGTGGGAGTGATTGTGAGAAAGAACTCTGAGAGGAGAGAGGGTAATTGACGGGCTTCATTCCGGAGGATTCTACTCTAGTTTGGTATTCTGGGAATTTCCCAGTCTGCTTTGCCACTGATGTCCCCTCCCTGCCTCATGACTAGCTCCACTGCCTCCTGCTAGCGTCCACTTCCACTCCCATCTCGGCCGTGGCTGCATCTCCATTCATGCACTTGGCACACTTCCCTAATGGCATTTAATCTAATACAGGAAGGAAGGGGAATTGAGTTCTTTGTTGTATAATTATGCCATCTTACTTTCTTTCATGTCATTAGACTGGAACCATTTTCAGATTCTTCTATATAAAATAAAAATAAACTGTATTCTCCCTTTCTCTATCAAAATATCTGCCTCGGTATAAGAATGGGCAGCTCCGGTCCCTCCTCACCTGTGCCTGAGGATGGTTTGCCAGGGGGAATGCAAATGCTTACGTCATGAGTTTATATTAGGTTGGTGCAAAAATAATCACGGTTTAAAAGGTTAAAAATAATAGCAAAAACCGCGATTACTTTTGCATCAACCTAATACAAGGCATTCCTACACTTCAAGCATGCGGTAGGGGACACAGCATAGTAATCAAATTTGTTACTTTGCAAAATTCCACAGATACAAAAATGCCCTGAAAGTAGGAGATCCAAGTGGAAGAAAAGGTCAAAAAATAATAGCTGGGTTTCAGGTTTGAAACTGGTTCCTGGCCTTTATGTTTAAGGTACAGCGTTTGCTAGGTAAAAATCACTATATGCTGAATTCAGAACTAGGGCAAAACCAAACCTTAGGGCAAAGAGGAGAAACAGCAAACACAGACCAGGGGGGTGATTTGCCGGTATCACCCCCCAGCAGCCTCCCACCTGCCAAATCCCTATGTGCATGATACAGACATTCTCTTTCTGTACCAACAGCCCAGAGAGTTAGCTTTGGCAGCATCTCAGAAACAAGAATGAACAAAGTCTCCACTGTGCACTGGCCAGACATTCCTTGAACATCACCCAGGACGGTCTCCTTTGCCATCAGAAGAAAATGAGGATGGTTCTATATTCTAGGGAAACGTTGCAGGCCTGTTCATCTCAGCCATTTGCCAGCAGCTGACTCTGCAGGAAGCCCTTTCTTCCCTCTCCCTCCCCCCAGCAGGTTCCTATCTTCATCCCTTTCCCCACACACACATCCCTTTTCTGCTCCCCAGTTACTTGTCCTGTGTTATATGCTTTCTTTCTTATAACTTTGTGGTGTCTCTCAACTCCTGTTTCCTCTTATCTCCTATATCAGCCAGCCAAGCTCAGTGCAAGGGAATAACTTCCTGGATAAATGACAACCAAACTAGCCATTGACATGGGAGCCTGATAGTGCATTCATGAAGTGGATTGAAAGGCATTAAAAGGCCAGCATGACACAGACGCTCTCCCCACAGGACTGTCAGAGGCCTGAGGACTCCTGAAACTTGGCCCATTGAATTGAGCTGGGAGAGGCACACCTGCCCAGAAAGAGAGTTACAGGAAGCCAGCATCAGTAGGATAAAACACAGGGTTCCATGGTGGAAATTAGCAAAGGGTTTGGATTCAGAAGCTCTGGGTTTGAGCCCTGACTCTGCCATTTACTTTTGCTTGTGAATGTGCACAAGTCATTGAATCTCTTCTAGTCTCAGTTTTTTCCCTTGAGATTGCGGTATGTTAATACCATGTTTCCCCGAAAATAAGACCTAGCCAGAAAATAAGACCTAGCCAGACAATTGTCCCTAGCAGGGACGAGATTGTCTTTTGGAGCAAAAAATTAATATAAGACCTGGTCTTAAAATTATAATATAAGACCCCGTCTTATATTATAATGTAAGACCCTGTTTTATAGTAAAATAAGACCAGGTATTAGATTATATTACATTATATTATATTATACCCCGTCTTAAGACGGGGTCTTATATCTTATAAGACCCTGTCTTATATTATAGTAAAATAAGACCTGGTCTTATATTAATTTTTGCTCCAAAAGACACATTAGAGCTGATTGTCTAGCTAGGTCTTATTTTCGGGAAAACGGGGTACCTATATCTTAGGATTCACATTGAAATGTAAAATACCTTCATTTAAGTGCTGTAACAATTAAGTGAAACAGTGTATGTATGTAAGGGCACTCTGAAAGGTAGAAGGGTGTGTGTGTCTGTGTGTGTGTGTGTATGTACCAGGATGAGCAAGTTTTGGTTCTGGAAAAACCAGACTGCATGGCACTGCCATGGGAGGGTGCTAAAGAAAGTGAGATTCTGGGGAGTCCACTATAAGCACAGGCTAGAGATATAGACTGCCTGTTTTACACTTGGTTCTAGCGCAGGATCTGAACAGTAACAGCAATAAAAGAAGATCAACACCCCTGTATTTTGTTTCCCTTAAAGAGATGAGAAGCTGGAGTGGAATGTGTAGGGCTCCATAAATTAGCAGCAGTTCTTCACTCTCTCTTAGTTCTGTTTGGCCCACTTAGCGCATTGATGACAGAGGAAATGTTATTCCCTAGACGTGCAATCAACCATTCTGATGAGTCAAAAGTGAAACGCTTTGATTCTCCGCATCTGTGCATTCCACCAACTCAGAAATCGTAACTTAGCTCACATGGTCCCAGTGGCTAGACACAGATAAACAGCTGATGCCTGAGGCCAAAGAAAATTCAAACACACACACCCAAAAGGAAACCTCCCACATGGTATCAATAAAACACATCCATCTCTTGAAAAGCTGGGACAAAGGAATGAACAGCATCATCGGTATCTCAGCCTGCCCCACGCTCTCTCCCAAATAGTGAGGGACCAAACAGAAGCTCGTTTTGAGGGCTCAGTGTATCTGGGACCGTCTAAGAGGCAGCAGAGGTAGATTTTATCCACTTAAAGGCCACTTATTTAAAAAAAATTGCTTTGTACATGGCCAAACAGTCCTTCTCATAGCTTCCTGTTCAATTCTGAAGTTTTCTCAAAATCAAGATAAATGAATAATAAAATATGAAATAATTAAAAAAAACTATTGTATATGCATGGATTTTATGGCTCTGCCATGTCTGTACCAAATTTTCAAATTGCCTTATTTATACTTCCTTTACTGTGGTATAGACAAACTAACATATAAAATTGTTCTTATGTGGAATTGCTGAGAGGTTCTTGGTGATATAATCTATATTATATAGTTCCTTCAGATCATCTAAATCCCATTGAATATAAATTTCCATTTGGGGGCTTAGATTTTTTTCTAGAATGTATGAACCAGGGGTGGCCTCTAGGTAAATTATGCTTGCTTTTAGTCATTTATTCAAGAAAAAATGGTGACAGAATCTTTTAAAAAGAAAGCCCTTTTCCAGCTCTGAGTTATCATTGTCTATATTTTAAGGAAGCGATGTTAGAAGTGTAAAATCCTTTTTTATTAAAGTAGAGAATCTTGAAATTTTAATCAGAAACATTTCCAGTTTTCTCCTCTAATTTCTCAGAAGACAAGTTAGGAAAGTTATATAACTTAGACTCTTAACTATTTATGACTGAAATTTTTGTTTCTTTAACTGAAATGATGATCATGGTAATATTTTACTAATGGCTGACTGTGTTTGAGAAAATCCATGACTACAGACTTTATACATCTCAGTGCCCAATAAAAATATCTTATGAGGACTTATCTTTGAAGTGTGAGCCATGTATTTGTCTTCCCTGTTCCATTCACAATGTGAGTGCTCAGAAAAGGTTGAATACTTTGTCCTGCTACAGCCTTTATATCTCAGGGTAGCCCAAGAACGAACAATGAAATTTAAAAGCAAATACGGGGAGGGGAAACTTTTTTTTTTGAAAATTTTACCTGTTTTTGCTGAGGCAACCTGAAAAGGAAAGTTTAGAAAATTAGAACCATAAAGAAAAACATCATTTGGGAAAACGTAAAATATCCATTGAATGGTAATAAATTTAATCCCAACATTTTTATACATATGGTGCGCAATCTTGCGATCCATACAGATTGTTTATTTGCACAAATCATTTTCCAACACTCAAATCTACCACAAAGCAATCCTAAACAGAATTTAGAAGCTGGAGGCAGATCACATTACTGTTTCATTTTTCTCCCTGAATCTGCCTATTGAACTAAGTCAGAATCTGCTGACAGATTTTTCAGAAATCTTTGTTCTTAAAATATAATGATAATCTTGTTTTCTTTCTCTAGCAAATCGCATTAAATTTCAAACACACAAACATACACAATCTTGGTATGGTCCCAAAGTATTTTGCTTTCTATCTCTCCACCCTCTATACCCTCAAAAAACGAAAGATAAACAGTGTGTCTTTCTTTCCCTATATAGTTGCAGGTAGGTCAGAATGGTCGACTCACCATTTGAAGACAGATAAGACTGAATCCAATCAAAGACAAAGATTTCTTGGGTCTCCCAGCCATTCTGTTGGCCACAGCACTCACATGGCACACGGCAGAGTGACTAGGATCCTCTTTGGTCCCCAGGAGGGCGGCACTGTTGGTCGCTGGGATGTGGGACTGTGATGCTGGGAACAGACCCTGGTAAGAGACTCCTCCCCTCAGTGTGGAGCTGAACTGTAACTAGGGGCGTTTGAAGACTGGCAGGGACGAGATTGCAAAAACTGAAAAAAAGAAGAGAGTTGAAAGCCATGCCAAGCGGGCCAAAAAGCTACTGTAACCTGGGTTTTAAGGTAACATGACGAAGGCTCTCCTTTTCTTAAACAAAGAAACGCGGCTGTTTCTAAGTAAGCAATTTACAAAATTGTACAGGCAATTGTTGATATAGTGGAATGATCATTTTAAACTTGAGGGTCCTGACTAGTTTTATTTATTCTTTTTTACCTTGGTTTGTTGATCTTACTGTTGCTGTTTCAGTAGAATGATCAGTCCTGCTATATAGGGAGCAATTTGCTGCAAAACTTCAGTATCGGAGATGAAAGGGCAGGGGGCTGGAGGTGGGGAAATTAGGGAGAGGTTGCTTAAGGGTACAAACTTACGACTAGCAGATAAATAAGATCTGCAGATCTAATGCACAGCCCGTGATCATAGTCAACAATATTGCATTATAAACCTCAAAGTTGCGAAGAGACTAGGTCTCAATTGTTATCCACACGAAAAAGAAGTGATAATAATATGATGTGATAGAGGTGTTTAGCTAATGCTACTGTAGCAACCATATTACAATATATAAATGTATCAAACCAACACTCAAACTTACACAATGTTATATGTTAATTATATATATAGGTAAATTATATATATAATTATACATATATTTATATATACATATAAAGGTGAAAGACAAGGAGCATGTCCCCACACTGAAAAGAATTCATCCATCCCCCAGTACCACCCTACAGTTCCAGGACCTTTTATTTGCAGAGCCATCTTCCTAGTTCAGGCTCTTAATAATAAGGAGCATGTAATTCAAGTACTATAATATTTAATTCTAACAATAAACAAGTATAAAGACAACCAATAAACCTTATTAACTGACTTGTATGAAATCACATAAGTATTAAATGGTAGATCCAGGATTAAAATTCATCAGTCTGACCTCGGCTTCCAACCAAGATAGGGTAAAATAGATTTGACTTACCATCCGACTTCAAGACTTTCTATAAAACTACAGAAATTAAGATAAGATTCATTGTAAGGATTGGCATCAAGATTGATAAATACACCAATAGGACAGAGTCCAAAAATACACCCTGCATATACAGACAATTGATTTTTCAACAAAGACGCAAAGGCAATCCAATGGAGAATGGATAGTCTTTTCAACAAATGATACTGAAACAATTGGATGACCATATGCAAAAAACATTAACTTTGATCTGTACTTCACACCATATAAAAATTAAATCAAAATGGATTGTAGACCTAAATGTAACATCTAAAACTATAAAATTTTTAGAAAAAAGTAGATCTTTGTGACCTCACGTGAGGAAAATATTTCTTTTTTTTTTAATTAAAGCTTATTGGGTTGACAATTGTTGAGGAAAAGATTTCTTAAATGCAACACTGAAAACATGATTCATTTAAAAAAATTGCCAAACTAGAACTTCATCAAAATCAAGAACTTCTGCACTATTAAAAGGATGAAAAGACAGACAAACCACAGACTGGGGGAAAATATTTGTAAATCACATATTTGATATAGGACTTGCATTTGCATCCAAAAACTTTTTACTTAAAAATTTTTAAAAAAATAAATGTGTATATGCATACGTATGAGTATATGTATATACTCTCATAAGAAAACAAGCAACTCAATAAACACAGACAAAATACTTGAACAAACACTTCACAGAAGATATACAGGTAGAAAATAAGCACATGGAAAAGCCCTCACCATCATGAGTCATTAGGAGAATGCAAATTAAAACCACAATGAGATACTACTACATACATATTAGATGTCTAAAATTAGAAAGAAAAACAGGCAAGGATGTAGAACAACTGGAAATCTCATACCTGGTGGGAATGTTAAATGGTACCACCACAAAACAATTTGGCTAGTTCTTAAAAAGTTAAACATACACTTATTATGTGACCCAATCAGTTCCCTTCTAGGTATTTAACAATGGAGAGTGAGGGGTCTACAATGGAGAGGAAAAAGCTTGTAGGGGCAATAGATTGGAGAGATCAGTGGAATTAAAGAATTGTTGGAAGGGATACTAGAGGAAGTAAATAAAAAATATGGGAGTTGGTGATTAGAGAACAGGATATTTGAAATGGAAACTGGAGAAGTTTCAGTTATTGGTAATGGCCAATTCTAGGATGTCACCATAAGAACTGGCAGCTGAGGTCAGGTAGAGGAAAAAAATCACTGGAGATCAGGAGATCAAGAAGTTGAGAGACATGAGTATTGGAAAGATTGTTTAATGGATACTGGAATCACTAAGAATTACGGCAGGAGTAGTGAAGAAAGAGGTAGTGGGCCATCTGTTACATTCTTTAAGTATGTATTAAAATACTAGGGGAGTATCTTTCCAGGTCTGTGATAGTAGATGGTATAATCTGATGACATGAACTTTAGAGGAACTGGAATGTTCAGAGAAGAGGGAGAAAAAAATGGTCTGGAAGAACCATGATTTTATGTTAGAAAATGATTTCTGGCCAATGTCAACTATAGTTTACAAAATAGGTTATGACAACTATTGTCAAAATAGGTTACGAATGAGTGTTATTGCTGAACAGTTCCATTAGGAAATGATGCAAATAAAACAGTTGTTTTGTAAGACAAATTTACTAATTAAAACTTTGAATTAGCAAATTTGTCAATTGTTTGAAATTATCCTTCCAGGAATGGGATTCTGCAAAACAGTAAATGCTTGAGTTTAGGTCCTGGAGGGTACAGAGAGGAGACAACTAAGAGGGGAAACAGCTACAAGACAGAGTCTGTTTAAACATTCTTTGTGTATTACCAGGATAATACTAGGGATATTAAGATTGGATAATATCCGAAGGCCAAGAGAGGGGCAGAAAATAAGACAAAGGCTCCAGCGGCAGCCAGATGGCTCAGTTCGTTAGAGCACGAGCTCTTAACAACAAGGTTGCGGGTTCAATTCCCGCATGGGATGGTGGGCTACGCCCCCTGCAACTGGACTTGGAGCTGAGCTGCGCCCTCCACAACTGGATTGAAGGACAACGACTTGACTTGGAGCCATTGGGCCCTGAAAAAAACAAGTGTTCCCCAATATTCCCCAATTAAAAAAATAAAAGACAAAGGTTCTGGAATGAAAGAGAGAAAAATGTTAGGATGATGCGTAACAAGTCATCAGCTTTCTAGCCCACAATCCCTGTCTCCGTGCTTTCTGACACCAACCTCCTTCACTAATGTTAAATATTTTAGGTTTTGTTACTTGGCAGACAAATCAAATCTGTAATGTAAGAACTAGCTTTTGGTGAAACAGAAGTTTTCTTTCTGATATAAAACAGTGGAGACCGAGCATCTAGTGGTATGGCCTTCTCGTCCATGGAATCCCCCGACACAGGCTCTTTTCAGTTTAGTCTGTCACCCCTAGGGAGAGGCCCTCTTCTTCTCCGTCTAAGTTAAAGCTTCCCTATTATATCAAAGTTCTAAGCAGCAGAATTCAGTAAGGGGAGAGGAAAAAGATCAACTATATGCTAGTAAGCTCTTAAGATTCCCGCAGCCACTTAAACCCCATTGGTCAGAAGTTGGTCTCATGGCTATGTCAAGCTGAAAGAAAAAAGGTAGACTCAGTCACAAAATTCTATTGCTGTGGAAGAAGGGAAGAATGGATAAGGAACAACCGTAGTCTGTACCACATGCATGTAGAAGATTCAGAGCATAGGTACACGTACAAGCCTGCTGCCGGCAGAACTTGCAACATTTAACGGAAGAATAAGAATAAAGGGATGTAAGGAAGAAAACAGGATAGATACGATGCGCCTAATTTGTAGTTTGGGGGTGCAGGAAAGGCAGCAAGTTGAGGGACCTGGTATTCTCTGTATGTGATGTGAGAGTAAGTGTGGAAGTGGAACAGGGGATTTAAGAAACTAATGAAGACTTGAAATAGTCATTGTCGGAGAAATGAGTTGTGATGTAGAAGGCACACGGAGTCGGATTGTCCAGAAAAAGATTGGATACTACCAGATTTACGGTGGCCCTAATTCACACTCCATCCTTCCACCATACCTGAACATCCCCTTCCTGCCCTTGGGCAGACTATTTCTACCAAGGAAATACAGTTGAACCTAGAATGTATTTTTCTACTTATTTGCCACATCCAATCAAGTGGATGACATTGTCTTACTGGTACTGACCACGAACAGGTAAGAATTAAATGTCAATGAAATGTCAGGAAGACCTTCGCTGAACAGGTGTCCTGATGGCTACAATAAAAGAAACCATTAAGGCTTGTAGGTCCCAAGGAAGAGACACTCAGGCCATTGAGAGAGAGAGAGAGAGAGAGAGAGAGAGAGGAAGGGAGGGACGGAGGGAGGGAGAGAAGCTTCAGGGGTAATTTATCATGTCTTTCACATGCGCATCTTCATGTGACAACTGTACAAATCTTGTCCATTCTTTTAGGGATTGGACAACTCTTAGTTCTCAAAATTCTAGAAGGAGCCAGCCTGATTCACTTACATAATTCTCAGACTTACTCAGTTGAGCCCTTCATACTAGACTACATCAAGGGTTATCAACCAGCCTGAAGTGGTACCCTTATTTATTTTTAAGGAGGGCGCAGCTCACAGTGCCCCATGTGGGGATTGAACCTGCAACCCTGGTGTTCTTAGCACCACGCTCCAACCAACCGAGCTAACCAGCCGCTCCCCTTAGTTGTATCTTAATCCACTGTATTAGCCAGGATCCAGTCAAGAGACAGAAAATATACAATGATTTGAACAGGGAGAGTTTGATATAAAGAATTGTTAACCAGTGCTCACTTCGGCAGCACATATACTAAAAAATTAGATTAGCATGGCTCCTGCCCGAGGATGACCCGCAAATTTGTGCCACACTCCGTATTTTTAAAACTGAGGTATATATGGACCTTTGATATTGATAGGTTTCACATCACAGAGCTCTGGGTCAAGGAAGAATGATTTATTAAATAAGACATGGTCATCCATCTGGTACACAAACAAAATTCCTAACCAGTAATGGGATTGATTACTGAGTAGAGTTCCTCATACAGGACTGGGGGCTACAGGAGCCCTCTAAGGCTGAGGCAGGAGACCCAAGCAAGGAACAAATTTGAAAGGTTTCCCCTGTAAGACAGACTCGGACTTGGTGTGGCTGTGACCCAGTTTGCTGAGGTACTGAAGCCTGGGGCTGGAGAGGAGGGGATGGCGACAGAACCAGTAGGAAGCCACCCACTGGGGCGCCAATGAGACTTACTGGGAAGCTGGCAGGAGGACCGGTGGACTTACTGGGAAACAGCCTCACATGAGGTGCCCGTGGGTGTCCTACATACAATGGCCCTATACACTGTGGGAGAAAATGGGGGTGGGGGGGAAACTCCAGAAAAGCTTCTTTCTTCTGCAGCATCCTCTTCCCTCAGCATCCTCTACTGACTTGAACATTGTGCCAGCAGGCAAAGGAAGTATCAAGGTCTCAGCTCCAATATCACAAAGCAGAGCAATGACAGGTGGACTTGGGAGCTAAGCTGTTTAACTTGAACAATTAATTTTTTCAATAGGCTGAAGACACCTCCTTCCCCCCCCCCCCGAATACATTTTACCTGTGTATTACATTATGGATCATGATTTTGTAATAGAAATTCGACTATCAATGCTGAGCAACAGAATGGATTTTAGGTCAGCTCTGATGGTATTTTCAGTTGATTGTATAAATGCTGTCATGTCTCCGTAACAAATGTTGATACCCAGCGATTTTAAAATGAAAAATGCCACTTCAGGAGTTATTTGAAAAGTGCTGGGAGATCTCATAGGATGGAATGAAGGAATTTCAGACTGAAACTATAAGAAGAAATGCTTCCTTCCCCACAACTAAAGAGGTCCTGTAATTGGGTTAGTCATTCAAAGCTGAATTCATCATTTTCATGACAGGATGAGATTAGGACCAGACCAACTTAAAACTCCTGTTTGCCAAAATAACCAATGAGAACTGGATTAGTTGGTGTTTGAGGCTGCACATTGTAATCCATTGAAAAACTTACAAACTGCCAGCATCTGAGTCTCATCTCTCACTGTTCAAATAAAAAATTACTTATATTCATAAAGGGTTAATCTTTTGGGGAAGAGAATGAAATGAATACCATTAAACTTTTTTTTCATCTTTTAAGTAAAAAAAAAAAGCCGTCACTTTTGGGCTACTCAGGAACTTAAATTTGCTATTCGTTCCCAACTACTGTACACCTAATCACAGCTTTCTGAAAATAAACAGCACAGAAGCCCTACGGCAGTTTTCTTTTGCAATTACGTGCAAATTTGGGTACTTTTATTTTTCTAGACAATCTGTAGCTTTCATTAGATTGCTAAAACATGGTCTATAACTCAAAGGTTAGAGGAATTAAGGAACTACACTCAACAGCGATTATTAATTGGGCAGTGCCAAAACAAACTTTATATTAAAATCCCAAGGTTGATAATAAACTAGCCCATGTGTAGAACTTAAATGCAAATTGAACATTAGAAAACAGATGAAAGGTACTAATACATGGAAAGGTGAAATCATTTCAGTAAAGTTGAGAACTGGACGGAGGCTGCTAGTTATATCAAATTCTATGAAAAGCTTTTCACGTTTTCTCACGTTGTAAGAAATAATCCTGCAATCTTTCACAGTCCCTTGTTTCCCCAGTCTTTTAGAAAGTCACTCTCCAAATTATGTATATATTTAGCAATAACTAGTATTACACGCTCTATCAAAATGTTCAACAGCAAACTTTAAAAATCATAGGAAATCAAATGCAGCTTTTTACCTCTATTTGAAGTAAATTCCACAATTTACTTAAAATACACCATTGAATTAACATTTTAGGTACAACTATATTCAAAGGAGTAGCACCATTAATTTAGGTATGTTAAAAATATTTTCAATATTTCAGTAAGATAAACCTGGTTCTCATTACTCAAGGATATAGTTTTTTAAAGTCTACACGTCTCGTGTAAACACACTTGATCTCAATTTAAGACAAGACGACTGAATTTTTTTTTAAAAAAACAGTATTTTCATAAAGGAGTTCATTTAATGAGATTTTTCTGGAATTAGGTAGGTACAATTGTTAAGCCCGCATATGCAGGGCTCTTCTTCGAATGCACTTGTTTGCTCCATTTAACACTTCTGCGAGGTGGAGTCTGAGAGCCAGCCCATCAGTTGGCAAATACAAACAGTAAGATCAAACAAGCGTTAACATGGTTTAGGCTGCCAGGAACACTTAGTACTGCCACTGACTGAACCACCATTTTGAGCCCCTATGTCTCTGTTCTAACAAGAATTAAATGAGCTAATTTATACAAGTTCCTTCAAGTCCAAATTTTAAATGATTCTAGTATGTAATTCAAGTGCAAAATACTTCAGTAAGTACCTGTGATGTGAAACTAAGTAATCGCCCAATTCAAAGAACAGAAGACACACAACACCCACTGACAAAGGGAACTACCATAACTCTAGTAAGGACACACGTGTCCAATTCTGGCCTACATCCTTATAATTCACTTGTCTTCTGGGCACCGAGATACCTCTCTACACAAAGTGTGACTCTAACATTTTATCCATTTCCACAATAAACATTTTAAACAATATTAACACATGGGGGAAAAGCCAACACCCAGAATATAGGATTCAATCCAGTATTTATTCCACTCATGATCGTTCTCTGTAATCAGAATACAGTCATAAAGAACAATCTATCAAATAATTTGCCAATAATCTTAAATAATGCAGCATAGCATTACTTTTAATAAGTCTCTGTTCTAGATTAAGTTTAAAAACTCAAACAGCAATCTCATTATCAATAAAAAAGTTTTGAATTTTAAAAAAAGGACACTATATCAAGCTGTTTCATAATTTAAGTATTTTCCATTTATAAAAATGCTTTGGAAGCTTGAGGCTTGAATCTATTTCTCTATTCTGCCCCATCCTCTCCCAATTTCACGTTAGTATAGGGTTCTGCAAGAATGCTAGGCTTTAAACATTAAGTTTTTCCTTTAATATAGTACTTTAAAATCTGAGAAATTCAAGAAAAAAAGATTACACGTCATGTATTTTTTCAAATAAAAAAGGAAAACTAAGTAAATTTTAGGAATACTAACAGTGTCCCTTTGAGGTAGAATGCTAAAAGGACTTTTGATCAAATCACAGCCTAATTTAAACCTCTGCATCAGAAACTAACTTCTCATAAAGTCTCTCTAAAGTTAACTGTGGAGAATATTAAGGGTAACATTATTAACAAGAGCCTTTCAAGATAATATACAGTGGACAAGAATGTTAATCCTACAACTGCTGCCTTCACGTACATTGAAAGCACATAATTCTCCTATAATAGACATCCAAGATCCATTCTCAAAGTCTTTAGCATTCTATTACGGAAAGCATAGCCATGCTAACTTCAGTACATAAACCATAATCCCACACCTACAAAACAAAAATAGAATTAGTGGCAGTTTATTGCCTTATACAAATTTAACCAACATGGCAACCATGCCAAAGGAATTAAAACATTTTCAGGACATATGTACAGACTGTATATCTCAAAAACAATTAAACAATAAAAATGCAAGAACAATCTGTGCATCATGTATCAAACTCAACAATTGGGTGAAAACATCAATGCAATAAATGGGATTACAAAGGCACTTCTCTACACAAAAGAGGAAATGAAAACGCAGCCTACAGGGAGCTTGAAGAGTGCATAACTACTGCAACAATCTCAACTCGGGAGGAAAAAAGCAAGATTTAATCAAACATTTATAGGATTCAATGTGATCCATTTTCACAAAAAAAATTTCACACAGTCTCGTCTTTGTTTTTATGTTGTTTTTCTTGGCTCTCTAGTTCTATACTTTGGCTCCTTCGATGATCCTGTTTGTCAGACTGGTCCTTACTATCACTGTGATCTCGTTTGTGGGAACGTTCTTTGCTTCTGCTACGCTTTCTAGATTTTTCTTTGCTGGGGCTATGTTCCCGTTTTCTTGATTTTTCAACACTGTCAGTTCTTCCTTGACTGCCACTTCTACTTCTTTTATTTGATTTTTCTTTACTTTCACTTTTATGTTTACTTGATTTCTCTTTGCTCCTGCTTCTACTTCGTTTCCCTGCATTTCTACTTCTACTCCTACTTCTATGTTTCCTTTCTCTGCTTCTACTTCTACTGTGCTTTTTCTCTTTCTTGGAATCTTTTTTGTCATCTCTATGCCTTCTATCATCTTTGTCTTCTTTATGTTTCTTTTCTTCTACCTCACCCCTACTTCTCCGTTCCTTGGACCGTTCTCTTGATCGCTCTCTCTCCTTTTCTCGGTCATTACCTCTTTCCTTATCATAGTCACGATCTCGTCGTCTACCTCTCTCATTTTCTTTCTCTCTTTCACGATCCCTGTCCCTTCTATCTCCTTTCCTATCACGGCTTCTGCTACGACTTCTATGCCTCTCCCTACTCCTGCTATGCCTGCGCTCTAACCCCCGATCAAGACTTCGGGATCTTCGCCTTTCTTTCTCTCTTTCTTTGGCTTCCCGCTCTAGTCGCTGGCGTTCTTTCTCTCTTTCTAACTCCCGGTCAAAACTAGAACACCCATGGCCCTCCCGATGATGGCTTCTACTTCTTGATCTTCTTGGGGACCTCCGTGGACTCAGTGATCTCCTTGGAGACCTAATATTTATGAAAGGGGAGAGAAGAAAATTTGAATGAATGAAAATTGTAAAAAATTTAACTTTCATCGTATAATTTATTTAGGTCCCTAGCTGAAACATGCCAAGAATAAAGAGGGGGCCGGCCCGGTGGCTGAGGTGGTTGGAGCACCAAGCTCCTAACACCAAGGTCAAGGTCGCCAGTTTGATCCCCACATGGGCCAGTGAGTTGCGCCCTCTACAGCTAATATTGTGAACAACAGCTCTCCCTGGAACTGGGCTGTCGTGAGCAGCCTGCAGTTGGCATGAGCTACTACTGTGGGCTGCTGAATGCTGCTATGCGCTGCCACGGGCTGCTGTGTGCCGCCATGAGTGGCTGGTGGCCAAGTGAGTAGCCGGCAGGCAGCATGAGTGGCTGGCAGGTGGGGAGAGCTGCTGTGAGCGGCTGACTGACGACCAGCAACCGACAACCTCAGCCAACTGCCTCAGCCAGGGGGAGCGCAAACTTATAATACCAGCATGAGCCAGGGAGCTGTGTCCTACACAACCAGGCTGAGAAACAATGGCTTGAACCGGAGTGGAGGAGTGGAAGAAGGGGAGCAGGGAAAGCAAACAATTTGTTCTTAATTACAGATGTGTAATTTTGTTGAAAATGCCCTGAAAGGCAGAGAATTACCTTTTGGGACGAAGAACTAATAAAATTAACATTATAAACAGAATTTTCTAAGAATTTGCCACTTATTTCCAAGGACATTTGTATAAAGCATGCTTCAAAAATAAGTGTAATTCAAGAGTTACATTACCTTGAACGTCTGCGTTCAATATGTCTGTCTATTTCCTCAGCACCTTCCTTTCCGTCTTTTTTGATTTTTCTAGGCCGGGTTTTAATCTGTTGATCAATATTCTTCTGAACCGGAACTGGAATTCTTGGAAACAAGGTAGAAAACCACTCCAGTTTTGTGAGGAAAGACCGCAGCATTTCTCCAATGGTCATTACACAGCCTCCACCAGCCTTCACATCTAGGTCCTACAGAAACACAAAAGATAACCTAGCCGTCAAAAATTATTCCAAAATATACATGAATACTATAAAAAAAATTACCATGTTTGGAATCTCAAATACAAAAAAAAAAATTCTAACAACAATTTCAATTTGTGTACCCTTCTAATCTGGTAATGAATGGTACAGGGAAATACTTGGGCTTAAGTGTGTGCATGCAGGTGAGAACATATCCTGCAGCTTCATGGGCATAAAGAGAACCGATCTCACTCAGTTAGCAAGAACATGAAACAGCCCCTTACATTACTAAACTATGTGGAACAATCAACTTAAATTAACATTCCACATACCTACTAAGTATGTATCTATTTCTGTGGAAATATTTGTACACATCATTCCTAGCACTGTAACCTAGCTACATATGAACTACTTCAGACAATTCCTATCTAAAGACTATCTTTTAACAGCTCTAATATAAAATGAAGCCCTAATAAAACTGGAAGCAATAGCAAACCAACTGCCATGAAGCAGTGAGGTTTCTAATTTAGAGTTATGTAGAAAATAAATAAATGAACAAATAATTGGAAACGCATAATCCATGATGACCATTGTCTCTGAAAAGGGTCATTACCGCATGAAGGCCTTCTTGCTATGCCCTCTCACAGCTCAGGACATGTTAGTCAGCTATTGTCAGTCCCAAACCTATAGTGCAAGCACACAAGGAAAGTGAGATTTGTTATCTAAACAGGAAAACAAGAGCTAAAGGTAAAACTGCTTGCACTCACACACATTTAAGTGTTCAGATATACAGTATTTCCAAATTTAATCGCTGCAGATATCTAAGGAAGAAAACAATAAGTTAGCTTAAATAGAGATCCTGAGGTTTGTTAATACAATAAAAAACAAATTAAATAGTAGCATTCAGAAACAAACCTACATAATACCAATTATGAAGAGGGACATGCTTTTTAAATTTTAAAGGGAGAAGTGTTCAGCCTGAAAAATCTCATCTAAAAACAAAAAAACCCTAAAGATACAATGGTTGTGATTTATCACCTAATACACTTTTTGCTTCTTCTGAGATACTGAACAGCTAGCTCAGTAAACTGGTCCAAAAAATGCAGAGAAAAATTTTCAATGTCTACACGAGTGAGTTTTTAGGTGTGCACAAAACAACACACTAGAAAGATTTCCAATAGAACTATTCTTTAATTCAACAAAGTCTTTAGATAAACTTTAAAAAAAACAGTAGTACTGAAACACAACATTCAAAGTCTACTTTATGATCCTGAAAATATAAAGTAGCGGTAAGGGTAGATATACGCCTAACACAGCTCACTAGTAAAGTCCCTTTCGAGATCTGGAGCGTCACTATGTAAGCATATTAATACATGTAGGATTTCAATCTGAAACAGCTAAGTTTCCCAAAGTAACTTTTCTGAGCATAAGTAGCAAGATCAACCTTGTTAAGCCTGAATGGAAAACTAGATTTATAATGACAACAAAATCTAAACTAATTTAAAGAAAAGGTTTTCTTCTAGCTTTATGAATATATGTAGTATAATAGGAATCAGAAAGCTAGAATTGAAATATTTTGGTCACCTTGACCAAGTCATCTAAACTCAGCCCACTTACGTCCCACCCAGCTCTTAAATTTCGTACTTCTATGCAAGTGGGAATATTAATATTTGGAAGAAGTTAGAGGGTAAAGTAGTAAAAAGTTCCAGGAAAAAAGCTGTAATTAGTATTCTGGTGCATGTCTTAACATTTCAGTCTTGAGCATGGCCCACCTTTAAAACTGCACAAGATCAATACCATACACATAACATAATTAGGAAGAGAAAATTCTTAATAGTTATCAAAACACATTTAAACAATTTAAAAATAATAAAATAAAATTTAAGAAATTTAACCTAAGATATATTAGAGAAAATAAATTTCACTACAGAAAATTCTGGAAGACATTAAACCTCCAATAAATAAAAGATATTAAAAAACATCAGAGTAATCAGAAGAAAACGAATTATTACCCTTGTTGACATACCTCTTCATCATCAAGGAAGGATTCAAACCAGTCCCATAGATCTGTAGGGGGCTGTGTGTACCTAGAATTACAAAAGAATGATTAGGCTTATGTAAATTGAGATATTTATTAGAAATGTAGATAAATGCACGCTTACCTTATATACATAAATCCAAGGGCTCTAATGTAAGGAGAGTCTGTGTGTGTGATGAGACCCATCACTTGCTTGCGAGTTAACTTCAGAGTAAATAACTTATATAACAGGCAAAAAGCTGTAGAGACAATTCCTCCTGTTCCAACACCTCGAACCTTTAAGGTAAACAGTTTAAAAAAAGCAGGAAAATAATTAACAGATATTTAACACCAATTGGCTAATCCTGTTAGGTATTAATAACAAGATATAATCCAGAACTGAGAATGGAGCATAAAAAAAAAACAATACTTTTCTAATCCCATTCACAGGACACTTGGATTTAGATTTAAAAACACAGAAGTCTAAGATATGTCAACTAATTGTCATCAAGTATGTAGCTGACAAACTTTCAGTTTGCTAAATATACACTTAGTTCTAAGACACAGAAAAACTGAAAAATGCACGTACTTCTACTTACCCCTCCGCACATCCCAGTTTGGCCCGCTGTTTTCCTGCTTCCTTTCTCCCATGGCTCAACATGTGTGACCTGAAAATAGAAAAGAGGAACACAACAAACATTCATACTTCGAATTTTTTTAGAAGCATGATTAAAGTAAACCCCAACTCCACAACAGAGCAGCTCTTCCAAAAGTTTTTGAAGTTGGGTACTTTGACATGAGGTATATATTTTGTTTACACACATTAAGTATGTAAACCATCTTTGAAAATCTGCTTAGATATTTAAAGAGTACCAATAAAGCTACAAGGGTTTAACAAAATCTCAACAGCTATGTAGAGTAGAAATCCCATTAGTTTGTAGAGAGCTGATACATGTGGAGCCATGAAATTGCTAGTCTCATATACTTGTAAAAAATATTTGATAATATATCAACTTTGCATCTTATCAAGAGTTGCTTAAAAAATAAAAATTCTCACTTTAAAACGGATTTGAAGCTCCAACTTAAAAGCAGAAAGTACTAATAAAGATTAAGTATTAAAAAAATACGCTTCCTAGTTCAATTTTATGGTGATTTAAAGTTCTACATTATAAGATTAAAACATGACTTGAAATATGCTAAGACATATTTGTGATGCAAAGTTATGAAATTTTATTCATTATGTTTTACCATGATCAAGCATTATATTCATTCCTGATTAAAGATGAAATTACAAAGGCCACACCTACACAGAGATCGTTCTTGTTAGTGTGTAATTATTTTCAGCCTAATTATGTGAACCAATTCAGTTTTTTGCCCCAGAACATAAACTGTCTATATTGTATAAATATGACTAGTCATTACACTAAGTATGCCCAAAGGTACAGCATCATTGCTAAGGTGGGCTACCTATAAAAACCACATACTTCACCTAAAAATAGAGAATAATAGCTCCATAAAAAAGATGTAAATCAAGAAAGTCTTTTGGAGACATAAGATCCTTTGTTTCTTAAAACAAAAACAAAATAACATCTTTTTCTTTCACTATTCTAAAACTGCATTTCTACCCATCCACGGTTACATTTTATAGTCTTTTTCAGTGGCTGCAGACAGAAAAGCATGCATTTAAATGTAAGCACTACACTATTTTGTTCAGCTGATTCCTGCACTGTTTTACTGTTTCATTTCCTTCCCCCAGCTTGCTGCATTAAAGATGTTTCAGTTCCTTAAAGGCTAGCCAAAGGGGTGGATGCAATACAATATCTACTTACAAAACTGGAAGGCTACATATTTTAATGATCATCTGACGTGAATGTCTTGATAACAAAACCTGGCTCTTTAGTTTTATAACTAAATTTAAATAATTTGTAGATTTTTAAAGTCATTTCAAAACACAGTACTTGAAATTTGAAAACATGCTTTTCCTCTATCACATCAGCATTTGTCTGTTATTAAACAGAAAACTGCCACAAAAGAGAAGGAACCCAATTTTCAAGTGTTTGAAGTTTACTACATAAAGGTAAGAGTTAAATAATTCACCATTCTACATCATGCTGAAAAGGCCTTACCTTTTAAGCTAAAAACACTAGTTCATTACAATTACAACAGTCTTATAAGAAGGTATCAAAACTTCAGTATACTTTTTATATTCACAGTTGAACTGTATTCTCTCAAAATAATTTTCTATCAATAGCAACTAATACCTCAAAAATCCTTTAATAACCCAATCACTTAATTGGGAAAAAGGAGGACAAAACGTAACCTAAAAGCCATAAGGAAAATTAGCACCTCTACAGACACGTTCAGATCACAGAGAATACTTTATGTGGTCTGTCAAGTGTTTTAAGAGTCAAAATAGACAAAATGGATTGAATTATACTAGACGCTTTAGCTAAAATACTTAACGATCATTAAGACCATTACAAATACTCTTTGAAAAATAACCTTCGGAGGCCTGGAAGATATATTTTTTTAACTACATAATTTGCAAGGAAGTGGAGAAAGCCTGTATCTAGTTGGTGAAAAGACCAAAACCAATGGCCAAAAGAACCCTAATTAGCCGTTCATTTAACCCAGGGAAATGCATTTATGGCGATTGAGCATGATTAATAGTGCATACCTCTACCTGCGACCCTGGGCTGCTCCGAGCCTCGCTGCAAGACTGAGTCAATCCTGCTAACGAAACAAGAACTGAGACAAGAGTGCAGTGAGGAGGCGCCAGGTGAGCTCCCCAGCACAGCCAAGCCAACACCGACCCTGCCGCAGAAGCCCAGGGCCCAGATAATTCTAAACAAGCCCAATGCACAGGTAACTGAGGCCACTTACTCCTGACTTCCTGCTGGGAAAATTTCCAGGCCTTCTGTACACCTCTTGCCCTGGCACCTCTCCACCCTCACCCCTCCCACCCACCCGATCCACGCACTGACCATTTCCCGGTCTGGACAGTGAATACCAACAACACGAGGCCAACACTGAAGTCAATACGCGCCCTGGCCCGGGTGAGCGGGAGGAGCGCCAACTTCCCATCAAAAGGAATAATTTTAAAGCGGTGAACTGGAGAGGCTCCAGTTACTCTTTCTTCTCCCCCACCCATGTCCCACTCCCCCCGGGGGTGGGCAGGTGGGCGGAGGAGAGAGATCCACAGCGGCGGGCTCTCCCGGCCTTAAAAATCTGAAAAGGAAGCGCGGGCGGCCCCAGTCTGACCCCTCCCCGGCGGACGACTGGCCACCGCCCCCAACCTTCCCCCCACCCACAAGTCCTCCGAGCCCGGGGGCCGCCTCTGCGCGTTTTCCCCACACCCCCTCCTCCGAGTTTACCCCCCCCCAGCCCTCGCTGCTTCGTACCTTAAAGTAGATCTCGTCCACCACCTCGTGGTAGGTCTTGAGCTCGTAGAGCTGCACTTTGAAGTAAGGCGACGACAGGATGTTGGTCAAGATCATGGGGTTGAGGTTCATCGTCTTTTCGTTGCCCCACAGCGGCAGTACGTTGCCCTGCTTCCCCGAGACTGCCGGCTTGGTGGCGCCGCCGCCGCCGCCGCACTGTTGCTGCTGCTGCGCCGCGGCCGCCGCCGCCTGGTGCTGCGGCTGCGAGTTGCCTGTCAGCGCCGGGCTGTTGTTAGCCATGTTGCGGCGAAAAGGAGGAGGGAGGGAGAAGGGAGGGGGAGGGGGCCAAGCTCGTTCTCGCTCTTCGGGACAACGGTCCGGGACCCTACTCCATGGAACGCCTTCGGGAGAGGGGGCTGCCTCGCTGTGCCCCAGCCGGGTGAGGGAGGGCAACGAGGATACCGATAAATGGACTCCGGGTCGAGAGCAGACGCCGAGACACGGGCCGCGAGAACTCCCGGCAGAAGGCGAGCCGGCGGCCAGGGAGCGCGATCTCTTCCGCCAACTGCCCCTGGGAACAAGATGGCGGGCACGGCGGATGTGACGCCACACGCCCCAAAGTTCCAAGTGTAGCCGGCAGCCAATCAGAGACGCGCAGGTGGGGGGAGCTTCCTCTGGCGAGTTCCGCCGCGCGTTCGGTGCGCGTTGCAGTTGCTGCGGTGGCCTGCGGTTTCTGACTCTTTAAGTTTTTTTACTGAGCGTTTGGGGGCCAGAGGAAGGGATTGTGGGTCCAATTCATATATTTTAGTACTTGGGTTGGGGCCCTGGTTTCTCTGGAAAGCCGGACAGGAGAGGAACCATGGCTATGTGCTGGCAAATTCGTGACTGACTGCTACGGAGTGTCCGAGTCTCCTGAGTTCAGTTTTAAAGTAATCTGGAAGGAGAATAGTGAGGACCTCACTCCTCCATGTGATTCCGATGCAAGGTCTTTCTGTCTTCCGCTGGGCTGTAGTGTCGGACCAGAGGTCTTGCTGTTTGAGCCTCAATTTATTCAACTAAGATCGAGCTAACATCTTGCTAAGCGTTAGAAGAATTACTGTACCTGTAGGGCCCGGTGGAATGCTCCAGGCATTTGTTGGGTCTTCTTTCCCTCCTCGAGTTCTTACATTCGGAATGAGCGGTAAACATTGGGCGAGGCACTAAATGGGGAGAGAGAGGGTGAGAGGTGAGGAAGTGGTGTAAAAATGAGTCATCTGTCTCATCTCTCAAAACCTGTTAAACTAGAGAAGGTTCGTGGTGTTTGGGAGTTAAAAAGAGGGCTGCAAAATGCACTTGGGTTTCTACGGGCGTTACCAGACTGGGTGGTGTTGTCAATCACCGGTAGAGAATAACGTGGTCATATGTAGACGCAGGGAAGATCAGGCTTGTTAAAGAGTGTACGGTCCAGTTGACACAAGCCAGGAAACGTGCTATGGGGGAGTAATGTCTGGATAGCAATTGGGCCACTAAAATGCCTGGAATGCCAAGATGAATCAGAAATGTAACGATATTTAAATCTACGGTTCTTTGATGGAGTCTCTTTTAAGAGCACTAATCTCATTCAAGAGGGCTCCATCCTCTTCGCTTTAGTGCCATCTCCTAATACCATGATCTTTGGGGGTTAGGATTTCAATGTGTGAATTTGGGAACACATTCAGACTACAGCACACATGAAACCATCGCCACAATCAAAAAATCATACGTCACTCCCAAACTTTCTCTTGTACCCTTTTGTAATTCATCTGTCCTTCCAACTCCATCCTCAGGCAATCACTTTCTGTCAAGATAGATTAGTTTGCGTTTTCTTGAATTTTAAATAAATGGAATCATACATTATCGTTTTTTGCCTGGCTTCTTTGACTTGGCATAATTTTGAAATTCATGTTGATTGTACCAACAAGTTCTGTTGACTTTTATTATTAATAATATTCCATTGTATGGATTTACTACAATTTGTTCATCCAATCATCTGTTGATGGGCATTTGAGTTTCTATTTTGGGGCTATTACAAATAAAACTCTTGGAGGGTGGCAGGATGCTCAGTTGTTTGGAGCGCTAGCTCTTAACAACAAGGTTGCCCGTTCAACTTCCACGTGGGCCAGTGAACTGCGCCCTCCACAACTAGATTCAAAACAACAGCTTGAGCTTGGAGCTGAGCAACCACTGGGCAGCCGGTTTGCTCAATGGTTAGAGTGCAGTGCTCATAATGCCAAGTTTGCTGGTTCGAGTCCTACATAGACTAGTGAGAAACAATGGTTTTAGCTTGGAACTGGGCCACCAGTGGGTGGCCGGTTGGCTCAGTGGTTAGAGTGCAGTGCTCATAACACCAAGGTCCCCAGTTCGATTCCCACATGCGCCAGTGAGCTGCGCCCTCCACAACAAGATTGAAAACAATGATTTGACTTGGAGGTGAGTTGTGTCCCCCACAACTAGATTTTGAAAAAAAAACAAGACATCCTGGGAAAACACTGTTCCCCAATATTCCCCTCAAGTAGGAGGAGATAATGTCATGGGGAGAATTTAAGGGTTTATTTTGCAGAAGGAGAGAATGTCTCCAAGGTAGCCGGGACCAGGTGCTGGTGCCCAGGAGTCTGATGTGAAAAAGCGTCATTTATGACTAGAGAACATAGACTTATCCCTCAGTTCCGTGGAACTCCCCCTCCCTTTCGCTCCCTTTAAAACTCTCTTCTGCTTGGTTCACCACTTCGAGAAGGTCTTTGGCTATTAGGCCACCATCTTCCCAAGTTGCCGGCTTCCTGAATAAAGCAAGTTTTCCTTGCTGCCCAACACTTGTCTGTCGAGTATTGGCTTCTGAGTGGTAAGCAACCAAACTTAGGGGGGGTTTTTTGGTAACAGAAAATGTACTTACAATATACCTAAACTACACTTTACACTTTAATACACCTTTAGAATATCATAGCTTAGCCTAGCCTAGCTTAAACGTGCTCAGAACATAATATCCAAAAACAGCTGGCAGCACAGAACGCTGGAGAGCGTGATCATGTGGTCGACTGGAGCTGCAGCTGCCCAGCACCATGAGAATGTATCTGCTGCATATCACTAGCCCCGGGAAAGATCAAGCTTCTAAGTACAGTTTCTACTGAATGAGTGTTGCTTTTGCACCATCATAAAATCAAAAAATTGTAAGTCGAACTATCAAAAGGCAAGGACTGTCTATATATTATTATATCACAATATGCATTTATTGAATGAACAAATGAATGAGTTATTGGCTCTACCTGGTTGGATAGAAGATTGATCCAAAATCTTCCATGAATGTGAGAACAGTTCAGGAAGTCAGTTAATGCCATGTCAGGAAAGGGTAGAACATAATATAACAATGTAATGGGAAGACCTATGTCTCAAAGATGTGGCAGTTTTATTCAAAAGTGGAGCAGTTATCACAATGTAAAATAACAGTCATAAGAATGAACCTGAGCTATTTAAATTAGAGTTATTAGGGCATGAAATTATATATTTTAGAAAAAGTTACATAAAATTATTAAAGTTATTTAAAATTTAAGTGGCTAACACTTAGTTATCTGAAAAAGCCTTCTCTCCATCATTTTTACATAACTGGGATGTTGCTGTGTAAGAAAAGGACGATAGGCAATAACAGTTGTTAAAAGCACAGACTCGAGTCAGAATGCCTGGGATTAATATTTGGCTCCATCATTTTAATTTGGGCAAGCTACTTCACTTTTCTCTGCCTTTGTTTCCTAATCTGTTAAAACGGGGATGTTATCACCTACCTCATGGAGTTTTATGAGGATCAAATTTCTTGATGTCTATGTCAGTGCTTAGAACAGTACTTAGCACATACCATGTCATTAAATGTTTGCTATTACTGTTTTCTAAATAACATTGAACATTTTTATTATATTCTAAATTCATCTTAAAAATATTATTGCAGGCCGGCCCAGTGGCTCAGTCGGTTGGAGTTTAATGCTCCTAATGCCGAAGGTTGCTGGTTCGAGTCCCACATGGGCCAATGGGCTCTCAACCACAAGGTTGCCGGTTCGACTCCTCGACTCCCACAAGGGATGGTGGGCTGCGCCCCCTGCAACTAACAACGACAACTGGACCTGGAGCTGAACTGCGCCCTCCACAACTACCATTGAAAGGACAACAACTTGACTGGGAAAACATCCTGGAAATACACACTGTTCCCCAATAAAGTCCTGCCAATAAAGTCCTGTTTCCCTTCCCCAATAAAATCTTTTTTAAAAAAATGTTATTGCAGTCTTATTTTCTTCCTAAATCTCTAACAGTTAACTTTTTACTTCTCCTTAGGAATCTAAATTCTGATACAGTGTTCTGCCAGAGACATTTTCATATGGCTGAAACCTGAGGCCAAACGAGTCTGGGGCTTGTGCTGCCTGCGCTGTTCAGCCAATAGACCGACACAGGAGTTGGGCCATAGAATAAGCATTTATTATCAGAGCACTGGTGGTCTGAGAAGGCAGCGGGTTAACACCTTCAAAAACTGCCTTCACTTTCTCAGACCAGCTTGGGGTTTTTAAGGGAAAGCCTGGGTCTTCCTCCAGAGGCTACCTGCTGCTTCCGGGGGTCTGCATGGAGCCTCCCCTCTGGCCACGTGATTCTATGGTGGAGTCATCAATCCAGGAAGAAGGATGGGAGTAGCCTGGTAGACCACAGAGATGGTGAGCAATAAGCCTAAGGGTATTAATCATAAGTTTCAGGATAATTTTCTAAAACAGGGAACTGGATGGGACAGGGGACATTCCTAGCTCAAGCTACAGGGGAATGATCTATTGTTAAGCTATAGGTAGGTCAAGGAAAGGTGAGTCTGGGACATGGAGAGTCCTCTACTGTGGGGATGCCAACTGGGCCCTGTTTCGTGGTTGCCAGCCATATAGCATGGCCAGGGTTACACAAGGGATTAATCTATTCAGCAGACAGTTCATGAACTTATTGATAACAGATTTGTTTTAAGCTGTTAACAAGAAATAAGGAATATTTAGAGGTTCTATCGGAAACCTTTGAAAATCATACACGGGAAATTAACAACCAGTCCCTCCTCTCTTTGGCCTTTGCAAATAGGTGGCTTTGATATAAGAATGAAGTAGTGCCAGGATGACATCATTCGACATCTGTTGTCATTGATAAACGGTCCGCAGCCCCGCTTCTGAGGGGTCCCTCTAGGAGCCTTGCATAGGGACTTGTGGAAAAGCAGTGATGACAAAGGGGACATTTATAAGTACCAAGAGTCTGTGAGAACTATTAATGAGCCTTAGTTTGGGTGAGGCGACTCTTCCCTAACATAAAAACTCTCCCAAGACCCTTGGGGCATCCCTCCTATATGGGGTGATAAGCCCCCTGAAAGAGATCATCCCCCTACCAACAATGGCCTCTTCATTCCCTAGCTAAGCGCTCTATCAACAGGGCACTGTTACCTTGCACTGGCAGCCAGAAATCAGCACTTTGGTTGGTCACCAACCATCTGAGTTTTTATATGAATGCCTAATCATAAAAAAAGGTACACCTCATGTTAAATTTGGACTCTGTTCCTTCACCTCCCCTTGCCTGGAACAATAGTGTGATTATCTCTCATTTATTTGGAGTATGTTACTGTTTTTATTTTGCTTATTAAGAGATATTATCCTGTATGCTACTGAGTTGTAAATTATTATAACTCCCACTGCAAACATGAACTAAATAAATTGCAGGCAAATACAGTAATCCGTCTCTGAGCATAACTTTTGCTGCCTTGCAAAACTGCAACAAAACAAAGCAATTGGCACAGTGGGCAACCCAACCCAGAAGTAATAATAATTAATATTGGTTGGTACTTTGAGCTATATCATCCTCCATGCCAAATTTGAAATAGATTAATAAAGTATGTTCAATTTATAATTGACCCAAATCTGGTAAAGCTCATTACTAGATTGGCAAACAAACTTAACATATTATTTACTATCTATGGCATGCTCCTAAAAGTATCAGCTACTGTGAATGGATAAATTGATAAAGCCTGTTATAGTTTGGATGCTAATTGCTGGCCACGATAATTATTTTAATAGTGCTGTACCATATTATAAGAAACTTAGAATGCTCTATTAAACATCTCTTAAAAAAACATATTTTGAACACTGTTGTGAAAGGCAGCAGGATGATTGCATATATGCCTTGCTCACTCACCCTGCCAAAATAAATAAATAAATAAATAAATAAATAAATAAATAAATAAATGAATGAATAAATACATAAATAAATAAATAAAGGTAGTTTAAGGGTAGAATGGATTATATATTGACTTCTGAAGATCCCTGGAGATGCACTAAACATTCAGTCTGCACAAAACTTAAAGTTAAGGAATCTCCAGATGTTGAAATGAATAACCAACCCAGTGAGTTGTAGCCTATATTAAAAAGAGCAAATAAGGAAAAAATTCCAGCACCCTTATTCGGAGCATTAAGTAACATAGACACCTATAGGCAGAAAGGAAAAATGCTACCACAAAAAGCAATCTTCAGAGTAGGAAGAAACCGAGACCTTTTTTGCCCTTAATGGGTAGCAATCCACACCCAGAGGACGATAATTATTGTAATGCTTTTGACTCTGATAACTTTAACCATCTAGAAGCTAAGCCTGTAAGAACAGACAAAACTACAACAAATGTTAACATGGATCTAGTCAGAGTTACTGAAGAAAGAGCTGATACTAGACAAGAAATGACAAAAACTAGAATGGAATTCCAGCAAACTGATTTGGACACAGGAACCCAGTGGCTATTAGATTTATGGTCCAAAGAAGGACACAATCTGATTCTAAAAGGAGCAGAGATTGTGCAACTCCAACCCATTACCACTGATGGTAAATGTAATCAACAATTTAGAGCATTTGGAGGGCATAATATTAATACACAAAGATCTTTATTTGACTGGGAAGCAACAGCCTGGAGATTAAGATGGTTTATACCTAATATATTATCCCCTAAACATCTCCATGGAAAACAGCAGGGGAAGCTACTACTAATATAATAATGAAATTAAGACCATGATTTTTGAAAGGGGACAGACACCTTCGAAGCTACATGTGGAAGCAAGAGAACAAATTAAAAGTATCATCTTAAAAGCTGCCCTGCATAGGACGACAGTTACCAGAAACACAAGAGAGCTCACTCACATGGAAAGAACAAGGCCCTTCTGGCTTAAACAATTTAGACCACCATCCTTTAATCCAAATTATAAAAACAAAAACCCAAATAGAAACACCAGAAACTGTTTACAGTGGCAGAGTAACAGAAACAACCAACCTCTTAGAATAAATACACGTACAATAACCCACTTACTATAAATAATCCCTTTGTAAAACCTAATCCCATTAATTAACAAGCCACTGATAGACAAAGGAGAGAAAGTCCCATGGATCCCCTGCAGAGACTCAACAGTCTCTCCTGGCCAAAGCCTGAGACAACGGCCATATGTTTTCATGGCCATTTCAACAGAAACCCCTTTGGTAAAAAAAAATATTGTTTTTACTCTTTATTGGACCTCAAGCACCAAAGATACAAGGATATCCTACTTTAGAAAACTGAAAAAAAATAAAACAGGATTAATAGAAACAAAGATGATATTTTTATGTAAATTTTTCTGACTTTGTTGTGCATCAGTGGATTCCGTCCGAATTCAGGTCCCATCAAATACCACTATCTGGTATATCCACAGTCGGCTTACAGGATCAGTTGTTCTGGGAAGGGAGCTTCCTTTCCTTACGCCAGAAAAGCATGTGACCGCTGGCAATAATAGTTAAAGCCAGTGGACAATGGCAGGGTCACTAGAGTCCGAAGCTTTGTTGTTAAAATCTGTTACAGGAATAAAAGGGGCAAGGGCAGATTTTTGAGAGGCCAGAAACATGTTTTATAACTATTGACTCTTCACTCTTCTCTGTTCTAAAGAGGTTTTAAGGAAGAGAGAGGAGAGATAAAAAGTAGTAGAGGTGTAGGAAAGCAATGTCAGAGAAGGTGACCTAAAGACCCCAGCCTTTTTTGCACTACTCTAAATAAATTGTGTAGGGCAGTTGGAGGACATTTTCTCACCAAGGGAGAAAATATCCGTCCCCAGCTCCAACCAGAGCATGGTGAGAACCAGACTGACCTGGGTTCTCGGTCCAATTCTGCAGCTTATGGATCCTGGGTATGGATCCAGCTTATGGATCCCCGGATCCTGGGTAACTGGAAATCTCAGTTTCTCATCGGTAAAACGGAATTGGTAGTACTCAGCTTGCAGGTTCTCATGGAGATTAAATAAATACTGTATGTAAAATGTCTAGCACCACTGTGTACAGACACATTGTAGTTGCTTCATAAAAGATACCTATAATAAAGTACTAATCGTTGCTTTGTTGTTATGTAATTACAGCTCTTCTTGATTCTTCCTATGGCTTTCATGGCCCAAGTCATAAAGGTATATCTTTTTGAGTTAGAAATTTGTCATTGTAGCCTGAACATTCTCTTTAAATTGGGTAATTTCCAACATAATGATACTCATTTCAAAATAGAACCCTCTGCCCCCCTCCCCAAATCTTACATCCCAAGGCTTTCTTACAGCTGAATATGACCTAGACGTAACCCATCAGATATACCCATGGAAGAATCAGATTCAGAAGTGAGCAATGATCAGGTGAGTACAAGACTGATTGAGCAGATCACTTTGTAAGTTATAGTAATGTCTAACCACTATGCCGTATACTTGAAGCTAACATAATGAATATCAGCTATAATTGAAATAAATTTTTTTTTAAATCACCCTGTGAGGTTACTTACTTTCCATAGAACCCCCTTTTTTTTGTCCACAACATCCACCTTTCTCTCACCCAGCATATCGAATTCATCATGAAGTCCTAGAAACTGAATCCAAAATATGTCTCTGGTAATCCATTTTACTCCACCAACACTGCCACTACCTGAGTCCTTAACTACCTGCATTTCTTCTCTGGTCTATTATGATGGTTTCTTAACTGGTCTCTTTTACCATCCAGCCTGGCCTCCTTCCAATATGCAGGGAGTGCCAAAAAAATATATATATATATACACACATTTTAAGAAAGGAAAAAAACTATTAAAATTGTAGTACTCAATATATACCGATAACAAAAGACGGATACAAGTCACTTTCTGCAATTACAAGAGGTGCTCAACGTGGTTACCATCAGCGTAATTTTAATGCAGTTTTTCCTTTTTAAAAATGTGTATACATTTTTTTGGCACCCTCTGTATTTTTCATGCTGTCACCAGAACATTCTTTTCAAAAACTTAATCTAGGGGGTGGCAGGTTAGCTATGTTGGTTAGAGCGTGGTGCTGATGGCACCAAGGTTGCCGGTTCGATCCCCACATGGGCCACAGTGAGCTGTGCCCTCCTTTAAAAAAAGCAAAAACCAAAATAAACTGGTCACATTAGTTAGCCTCAGGCTTAAAATCTTTTGATGGCTTCTTCTTTCTCTTAAAGACTAATCTCAATTAAAGGGACCATAAAACTCTACATGTCTGGCCCACTCTTCCCTTACTTCCTCTCTTCCTGCCACATAAGAATGTGCCATGATCTCTCATGACTGAGGGCCTTTCCTTATGCTCTTCTCCCAGTCAGGAATGTGCTTTAAATAACTAATGAAATAAATGGGAATGTGCTTCAATGCCTGTGTTTCATCCTCTCTTGGCCTAGTTGACTCTCATTCATACTTTGGAAATCAGGAAAACCTTTTCTGACCTACAGTCTAGGTTAGTTTTCTTTGATATATGGTCTCACAAATTATATTTCTCAGACTATAATCTCAGTTGATAATTATATATTCATTATGAAAATAGGAACTGTGTCTGGTTTTGTTCTCTATTCCCAGTGCTTAGCATAGTTTTCAGTAGAAAATACGTTCTCACTACCGGTTGAAAGAAAAAAAAAAGTGAACAATTCAAGAAGCTGGCCGCGTATCTTCGAACAAGCATGGAGGTGGCAGTGCTTCTCACATCTGCTCTAAGCCTCGGTTGGGCTGGTTTTGGTGGTGCGGGTATTTCTGATAAAGAATCCCTTCGGTGGTTGGGCCTTGTTCCAGGCTGTGCCCTGGAAGAGTTGGCTTCTCCAGTTGTCTGAGAAATTAGCTGAGATTTCAATATCTTATAATAAATTTCTTACAACTAAGAACCTGACTTAATCCATTTCTAAGTAAAAAGCATCAGAAAACTTTCTCTTCATTCCACCTACCCCATCTTTGTGATCAGGTAACCAGTTTGGTGTTAAAAGTCATTTTGGTTTTTAAAACATCTTAAATTTATGCCCTTCTTTCCACATTTTAATTCTTCACTTCTCTCACTGTAATGATCCTCTGAAGCAGGTAGATCTTCATTTCACGTCTAAGGAAACAAAGGTGCAAGGAAAGTGCTGATTGGGCTAAGCTGAATCCTTGAGGGCTTCCAAAGTAAAGTGTCCTATTTCCTCTCCAACCATATTTTTCTCTGAGAAATCCAGATCTCGCAAGAGGCAGCGCTGTGTTCCCAGTGAGCTCAACAATCTGCCCAGACCTTACATGTGATTGAACCAGGAGTGGAGATTTGACCGAAGTTAATGAGATTTCCTCTCCTGAACATACAGAGACTGTATCTGTTAAGCTGTGAGGGCCCCCATGTGCCTGAGGTCCTTCTATGCTGTATTGGGAGAATGGGATCAGAGGAATTGCACTGTTGTGGAAGCAGTTTTTCTCTACATCATGGTCCTCGCAGGGCAGATCCAGGTTTTCTAGGCTTATGCAATGTAGGGAGCTTTGCAAAGAAAAAATGTATTTTTTTAAAATTATAGATATAAAACACAACTTTGAGAGAGTGTGGGTTGGGCTCCTACCGGAATCAGCATGTCTTGGATTTGAATCCTTTAAGACCCCAAATAAGCTTTTAAGCTGCTTTTAAAAAAATTGCAGTTTGGCATGTCTGATGACTGGAAGAATTTTCCAGACTCTTGGAATCATACATTTCAAATCCTTTTTTTTGGTTTAATTTCTTTTCTTTCTTTCTCTCTTTTTTGTGTTTGTGTTTTTGTTTAATTACTTTTTTAAAATTAAAGTTTATCGGGGTGACAACTATTAGTAAAGTTATAGAGATTTCAGGTGTACAATTCTGTAATACATCACCTATATATCACATTGTGTGTTCACCACCCAGAGTCAGTTCTCTTTCCATCACCATATATTGGATCTACATTTCAAATCTTGTCTTTTTTTTTACTGCCCACTGACATTCAGAGCTGGCCCCTAGGACACATTCAGATTCTGATCTGACGTCTGGCCCTGCATCCGTCTGTCAGGATGCCAGACAGTTCAGTGGCTGTTTTTACACCAAGATGGCCAGCAACAATTTCACGTATGCAGAAAAAATGTCCAACACTTGGAAATTGATTATGGCATGATAATTTAATATCACACCACCAGTATTAAGCCTGTCTCACAAACATCTGATTCTCTTGGGGATCGGAACTTTCTCTGAGTTACTATCCACAAGGGAGAAACCCCAAAGAATTTATAGCCCTGAAAAGTTAGAGCTTGTAAAAACTTGATTAAGTTGGAATAATTTCTTATGTCCTGCATGATAGCAAAGATACTCCAAAGGTTACAATTTTGTCAATTGGTGGGATATTATACAGCTTTAGGCATAACCTGGCAATCTTATTTCATTCTTCTTTTCCCTGCTAACAGTATACACTCCAGTTCTCCAAACCTTTGCTCAGCAGCTCTTCCACTGGTTCCCTCACGATGAGTTAACTAAAACTTTGCCCCATGCTCACTGTCCTGTTGGGTGTCAGGCGGGGTCTCTGCTCCCGCTCCCCACATAAGAACGCAGGACATGGTGAGGCCAAAAAGGAACACCCACGGAGCCATAAGTAGGGGAGTCATATCACTATATTCTCACCGGCGGCATCCGCCTCTCTGCAATCCATTCTTGCTAGCTCAGCCACCGTCTTCTTGCTAGCCCCCATTTTTTCTGCTAGCGTAGCCACAGCCGTTATATTAGTGGCCAATGGCTTATGGGTTACAGCTGATGGCCAACTAGCCACAGCTGCTGGCCATCTGATCACAGTTGATGGCCATTTACTACCCGAGCCAGCACCTTTCTATGTGAGGCCAAGAGCCTGCAAAATGTTTTTTGGGGCTTTGTCGCCACACTCACTATATACTTGTATTAGAATTATTCTTTTAAACTAATTTGAGAACTGTATTTTATACCATACACAGGAGTGACTGTGAAACACATTGACTGTATACCCAAATCAACTCTACCTGAGGACCAGATCCCTAAAATGCTTACAGTCACTTCAGTGCTACCCAACACAAGTGCAAATGTGACAAGTGGGTTAGATTGGAAAGAGAGCAGTCTTTATCACATACAGTTAAATGCAAATTTTACCTTGAAAATATGACTACGTAACACATGCTAGGCCTTCTGAGGACCTTGGATGGTCCAAGTGAGTGTAATTAGATAAATTGAATATTTTTTCCCTCTAGCTTACTTAACCTCAGCTATTATAATACATAGTAAATTACTTTTTCTTTATAATGGCATCATATTAATTATGTAGTTTTAAATTTTTTCTTCATACAATAATCAATTCTCAAACACAGTGCAATGCACTGTGTAGGATTGTGGGGACAGAGTCCCAGAGTGCAGTTTCCAGGCTCTTGGCCTTACATGGAAAGGTGCTGGCTCGGGTAGTAAATGGCCATCAACAGTGATTGGATGGCCATCAGCTGTGGCTAGTTGGCCGGCAGCTGTAACCAGTGAGCCATTGGCCACTAATATAACTGCCGTGGATACGCTAACAGGAAAATGAGGGCTAGCAAGAAGATGGTGGCTGAGCTAGCAAGCGCGGATTGCAGAGAGGCGGATGCCGCCAGCGAGACTATAGTGGTATGACTCCCCTATCTATGGCTCTGTGGGTGTTCCTTTTCGGCCTCACCATGTCCTGCGTTCTTATGTGGGGAGCGGGAGCAGAGACCCCGCAGGAGACCCTGCAGGACACCCCTCACAACACACAGGAATGCACAGTTAAAGGAAGATAGTATTCCCATTTTTAAAGTACCAGGTAGTGCTTTATGTAATATTGGCAATCAACACACATTTGTTGAAAAGAGAGATTCGAAACAAGAGCATCACGAAAGAAGACGAATGGCAACACATAGCTTACTTTCTTCTGTGATAAATGGACTGCTGATTAATTTTTGCTTGCTCTCATAGTACAACTTGGTCTAATCAGAAAGGTTAAATGACTGTCCTTACACAATTCTTTCCTGTCCAATGTTTTCCTTACTCTGGAGTATGTACTATAGTGGTAAACAAAAGAGGCAACAGATCCAAAATGGAGTCACTTGTGCTAGGGCCCACATCAGCAAATCAAGATTTAATGCTTAACCTAATTTCAGTTTCAGCTTCCCAGGAATGTAACGTTTAACCTGTCAACATGGAATTACCTGGTCAGCACTGAGGAGTGAGATCCTCTACCCTATAGACCCCTTCAGTTGCCCTTAGGAGGGGGAGCTTCCTGCAACAAGGCATTCTTTGCTAATGATTTCCTTTTTTTCTATCCCTTTTCTGCATTTAAAAATATTTCCTTTGCTACAGCTCTGGGGGCTCCTCTGCTAGATGGGAAGCTGCTTCATTCATGAATCATTGAATAAAACCAATCTGATATTTAAATTTACTCAGCTGATTTTTTTTTAGCAGTAGATAGCTAAAAGTTCATGGTTCCTGACAGTACTGCTTTGGCAGCATTTTATACTCCTTTTAAATCCATTATATATAAAAGAAAAAATCAAGAGAAAATGTGTGACAAGTGGTGTGATCTAGCCATCAGGATCTATCTAATATCAGATATTAAGAGGGGTTGATGAATAAAATGAGCTAATGAAGACAGATTTAACTCCTTTGTAATTTTATTTTTTACTAATTTTCATTTTTTGGTGGCTTTTAAGTAGCTTTTGTACTTACAGAAACAGGAAAAAAAACCAGACTTTTAGTAATTTACTGATCCAATCCACAATAATTTCTTGAAGGCCAACTATGTGCCCAACCCTGTTAAATGGGGTAACAGTAACACAGTGGGTCATCGATAAACATTTACCGAACACAGTTTGTGGGGACAGAGTCCCACAGAGCAGTTTCCAGGCTCTCAGCCTCACGTGGAAGGGTGCTGGCTCTTGTAGTGGATAGCCGTAGGCTGTGATTGGTTGGCTGTCGGCTGTAACTGGTTGGCCAATTGGCTGCTGATGTAACTGCCGTAATTGAGTTGGTTGGTTGGCTGGTTGGCAGGAGGAAAAGCGGACTGCGGATCGTGTGGATCCTACTTCGTGTGTCTCCCCCGGCCTCCAGCGAGAATATAGTGGGATGACTCCCCTACCTATGGCTCCATGGGTGTTCCTTTTGGGCCTCACCATATCCTGTGTTGTTATGTGGGGAGCGGGAGCTGAGACCTTGAATGACACCCTGCATGACAGAGTTTTTCTGTGGAGATAAAAAGCTTTGAGATAGAAAGCTAACATTACAAAATATCAGAGAATAAATACATGCCAAACTGTGTGACTCTGACAAGTGCAAAATCAACGTGAGCAAGAGTGAGGTTAGAGTAAGGGTTATGGGTAAGAATAAGGGTTAGATTGTGAGAGAAGGTTTAATTTGGTCAGGTAAGTTCTCTGAGCGTTTTCTGGATTTCAGGCACCATAGCTGGAACATAATGTTAAGATGCTTTGGTCCTTGCCTTCCAGGAATTTACAGCCTATGGGAGATACATATGAATACACAATCACATTGGATGTAATAAGTGATAGCAATATAACGATGAACAACCTGCTCCAGCAGCCCAGAGGAAGGAGCCTCTGACTAGGGAATCAGAAGGTTTCTCAGGACAGGTGACATTTAGTCTGGATCTTAAAGAAGGAGTTAATCAGAGAAGAGAGACTAGGCATTCTGAAAAAGAAATAATGAAAAACATAAAAAACACTTTTTATAAGGAGGGCAAAAACTTTCCTCCTGGTTATGCTTCTGGGCACATCAAAGGGTAAATGGTCACGGTGGTCTCATATATTCAAGACTGAATGCTGCCCAGCTGCCACAGAGAAGCAGAGCTGCCCAGCACAGCCCATTCTGTGTCTGCAGAGCCACAGACCCATGAGCAATCATCACGGCTGCTGTTTTAAGTTTTAGAGTTGGGGTGGTTTGTTAAATAGCAATAATTAATCGGTATAGGGGTGTTATCATCTAATTATGTATGGGTCAATGGAAGGGCATAGGCAGAGAGGAATGGAGTCAGTAGGCCTTTTCTGGCAGCCCTAGAGAGTGTAGATAGGAAAGTAGAGAAAAGCTGTATTAGTCAGGGTTGTCCAGAGAAACAGAATCAGGACAGAGATTTACTCTAAGGACTCGGCTCATGTAATTAAGGAGGCTGGTAAATCTAAATTCTGCAGGGTGGGCCAGCAGAGAAAAGTTGGAGTCCAAAGGCAATCAGTCTTCTTGTTCCAGGGAGGTCAGTCTTTGTTCTCTTAAGACTTTCAACAGATAGATGAGGCCCACCCACATTAAGGAGGGTAATCTGCTTTACTCAAAGTCCATCAATTTAAATATTCATCTCATCCAAAAAACGTCTTCATAGAAATATGCAGAATAATGTTTGACCCAGTATCTTGTCACGGTGGCCCAGCCAAGTTGACATGAATTTAACCATCATGCCAGTTGAGAACTGTGGGAAATCAGAATGCCACCATGGAGGCTTTGAATGAGTCCTGTCGCTGCAGGGCATACATGGTTGAGGGCAATGCAGAATGCCTCAGGAATGTCCTGAGATTGGTTGGCTAGAAAAACTGATAGCTCAGATTTTAGTTTCCTAGGATGTGCTTATCAAGTTTTAATTTTAACTAGTTCAAAAGTGATTGGGATGTAAATTTGTACTTTTAACAATTTATCCTTCTTATCTCTACCTGATATCTTTTAGGCATCTCAGACATATCTGAGATTGAATGGTTGATTTTCAATCCTTTCCAATCCTCTTCTTCCTCCATAATCTTTCCCATCCACTGATGGCACCTCCATCCTACTAGTTGATCATACCAGAAACCTGGGAAATACTTTTTTTTTGGGGGGGGTCACTATTTATTTATGACAAATATTCCTCATCCATGACCCTCTCCAATCACAAGTTCTTTGAGATGGTGCTGTTGGACAGTCCAAAAATGGAGTCATCTGACTTGCCCTTCCTGAGAATGGCCCTGCAAATGGCATGTTTTAAACTGGCCATTGAACCTGCTTGTCACCTTGTCAACCTCAGCCATATTCATCTGGGTGGACGCGTGGTCCTTGGCACCTGATGATACGTTGCTGGCAGAGCATTTCCACAGCATGTCCAGATGCAAGGACTCACCCCATGTCATCTGCGTGTCCAGCCCACGCCTGGTTCCACCATGACAAGTTTGAGTGCAGAAGGCTGGGAAATATTCTTGACTCCTCCTTTTCACCTCTGACAATCAACCATACCACTATGAACCTTTATGAGTTTTATCTTCAAAATATATCTAGACTCTATCTACATCATTCCAACTTTACAGCCATCACTGAGTCCAGGACATGGTCATACCCCTCCTGACTCATTGAAATGGACTTCTAAATTGTCACCTTGCTTCCACTCTTGATGCCCTCCAATTTATTCTCCACAAAACAGAGTGTTTGTTGTAGGTCCAGTTCCCAGAGCCAGACCCTGAGATATGAAGATCTGTGTGCAAGTAATCATCCCAGAAGCTGATAAGGGAGAGGGAAAGTGGGACACAGAAGAAACCATTGCAATGGTCCAATTTTGGGTAAAGTCCTGTGCATAATGGCTTTAGCCTAATATAGGAGGGGAACTCTGGAGTATAAATTATACCCCACTCTTATTCCAAAGAGGCAAGGGAGCTGACTTTTATATACCCCTACCAGTCAGTCACTGGCAAACCGCTACCTAGGGGAATGTAAATTCTCAGACTTGCAGCTCTCTGTGCACATGATGTGGCACAGCTGTTCTAGTAGCCCTCAGGAGGCTCACTAGAGTCGCTCCACTGGGTCTGAAGGATTCACTTACAAGGTGGTTCACTCACCTGGCTAGCAAGATGTCGTGAGCTCTTGTAAGGCAGTTGCCACACTTCAGTCTATTCCTGAAAGTCAAGGGGACATTAACCCCTCTGCAGGGTCCTATGTCCTTGTGTGGTACTCGTGACGTGAGTGGGGAACAAAGTCCCGGCACACAGGTTCAGATAGTAGCCCAGCTTTATTTGGGAACCAATGTCCCTCCAGAGGCCAATGCTCTGGTAAGCACAGAAGGTTATACAGAATAGAATAGAATTTAATAACGAACCAAGTCCCAGAGTCAATTGAGGTGGTGAAGGTCCCTGGTCCGGGAGAGATGACTGGGCCCACGACGGGTCTGAGGTAAGCTGGTCTTGCAAGGAAGAACTTCGAAGAGTCCCGGAGTATCGCGGCTTGCACTCGTAGAGGATCTTAGCCGGAGCGCCCAGTCAGACTTCTTATGGCTTTGCTCTGGATTTCTGCTTTTATCCTCTTTTCCTTGGACTTGTTTACTTCTTAGGTGATAACCAGAAGTTGTTTGCCAGGAGTTTTTTTTTTTACCTCTTAGATGATAACCAGAAGTTGCTTGGTAAATGTGTTCATCACTCAATTTTGTTATGCTCAGTTTCACACAAAAACATGTTTTTTACTTCACTCTGATCAGTCTCACACATGTGTGGCCAAAGTCCTGTCCCTACTAGTAAACACCTTGTTTTTCAAGCCTCACTCCAACATATATAATACATTTTATATGCTCTATACACCAGTTGATGCTGTCAGCTGGGGGTAGGGTGGGGCACATTTGGTTTCTCTCCCTGTGGGCCCCTTCCTGGGTCTGCTTGTTTTCCTCACAGCCTGGCATCTGGATTCCAAGGGTAGGTGTTCCAAAAGACGGAAAGTAGAAGCTGCCAGTCTGTTAACACCTGGGCCTGAAACTGGCACGTTGGTATTCGATTCGTTGGTGAAATCACAAAATCCATCTAGAATCGAAAGGAGAAGACATAGACCTCACTTCTCAATAGGAGTATCGAAGAATTTGTGCATCTGAATGGTCACAGTCTTCCCTCTGCCACAAACTGTTTACATTCCTTTTGTAACTGTACATGAACTTCATTTCTTTAGCATGTATGCTGCTTTAATCCAAGCTAGCTTTGTTTAGCCTGATAGAACTACGACACCCTTGCATTCTGTCCCCAGATCCTCCTCTCCGGACCTGTGCTATGTGTCAGCTCCCTTTTAATCCGGAAGCCCTTAGGATATTACTAGGTCCTGGTCAACATCAAATTCATTTAAAAATAAAGCTTCAGGTCTATCAACCTTGATGAGGATATAATAACTAAACCTCAAACAATGAATAAGGTTTTAGTCAAACAAAGCTAACACTGTGGCCTCAGTTGTGTTTCAGCCCAGGACTGATGAAAGCAGACGGGCCCCAGGGACCGCATCCCCTGGAAAACGGACAGAACAATGCCATGACTGACACCAGGACCTGGAGCCATGATCTACTGCTAGCAACCAAGATTAATGATTTCTCCCTTACATAACCACTACAGGCCATTGGGGAGCTTGGTTTGTGAGAGCAGTGGCCCATTTATGTCTCTGGACTTGGTACCAACTCCTTCAATAAACCTTTACTTTCTTTGATGCAAACTCCTGCTCATGTTTTCTTTGGCTTGGATGTGCACAGGCAAGGGGACTCCTTTGAGTCTGCGGTATGACTTTTACGTGCAAAACACAATCACCTTATCCCAAGACCTCCAAGTATTTCGTCCTATTTTGAGCATCAGGCTCAAGCTGGCATCCAAGATAACTTTGGTCAATTATTGCATGGCAGCTGTACTCGGGGGGGCCATAGGAGAACAATCTTTATCTGTCTTTTCCACTCAAACCAGTGGTCCATAATTGGTACAGTATATACGATTATTGAATGAGGAGTCTTAATTCTCATTTTTCAACTGAGTAAATCAACGTTCAGAGACAGCAAGTAAATTCCTAAAGGTTAGAGAGTAACAGTCAAATCAGGATTTAAGGTCTGTTTGACTTAAAAGTCATTTTGAAAATGTAATATGGTCTATATGTCAGTGGGACTTGGAATTTGGTAGAGGAAGGTTAAGATTAGGTATGAAAAAATGAGATAACAAAGGGCAAGCTAAGTTATTGGCTGTGGAAAGGAACAGATGCAACCGACAGCTTGAAGAGGTCAAGATTTGGTGAATGTCCAAATGTGGGAAGGGCAGAAATTGGTCAAGCCAAGGATGATTTTCAGTCTCTGAAACAGTAGGAGACCAGCAGAATGATGAAATAGGCAAATTTGGAGAGGGAGCATGGCCATGAGAATTCAAGTTCATAAACAAGTCAACTACCAGGTAGAGCAAAAATTCTAGATTCAGGAATCTTGTAGAGGTCACTTATTAACATTTTTTTTTAAATTTTATTGGGGAATATTGGGGAACAATGTGTTTTTCCAGGACCCATTGGCTCCATGTCAAGTCATTGTTTTCAATCTAGTTGTGGGGAGCATAGCTCATCTCCAGGTCAAGCCATTGTCTTCAATCTAGTTGTGGAGGGTGCAACTCACTGGCCCATATGGGAATCAAACCGGTGACCTTGGTGTTATGAGCACTGCGCTCTAACCACTGAGTCCAGTGGCTCAGCTCCAAGCTCAAGCCATTGTTTCTCACTGGTCCATGTGGGAATTGGTGTTATGAGCACTGGCAACCTTGGTGTTATGAGCACTGCGCTCCAACCACTGAGCCAACTGGCCACCCAAACCTTACCATTTTTTAAGTGTACAGTTCAGTGGCATTAAGAATAATCGCATTGTAGTTCAACCATCACCACCATCCATCTATAGAACAATTCCATTATCCCAAACTGAAACTCTACCATTAAATAATAATCCCAAATTTCCTCCTACCAGCAGCCTCTAGCAACCATTCTACTTTCTGTCTCTATGAATTTGACTACTCTAGCTACCTCATATAACTGATATCATACTGAAGGGGTAAGTAATTTTTCTTCTATTCTTCTGAGTTCTTGGCTGGGACTCCATGTAATAAAAGACAGATTAGCAGGAAAAAAACAAACTGAAGTTTAACATGTATACCTCAGGTATAAAAGGGAGATACCCAAGAAGAATGAATAACTTCCCGAGAAAGTCCAAGTCACCACCTTAAATACCTTTGTGGGGACAGAGCCCCAGAGAGCAGTTTCCAGGCTCTCGGCCTCACATAGAAAGGTGCTGGCTCGGGTAGTAAATGGCCATCAACTGTGATTGGATGGCCATCAGCTGTGGCTAGTTGGCTGTCAGCTGTAACCAGTGAGCCATTGGCTACTAATATACTGCCGTGGCTACTCTAGCAGAAAAAATGGGGGCTAGCAAGAAGATGGTGACTGAGCTGGCAAGCGCGGATTGAAGTTAGGATGGCAGGTTGCGGACAGTGTGGATCCAGCCTCCAGTGAGACTATACTGCTGCCAGCGAGAATATAGTAGTATGACTCCCCCATCTATGGCTCCATGGGTGTCCCTTTTTGGTCTCATCATATCCTGCGTTCTTATGTGGGGAGTGGGACCAGAGACCCCGCATGCCGTTCTGCACGACAAATGGCGCAGCGAGCAGGGTCCTCTGCATGACAACCATCTTCAGTAAAGATGAACGAAGTTGGGGGTGGCCAGTTATGGGAGGTTACCAGGAAAAGCAAGGGTCAGATCTGTTTTGCAGATTTGAATCAGTGTCTTCTCCATTGATAAGATTTCTTGTGATTTAATCATTTTTCTCTGCCTGGTATAGAGAGAAGACACCCTTAAAAATGGAGATTTCCGGGCCAGCCTGGTGGCTTAGACGGTTGGAGCTCCATGCTCCTAACTCCAAAGGCTGCCAGTTCGATTCTCACATGGGCCAGTGGGCTCTCAACCACAAGGTTGCCGGTTCAACTCCTTGAGTACCGCAAGGAGTCGGATGGTGGGCTCCGACCCCTGCAACTAAGATTGAACATGGCACCTTGAGCTGAGCTGCCGCTCAGTGGGTTGGAGCACATCCTCTCAACCACAAGGTTGCCAGTTCGATTCCTTGACTCCCGCAAGGGATGGTGGGCTGTGCCCCCTGCAACTAGAAAACAGAAATTGGACCTGGAGCTGAGCTGCGCCCTCTACAACTAAGACTGAAAGGACAACTTGAAGCTGAACAGCACCCTCCACAACTAAGATTGAAAGGACAACAACTTGACTTGGAAAAAAGGCCTGGAAGTACATGTTGTTCCCCAATAAAGTCCTGTTCCTCTTCCCCAATAAAATGGAGATTTCCTTTATAAATGTAAATTTCCTTTACAAAAGGGTAACTTCTACTGTGTTTTCAGAGTTTCTCCAGTGTCTGCTGTTTCTTTAAATAATTAGCTCAAAACAGTCTTTATGACCCAGAGACATATTTTGGGGTGGCATATTCAGCTACCCTTCATTCTTGCCTTTGAAACTTCCTAATAAGTTTCACAGTCCAGAAGCTGAGTTGGTAGATTATTCCACATCTTATATCTCATTGAACCAGTCTTTTAATCCTGAGAATAAGTCAGTTAAGTTAAAGTTGTGTCTCATTTCAGGAGGTGGTGTGGCAATTGGGCTCCCTAAGTTAGGCCTATATGGTGCAAGCAATCCGGTATTTAATAAGAAGCATTTATATGGAAATAAAAGAAAAAGAAAGGTTAAGGTTTAGAACAGACTATAAATTCAGTTTTCGAGTACAGAGGGCAGTTAGTCAAAATTTCTAGATGTTAGGCTTGAAGCAACTTCAGTCTGAGTGAGGAGAGGAAGTGGCAATCTGATAGAGATTTTTCTGGTTTGCAGATTGAATGCCTCTGGTGATGTCATAGGTGTTCCAGTGAACTTTCCGAGTGGCCCACACAACAAAAGGCACAAAGGTTGTTCATACATGAGCTGTTGTGATGATTTTTCTGAAGTTTATAGTAAGCCATCCAGCTTCAGCTTTTAGGGATTTGGAGAAAAGGGCGGTTTTTGTTCTTAGTGATTCCAAATCAGAAGGGGAGGGGGAGAAATTTAGAAATGTTGAGTCAGATAATAGAGAAAAACTAGAAGTCAGGATCCTGTCCAGTTCTCAGGTAGGTTAACAAAAACCTCAAAGACAATGAATAGGACTAGAATCACATATCCACAAAAGTGAGCTACTGAAAACTATTTGTCCTCCCTCCTCCTCCTCCTCCCAGTATTTTTCCTTTTGTGACTGGCTTGTTTCACTTAGCATAGTGTCTTTAAGATTCATCCATGTTGTATTATGTAGGAATTTCATTCCTTTTAAAGGCTAAATAATTTCATTGTATATGCCATTTTGTTTATCCATTTCTTCATCAATGGATATTTGGGTTACGTCTACCTTTGGGTATTCTGAGTAATGCTGCTGAGAATATTGGTACAAATATTTGTTTGAGTCTCTGCTTTCAATTCTTTTGAGTGTATACTGTTAATAGATAAACTGAGGCACACTGAAATTTTTAAGAATTTGGGCAAACATCAATTCAAATAGGGTAGCTCCTAACCACTGTCAGGAACTAGAGAAAAGACTTTTTATAGGGAAGATGTCAAAGCAAAGCAAGCAAATTATTTGGCTATAGCTTAAGGGGGGGGGGCTAGAAGGGGGGTCCCTTATTTGGGAAAGCCTAGTTGGCTGTTTGTGACTGGTTGTTGTAGGTTTCCATTTCTTAACCTTGAGGCAGTCACAGCCTTAGGTTTTGGTTTGCTTATGCAGGCTGTCGAGGCATTAGAGCCATCCTAGTCTAATGGCCTTATTTAATTAATTAAAAAAATACCCAGAAGTGGAATTCATTTAACTTTTCAAGGTTCTATGTAAATTCATAATCTCTAACGAGTACTATGCTCGTTGAATGACGACGGTCTGTTAAACTAGGTTTCTGCAGGACAATAGGAACCTCTCCAACAGTGAAGCTTACCTCGTTACTTTTTTTTTTTTTGAGACTAGACTCCTCCAAATACAAGAACTGTGTAGTTTTGTGCTACTCCAATCTTGTTCGCAGTGCTTTGCCTATAGTAGGTATGAAATATTTGAAAATACAGTTCCAACATATTATTTATACTATACTAATGGGTTATTCATTAGTAAACAACTGCTTTCGTGTCTTTTAAAATAGTACTAAATTCCGCCCCCCAAAAGAAAAGACAGCCTCGCCTCTCCTCTCCCCTTCCTTAAACTCTTTCATCACATTCAAGGACTGACTTATAAAGTGTCAGTTGATTCAACCTGCAGAGATTCATCTACAGCTGAAGGAGGACTTGATACTGTGACTTTTTCCCCCCAAGAGATTAGGACAGTTGCGTCCCCAGGATGCAGAAATTACTGCTTAGTTTTGGGAGCTCAGAGTAAGTTTTTCTCCGAGCTCAGATGGTCTGGACCAACTTTACGAAACCCCGAGTACCCTTAGGGCCGCTGTGGATGGTTCCAGGGACCCCTGGAATATTAGAATATTAGACGCCGCAGGCTCGCGCTCAGCCGGGTGGCTCCTGCCTCCTTCCCGGGCCGGGACCGTTTTCAGCTTTGACGCGAACGCCAGCAGCCGCCGGTGCTCGCCGTCCTGCTGGCGGTCTGCGGACGCGCGAGGTGCCGCGACGCCTCCGTCCGACAGGAGCGGCTAGAAAATGGCTTCGAGCCGTTAAGAAACACAAAACCGATGCTTTGGAGCCTGGAGCCATCGGGCGGGGCTTCGGGCGGCCTCGGGGGGCCTGGGCGCAGGACCGAGGGCGCAGCGCAAAAGGGCCTGCGACGCACGTGTGGGCGGCGCACGTGTGGCCGCGGGCGGGTAACGTCCCGGGGCGAGACCGCGCATGCGCAGCCGTCAAGGGCGGGGCCCGGCTTTAAATGCGGCTGCGGCGCCGCGCCGTCCGCGGGGCTTCGGCGGCGCCCGGCCTCGCTGTTTGGCCGCGTAAGAAATGCGACGGCTCAGGCTCGGGAGCGTAACGTTGGCTCGCTTGAGGGGGGTTTCGGATTCGAGTTAAGAGAATAACTCGGAAAGTTGGGCTGTTGACATGGTCCCTACGTTTCGGACTGAGTTCTGGTTGGTAGAGACAGGCGTGCAGTAGAGACCAAAACTGAAGTTCAGGTCCATCCGTGACTTGGATAGCTGGCGCTTCTTTAGTTTATTAATTACTTGGGGCACTTTCTTTCCCTCGAAACGCCCTTTGGACCACGTGTGAAAGAGTAATTGGAAGCCATTTTAATGAGGTCGAGGGCTTTCACGCAAGTCAAACTGATAGGATTGTTCCGTTTGCATCAAATTCAACAGTAAGAGGAAAGTGTGTTGTTGCATTTAGCGGGATTTGGCGTAGTGAAGTCTCTTTACAGTTTCTGAGCCTGCTGGCTGTTGTCTGAAACAATACGTACTGGATAAATCCTGCGGATTCAATGGGAAGTGAAGGGAGGAAGCCCGTTCGCTCCCTTCCCTGTGGATCTCGGCAGCCGTTTTCTACAGGCCTGTTTTGAAGGAGGGCGGAGCTCAGTGGTCCGGGTGGGGAACCCTTCCTGTGACTAACACCGCGCTCCATCCAACTGAACTAACCGGCCACCCCGTAGGCTTTTTATAACTGATGTTTGTATTTGCAGCCGAGTCATTGCCGATTCCTAGAGCTTGAAGGATACATCTGCGTTTTTGTTTCAACAAACTTAGAAGCAAAATGGAACAAGACAATAAAGAGGTAATTGCTGCCCTTCCTAACCTGCTTGTATGACTCCTTAAGAGTTATTCTGGCAATTTTTAGATATATATGGGGTTACTAAGATACTACAAACACATTTTTAAAAATAGGCTACAAGAAAGTTGCATGTTTGGCTTATATTTTCTCTTGGACAGCACGATCAGTATTAAGTGCATTTTGGACTGCACTCCTGTATAATACTGGTATTTACAAGCAGTAATAGCTGCTGTGAAGGATCAGTCAATTCCTTTTTTCTAACGGGGTCACGTTCAAGAAAAATTCTGATAACCCTTATGACTATTGCAATAAGAGCATTGCCATAGGTGAGATTAGGCTCAACTCTATATATAACACTAGGGATTTATAGGCTATGAGCAGAGTGAGGGGGTCAGTGGATGGAAAAGAGAACATCAAGGGCGTGGGGATTCTTGCTAAAGGGATTTAACAAAGTTTTTGCTGAAGGCACGCAGGCCAAAGTGATCAGCTATCAGAGAGATTTTATCAGCTTCCTGCCCACCTGGATCCCTGGCTTTCGCAATTCACTAAAGATACCTTGGCTCAGAGGCTTGTAATTGTTAAATGCATTCTTAAGTAATTTCCCCTTCAACTCACTGAGCTATAAAAAGAATAAAGCCAGATTCTTCTTTTCTTTTATTTTATTGGTGAATGTTGGGGAACAGTGTGTTTCTCCAGAGCCCATCAGCTCCAAGTCAAGTCGTTGTCCTTCAGTCTAGTTGTGGAGGGCTCAGCTTAGCTCCATGTCCAGTCGCGGTATTCAGTCTTTAGTTGCAGGGGGCGCAGCCCACCATCCCATGCATGAATTGAACCAGCAATCTTGTTAAGAGCTCACACTCTACCCAACTGAGCCATCCAGCCGCCCCAAGCCAGATTCTTAAGAGAGGCTTAGATGAACTGTGGAGGAAATGTATTGTCACCTAATTTTAGGACAGAGGTGGTTGAAGGGCTAGTATGTTCTGCAAAGTGATTGGGGGCAATAAAGCAGCTTTTTCTGAATCTTGGAAGTCATGCATGATTTAGAACATCTTATTTGTAAACTTTCAGTGCAGTAGTTCGGTTGGTGGTTTTCAAGCTCCCATCAAGAAGATAATTCAGTTTAGCCCTCCGTTATACAGACAGCGTTACAACTTCGTTAAAAATCTGGTGGATCAATATAAACCCAAGAAGGTAGGTATTTCTTTTCAAACATAAGACTGTCTTATAAAATGTCTTGTCAGGTAAGCAGAGACTTCAAAAAGATTATTGCAAGGAGGGAAAGGAATTATTGCAGTAGGGAGAACACTGACCAAGATCCACACTTGTCTCAATAGCTGGGGCAAAAACGGTTTTTTAGAGAGGAGCAAAGTAAACTTGAAAGAACTGGGTGAGCGAAGTTGGGTAAAGGGGTGGTGTTATTGGAGAGTAGAATGTGTTACCCTGAGTAAAGGCTGAGGGCAGTCCAAAGTTTACGGGCTTGGGGAAAGGTGAGAAGCTTGACCAAAGTTTGGTTAACATGAGACATTAACAGGCTTCTCCCAGGCTTATAAATGTCTCAGATTAATTTCCTTTTCTGTACTTTTCTGCCAGAAATATCCTTCCAAATGGCTTTATGGTTTTTTGATACCCACTCCTGCAAAAAGTCTTTGATCACATTTAACTTCTATTTATAAATGTCTTTGAAATACATTCCATCTCATCTACAGGTTGCAGACTTGGGCTGTGGCAACGCTTTGCTAATACAGACACTTAAATGCCACAGTTGCATTGAACTGCTTGTTGGAGTAGATATCAATAAAGATAAAATAGGATCGCAAAGGTAATACCTACTTTCTGAAAGAATTGTGCATTACTCTAAAACTAGGGGCACTACTAAAATAGAGGAAGTGTCAATTTTACACAGTGCATAAAATATGTTATATGTTACACACACTTGAGAGCCTCAGGCTCACCGAATGGCTATGCCATAATAATTAGCTGTATACATTGAATAATTCCTTTGTGTTTCTACCAGTGTAGAAAGCAGGCTCAATTAAGTCATTATAGTAGTCAAAGCATTGCAAATTGAATTTCAAATGGCAAGAATTTAATTAATTGCTGGACACCATAGTAACTGACAAGAGTCCCAGGCTTCCTCCTCCAAGTTGAAGCAGAGCAGTTCTCTAATCTCTTCTGTATGTATTGATTGTTTCAAGAATTTTTTCTTCTAACAAAAAGTTGAAAAATCATTGATACAAAGTGAGGTGGGAGGCCAAAAATAATAAAATGAGAGCAATATCAAATACTCAAAATCTTACTGGCCAGTTTCCCGTGAAAGGAAGTTACTCTCTGGCCTGGTGCTTCATAAATCATGCCATGTCAGACATGTCAGTGTCGGTAGAAGATAATTATCAGGGGGTCAGAGTCCTGTAGTGGATGAGATAATTCTAAACAGAATTATTGTGTTCAAATATCCTTAGTTCTACAATAATGCTTTTGCAGGTGTGGATTGTCTCCATTCTTTGGGGATTACCTAAGTCCCCGGGAGCTGAATTTGTCTATTATCTTGTATCATGGTTCTGCTGTGGAGAGAGACTCTCGTTTGCTTGGATTTGACTTAATAACATGTATTGAATTGTGAGTATTAAACTGATTCCTACTGTATGTTAGTCTCAGTAAACTCAGCATTCTAAATATAATCTTATTTTTCAGTTGCCTATCAGTGGCACTGGATAATTATATTACTATGGGCGAAGGGAAGGATGAGACTATTTTCGCTCACTTACACATTCAAAGAAGGGGTAAATCAATGTACAGATAGAAATTGTTTTGATAAATCAGTTAGGAAAATATTTGCAAATGAAGCTAGATTTTATTATCTCTCCCACTAACCATTTTAGAGTAGAACATCTGGAGCCGAGAGATCTGGCCGATTTTCCTCAAGTCGTATTTGGGTACTTGTCTCCAGCCATGATTGTCATTAGCACACCAAACTCGGAATTCAATCCCCTGTTTCCATCAGTGACCTTAAGAGATTCCGATCACAAATTTGAGTGGAACAGAAAGCAGTTTCAGACCTGGTGAGCTCAGAAGTGTTTTTGTGTTTGGGTTTTTTGGGGACCCCACTGAATGAAGTTTAAAAATCCTGTGAAGTAAGTCTTTATACATTACTGAAATTATTCCAATACAATTAATTTCCAAAGTGCCACTCAGCATGTAATAAGATCATGAAGGAACCACCATATTCTGGGCAAAATAAATGGGGAAGTTTGCTCTCTTAGGTCTCATGCAGGCAAACCTTTTTATGTGAAGGTGTCATGAGTGTTGGTGTGGAGATCAGGAAACGAACCTCAGGGAACTGCGTGGGGCTGCGGGGGTGAGCCTCCTGCCCTGCACGTTCCAGGTGCATCTCCCCAGGGCTTGCCATGTTCCTGGCGTAATTCCAAACCCAAGTAAGAGTTGGGATTGTAGCCCTTGTGTCCTTGTCCACCCCTACACTCTGCTCTGCAACTTCCCTTTTCTCCTCCATATTCTTGTGATTAATTAAACTCGCTCGTTGCCTTAATGCCCCTCAGAGAAATAAGAAAACCCCATGATGAAACATTATGTGGTGCATCATCATGAATTCAGATGTATTTTTCATTTTCTATTGTACTGGAAGCTATCTTTTAACAATAGTGTTTAGAAAAACTTGCTCTCCTTGATTTGATTCCAGGGCTTCAGATGTGGCAAATCGCTACAATTACTCTGTGGAGTTTACTGGTGTGGGAGAACCACCAGCAGGAGCTGGGAATGTTGGGTACTGTACCCAGATAGGGGTCTTCCGGAAAATTGGAGCAAAGGCAACTGAAGCATGCATTGCAGGGCAGCATGATGAATATGTTTATAAAATGGTGAGTATTCTTTGTGAGGTTGCTGTTAGGACAAGGAGTACATTTCCTAGGATGGTGAACTGTTTTTATGAGTCCCCATTGTAGAGAAAAGTGTGAATGACCTTGTTTTGAGGTTGACCTTAGAAGAATCCTTCACACCCCATAACCTGGCCTTTTGCCAGGTCTTACAACAAGGCAAATGATCTGCTGGAGTCTTAGACTACTAAGCGTTTGGGCCCCAAACTCCACTTTTGTGCGTTAGGATCCGCAGGAAAGAGGAAAACACCCAGCAGTTTCACGGCGGGGCTCAAGAAATGACTTGGAACTGAGCCTCCAAACTTCTCAGATTCTTTTGGTTTCAAGAGGTATATATAGTGAAGAATCGACACATTTCCCTTTTAGCAACAATTTTCTTTTTTACCCTATGTGTCAGTAGTTTGGCTCCCATTATAATTGCAGCATTTATGGATTAGTAGGGTTTGACATTTGTACATATAGTTAATTCTTATTGTGGTAAAGTTGCTAATGGTTTTGAAATTTTCCCTCTATTCCAAGTGTTAATTTTTTCCCTTTAGGTTTATTCAATCTCATACCCGAGTTTACAGCAAAAAGAATTCCGCAAATACGCATTGGTAAATGAGGTGTCCCGACAAGTCCAGTGCTTGAGACGTGGATATGTCATAAGTCTGAAAATACTACAGGATGACGCATCTGAGCGGTTAAGTGACAGTGGGCTCATCACATTTTCTGGACCAGTCTTCACAGAACTTGAAAAAACCAACATAGAGAAGTCTCCTAAACCTTTCAGTTTTGGAAATAAGTTTTACGTACCTCTGGAAAGACTCTTTGCTTATCCCAAGGTGAACCGCTTATGTGATAACGTAGATATGATGAGAGCACTCATTGCTGACACAATGAAACTAAACCGTGATGGTTCCGCCGTGAAGGTGGACCTGCATGATGACTGAGCCACCCTTCCTCAAGGTCAGGGTCTTAGCAGTAGTTGGGCTCACTTAGAATTTAAGTGTGTAGTCATAATTCAGGTAACGTTTCATTTTGAAATTATGTAACCTTGTTTTTTAAAATATGCTTTATTTGGGACGGGTTGTAGAGAGTTGGTGTATAGTATGCTTGTTTTGTTGTGTTGGAGCCATGTTGAGTGACATTAAAAATTTTTAAAGAAAATTGTATTGTCAAATAGAGTGCTTTTTGCCTTTTCCCTGAGTAAAGGGGATAAGGGTAGCTTTAAAATCTCTAGGATTCTCTGCCTCTTTGGACTAAATTCTAACCTTTAAATCTTAGCCTAAAACATATAAAACAGGAATGCAGGTGATTGAAGAAAATAGAAGTCTCCTCATGGTATAAAAACTGTCCATGGTATTTGAGCACCCTCTTCTCTGGCAGCTTATAATACTGGTTGGAACTGATTGTGGTGGTAGGGCGAGAGGTACAGCTTCATGTAACGAGGGGAAAGTGGTCTAAGTGAGAGACGTTTCTTTCAGTTGCCCGTCAGTGAGGAATGGAAGTGCAGAGGTAAGCTGAGCAGACATGACAGTTCTGCATCTTAGGTATTGGGCTGTTCTATACTTGCTATGTACCTCAGGGACAAAGAAGGATGTTTGACTTTAGCTACCACTTGTATGTTCCAATTCAGAAGGAAGGAAAAAAGGAAGGAAAGGAACAGGTGTTGGCTGTCTGGTAAGGTTTGCCACTTAACTACTTGACCAGATTGTCTCTTAACACACCTTCCAATGAGGGAAGCTGGGAGGTGTCATTTTTTATTCTGGGGGTCTCTGTGCCCACTTGTTGCTCTTCTGCCAAGGAACAAGAGAAAGGACATTGTGGCAGCTAGCCATTAAGTAGATGGAAAGTGGATTTGGTGAAGTGGGAGGGGACAGAAGGGATTCTGGAAGAGAACCATCACATGGTAACCAGCTGTTCTCTCCTTAAATTTCATAAACTGCTCCATCAGATGCTGTCCCCCCGCCCCCGCCTTTGTACTTAGACGTTTTCCCCTCCTGAATGCCTATGATCTAGAGATTTATACACTTAAGGACAGACAAGGCTGAGTGGGAGATGGGGAGGTGGGGCGGGGCGGGGGGAGGTTAGCCTTCTCTGTCCTTATCTTCCTAGGCCTCTGCAATTTTTACCCCATGACTTCCTTATTTATCTGTGTTAGAACCAAGATGATATAAAATTAATAATCTAAGTTTAATTTACAAAATTAATGCTGTAAAAGTTAAGAATCCAGAACTATACAGAATTTAAAGGAAAGGTGTACCCTCCAAACATCTTGAATTCCGTGTTGTGAAGTGAGCAGCCTTGCATGCCTACCATTTCTCATCGAATTCCAGTGGATAAAATGTCTATTTTGATACCAGTTAGACAACCATCAAAGTTTTGCTTCTTCCCAATTAACCACAACAGTTTTATAAGAACTAATGGCCTTTTTGGGGGACAGATGTTTCTTTTTCCTAGGAAAACCGCCTGAATGGGATACACTGTTTTGTAAATATAGCAGCATCAAGAACAGAAACTTTGATTTAAGGAATTAAACTGCACTGTATGGCAATAATGTAGGAGGCAGTTATCTGCAGATTTTTCTTGTAAAGTTACTACCACCACCACTATGGGCCACCCCCCAGAATAGGTGTGAAATTTGTTTTGGAACCTCCTTGGTCCTTGAGAGCTAAGATTTGCTTCCAATCCCTACTTCCATGGTCCGGGCATCTCCAAAACCCATTTAAAGATTTCTGTGAATTCCTAGTTTAGGTTCTCATAGCAGTCTGTCTTCAAGTTTATTTTCCACACAGTCAGATGTGAAGCTGGCCCTGAGTGTTTCTGAGACTCCTGAAACTTCCACACAGCAGCACCCATCTTACATCCTTCCCCGAGTTTCTCCTCCCAACCCCTTTCCTTCTGTTCTTTCATAAAGTATTTAAAATTAGTGCTGAAAAAATACAAAATGGGTTTTCCCTTTGGTCTTAATTCCATATACATAGGGGAAAGGGCAGAGAGGATCACGTGGGAGACGTATATTTGAACTGAATCACTGAAGTTCAATACCAGAAGGTGGCACACTTTCCACTAAAATGCATTCTTTTGCTTTGAGCATTGCCTGATACAAGACGGGGAAAAAAATCTTAGTCATACTAATTTTCTATAGAGCTTTGAAGCTTTTTGCAACACAGGGAAATCACTGCTTAAATGGTTTAAAGACCTAGTGGTAAAGTCAATTTCTTCAGAGAAATGGTTGAGGAAACATCTCGACATAGCTGTTATAACTGCATAGGAATGGTGTCTGAACTAATTCATACAGGAAGTTCTCTTCAATTTCCTCATGAGTCCATCTGGAATAAAGATCACTGACTCGGAACATTTAAATTTATTTTCTGTTTCATAAACGTTTGTTACATTTTATGTCATGTGGGATGGACTAACTCCACCAAAGACTACCATGCACAGGTAAAGATTTTCTTATATGTGCTGCTACCGGGTATATGATATACACAAAGGAAGAGGTAAAATAAGGTAGAAGAGGGGAGGGTGGGAGAGAAAAACACTAGGCGTTGTCCTGACAAGAAGGCTGGGCCTGGGAACCCCACGCCTGAAATGAGGGCCGAGAGGTCTGAGGGGGCGGATCAGTGGGGCCTGCCACATTCTGTGGTCTGCCACAGTTATCCTGTGTGATCCCCTATATCCTATATACTGAATAGGAAATTTGAGGGTATCTCCTAGAGAGCTCAAACCCTACCCCACTTCTGCCAGCAAGTAGGATAATTTCTCTTTAACTCATATAACCTTTTATAATTTGCACTGTCAAGGGAAGCCATGACAATCCGCAGAGAAAGATCTGGGTTCAGACTCAGACCGAACCAGTTTTTTTAATTAACTTTGAATTGCTATTGTAATTTGAGTATCAGCAGAGGGAATGTGTTGGCACTGTCTTTCCTTTGGGAGGACATTCTTGTCAAAGGGAAGAACAGTTTACAGAGTAGTGTCATTGGACATCATTTAAGTGGTGATCTTAACCTCTAACAGAGGCACATTCACTGACCATCTGTGTGTCTAAATACTAGAATTAAGATGTGTGTAGATCTCCACAAAGGCAAATTTTAGCTTGATAAAACACTTAAGTGCCTATTACGTGCCATATTCTTAACATCTTACAATCCATTCCTCCCTCACCCCGCCCCCCCCCCCAAAAAAAGTATTATCTCCATTCTAGATTAGAAAACAGGGTCATAGGGGAGTTTGAATTCAGACTCAGATCTGTCTTATTCCAAGGTCCGCGCCCATGCCACTGCAGGGGCTGCCTCAGGGTTCAAAGAAATGTCTTTTACTGGAGACATTCAAGACTGTGCTACCATGTTTACCCAAAAATAAAACCTAGCCAGATTATCAGCTCTTAATGGAGCAAAAATTAACATGAGACCTGGTCTTACACTAATTTTTGCTCCAAAAGATACATTAGAGCTGATTGTTCAGCTAGTCTTACTTTCGGGGAAACACAGTACAACCTGGTAATAAGGGAAACTCTCAGGGAAAAGTTATACTGACTGGTCTTTTCACTTTTGTTTTCTTACGTTGGCCAGTAACAATCTTAACTGAAAAAATAAAGTATAAACAACATTCTAAACTTTTAAGATATGATTTTTATTGAACATGTATAAGATACACCCTTACATTATTACAAATACTTTACAATAAAACTCAGTCTTTGTAAAAAAAAAACAACAAAAAACATTTTCCCGGATTTATAGTTGTGCAGTTAAAACAAATATAAATATGAAGATCATTCTCCAAGTATTAGAACAGAATACTAATGGAGTCACTTCAATAAAATCTTTTTCATAAACATTTACATGATTACCCACAAATGTATGAATTTCCACAGGATCAAATAAATGCATAAGAGAAAGGTGACTGCAAAAATAGAATGTATTTCCAAAAAAACCGAACTGAATATACCCTAAATGTCTTCCTCTCCGTGAGACTTGGTCAATGAGAATTTTCTTATATACATAACAAACATTTATAAATGCAGAGTATATTTATTGTTCACGTAAATTAAAAATGTTGCCAGCTTTGTCATATAGGATAGTAGCTAGAGACTACCTACACGACCATTTAAAATATACTGTGTATATAGTTTTTTATGAAAAGTCACAAAAGGGAATAATAAGGCCTTTCTTTCCAGAGCAGTCTTAAAACAGTGTTCATATAGGCATATATCATTCTTTATATTTTTAGACTTCATATTCTTTAACATCTCAACTTAAAAGTATGCGTAGTACCTAAGGTAAGATATAAATAGTGGCGTAACACAAGTTCAACTACAGTACCTGATTATAGTCACATGATGTACTATCTAGGAAAACTGACCAAGTGTAATTTCTGAACTGCCTCAGTTAAAGGCCTGTTAAAATAAAATACAACCCCATCACATGAGCCTAGTCTCTTCAGAGCATCATTACATGTACTGACTTAACACTTCAGTAAAGTATTTAAAAATATGGTCACCTTCAGCTTGCAAAGTGGTCTAGTTAGCATGGAAATCTCAAAGTCTAAAATTACTTCGGGGTGTTTTAATTTATTAAAACTCATTGCTATTTGAATATATTTTGCCTGGAGGCTAGATTATTTTTTCCTTCTAGCAACAAATGGGTTAAGTGGCTCATAGTTCTTATGCAAAAAAAAAAAAAAAAGACAAAACGTACATACAGAAGAATCTTGTTGGGTGTTATTACATATTTGGATAGTATTTTGCTGGAATGGGATGGTGGACTTTAAGACTCTTGGTCAAGCCTTTGTCAGATTATAAATACTACTCCACATTAGTTGTCTGTGTACAGAAGCCTTCAACACCACCACAAATGGGAATCAAGCATCAAAGTGGAAAATGATGGCCCAGGGCCTCCTTTCCCTTTGTTACCCATCACATCCTCTCTGGTCTCAGTCACCAGCAAAAGTCACAGGAAGTGGGCTCCTGACTTGCCTCTGTATTTCTCCCCAAAAGACTTTCTTACCTTACCACAGGCGTGTAGCTTTCAAATACCATTGATCTTTTCTCTAGCATAGGATTAGAAAATGTTACACATCTGCAAATTCTCCAAGACCGGGTGGTTTGAAATTTGATTTTAATATTTAAAAGTCAATGTATTAAGATCTACTTTTCAAATTACATTTTCTAAACTCAAAACAAAACCAAAGTGGACTTAATATTTAATAAGATTTTTTTTCAATTGCTACATGGCTAAGATATTAACAGTGCATGCTCTCAGAAAAGAAAGACTTGGAAGTAAGGCAGACACTTAGGCACCTTTAACAGACATTTTCAAGGACTGTAATGAAATATGATTGCAAAGTATGCTGATGGAACACAAAATAAAATGAATCTAGACCACTGACTACAGAGGACACTGCCATCTCTCTTCTTCCTAATTAATGTTTGTTATATTTACTCATATAGAAATCAAGATGTATCTGGTGGTTGCTAAAATTATAAAGGCATGATTTTTATGCTTTTCAAAATCCACATTTTGTTTTTAAAAAATAATTTTATGTCGCTTTTAAATACACTGGTATGAAGGTATTGCCCAAGGGCAGCCAAGGATGAGCTGACAGGGCTAGTGCCCTAATTACAGCACCTTTTACTACCTGAAGAACGTCCTCACTGAACCTTGCTTACAATATAGTTTTTATTATCATTTCAAAACTGCAAAATCATTTGCAGAAGTGCCAATAAAAAATAGACCCTAGAAATAATATTTTGAAAATAGAAAAATATGTTTTTAAAACCTGTGACAATAAATCTCTCTCTAAACAATATCTTCGTATCTCTATTAAAAACTTTCTTTGATTTTTTCCCCATAATATATAATGAACGGATCAGTTCACTTGTTTATTCAAGACCGCAAGTCTTTACATCTTAAGACAACATTTTCCTTGGTTAGACTAAAATGTTCAGGTGAATTTGTTTTCTTAAAAACAAATCTTAAAAAATAAAAAGTTTCATGACTCAGAAAACCCTATCTCTTGATATTCAAAATATTCTACACTGGGGTGTCATCTCTATAAATCTCAGAATCTATCCGTAAAAGTAGTATTGGATTCATTTGGAATACTCAATCCTTGAAATATTGAAAAGAAAAAAAAAAGAAAAAAGCCCTAACATAAACTATTCATTTTCCCAAACCTCAATTTGGATATTAATGGTTTCTTAAAAATAATATATTTTTCCCCTTACTTTTGCCAACATGAAAATACCCAGACTAAAGTAATTCTAACATGTTATGTTACTTGGACACGGTCAGAGTAAAGACTGGGAATTTCTAGTTCTACAGAATCTACATTTTTCTTCAGTGACTAATTCTAAGAAAATGGAGATCTTTCCAACACAGAAACTGTCACATAAGACCAGAAAAACTCTTAAGGTTGATCTGCTGTGCTATTAAACTAGATCTGGACCAGATATTCTTATTTTAAAAGCTCTGTATGATGTATATTGTACTGTTGTCTTAAAACAACTAATTTCTGATCTAGTAAGAAGAAAACAATAGAAGACCAAGGTTCATGTTAATAATGTTAGCTGTCCCCTGTCTTTTGTCCACTGTCTCCTGGGAATACTTTTCAATTTCAGATAAGTCTGAACTTATACAGAAAAAGCTGCTGTGTTTCTCATCATATCACTATTTCCCTCCTGTTGTTCTAAATTTTGACTCCTGAAACCAGCAGATACTATTCACTTAGTAAAAACAGCTTTTCTGTAAGGCTGCCTCATGGTAGCCTAACATAGTGAATATCAACTTCTCTTGAATTTCTTCTCTAGTGCTAGTGGGAATTCTACAGCTTATCTATTATTAACAAGTGACAATACATACTGCATTATAATGGTATTATAGACATTCATGGATCTCAGACTTAAAAACACTTGTTTGAGTTATGACTGATACGTTTAGAATTATTAAGCATTTTACATGTTTAAATTGTAATATAACTTTTTCCCAAAGTATGAACACCCACATTTTTATATCAATGATGAAAAAGAATTAATAAACTTAGTACAATACTGTAGGTAGTATAATATGGAAGATTTCCTTACCAGGAATTATAACTATCTTGACAGAATTTATAGGGTTTAAATGATCTTCACTTATTGTCTCTCGAACATAAAATTAATTATAGCCCAAATCTGTTGAGCACCTCTATTGCAGGTTTTACGTTTTAGTACTAGAACTCAGCTCAGGTATATAGGTTTGTTTTCCCCACCAGGATGTTTTCAAAGAAAAAGTCATCTTTTCATTATCATGTGCAGTGACCACAGAAGCTGTGTACCTCAAAACACACATGGCACGCTGCCTTGGTGCTGCCATTCTGATGGCCCCTCTTGGTGCGTGGGAAAGGGTAGCGGTGGGCACTTTCAGAGAAGAAACCAGTGTTGGCTTTCCTCGTGACAGACGAACATGCTTCCTTTTTAAAAGAGGTTCATTTTCTCCTAAGTGCTTGAATAAAGTGCCTTCATAGCTCAATTGCCCACATTTTAAATCACAGGGAAGCTTCAGTTCACCAACTTGACTTCTAGCGTTTGATCACAACTTGTTCATAAGCTCCAGACACCACCCTAAAACAGCGGGAAAAAAATAACTTCAAAATTTTAAGCCATCATGTTTGAAACTGTTATAGTTAACCTTGGCTCCAAAGAGAGAGTGCATTAGGCATTTTCTGCTAGATTTGATTTCTACAGGGTTTAAAGATATCAGATAGAAAATATTTGAAATATTAAATGTTTATAATACATTGGATTAGTCTAGTCCCTGATCCTCTCATACTTATTTTCCCACAATAATCTAGTAATGTTTCCAAATTCTTACCCTATCAACACACTGTGGCAAACATGATTAATATATAAATCTTAAAATCAGTCTTATCCAAGAATATAAATTGACTTTGACAGTTCAGGTCTTGCACAGAATTAATGGATGACAGTTTTTAGCTGCTTTAGTAGTGTGGTGTCTTAATGTACTTTCCTAGGAAGTGCAAGAATTCTTTGAGTCAAATATGCAAATATCTTTATACATGGTCAGTATTGCAAATTTTACATATGTAGATTTAAAGGGAAAATGATCTTGAAGAGGGGTTTATTTCTTCACTCGCTTGGTTTGGAGACTGCTGGTTGTACCCCCAAATCTACTCTCCCCTTCTTCATAGTTTTAGCTAGGTACAGGCTGCTTGGCTAGAGACCACATTTCCTAAACTCCTTTGTAAACTGGTGTGGCCATGTGACTAAGTGTCCCCCCAGGGAACGTGAATGGAGAAATATCAATTTCTGCCTCACTTGCTCAAAGGGAAATTGCTTGCCTTGGAATGGTAGCAATCCAATTATCACAACACAGGTAAGGAGGATGGTGAAAGACAAAATGGAGGGTACCTCCATTTTGGAGGGGAGTGAATCACTTCTGGGGTAAACTGTCCCATCAGCCTGGCCACTGTATTTTGGGGTCTCTTTGTTATGGCAGCTTAGCCTTTGCTCTAATACGCTAGGTACTATCTAACCTCTATTAATGAAATATGGAGAGCACTAAAAGACTTAAAATTCGCAAGCTCTGTGAATAAAGTATTTAGAGAGATTTAAATTAAGCAATGGCTTCATCAATACTTATTTGGTTATTATAGACACACCTAGTACCTCGGCCTTATGTTATAGCGGAATGAACACATATGTTCCCTCTAGAACTTCTTGGTCTGGGAGGATAAACGTTTTCTACAAGCTTATCAAAGCACACAGTGTAACAGCAGCTGGGTTTCTTTTGGATGAAGATCATTCTACCCCTCTTGAGTGATTAGGAGAGTTGAAGTGCTGTTGCATGGAGGGAGCGTGATAGCTTAGGGTTATTGCCAGGTACCCATCTCATCTGTCAAGATGTCAGGGGCTACTACCTGACATTTCTCTCTGAGTACGCCAGAGGTCAGGAAGATCAGAACCATGAATGATGTCTGCTCTTAATGGAATTTTAAGAGGAAAGTCTGAAAAATGGAAGAAAGCTCGCGGTTACCAGCCCACCATGGACTGAGCTGGAATTCTCAGTTGATTGCTCAGAAACTCCTGTTTTTACACATTCAGTCTAGAAGAAATATGAATATCCACAACAGAACACCAGTAAACACCCATTCATAGCTACAGATAACAAGAACTTGAAAGAACCGTGGTGTGAGCACCGCTGCACACTGGCTTTCAGATGCCCTAAAATAGTCCTGCTCCTGGCAGTGATGGAGTAACAGGAACCAGACTTCCCCTTCTGCTTTAAACAACTGGAAAACTGGATGGAATATATGAAATGACAGTTTTCACACACTGGACAACAGGCAGCACAGGACTGGTCCTGAGAGAAGGGAAAGATGAAGAAAACCAGACAACTGTCCCAACATGCGGCCTCAAGCTGTTTCCTTCTGGGAGGGAGAACCCAAAACAGCGAGGTGGTCTCTCTGGGTGGGAGTCACAGGTCATAGCTCAGAGATCCTGGGGGCTAGAATTTGTTGGTCAGGATATCAGGAATGGGGGGAAATAACGGCAGGAGAATTTCCAAATTTGATGAAAACTTCTAAAAAACAGTAATAAAGAGAAAAACTTAAAAGCAGCCAGAGATGAAAGATAAATCATAGAGGAGTATATATGGGAGTAAAAGCAGACTTCTTGTCAGAAATTAAATGTCCCAAAGGCAAGTGAGGAGGTACATGCAGGGCTCCGTAAGCAACCCCGAGCTGGCCAAGCGGTGCCCACCAGACTTAAAACCAGCTCAGCACGATGTTCCTCCCCAAGTCTCTATAGCTGTGGCTCTGTTTTCTTCCTTCTCCTGGATTACTTTTCTCAACTACGGTTCTCGTGCCTCTTCTGTGTCCTAGGTAAATGATTCTGGTTTCATCCTGAGCTACCAGTTTATCTCACAGAATAGATCTAACGCTAACATATTAGCTTCTCTGATGAACATCTACTATTTATGGAGAGACTATGTATACAAGTATTGTGCTGGGCAGTTCAAATAGGTTAATCTCTAGAATAATTCTGCAAGATGGACCATTAATTAGTGTATAGCAAGTATTTGAGTGTTTACTTCAGGACGGATTTTGTTGTAAGCATTTACATGTCTTACCTCACTTAATTTAAACTGTTTAATTCACCTCTTATAAGGGGAGTTCTATTATCATCAGCATTTTATAGGTGAGGAACCTGAGGCAGAGGGAAGTGAAGTAACTTACCAAAGACACACAGCTAACAAGTGGTCAAGCTGGGGACTGAACCCAGGCAGCCCACTCCAGAGCCTGTGATGTCAGTAAAAGGGATGCAGTTGTCTTTTTGGTAGCAAGCAAGCGATGTAGTTTGCCAAGGTCATGGGTAAGGTGGGTAACTATGGCTAAGCCAGGAATCAAACCCATGTCTGACTCCATGGCCCATTATCTTTTCGCTATGAACACTGTCTCTGAAATTCCTCCACCTTTCTGTGGCATGTAGTATTAATCACCTACTTCAACCCTAATCATCAGTTTAGGCTTTCATGTATTGGGTGATTATTCTAAAATTCATTTCGGGGGTGTGTGGAAGCCAGAATTCCTTTTTTATTTTTAATTTAATTTTATTATTAGTTTTGGGAGCCAGTATTCTTAACTTCATAAATGCTTTTATGTCTTAGGTTGTAGATCTTCTGTCAACTAGAAATTATCTTTCTTTCCTCTGAATAACAACACAAATAGCTGGCATATATTGAGTTTTTTATGTGCCAGGCACTGTGTTAAATAGTTTACGTAAATTATCTAACTTAATCCTCACAAAAACCCTATGAGTTAGGTAACTTACTTATCACTCCCATTTCCCAGGTGAGGAAAATGAGGTGTACAGAGGTTAATACCATCAGTATAGTCCATAGAGGAAGAGCTACAACTTAACCCCGAGCAGTCTAAGGACAGCCATGTTTTGAGCATGTACTATTTTGGTTCCTCTTGGGTGGAGCTGTATCTTGTGGTGTTCTTGTACCTAAATTAACAGTAGCTACAGTTTACTGAATGTATCATGTCATTTATCCTTTGAGACAATCCCATGAGGTAGGCATATGATCGCACTTTTCAACAGAGGTAAATTCAGTTGAAGTTCAATGACCTGCACCAAACATGGTCTGGCTAGGATGTGAACCCAAGTCTCCTTAACTCAAAAACACTTGTTCTCTGTACCATACATATCACTGTTCTCATAATCTTCTACCTGTTCCCTGCTCCAATCCACCTTCAAAATCATGGCCAGTTACTTTTCTAAAATGCCAATCTGATGGGTCACATCCCTGTCACAGAATGACCAACGGCTCCTCAATGTACACAGGATAAGGGTAAACATATCATTATAGCGACAGAGGCCCTTTACCACCTGGCTTCAAGACATTTGCCAACTTCACGTCCCTCAACTCCATTTCACATGCCTCTCTCCTTAGAAGAACCTGTTTACTGGCAATTCTCTAAGTCGGTTCTGTTATTCATGAGCCAGTAGGGTACAGTGGTTAAGTACAACGAATGGGCTTTGGACTCAAAGAAATATGAGTTTGAATCTTGGTTTCTACCACTTACTAGTTTTAAGGCCTTGTGTAAGTTACCTTAACCTCTCTGTATGTTTGTTTCTTCTTTTTAAAAACTAATAATAGTATGTTATGAGTATTAAAAGAGATAATGTAAGAACTGAATGAAACATACACATAGGGCTTGGCACGTAACTAATAAATGCTCAATAAGTGTTATACATAATTATTGTATATTTATTATATAATTATGTAATTATTATGTCTGTAAGTTCCTTCTATTTGTTCTTACTACCAGGAATATTTGTCTTCTGCATACCCACTTGGTAACAATTTGTCTTTTATTCATCCAAAAACTTTCTTGAAATGTCAACTCTTCCAGGAAGGTTTCTGAGTGAGGTCCCATCTCTGTTCTATCAGAATTTACTCTACTTTTCTATATTATAGTACTTATCATACTATTATCAATTTTAGTTTATTTGTGTATCTCACCTGCTAGAAAGAAAGGGTCAGATAATAAATATTTTAGGCTTGGTGGGCCATATGGTCTCTGCTGTACTACTCAACTCTGCTACGATAGCACAAAGCAGCCATGGTCAATACATAAACAGGTGTTATTGTATTTCAATAAAACTTTATTTACAAAAACAGGCAGTGGGCCAAATGGGCCCTTAGACTGTAGTTTGTCAACCTCAGGTGCTAGACCATATGCTGGCTGAGGGTAAAAGCTAGGTCTTTCATCTTTGCATCCTTGCCTACAAGTTGGCCCAATAGGTAGTTAATGAATTTAATGAATTGGTTAAGTCAAAGAAAGGGTTCGAAAGGTCTAAATTGTGCTAATCTTTTATAAACCTCTTTTCAAATTACCTGTTCGTTTATAGCATCTTTCTATGGCCCTCTCTTATCTACCCCCACTGATTGTATTATAGTTAGCTGTTGATGTGGGTATTTGCTGTGTTCTTTGTATCCTTTGGGCCCTGCAATGTGCCAGACACATAGGAGGTACTCAATAAAAGGAATACTGATAGAAGAAGTGAATTAAAAATTCTTTTAGGTTTTGCTCATTAGAGAATAAAATAACTGTCTTAGTTAGACTGCGAGCTCTGAACAACAGGGTTGCCAGTTCGATTCCCACGTGGTCAGTGAGCTGCGCCCTCCACAACTAGATTGAAGACAACAAGCTGCCTGCTGAGCTGCCGGAGGGGCGGCCAGATGGCTCAGTTGGTTAGAGCGCGAGCTCTTAGCAACAAGGTTGCTGGTTCAATTCCCACCTGGGATGGTGGGCTGAGCCCCCTGCAACTAAAGATTGGAAACAGCTACTGGAACTGGAGCTGGGCTGCACCCTCCACATCTAGACTGAAGGACAACAACTTGGAGCTGATGGGCCCTGGAGAAACACACTGTTTCCCAATATTCCCCAATTTAAAAAAAATTAAAAAAAAGAAAAGATAACTGTCTTGGACCAAAGGGGACTCCCTCCCCCTGCAACTCGGACTTACTCTGTAGTTGTGCTGGAACTCTACATAAATATTACATGGAAATACTGAGTACTGGGTGCACAGAAGGACAGGGATCCGGCTGTGGGGAAGCAATGGAGTGATCAGCTTTCCTAATGAGAATATTAAGCTTGGCAGGTGTGTTTTCTTCACCTGAATCTGAATAACTACCAAAATGATGTTTGGTTTTCTGAAATTTTCTTAATATGTATGTTAGACTCCAGTGGGTGAAGAAAAGACGAGTACAAGAAAGGTGAATACCAGCGGATGATGCTCAGTGGCTCATAACAACTCATAACACACAAGACCACTGACTGAAAATGTAATTTGACTTTGCTCTTTCCAATATATTAGACTAAGAACTGTTTCTAAATGTCCTTTTTGTATTGCATTCCACTCAGTCCTAATACGTTCTAAAACTACATCTAAGGAAATCAACAAATAAACTTACATAATTCCAAATGTACTTGGAATAAGGAAAACTACGAGCTACATGAAGAGCTGTAATTCTCATGGAACTACTAAGATTTGTGTATTGTAGCCTCAGCCTAATACAAACTTTATTAACTTTCTTCTTCTATTCATGAACATTTAAAAAAAAAAGTCAGTCTGTTCTTTATTTTAATAAGATACTGTTTGGAATACATACCTATTTGGAAGATGATGGCTGCCAAAGCTTGTGCTTCCCCCAGGACCCACAAATAACCGCAGTCCTTCTTCTGCAACGCACATTTAAAATACCATGGGTACAATTATTAGATTACTGCCAAACAATGTTCATGTTGTAATAAATTCATATTTTACATTTTAAAGAAATAAAAAACTTAAAAAAACTACATACATGTTTTAAAACAGGCAATTTAAAAGATATCCTAATAGTTATTTTTCATCAGCTTTCCTAAAGCTATTTTTCTTTTGTTTTTTTTTAATGAAAAGCTATTTTTCTTAAAACTGAGTCAAGACAGCTCTTCTACAAATTTCCACAAGTGAAATTTAATTATTTCTCTTTACAACTACTTATATAATGGAGTGAAACCTATTGTTAACTGCTCTCTATTCACACTAGCATGAGTAATTATACCTTTCAAATTGGTGGTATTTAAATTTTAAGTTTCAGTGAAAATGCTAAGGAGGGAATGAACAAGATTCTGTTATTCAGTATCATTTCAAGATCACCACCGAACCTTCCAAATTACAATAGTGACTTAAGTACTAATGTCCAGCTTTGACAAAGCAAATGTAGCTATGTACACCAGGTACACAAACATGGTAGACATTGACGCATAACTAAAAAATACAATAAAAGCTCTCTTTAAAATTGATCTTTTAAAAGTTCATCCTATTCCGAATTTAGTATCTGTTCTTAGAAATAAGCTACAAAGTATCTTCAGATTTTTATGGGCATGACATTTATTTTACAAATATGCTACAGTCAGTATCACGAGGTCCTGCCGACCCCTGGATTACACAAACCTGGGTGATATACATCTATATATACTCAATTGTCACCTACACACCTTCTGCACTGGAATCGAGGCTGAAGTCTTGACTTTGTAATATTTTCTCCACAATGTCATCTGCATCCACTCTGGTGTCATCAACTCGTTTCAGCTGAGATTCTACAGAATCTTGTTTCACTGGGCACCTTTGAAAATAATTAAAAATTTCCCCTCTTTTTTATTATGTTATGATAGCAAAGGTTTTTTTTTCTTCTTCCTCATTTAAACTGAGACCAAAAATGATACCTGTTGAGTGTTTCTGAAGCTGTATCTTCTTTATCAGCTGTATCAAGATTTGGTTCAGCTACTTTTTGCTCCACTTCATCACATGGCTCCAGAATACTTTCAGTTCCTGTTGATGTACTTCCCACTGAGGTATTTCTCCTGTGGCAGAACTCAGAGAAACTAGATGACCGGGAGTGGCACGTGCTATACCCTGTCAGAGAAGATCATTTTGGATATAACACTAATGTCAAACATACTGCAATCATACGTTCTCCTCCCACATCACAGCAATTTCAATAATGAAATTAAAGTGATAAATGTCTAAGGAATTCAACTTCATTTTTGGCCTCTACCTGATACTTTTTTTATAATTAAAGTTTTTTAGGCTGACAATGGTGAGTAAAGTTACATAGGTTTCGGGTGTACAATTCTGTATTACATCATCTATATATCACATTGTGTGTTCACCACCCACAGTCAGTTCTCCTTCCATCACCATATATTTGATCCCATTTTCCTCATCTACCACTTCCCTTCCCCCTTCCCCTCTGGTAACCACTAAACTATTGTCTATGTCTATAAGTTTTTGTCTTGTTCCTTTGTTGCTTTCAGTTTTATATCTCACATATTAGTGAAATCATATAGTTCTCGACTTTTTCTGTCTGACTTATTTCACTCAGCATAATAATCTCAAGACCCATCCATGTTGTTGCAAATGGCACTATTTCATCTTTTCTTATGGCAGAATAGTATTCTGTTATATATATATATATATATATATCTCACATCTTCTTTATCCAATCATCTATCGAAGAATAGTACCTGACACTTTTGACTGCTGGCTTGCATAGCTTGCTGTTCTAGAATGTCCACAGGCACCAAGTTCATCTGGAACAGAGGCACTCTTTGCTGAGAGATCTGCAATATGTCATAACATAATGTCACTATTATGGCCAACAAGTCACTCAATGGTCAACTCGTATTCTAATTTGCGGATTTCCTAAACTTCCAAATTCATTATTAAGGAAAATACGTTACAAAGTGAAAGAGATTCCTTTAAGTCAGTACAATGTAAACAAATGTACTGCAAGAAAATAAAAAAAACTTAAATACCTTAGTTTACTGAAGAACTACAGTATTTTTTTTTTTTTTGAAAAAAATTGTTTTTACTGGAACTCATCTGAACATCAGATATACCTGGTGTTTGTTAGTAAGAACCATTTGTACATCTGGTATTGATGGTGCCAATACCCAAAACAGTGACTGTACATGATGGGAAGAGACGCTGGCAACAAAAACCTGATTTTGGAGAGGACAATAAAAGCCAGTCAGATTCAGTGAGGATGTAAAACCTGGTACAACAAATCCTTTTACAAAATATAAATTCATTATGAAAACCTGGAAGGATAATCTGAGAAAGGGAAAGAAAGATAAAAGGAGACCAACAGGAAGGAGGCAGGAGAAGGGGGAAAGGGAAAGAGAAAACAAACAGGAGATGAGGGGAAGAAGAAAATAGAGGGGCAGCCGGTTAGCTCAGTTGGTTAGAGAGTGGTGCTCCTAACACCAGGGTTGCTGGTTCAATCCCCACATGGGATCCCATGAGCTGCGCCCTCCACAACTAGATTGAAACAACTACTTGACTTGGAGCTGATGGGTCCTGGGAAAACACACTTGAAAAATAAATAAAAGTTTAGGGGGGAAAAAAAAGTATCCCTTTAAAAAGAAAAAGAAAATAGAGCCGAGCCCAGTCGAGGTGCAGAAGCTGACGTGCCCAGTGGCATTAAAGCCTGGTTATGTAACCTCATCAGAAAACAAGGCATGCTGAAGCACTGCTCTACCGCCCATCTGTTCAATTTCTAAGAGCTAAATAAAGAAGATTCCTGGGAGGGAGAGCTTGCTTGAAAACCCAACAACAAAAATTAAAACAAAAACCCATCAAATCACACCCTACAGTCTCATTTCCAATGTTCATTGTTAAAAAAAGGAATAAAGCCATCTGACAGCAGAAGAGGAGGAGTGGGCCAGTCAGAAAAGCTAATGGATTTCAGGTAGTCTGAGTCCTTTGGGTGGGGAGAAGGAGGAAGACAGATGTGATGGTCCGTCTCCGGGTTGATAGAGGGGAAAGAGAAGGGAGAGAGGAGCAGGAGAGGAGTAATTAAAACACTGATGTCTAATGTAGTTTACTATGTGAAAAAGAGCCACATGCAGGCTCCCTGAGGGCCCACACTGCTCCCTGTGTGGCCATGGTGACACTAGCTCCTGGCCTGGTCCCCATTCCTTCACAGGTTGGAGCAGGGCCCTGCAGGTGTTGCTGCTGCTGTGCGGCTGTGGCTGATCTTCGGTGAACGTGTCGGAGCAATTTGTTGGAGGGGAGGGTAGGTGGATATGATGGGAAAGAACACTGGAACACCTCATTTCAAATAAAAAAGAAAACAGCAGTCTGAACACAGTTGTTTGTTTTGGTTCAGTACAAACAGAATAAAAAGTCGTTGCTTTGATGGTCAAGAAAACACCCAACTCTAAAGAGGGCCTGGCGTGGTGGCCCTCTCACAGGAGGCAGAGAGCACAGTGTTAGGTAGTGTAGGCCGTCTTCCTTTGTTTTTAGAATAACCTTTTCCTTCTTCTTTTTTTAAAGCAATGCCCCCACTTCCAAGTTGGGCCAGTAAAGATTACACACAAACTGGCACACTCGTTAGCTGGAATCCAGATGCACTGAATGAGGATTTAAAAGCTTTCAGAGGGAAAAGCAGAACAAAAAGGAAAAAGAGTCTCCTAGCATTTTCCCCAAAGGTTTCAGTCTCATGCCACACACACTCTCCAAAAGATTGCCACAGATCCAACGCACATTAGGTTCTTGGCTTTGTTGTGGAGCGAATCCACAACTTCACTCCTGTTCTGAATTGTTTCCAGAGCAGCTTCGTAAGTTTTATCTACTGGGGGTTCATAAAAAGTAACCAGGACACCCTCCCCCTAGCCCAAGACCCCATGAACTTCTTATCAAGAATCATCTGTGATAATTTCTTTTCCACATCGGCCTTGGAAAGTTTGATGAGGCTCGATATGTGTTCGATCTGTACTTGGGAAAAAGGCTCAGTGACTCGGATCCGATCCTGTTCCAGTAAGTTACTACACAACTCAGCCAAGTGTGTTCTGATGGTTGCGTCATCCCGTAGCTCTGCCCGGTAATCTGTCAGGGCCTTTTCAAAATCTGCCAGTGTCTGTTCTTGCTAGCCTGGGCCACACATCTTAATGCTTCTGTCTGCCTCCCACATCCTGAAGTGCGAGCCTCCTGTTCACCAAAGCTTGGGCATCTTCTGGGGTGCCAGGCATGATTTTGCACCGTAACATGTACTTCAGAGACATGTACTTCAGAAATGGCTTTGGGGCTATCGTAGAGTCACAACCTTCAAATACCTCATGGAAATGTGAGGATGCAGTTTTCCAACCCTCTCTGCTGCATGGGTAATACCTGAGTGCATGCATACCCAAGGTGGCTTGCAATTTGGGGGGGCAGCAGATGGTCTTTGCTGTGGTTCACTCAGAGATAAGGCAGCGTGGACTTTCTGCAAGTTGCTCAGGGCATGGTATGTTTTACTTTCTAAAAGCTGTATTTCCACCAAAAGGGCTTTGTCATCTTTTTTAACTCCTGCAGCAGCTGAGAACCCAAATGCAATGCTTCCTGGTACCTTTTGGTATCAAAGTACAAAGACACCAGGCTTATTTCCAAAGCTTGGTGTAAGAAAGTTCTTTTCTCTGATTTGTCCCATTGAATGCACTCTAAACACAAGCCGACCTGCTGCCCTGTAGCTGCTTCCATATTAAGAAACAGATCGAGAAGAGATCGGATAAGCCGAGCTGCTTTAGCCTTGCTGACAGAAGGTTCATACGTACTTCAGGAGTCCTGCAAGCTGTGCAGCTTGTCCAGTCTTCACCAGGAGAGACCCTAGTTCCAGGATGCTCTGTGCTTGGCCTCGAAGGAGGCCTCCCGGTGGTGCTCAGTACAGATGGGGCTCCCTGGACTCCCCCACGGCTAATGCCGCCATCTTGCTGCTCTCACAGCGTCCCCTACTGTGGCTGCTGATGCCAGACCTGCAGTACTTTCTTTCAATAAGATTTAACAGCACTCTATCTGAAAACTATTTCAGTTTTTATTGTTCGGTATTTCTAATAAAAATGAGTCAGGTGTATTCTTATAAATTCCACAAAATTGTCAGGTTTTTAAAGGAAATCTTGCTCTCAAAAAATCGATGACAGCAGTAAACTAAAGAGCACTTTGTTACTTTAACATTAGTGTTGCTAGTGCTAGGCTATAATTTGGCCAAATATCTGTGGTTTAAGTCAACACAGCATGGAATACAGCACTGAAAGCACAGATTCTTAAGAAACTGATTATAGTATTTAGTTTCAAAGTAAATGTATTTAAAAGAAAGCAGTGTCAAAGTCATTTCTAGCAGTTCCCTGATAATGTGCACATTCAGATGACAGTTATGTATTTCCAGAACCAGGCTTCTTCCAAAGAATACGGAACTGTGACCATTTTCATTAGGGTAAAATATTTGGAAACGAACTGTTTTTCATTTAGAAAGGAAACCACCTGAGTAACAGCAATTATGGCAGCAGTGTATAAATGATACTGAACGCAACTGGACCAACAAAGTCTGAACTCAAAGACTTGGTTCATATCAAGAATTATACAGGACTAACTGTACTCCCATGGTTGGCTCAGATCTTAATTCATCCATTTATCTATTGGTTTACAAAATTTATTCATTCAGTAAATATTTATTAACCTCTTACCAAGTCAGGTGACCAACACCGTACACAGGGGGTACAAAATAAGTAAGACAAAAAATATATGCTCAGAGTTTAGAAGTAGAAGCAGTTATAATACAATGTGGCAAATACTAAAATACGTACAAGCACCAAAAAGAGGCTACTCTGGTAGAGCTCCAAAACACAAGTGCATTGAACACTACCTGATAGTGGGGAAAGACCCACAGAAGAGGTTAACTCCAGGTATTTATCAATATCTAGGAATTCCTCAGCTAGATTAGCTGGGGGAAAAGCACAGAGAACAACATGGCTTGTTTGTAGATAAGGAAATCATCTGGTAAACTGGCCAATAGGGTAGTGGTGTAGACTGAAGGGAAAAGAGAGGTGAGCAGGTGCCTGCTAATGAAGGACCTTCTGTGAGTTTAAAGAAGGAAAGAATTCAGTGGCTTTAAGCAAGGGTGTGACATGATGAGATACACATTTTGGGAAGATCACGTTGGCAACAGGAGAAACGGGGTGAGGGTTTTCATAATAATCCAGCTCAAAGGGAGAGACGTTTAGCAGGCACACATGACAGGACGCAGTCACTAAGTAGAAGTGTGTGCCAGGATTACTGAGATAGAAAATACAAGAGGAAGAGTTAGGAAGACATGTGCTGGATACATGCAATGGACACACCTGAGGACACCCATTCACTGAATATTCATTGAATTTCTACTGTGGCCGGGGCATTATGCTGGAGACACAGAAAGACAAATAAGACCTGATCATGAAGAATGAGCTGAGGAGAAAGATAAACAGATGGATGTCAGTATAAGATGTGACATGAAGTGGACCTTTCCAAAAAGCATTTGGAAACATGTGCCTGGAGTTCAGGAAGGAGGTGTGGAGGCAACACAAATGTGTAAATGGAAAGTATTTAACTCATATTGACATGATCACATGTACATTTATGTGACAGTTAACTCCAGGAAGACAAATGACATTGTCCAGGGAGAGTGAGCAAAGCGACAGGCCTGTGAAACATCCACGTTTAAGAGAAAGGTGAAAGAAGATGAACCTAGAAGCCAGACTGCATAGGTGTTTAGGAATAAATGGGCAGTACATTCTTTCTGGAAATTTGGCTATAAAAAGTGTGAGAAAGAGGGAAGGGAAAGAGAGCAATAACCCACAGAAGAGCAGTAGCCAGAGAAAGATGTAGGGCTAATTAATGCGTTATTGTGGTTGGTTTTTTTTCTTTCAATATGAGAAAAAATTCAGAATATTTACATACTAAAGAGAACAATCTAATGAAAGGTTAAAAGTACAGGAAGGATTCACTGATCCTAATCATGCAGTATCCTGTTGTAACGTGTGGGAAGTAGAAGCAGACAGTGGTGTGGGGGTGTCACTGCAACATTTAGCTTTTAATCAGTCAGAACAAACATAACACTTCAATAAAACGAAGCATTGGCTTAACCAAAAACTGCATAATCAAAACTCTGCTGATACTCATTGGTCCACTTCAAGTCATATATCTATGGAATTTTAAATCTGGGAGGGAATAATGGGAAACTTTTAAGACATCAAGTGGCACTGTTTCTCACAAATTAAAACAAACAAACAAACAAACAATAAACTACACATCCATACCTGCTATTCCAAGATGGATTTTGAGAGTCTCTCCACCTTTTCTATCTTCTTCCAGAGATTCAGATTCACCAGCAATTGGTATAGACATTGATGTAGAAGGAGGCCTGTAAATACACATTTCTAAGGATCAGAATTTGGTATATGGGTGAATCTGAAAGTTAGAAATATAGTTAGATTGGTTGTGTAGTCAGTACACAACTTTGGTAAGGTGCCTGTAATGCTACCTCTTTGAGGGGGAAAGTTAATAAATATCAACGAATGATGTATGAGCATCCTCAAAACTTGAATGAAATTCACGGTGGGAGTTTTTTATACAACAAAAAATGTGAGACTAGAAAGGGAGTCTGGAAAAGAGAGAAAGACTCAGTGTGCTCCCAGAACTAACAGTGGAGGGTGCTTCAACTGTCAACTCTACGCTCAGACCAGGCAGAGAGGCGTCTGAGAGGTGGAGGAGGCAGCTCCAAGTCCTTCTGCATCTGAAGTTGGAAGGGAATACCTCTTGCCTCAGTGCCTATGTGCTCTTGTTGGTGTCACTAACTTCTTAAATACTGTCCATGATTTTCTTGTCTACTTTCTTCTCTGTAAATGGTTCACTTGCCCCAGGGAGAGTCTATAAAGAACCTCAGTTGTTTAGATTTGCGTTTTGGGCTGGATTCTCTAGAAGTACGTGATGGAAGTAGGCTTCTATCTTCATGTGGAAGCTGTGAAAAAGGGAGGGGCAAGTTGGAGTTCTAATAGAAATTTTATTTTTTTAAAATAAAACATCCCTAACCTTTTGAGGTTGATCTTCCTGGGGAAAACCACATTTTCCTAGAGACTATTCCTCGGTGACCTGAGATAAAATAGGAAGATGATCAAAGGAATCATGAAGCTGATTCAGGTCCTTGAGGATATAGACATTTAAGATTGTCATTAAACCTATTTAATTTCTTTATATCTCAGGATCTTCTAATTTCCAAAATTCCATGTCCTATTGAGAAATTTTCAAGTATTTGTCCTGCAAGTAAATCAAAGTCACATATCCCCAACTAAACTTATCTTCTTTCTTCTTGTATTCCTCATCTCTGTTGAGTGCCGCCACAATCCATGAAGTCACCAAAACTAGAACCCTAGATATTGCCTGTCTCCTTCCTACTCCCATTTCTCCACATCCAATTTCCAAATTCCACAGATTCTCGCCTAATATTTTTCTTATTTACCATCTCTCCTCTGCTTCCACTAATTAGTTTGGCCTTTGTACCTTTTCCTGGATGACTACAAGAGTCTCTTAGCTACGTAGTCTGCCTACCTCCATTCTATGCTACTGTTGCTGTGGTCTTTCTGAAATGTGCATATGAACAAGTTCCTCTCTGATTTTAATACTACACTAGCTCCTTAGCGATAAAGCTCAAACTCCTTAGAATGGTACTATCAGGCCCTTTGTAGTCTGGCCTAGACCTACCTCTTCGATTATCAAAAGCTACATTTTAAATACAGTAAGTCCTCACTTAACATTGTTAATAGGTTCTGTGACTTTAAGACAAGTAAGGTACAAACAAGACCAGTTTTGCCCTAAGCTAATTGATATAAACAAGAGTTAAGTTCCTCGCTTGTGCACTGTTGGTGGGATTGCAGATTGGTGCAGCCACTATGGAAAACAGTATGGAGGTATCTCAAAAATCTGAAAATGGAACTACCTTATGATCCAGTAATTCCACTCCTAGGTATCTATCTGGAGAAATCCAAACTCCAATTCAAAAATCTCCTATGTTTATTGCAGCACTATACACAATAGCCAAGACATGGAAACAACCGAAATGCCCATTGGTAGACGACTGGATTAAGAAACTGTGGTACATTTATACAATGGAGTATTACGCAGCTATAAAGAAGAAAGAAATCTTACCATTTGCAACAACATGGATGGACCTAGAGAACATTATGTTAAGTGAAATAAGTCAGATAGAGAAAGACAAATACCATGTGATCTCACTTATATGCGGAATCTAAAGAAAAGAATAAGTGAATGAACTAATCAGAAAAAGTTTTGGAGACAAAGAGGAAAAACTGAGAGTTGCTAGATGGGCGGGGGGGGGTAAGGGGGAAGGTGAGGGGATTAGAAAACAGTCGGTAACCACAAGATGGCCACGGGGTCTTGAAAATTAATTTGGGGAACGTAATCAATAATGTAAAGGTTTTGTAGGGTATCCAATGGACACGTGTCCCATTTGGGAGACCACCTCAGGGATGATGTAGATGCCTGATCACTGCACTGTACACCTGAAGCTGAACAATAATGAATGCCAACTATAATTTTATATATATATGTATATACGTGTATGTATATACCTACAAAAAGTGGAGTACAGCATTAGGAATAGAGACAGTGGAAATGTAACGGCTCAGAGCGATGTCAGAGGGATAGTGGATGGGGGGAGGGGAGTCCACACAGTGTGAGGGATATAAATGATAAATGTCTACATATTACTTTGTCTTGTGCACCTGAAACTAATAAAAATAAATAAATAAATAAATAAAATAATAATAATAAAAATTTAAAAAAGGCAAAAAAAAAGAGTTAAGTTCCTAAGGTAGCTCATCAATGTAATAATGAAACAATGTTATTTGAGGACCTGCTGTAATATAAAACAGCTTGGTGAAAAAACCTGCATTCAATGTATAAGAAAAACTAACATTAAATACACCTGCAAAGAATGGAGTCGATAGTCATAGTCATTAATCACTGATGGTGGCTCATGCCTGCCTGACCCAATTCTTATCATTTTAATGGCAGCTCCTCTGGTTTTCCTTTGACAGATGGCCTGATTACAGCGTCTCTGTCCCTCCAACTCTTAGACCCGTTTTCCGACCCTTCAGACCTCCTAGCCTGAGGCCTCTTCCCTTTCTCCTTCTCTATCAGTCTCCCTCTGGCTCCGCTCTTTCCTGTCCGGCCTGACTCCACAGTCAGGATACTCTTAGCAATATCTTCAGTTTGGCAGCCCTTGTTCTGCAGTCTCAGAAAACTTGAAGAACTCCAACCCTTGATAATTTCAGCCATCCGCAACACTAACTGCTCTAATATTGGGGCAATTAAGCATGATGGAGAAAATTCATCAACCATGGGGATTGATATTAAGGCAAATTTAGAATCTAAAATGTTAGCTGTGCCTTGGCAGCTCTCCTAAGTCTCCCTAAACAACTCAGTCGTGTTGCATAAATAATCACTGAGTGCCTATCACGTGCCAGCTTTTATTCTATTACCCCTTTTGTTCTGGAAATGGTTTTATATCCCTTACAGAAATTATTGAATGTAGCTCAATTAAAGAACAAAAGAAATGAGATTATTTTATTTTAATTTCACAGTAATGTTAACAGTATATGAAAAAGGACCTTCTAAAATGACCACACCACCTACTTGGTATTCTATAAATAGTCCATGCCCTGAACAATGCCATAAACTTGTGTAAGCTGCTTTCTCTTTCTCTGTCTCCCTCCGCCTCCCCTGCTTACTACTTTCCTATTTTATCTTTTCAAACTTAGCTCAGTGTCACCCCCTCAGTGAAGACTTTCCTGGCTTTCATGGAAAAATAGATGGGACTCTGTCCTCTCTGCCTCAGTAACATCATATGTTGTGTGTCCATTTCCCACATAAGCAGTGGATCCTTCAGGGCAGCGTTGATCTTACTCATTTTGGTAAATGTGTGCACATGGCAGCTATCAGTGCACAAGTATGAATGAATGAGCACACCCTGGGACCAGGACAAACCAGCTCTTTAACTTATGAGCCTCAGTGTCCTCACTTACAGGTACGGTTACTACTCACATCACACAGTTGTTTCAAGAATCAAATTGGGAAACTGTAATATTCATTTAATCATGCTGACAAATGGTCATTTCCTTTCTTCTAGAATATAAATCCTCCACAGCTATTCAAGGGGTCACATCATCCCTAGATCTGCTTTATCACCAAATGACCAAATGCCAGTATAGTATATAATTTTCCTCTCAAAATATTCTTTTCCTTTATCAGCACTAGTGGTTGCCTTTCTTTTCAGAGTCAGTTTCATTCTTTTGTAAGAGTTGGTGGATATTTGATGAGTTGTGGAGAACTATAAAACAGACTTGGAGATACTAGGTGGTTGGAGGTTGACTTACTGGCTGTTCTTCATAAAGTACTGGCCTCATAGTATAAACTTTGCTTCAGGAAAAATTATACAGCCTATGCCACAGATCTTCTGCTCATAAAATACCAAAACTAGAATTTAATCTGAAAATGCTAAGGATTGGCTTTACCAAGAGTTTCTCTAGTAGATTTTCTAAAAATTTTATATCATGAAAAATTTACAGACAGACAGAGTCAGAAAATGGAATGAACTTCTCCAGCAGTTATTTAAATCTGTGTCTTACAGACAAATACGCAGTCAAGTCACTCTAGTGCTCTGTGCCTTAGTTTCCTCATCTGTAAAATGAGGACTTGGATTATACCAACACTTGCTGAACTGACTTCATGGAGCTCCATCAAGGACTTCAGGGGGTACACACATTTTTGCCTCTCAATAGAAAACTGTCATATACTGGGATTATAATACATTTGAGCCAAAAACAATCTTATGACTAAATATTATGAAAAAAAAAATCACCAAACTGAAAAACTTCCAACATCCTTTTCAGCTCTAAAGTACTGTGATTTTACGTATTTACATACACTGAAATATAAGTTGATAAAAATAATTTACTTTTTCCTATTCAATCCATACTTAGTATGTACAAGTGAATGGATATGTTAAAAGTTGCCCTTTTTCCACTGACAGATGCATAATTTCAGATATTCAAAGAAAAGAGAAAACAAATATTGGGGGTATGATTCTCCGGAGAAATACTTTCATATATCTTGGGCTGAGGTAAGGTCTATTTATTCTAATAAGTTATAAAAGTCTTTTTCTATAAATATAAACTCAGAATTACATTTGTGGAGATAATACAGAACACAAAGTGATCTATTTTTGAGCTTTTCAGTATTTAAATTTCACAAGTAAAGAGATAAAATAGCAGAAGAAGGGCTAGTAAGGGACTATTTGTTCATAAAAAGTTTTTGAGAAGAAATGATAAATTCATTTTCTTCTACTAAGTTTTGCTGCTCATTTTCTCATTTCACCCAAAACTGATTCCACTAGAAAAACATACTGTCCCCCAAGAAATAAAAAATAGTATATCAAAAACTGTTTAGTCCCAAGACAGCAGGAAATAAAGAAGCCAGGAAATTATGGTTTGAGAGAAGACAGTACAGGAAGGCTAAGTTAGAGGAAAATGCATAGTTTTAATCAATAAAAGATTTGTATTAAAGTATGTATTTTCATGTTTACAAAACAGTATGTGAGTAGAGAACTACACAGATGTTGCTATTAAAAACATGAAGTTGATGCATAGGGAAGTAATGTTTTCTTTACTTTTCTAAATACATTTTTCTCAGATATTTAAATAACATCTAATTAACTTTCACGTTTCATTATTAAGTGTCTTCAATTGCTGACAGGCAATCCTACTGCTTTCTTCCATTCAGTTCACTCGCCCACTCTCTGAGAAGCCTTTTACACATCTTTTCCTCTTTCTTCAAAACACCACCTCCATCTTTTATCTTTTTTTTTTTTTAAACTTTTGTTTATTTTAAGTGTGTTTTTCCAGGACCCATGAATCCAACTCAAGTAGCTGTTTCAATCTAGTTGTGGAAGGCACAGCTCACAGTGGCCCATGTGGTCCATGAGGGAATCGAACTGGCAACCTTGTTAAGAGCACCGCGCTCTAACCAACTGAGCTAACAGGCCGCACCCCATATCCTTACTCTTTAATGACCACCTTGTTTTTTATTTCACTAAGAAACCAGCACCAATTTTAAAATAACGTCTATATGCTTCCACATCTCACATACGCGGGTCTGTAGCCATCTCTCAACAATCCAAGAACACTGTTCTAGCAATTGTCCCCTTTCTCTTCTGTACCACATTTCCCCCTCTCTACTGGACCATTCATATCAGTATACAGATACAGTAGTCCTCCCTTGTCTGTGAGGGATATGTGCCAAGATCCCCAGGGATGCCTGAAACCATGGATATATTATATTTTTGACTACACTTACGTACCTATGATAAAGTTTGAGATTAGGCACTGTATGAGATTAACAACAATAACTAATAATAGAATACTTATAACAATAAAATCAGGGTTACTTGACCATAAGCACTGTGCTACCGTGACAGTCGATCTGATAACCGAGAAGGGTACTAAGTGACTAACGGGTGAGGAGCATATACAGCGCAGATGTGCTGGACAAAGGGACGATTCACATGGACAGAGAGGGATGCTGAGAGATTCCATCACGCTACTCAGAACAGTGTGCAATTGAAAACTTAGGAATTGTTCATTTCTAGAATTTTCCATTTACTATTTGTGGACCACGGATGACTGTGGATAACTGAAACCGCAGAAAGCAAAACTGTGGATAAGGGAGGAAACCATTGTACTCAACTGTCCAATTTTTCTCCTCCAAAACCCTCCTTAACCCACTCCAATAAAGCTGTAGTCTAAGCATTCCACCAAAGTATTTGTCAAAGTCACCAACGGTGTCTATACTGCAAAATCCAAAGGTCAATCCTCAGTGCCCACTTTCCGTGACCACTTCAGTAGTGTCTGACAGTCTATTACTCCCTCCTTTTTGAAACACGTTCTTCACTTGGTTTTCAGGACAGTATTCTCTTTTGGTTCTTCCTCCTACCTCACTGGTTGTTCAACCCCTAGCATACTGGAGTGTCCCAAACCTCAGTCTGTTGTTTTTCTTTTTTGATTTATACTCACTCCCACTGGTCATTTAATCGTATCTCATGGCTTTAACTAGTATCTATGTGCTGATGATGTCATGATTTTCAAGCAAGTACGTATCTCCAATTGGGGCTCCCCACTGAACGCTGTAGTTGTATATCTAACTGACTGCTTGATAAGCCCGGATAGATGTTAAATAGGGATCTCAAACTTAATACGATCAACACCCAAGCTCCCAACCTCTTCCTCTTGTAGGCTCTCTCATTTCAATACATGGAAAAACCATTCTTCTAGTTACTCAGGCCCAAAACTTTGGACGAATCAAACAGCCGCCTAACTTATCTACCAACTTCTGCCCTTGCTTCCTTTGTCACGCTCACAGATGGTCCCCTACCTAGCTAGCCGTCACAGTCAGGTAATTTTATTCCTCTGCTCTAAACCCTTCAGTACCTTTTAATCTCACTCACATTAGAAATGGCCTCTGAGACTATTACAATGGCCTACAAAACTCTTCATCAGCTGGTCTCTTCTCCTATTACTCTCCTCCCTCTTTTACTGTTCTAGACACACTGGTCTCCCGGCAGTCACTTGAGTGTGTCAAACACACTCCTCCCCCAAGGCTTTTGTCTTTGTTACGTCTACCTCAAATGCTCTTTCCCCAATATCTGCATGGCCTGCTTCCCACCTCCTTCAGGTCTCACATCTTTACCAGGGAGGACTTCTCTGACTACTCCACAGAAAATAGCAGCACTCCCCCCACCATGGACCTCCTACCCTGCTTTATTTTTCTCCAAAGCACTCACTACCATCTTTATATTATACATTTACTTGTTAGTTTGTTGTTTGTTTTTAAATATAAGCTCCAAGATATCAGGGACCGTATCTATCATTTTTCCCCCTGCTGTTTCTGTTGTGTCTGGAACAGGGCCTAGACATGGGAAGGTACTTTATAGGTATTTGTTGAAGAAAATTTGTCCACAAAGGTCAAATTAAAAATTTTAATGTGTATAATTTTACCCAAAACCTGAAGGTGGCCAAAGACATAGAGCTAAAATTATTGAGTGTGGAGAGCTTGTCTGGTAATAGGTAACAGTAACTTCCGTGAGGGTCAGGTCAGTTCCCTAGAAAAGGAACCATCCCTTCACTGGTATTGACCTGTACACAATAAAATATGAATGTAAAAATTTAAACCCATAAATCACTATTATACTTTCAGATAAATAACACACTTACTGAACATCAACTTACGTTTTAAAACAGGGGTCACCAGACATCAGCTGCATACTGATCAAAACCTAAACATAAGAAAAAGAAATTCTGTGATTATAAAAGATCTCTTGAGAGGAGAAGCCATGTTCTACTAATCTCTGCATCCTCCAGAGCACCTAGCCCAGTATTTCCTACTTGGAGAGCATTAAATAAAATGATCGCTAAATTGGATTATATCCGATATTAAATTGCTGCTTTATACAGACACAGACTAAAAATCATTTTTAACATTCAAAACTTTGGCATTGCAAAAACCAGAGTAGAGAAGATGGAAACAAAAAGCAGGTGCTTCAGCAATACCAAGCCTGTGGGTATATGCTGTGTTCGTCTAGTTTGTGTCTTTCCTCCCAGCGGTGCTCAAGTGTTTAGAAGGTTTCCCTCCAACTTGTCGTGTTGTCATTTCGAGGGGTGCCTGCTGGTGGTGGCCTGTAAGAGTAGAATGCTTCCCGCCTTTGTTCCAGCTTTAAATCAGAATTCAAAGCTTTGCTAATGTTTTCTGAAATGCTGCTGTTTGCTAGTTGCTGAGTGCCTTTTAAGAATCAGCCATTCAATCTTACTGTGTTCTTCTGGGAATAATAATGATAATGGTAATATTAACAACATTCATTATTTGAGAACTTATTATGTGCCAGGCAGAAGCTAAGTGTTTTATATAAATTATTTAATTTAATGTTCAAAACTCCTATTAGAGATCAATATTTCCATTTTAAGCCTGGGAAATTAAGTGATATTTTCAAGATCAGGTCGCTAGTAAAGGGCAGAGCTGAAATCTGAACTGAATCCAGAACTGCATAATACTAAAACTCACAGTCTCAATGAAAAACAGTGTATTATATATATACTGTTGTATACATATATATACACACTAATGGCTAATATATATTCTATATCCTCATTTTATTCTTATCTCTTCACCCCAGTATGACCACTACTACTCTTTTTCTCTTTAAATGCTAAAAATACCAAATGTGTGACCTACACACCTGCTGTGCTGGTTTCCTCATCACCTCTTCTTTCATAGAACTCTACAACCTGGTTTCCGATTCCATCAAAACGGCACTCTTGACTATCTTGAAAGTTTCAGGGAGGAGATGGAGATGGCACATACAGCTTTTAAGAAATTGTATAGGGAAGCAGAATTGAGAAATGCAACAGTGGTTGGAGCCGAGAAATTGCCTGAGCTGTTGCTTTATATGTTAATGAGGATGGCTCATTAAAGGGAAAAATGATTAAGAGAGGAGAATATCCAAGGAGCAAAGCTCTTGATAGACAAGCTTTAGATTCTAGAACCTAAGAGTACGATTGATTTCTGACAGGAAGAGGGACACTTCCTTCATTCATCGTTAAAAGCAGGCAAAAAGGACAAGAGGGCTGGAGAGATAGGAAGACTTGTAAATTCTGTAATGGAAAGATGAGAGAATTAGAGTTTAATGGCTTCTATTTTCTCAATAAAGGATAAAGCAAGATCATTAGCTGAGAGCACGACTGGTGCGTGGCGATATGAGGAGAAAGAAGGTATGAAACAGAATTTCAAGGAAACAGGGAAAGGGAGTAGAGTATGATTGGTGGTGGTGGTGGGCATGTCTTTAGTAATGCCAGCTAGGCTTGGTGGTGTGATCTTCTGCAGCAATGTCCGACAACTAGGATGCAGACCTAGAAAGGAGAGTTGAGTTTGACTGAGGTTAGGGATTATTCAGGGGAGGGATTATTCAGGGGAAGGCAACGGAGGGAGAGAGGGACAAAGGAGCAAGGAGTACTTTGAAAGTTATGATAATCATGGATCATGGAATCTAGCTGAATAAAAAGGAAAACGAAAGCAAGTGGAGGCTGAGAGAGTGAGACAGTGATAATGTTCAGGATAGCTAAGTGAGTAGTAGACCAAGAGGGCTGGAAACAGAAGAGGTAGTAGCAGGAGAGAGGAATACTTTACATCGAAAATTTGGAGTTGGTAAAATTTCTAGTGGCAAGAAAGTGTGTGACCATGGGCGTAGGAATTGAGATGAAGAAAAGGAAAAGGTGGCTGGAGATACGTAGTTTAAGGAGCTGGAGGCGTTAGGCACATGTAAGATTAGCCAGAGTGAGAGACTATACAGTGAAGACACTCCAGAAGGACAGCTCACCCACACAGATGCTGAAACCACCAAACATGATGACAGACGGGATAGAGAGAAAAACTGTGAGCTAGGAGCTAAGTCATCAATGAGTAGGAGAAAGAAGGTAATTAAGCAGCCAGGAGATCACGGATATCAGAAGGGAGAGAGAAGGACTGAGGAATGGTGTGATCTATAAAAGAATATGGTTTTTGTAGGACAAAGTGGGAGAAATGGGGAGCCAGGAGGAGACTACTACATGAGCTGGCTGGAAGGAATGTGGGGATCTGAAATGTCAAAGTAATTTCAATTTCTAATAAATACACCATAATCCAGAGTAGGATTATCTATCTTCTTATACAAGAAGTATAAAGGAACTGAATTCAGTGGCTTGTTCAGGATCAGTCTAAGAATGAACAGTGTTGCCTGCTCCTTATGAGTCTGATGTTTTGACAGCATGGTAACATGAGAAATGGCTGACCAGGTGGCAGAAGGTCCGTATTCTGGTCTCAGCTATGCCACCTACTACTTTAGTGAGACCCTTAACCTTCTGAGTCTCAGCTTCTTCTACAAAATGGAGACAATCTTTGCCCACCTATCCAACCCCATCTATTTCACAGAGGTGTATATGCAGTGCTTTGGAAATTTTTCATCTATATAGAGATCACCATAAAACCATAAAATTAATAAGATGTGCACAGAAGTTTATACCATGTTATCTTTCTAACTTTCTCCTTATCTTCTTTCACCACCTTCCTCTCCACCCCAGCTACATCCCTTTCTTTACAGATGCTAAATTTGTGCAAGGAATGGACTGGCTATAATAACCACTTCATGCATTTTCACATCTTCAGGGCTAAATATTTACTGAAAACAAAGTTTGAAAACTGTAGGTATGGGGTAATTCTTTGTTCCACTAACTCTGACCATCCAGTTTTTATTCAGAATTATTTTTCTTATCATTAGATAACTTACCATCATGGGTGACCTAACTGAAATACAGCAAAGGGTTTATCCAGTGAGTTTTAGGAGGTGCAAGACACTTAACAAACATTTTCTCAATGGGTCGCATTTAATGCTCCCACCAACTCTCCGAAGTGTATTTTCTGTCTGTGGCCATCAAAATGCATGGCCCCCGATGGTACTGGGAAACAAAGGGCAGACGTCCAAAGTGAGTTCCACCTATCCCTTCACTAGTGACAAGAGAACCCAGTGACTCCTCTGTGGCCACCACAGCTGCTTTGGAAATGACCTTTCGGGAGCTATAAACATTTTAAGCTACCCATTCATCATGCTCCTTCCTCCCAACGAGCCCTTGTGCTGCAGTGGTTGTGTGCACTGTTGCCTGAATGGTCATAGCACCAGAGAGAAATACCTTGGGATGAAGACGGTGAATATTTGTGACTTTCACTGCTTCTGTGATTTGGGTATTTTTTCCCCCTACGTGGTGAGTATTTCAGTGGTTGGGTCAGCGTGTGATCTGAGTATTGATTCCCATCTTGCCCTTGAGAGTATATACCTATGCTTATTTAAAATGCAGAGAATTTAATTTGTTGACATGTAGACCTTGAAACGTGCTTACTTTAAGAATGGAATTATCCTGTCTTGTATTTTTGGTATCATAGCCTTCCAGTAAACAGCGACGAGTGGTATTTCCGGATCCAGCAAACTCCGCCAGGTTCAGATCTGCAAAGCCCAGCTATGAAAAGAAAAATAATTATATTAATAGAATATCTACTAGGCTTCTCTCATATTCTACTTAAAATAAACATTCAACCCATGCTTTAGACAAGCTACCTCAAACCACAGTCATTTGTAACTTCTGCCATCTTAACAATATCTGTTTTGTTATCTACTTAATGTGCCTTTAAATTGGCTCCCTTTTGGTAAAAATATTTATTACCTATTCTACTCTTGTCTTAAGCACTACAGTCTTTGAAATCATAGATGTTATGCTCCAAATATATACATGTTTTTCTTGTACACATTAAAATATGTAACTGTTGAAGTTAATCATGTCAAACAACTAAAATCATTGCAAGTAACAGTGGTACTCACACCATACTGTGGGAAATATGAGCAGACCCATCATGATCACTTGCATATCCATATAGAAAAATAATCAGACTTCCCTCTCCCTAATCTGGTCCTGGCTCTGTTCTCAGTTAACCACTGGTGACTGCAGACAGTTGCAGGTTATTAAGTTCTTGCTCTCCACACAAGAACTCAAAGGATTTAAGCGCACCACACACTTTCTTTGGAATAAGCCCCTTCTCCTTCAGCATCTTCCGTAACCTTGTCTTGCTGAGCATCCTTGAGCTGACTCTCTTTAGGAACCCTTCCGCCTTTCCTCCCTTCCTCGAAGCTGTGCAAACACCGACCCTCTCGGCTGCTATCCAGAAGTTCAGCTCAGACCTGTCCCTCCCTCGTGCCACTACCCAGGTTTGGTCTGTTTTATGCAGCTACCAAACATTGCCTTCCGGTCTTTCCCCTGATGTTGCTTAACCCTATTTCTTCTTTCCAAGTGGTACAACAAGTCAACGCCATTGTAACTTTTTTTTTTTTTTTAACAAAGTCTATTCTACATGACTAAATGTATAGGGAATCTTTTGTTAACAACAACAAAAAAAGTTTTGAGTTTGCGATTACCTCCCTGAATACACAATAAAAAGCAGTGATCATTTCAGACACTGCTGTGATTTTAAGTTCCCTGCTTTAAGATTTTAAAACCCACACTGGGCACATATGAATGGCATTCAAGATGAAGATTTTAATTGCCAGCTGGAGCATTATTTTAGTAGCTTTTAACTGGTACAAAAAGAATGAAGGACAAGAACTGAAGAGACTAGTCGAAGGGCCACAAGCCCCAAATGCAATAGGTCGGAACACAGCAAGCCACAGGTAACACCTACCTAATTCACTTGCCTCCTGTGGGGGTCCAACAGATCAGCCAAAAAGCCTGGGTATGCCCAGGACAAAGCTGCATCCAAATGAGCATGTGAAGACCCACGTGGCTACGTGACCACGTAGCATCCACATGCCCTAGTTCATACATTATCTTTTCTCTGTAACCTCATTACTTCCTTCACATCTGTACTCTGATGATGCCTTGCTTCCTATTTCACTCAGAAGAGCAATCAGAGAGCACTTAACTTTCATAAGCTCTCATTGCCAGCCACATCTACTCACTTACCTGCATCTGTGCCCACACACCTGCCTTCCCACTTACTGTAAGTGAACTGGCTGTGCTCCCATCTGAGGCCAACCGCTCTCCTCTCGCCTACTCAAGTTCATAGCTCCAGGAATTCTTCCTTCTCTTTTGCATTCTAAAACTTCCCTTCTCTACTGGATCATTCCCATCAGCACACAAACATGCTGGATTTTCTCCATCTTATTGAACAAGAGAAAACAAAACCTCACCTCACCTCTGTCTCCAGTCTATTGAACTATTTTTCTGCTCCCCTTTATTGCACAACTCCTTGAAAGAGTTCTCTGTGTTGACTGTCTCTGATCCCTCTGTCCTTGGCCACCTCCTCAACTTTATCTCCCCATCCTTATTTACTCTTCTAGCCACAACGTCTGTTTCCTGTTTCCGTGGAAATGCCGAGATCACCTCAAGGCCTTTAACAATTACTGTTTTTGTTTTTCCACCTGATAGATTCTCTCTTAGATCTTCTTGTCGCTTTCTTCCTCACTCCATTCAGGTCTATGTTCAAATGTCATCTCTCTAAAGGGGCTTTTGCTGACCCTTCCTGCTTCCCCTACCCTGCAGCAGCCTCCCTTATCCCTTAGCTGCTTTATTTTTCTCCTTGGTATTTATCATCACATCGTGTACATAAGCATTTCATTTTTATTTAGTTCATTGTCTGCCCCCTGCTTCAACCCTCCATTAGAATGTAAGCTCTATAAAGGCAGGGATTTTTGTCTGTTTTGTTTACCGCTGCATCTTCAATACTTAGACTAGTGCCAGGAACAATGCCTGGCACATGGTAGGCATGTTTGTTGAACAAAAAACAGCCCATTGGCTTACCATCCACTGTTGGGATGCTGGTATTACAGTGTCACTAAGCATAATGCAAGGTAAAAAAAAAAAAGAATCCGGTCAGTCCCTCTTCAGAAAGCATTAAAAGGTCGGGTATGCCAACGTGATGTTTCAGGCTGAGGGTCTGAGCACTATTTATATGCCAGGCCCTGTTCTAGACACTGGAAAATAGTGATGAACAGGACAGGTAAGGGCTGTCTTGTTACATTCTAGTGATGTATCAGAGTCCATATTTCCTTACGATTTTGTCTTTGGATTCACTGATATAACTGTCTCATTAACACGGTATCTGTGGACAATGTTACTTCATTTGCCAAATAACTTAGAGCATCTATATTCCAGGTAATGTTAGGCATTAGGAATGAAATCATTCCTATTCTCAAGGAGCTCAGTTTGCTAAGGGAAAACAGAAAACAAATTCCTATAAAAAAGTGTAAGTGCTGTGACAGAGGAAGACAAACTGCAAGAAAGAGGGGAAAAGAAAATTTCTCAGTGGGGAGGGATGACTAAGCTGAGTCTGAATGATAGATGAGTTGACAGGACAAGAGGAGGGAGGAGTGTGACACACACAAGGCAGAGAAAACATCAAGTCCATTCCAGGAAGTTTACGAGGGCAGTATGTCTGAAGCACAAGGATGAGTGAGTGTGTGTACCTGTGTACATGTGTGCGTGTGCACGTGAAGACAGATGATCTGCAAACCAAGATGGGTCTAATATACTGGGTTAAAGACTTTTCACTTCATTTTCCTTTACAGATAATAGGTAGCTGCTGAAGTACTAAAATTGAGGGAATGATATGATCATGTTTGAACTTTAAAACCATCACTCTGGCAATTATATAGAGGAAGGCCTGGAAGGAGACAACAGAGGCAGAAAACAAAAGATAGGGGCCAATGTTGGCTTTAAATAAGAAATAATGAAGGCATAACCTAAGGCAGTGGACTTGGGAATGGAGAGAAGGGATGGTTTCAAGAGCTTTCTGGAAGGGAGAAACGAAGAGGATTTGCCAATGATAGCAGACCCTGTTGTTTGTTTATCCCACCGTTCAATGCCCTCATACTCCTTGCTAGCGGAGCTCTGATTTTATTTGTGTCCACTTTTAGCTCATCCATGTACATAAGGAAAGTTAACTAAACCTCTAGCTCACTGTTCAATCGTCTAACCATGGCCATCCACTCCTACTGCCTCTGGTTTAGGAGTGGGCATATGATCCGGCTGTGAACAATGAAAGGATGGGAAACTTCTCTGAGGGCCACCTAGGAAAACTTTTCTCAGGCAACAAAGTCATACGTGGGGAAGCAGCTGGATTTTGCTATATCTGAATGTGTAGACTAAAACTCAAGCAGCCATCTACCTGGTGACTATGAGGGTAGCTAGCCAAGGTCAAAGTCACCATATAGATAATAGAAGAACGGAAAGAGAAAAGAAACATGGGTTCTTGATGACATTCTCCAGTCAGTGGATTAACTAATCCTGGAGCAGCTCTATTTCACGTCTACTTGTTTAGTGAGATTTAAAAAAAATCTCTAGGTGAGGAGGGTTTTCTGTTACTTATAGCAAAGAGGTTCCTAACTGGCATTGCAGCCAGCTAATGTACACAGGGAGTTAGGTAGATGTGATGGTTGGAACTAGTGCCCAGTACTTGGCTCAGGTGACCGGGGTGATGGAGATACCATCACAGAGACTGGAAATAAAAGAGGAGTGTGTGGGTTTCTGGTAGAATGACTAATTACTCCTTTCTTTTATTTAGCAAAAAGGTGAGCACATTCATTAGGAATTGCTTATAGCTAGTAAGTGTATCAAGGAAAGGAGAGATCATGTATATGCAGAGTGCTAAGGGGACACAGACGAGAGGTCCTATTCCACTGGTGGGGGCAATGACGGGACTGGGAATACTTCCAAGGGGGCTGAATTAACAGATGCTACTGCTTAATGCAAATCAGAGATCATTATCTAGACAGGAAGCTGAAATGTAAGAACATCCCATAATCAGCATTTAGACAGCATTTGACTATAATTTATTGTTGGCTCTAGCTGTTCAATGTCCAAGTTGCTTTATTTAAAGATAGCCAACCTGAACAGCAATTAGAAGAGCAAATTGTTTAATCTTTAACCTTGTAAATAGCAATGAATGATATTACAAAGTCCAAAAGAGTTAAAGAACATTTACTTACCTTTGCGTAAGTTTTTCCACCTTTTAATTCCTGCCAAAGATAGAAAATACTATAAGGTTATCACATGATTAAAGATTTAAAATTAAATATATGTCAAATAATTCTGGGTTTTTCATGTCAAATAATTCTGAAGTAGAGATTTACATGCTGGCAAATATAGATAGTATAAGTCTAATGATCTTATATCCAACTATTTCGATGCCCCTCCCCAAATAACCAGAATTTTTATTTAGAATTTAACTTAAATCTGAAAGTGACAAATGGTAAGAAGACAAGTTAATATTTAATCTATTTGCTGAAGAAATTACCAAAAAGGTCCTAGACACATTGCAAGAACCTGAATCACCAAAGAAAAGTTAAATTACTTACTTAGTTAAGCATATTAACACATTGTAGAAAGATTTTAAAAAGAGTTAAAACCCCTGCCAGAGACAACCAATTATCAATTTTTAGAAGGTATCCGATACATTCCATGCATACGTATGCATATGTATGTATATATTCTTTTACAGAAATGATAGCGTACTACACACGCTGTTCTATCTATGCCTTACTGTTTCCATATATATCTGGTGTTGTTCCGTGTTAGTATAGAAGAAACCCTCTTATCTAATGTGAACAATGGCAAAAGTGAAAAATACAAAATAATATATAGATGTCTTACCATTTTAATTTAAAATATAGAACTCTACATTGATTTGTCAAATCTGGGTTTAGGCTGTCACACAAATGTGAGAATAAGTGTAAAACACTTAGAACAATGCCTAGCACACAGTATATGCTGTTTAAGTGTTTGCGATTATAATTAGGGCCAAACTTCTCTCTCCCCACCCACTGTTGGAAACGGGTTTGCTGGATGGAGCTGTCTCTTACTTTATTCCATAAACCAGATACATGATGCATTATCTACCACTTCTATCATTAAAGTGGTGAATTTAAATAAGCTGAGAAGCAATCTACGGTAAATTCTATTATTCATGAATATTTGCTGTCCCTCCCCTTCTGTGCCCCATTGAGGCTGGTGTGGCCGTGCCACCAGATCTACCCCATTATGAATTATCAAATTTTTCTTATTAGGTCATTGTCATATTCCCTTAATAGCACCCTTTGTTAAATAAAGCAAAACAAAACTTACTCCAATGATCCTTGTCTCTTCTAGTATTCTTTTCTTTGCTCCCCTCTGTAACTAAACTACTCAAAAGACTTAATTTGCAGAATCCCACTCTATTCAATCATTCCAACTGGCTTTTGTCCTCACTGCAATGGCTCTTAAGATCACCAATGATCTTTTTTATTAAAGCCAAAGGTTCTGTCTTCCTCTTACTTAATCTCTCAATAGCATTTGAGAGGCTTGCCCACACCATCTCCTTGCGTTTTTCATTTTCTCTAAACTTCCATGGCGCCACAATTGGCTGGTTTTACTCCTACCTCATTGGGTGCTCCTTCTCAGTCTCCTTTGCTGGACCTAGACCTGTACTCAACCTCTGTAGAAAGAATGCTAGTTGTACCCCAATTATGCATTCTCCCCCTCTCCATAGTAACAGAATCCTCTATTTTGAGCTGGACACCTGGCTACCGAAAATAATGACGTTTTCTACCTTCCTCCTGTTCTATGGCAACATGACTACGATTTGACCAAAAGCATGTAAGTGATATGTATGCCTTCTTGCTCCTTTCCTGAACCTGCTAAGAGTAATTTATACTACATCTACGTGTGAGTGTGATCCAGGATTTGGCCAAGGGCCTCTTGTCTTCTCTCTACACTTTCTCGCTGGGTAATCCTATTCAGGTCCACGGCTCTAAATAAAAACCGTATGCTGATGACTCTCAAATCTCTCCCTACTCTGAACTTCTCCTCCGAGTGCCAGATTAGTATTTTAAAATGCTGACTTGACATCTCCACTTGGTGTCTCAGACATCTAAAATTTAACATCACCAAAAGAGGCCGACTGATCTCTGCTTATCTGTCCCCAAATTATTCCACTTTGAATCTTTGCCATTTCAAGAAATAGCATAATCAGCTACCTATAAGCTCAGGTAAAAGTGTTAAGAGTTATCCTCAGTTCTTCTTTTTCCCTCATTTGCTACATCCAATCCATTAGTGGGGGGTTTATCTCCAAAATCCATCCTGAGTCATGACACCTCTACTGTTAATAACTCCATGCCAAAACAAGCATTCTTCACCTGGACTGTCCCAAACACCTAAGTGGTCTCTCTGCAATTCATCCTCCATGCTTCAGCAGAAGTGATCTTAGAAGATCATGTCTCTCATCAAAATCCTCAAATGGATTCCAATTATAATTAGAATAAAATCTAAACTCATCACCATGGCCTGTAAGGCCCCATCTGACCTAGTGCCTCCAATCTTATCACCGAGAACTTGCCCTCTCCATGTTTTCCAGGCTGGCCTCTGTCACTTAAACATGTCAGATTTGCTGTTTGTCCTAAATGGGGTTCACAGGACTTTTGAATCTATAGCTTGATATTTTTCATCAGTCTTAGAAGAGTCTCAGCCACAATCTCTCTCTTCTCCTTCTAGGGCTCCAATTACATAAATGTTAGATCTTTATACCGTTTCCCATGTCTTACACTCTTCTATATATTCCACCCTTTTGCTATAATTTATTCTGCATATTTTCTTGTCTTATTTTCCAGTTTACCAAAGCTCTCTTCAGTTATGGTATACCTGCTATTAAATCTGCCTGATGAGATTTATCTTCACTTCTTCAGCTTTACATTTTAGTTATTATATTTTTCAGTTCTAGAATTCAATCTGCTTTTTTTATAGTTTCTAGTTCTTTAATGAAATTCCCATATTTTTCACTAATTATGGTTATTGAAAAAGTTTGCCTTTGATCTTCCAAATCTGTATCTTCTATGGGTCTGTTTTTATTACCTATTTTCCTTTTGATTGTGGGTCATGCAGTCATATCACTTGGTACGCTTGGTACTTTTTGTGCATGACAACTTGAAGAAATAATTTGAAGCTCAGAGTAATGTTATTTTCCTTCCGAAAAGCGATATATATTTGCTTCTGGTAAGTAGTAACGTAGGGGCAGATCATCTTCATCCAAGCAGGGATTGAGCTGATTGGAAGCTGAGTTTCAGTCTTTATAAGGGCCAATCTATATCCATTATATTCCCCCTTCTAGGTTGAAAATGTTAGGGAGTCCCAGTGAAAAACTTGGGGTATTTACCAAGGCACCTTCTGCTGAGGGGCCTGGGAATCCAGTGCTTATCCCTTTAGTCCTGTAAGATTGCTGGAATATCAGCGCAGCTTCTGAGCCTCTCAGTCATTGTTTTCGGCTCAGCCTCTCCATTTTTTTTTTTTTTTTAAAGGAGGGCACAGCTTAAAGTGGCCCATACAGGGATTGAACTGGCAACGTTGCTGTTAGTAGCAACGTGTGCTAACCAACTGAGCTAACCAGCCTCCCTTGGCTCAGCTTCTTAACCACTACTTGAAAATTAACAAATGCTTCAAGGGGAAAATTAATAAGAAATGTCAGGCTCACCTCTTTATAATTCCCTTGTCTCTGATGCTAAGCCTCTCAAATCCTTACTGCCTTGGCAACTTCTGATGCCTTTAAGCAGTCATTTTTAATAATTGGTCTAGCTTTTCTGGTTGTTCTTGGAGGGAGTGGTGGTCTGTAACAAGCTAATCCATTAATTTCAGAAGCATAAATCCCCAGGTTTGTTATAATCTTAGGGCCTGCTATGGATGGAATTGTAGGCCTCCCTCACAAAAAGGTATGCTGAAATATTAACCCCTAGTACCTCAGAATGTGACTCTATTTGGACATAGACTCTTTATATAGATAATCTAGTTAGAATGAGGTCCTAATCCAATATGACTGGTGTCCTTATAAAAAAGGAAAAATCTGAATATAGAGGCAGACACACACACAGGGAAGATGATGTGAAGACACACACAGGGAGAAGATGGCCATGGAACTGGAATCAGAAAGTTGAATGTTTGGGGGCAGGAACTCATTCCAGCTCACCGCTGTTCTTTTAGTGCCTAGAATAGTAGCTGGCACATTGTAGGAACTCACATATTTGTTGACTGGTGATTGACTGCTTTGTGGCCCAGGCAACAAGAGTATATTGTCAGACTTTTTGAACTTGTCAAATTTATAGGTTAAAAAATGGTATCTTATTTGTACTTTTAATATACATAAGTGAGACTGAGTAACTTTTTATATGCTTAAGCTATTTTTCTTTTTGTGAAATGTCTATGCTGTCCCTTGCCTATTTAACTATAGGGTTGTGGATCTTTTAATTTATAACTTCAGAGTCTTCATCATATTTGTCGTAGTAATTTAAATTATTGTTGCAAGTGTGAAGTAAAATTAAAATATTATTCAAGAACCTTACCTCACTATCACTATACATAGTTTATTTGAAGGTGCTCTTTCCATATTAAGAAAATTAGGCCTTTGATGTGATTTGCAGATATTTCCCCCTAATTTATGACTTTGCTTAAGGTTATTTCTTTTTTCAATGCAGAATATGTTTATATAGTTAAGCTTACCAATTTTTCTTTATGAGTTCTTATGTTTATTCTCATGTGGCTTTTTCTCCTTTCTCACTGGTTGAGAGATGACAAGACTGGAGCAACTCCTTTGGATCTAAAGATGGGCACCACGTGGGGAAGATGGCAGAGCTGCTCTACCAGCCCTGGATCCTTGGCTACTACCCAAGACTGACATGAACTTCTATCTTACTTATTAAGTCATTGTACATTGGGGTGTCTGCGTCAGCAGCTCATTATATATGCCCTAATACACCAAACCATCGTAATATGAGGAACTGGTTCATTTCAGATGAACAAGTCCTACCTTAAATAGCAAAAAATTTAGTTTTTATAAACATAGACTCTGAGTTTCTTTCCCGCCCCCCCCTTCCGCCTCCCACACCCACTCTGGTTCAGCCGCGGTTTCTCAGTCTAGTTGTGTAGGACATAGCTCCCTGGCCCATTATAAGCCTGGCTGATATTATGAGCCTTGCGCTCCCCCAGGCTGAGGCAGTTGGTCGCCGGTCGCCCGCTCACACCACAGCTCTTGCTGGCGGCCAGCCACTCACGCTGGCTGCCGGTCACTCATGCTAGCCGTGCCCACTCATGGTAGCACACGGCAGCACACAGCAGCCTGCGGCAACACCCAGCTGCCCACTGCAGCTTATGCCAACCTCCAGCTGCTCTCGGCAGCCCAGCTCCAGGGAGAGCTGTTGTTCACAGTCTTAGCTGTAGAGGGCGCAGCTCACTGGCCCATGTGGGAATCGAACTGGCACTCCAACCACCTGAGCCACCGGACTGGCCCCGAGTTTCTTTAATTAGCAGTTATTCCTTATTTTAAACTGGTTATATGGTTTTTGTTAAAATTTAAAGGCTGATCATCTTTCAAAATTCATGATGAGAACTCCATTTAGAAAAGGTTTCAATGTAAGAGCCACATTGAAGAGCAGCAATTAAGGTAGAAAAGGAAGAAGTTAGGATGCTTTACTTATATCTCGGTTACCCCTTACAACTTCTTGAGGAAGTAATTATTATTATACCATTTTTTAGATGAGGAGATTGATTTTTTAAAAAATCAGGAGAATTGCCTAAGGTCTCACAGTTAATAAGTGGTATTTCTAGGATTCAAATCCAGGTCAGTATGATGCCATATACACTTTCACTGCACCACAATTCCTTTAAGGAAGCGTCCATTCAATTATTACTGCTCCAAATACGACTATATTAGAGGTCTATTTTCATTTAAGGCTTAAAACTCTCTCTCTCTCTCTCTACATACACACACACACACACACACACACACACACACACTATATATATACACATTATATATATACATTTTTATATACACACATTATATATACATTTTATATATATATACATTTTATATATATACATATATATACACACATTATATATACATATATATTTGTTATATTTTAACTGGTAGATTAAGTAGTAGATTAAGCAACAGAGTAGATGAAGCAATATAAAAGAATATGAAATATAGCTACACACATAACAGTGCTAACAGTTCACTCAGAAAGCAGAAAAGAAAGCTAAAACATGCACGTAACTTTTTATCTCATATAGAAGGATGCAAGACTGGAGTGGAAAAGAACAAAGCAAGGGACTCCTGATTTTCATTCGCAGTTCTTCTCTATTTAATTTTTGAACATGTATATGAATTACTTTGGTAATTTTTAAAATGTATATAAAATGTAAAACATAAAAATGTACATTTTAACGCCAGCTGTTTAATTCACCACTACTGGTGACTAAGGGATCCCTCTTTTTCACCCCCTAAAAAGGCAGGATCACATATTTACATATAATTAAGTTGAAGCATATGATTAAGTTTCCTTCTTAGATTCTGTAGATTACTGGTAATATGCCTCAACCTCTAAAAAAGAAAACATGGACTTGGAATTAGAAAGATTTGTGTTTGAGTCCTTTGCGATTTATTAGCTATGTGAATTTAGGTAAGCAACAGCTTCTCTGAGCCTGAGTTGTCCTCAGAACTGAAAAAAAAAACAACCCCAACTATTTTCAGACATAATGCCTAACAAAGAGGAACTCAATGAACAGCAGGATATAGATATACAGAGCCCCCAAAATAATACAAATAAGGTTAATACTTTTATGCATAGTGACAATGAGATAAGATCCTTGAATATCTTAATTTATAACTTCGGATTCTTCACCACATTTGTCATAGTAATTTACATTTTTGCTGCAAGTGTGAAATGAAATTACATGTAACAGTTCGAAGGATAAAGCAGAGCTAAATAAAGTGAGTCTGTGACTATGGAACTAATTATGGTTTCTGAAAGGGGAGAAGTAAGAGGCTATTTTTATACCTTCCTCACAGATACTCTGTAGATACAAGGATCTAGGATGCCTGTGGTGGCACTCGCACTCATTTTGCACATAAATGAGAACTTCTTCCTCCAGTGAACACAGTTTGCTTGCACCACCTCCCTGAAGAAAAAGAAAATAAAAAAGAACCAGTTAATTAACTATTATTGATGACATATTTAAAAAGTACACACTCTTTCACTCAAGTCTATAATGCGAAAGTGATATATTAAAAGCCAGTATTCAGAAACAGTGAAAACATGAAGAAAACAAATTCCTAACAATGTGATCTGAAAATCTTTGAAGCTTTTAATTATCCACAGAAACTGAAAAAAAGTGAATTTACTTATCCATTGAAGCTTCACTATTCATTCAGTCAACATACAATACATGTTTACTTTAGAGTATTGGGTATGTTTCTAGATGTTTAAAATACGAAGATGAGAATGACAGCCTTCCTAACCTTGAAAGGCTTATAGTCCAGTTAGTGAAAGAGTCAGAAACATAAACAAATAGTTCTTCTAAAATGAGCTACTGCCATAGCTTTATTCCTGTTCCAGCCATAACAGCAACAGCAGTGACCATTTACTGACAGTGTACCACATGCCATTTAATCTCACAACAATGCTAGGAGGGAGCCATTATGTAGATAAAGAAAATGAAGCACACGGAGGGAAGTTAATTCAAGGTCACTGAGGGAGAAAGGAGCAGAACTAGCATTCAAACCAGGTCCTTTTAAACCACAAGCTTACTTATTCACCAAAGAATATCTATATTTTTCTAACAACTCTGCTCTTTCGAGTAGCCAGGCCTTTGTACGTGTTGTCCCCTACACTGTTCCCTGTAAGTATAGGGGTCTTAGTTTTAGAAAAGAAGGATAACTATTCCTCTAATATAGGAAGAAAAGAAAGACAATGGGTGAAAATAAAGAGAAAGTTGGAGAAAGCAAAGGGAGATGCAAGAGAGCCCAGGCTGAACAGTTTTGATTTTCTTAGGAAAGTAATAGGTGAGGTTATTTCTAAGGAATGACAGGGGCTGATGGGTGATTTGAAAACTTAAAGGCTGATGACAGTCAGGAATCACTGAAGTGGAGGATGTGATAGGGCATCAACCTGTAGTTGTCTCGGTGAAAAAAATGAATTTGTATTAAGACCAGTCAGTTCGGTTTCATGGATTTCTCCATCAGTATACAGAAATCCAAGAACAGGAATTACAAAAACAAATATCATTTAAAAATCAAGTATATGTTTGCGTGTGGTATGTACATACAAATGGACATACTAATGGGAGCCAAGGGCATATAATTTATCACAGGTTTCACTGTGATAACTTTAGCCATTTTATTTTTTTCATTAAGAATCTTCAGGTGATTTAATAAATTATGATGTGAAGAGAATGTATTTATCTTCGTAGGAGAATTTCCCTTGAAATTCAGCAAGGGTGCAATTTATTTGTATGGTCACAATACAGGCAGAATGAGTAATTTGGCAAAGGATGGATGTGGAGAGAGGCCACATGAGGCACCCCCAGTAAGATGAGCAGTAACTAACCTGTACACTCAAAAATTAATGATTTAAAAAAAAAATCAGTGAACAATGAAAATAACAAAGAGGAAAAAATAAAACAGATGTTTTTTAAATTGTTGCTTCCTCTCAACATGTCTTGGCCTCCAGCCTTGACAGAGGCATCAGCCGTGGCCTTTGGAGCTCCCCACAAAAGCTGGGCAGGAATACTGATGTGCTGGACCTTTCAGGAGCACGCTGTGCCTTGAAGCACTCGGTTGTTCCTGTCGTTCAGACCACTGATGTATGATCAGGAACCAGAGACAACATTAAAACAAACACACACTTATCTTACTTTTCTTAAAAATCACATAAAATGTTCTAGTTAAAGATGGCAGATTGTCTGCTCCCTCCCCCAAAGCTTCTATTTTATTTTTAAGTCATTCTCTCACAAAGACAAAGAGAACCAGAGAGGAGACAAAAATAAATGGCCTGGGATGGACAAATGATAACTGACTTTAGCAAACCGAAGAAAGCTGAACCTTAAGCTGGTAACGGTGAAAGCCAAGAGCAGGAATCTTAAATTGGTATTGAAGCAGAATGAAGGAGGGATAAAAGGCAGAAGGGCTGGCTGAAAACTGTTTTAGAAACAGTCCCTCAGATCCTCTCCCTGACTCCTGCAGAAGACTGAGACTAGTTCTCCTGACCAGGTAAAACAGAGGGATTGGTATTAAAAACGGCATGATAGTAAGGGCATATTTGGGGTGCTGAGGGTAGTGAAAGAGCACCTACTGAATGCTGAGACCTCCAACCTTCTTCCCTAACCTGGCTTCTCAGAATATATTCCTCAAGATGGGGGAAGAACATTCTCTGGGGAAATCCAACCAGCCCCAGAGAAAAGATCTAATGGGGTGGATGTTGAGGGTTCCCAACAAGATGGCTCAGCCAGCTCGATGTACAGTAAAACCCCGAGTCAAAAAACACTCTCCACATGTACAAAGCTTCTAAGGAACTTTAAATGCCTTGTAGTTAAATATGGGCAGACACTTGAGGATAGCCCTTTAAGTATAAAAGACAGAAACTGAAATGAATAGCAAAAAGGCAACTTGAACAAAATAGTCTATGCTGGAGGAAGAAAAAAGATTATCAGAGAGAAAGAAATGGCTATTTCATTTAGCAGAAAGGAGGACACAAGAAACATTAGAGTAGACACAAGTCAAACAAAGAACAGAAAATTAACAGAAAAAAATAACAAAAATAAGGGTTGGGTTTTTGAAAAAAGAAACAAAATCAACAAACCCTTATCTAAGCTAAGAAAAAAAGAAAGGAGACAAAATTGGAAATCAAAGAGGAAACATTATAATGGATGCTTCATAAATAAAAAGAATTTTAAGGGACTATTATGAACAAATTGGACAACCTAGAAGAAATCAATAAATTTCTAGAAACATACAACTTACCAAAACTGAATCGAAAATAGTTGAACTTACAGAAGTATAAAGTAGATGGTGGTTGCCAGAGGCTGGGAAGTGGGGGGAATGAGGAAGACGGTCATAGGGTACAAAATTCAGTAATACAAAAGGAGTAAATTCTGGAGATGTGATGTACAGCAGGGTGACGTTAGCTGACATACTGTATTGCATATTTGAAATTTCCTAAGAGAGTAGCTCTTAAGTGTTCTCACTAGAAAAAAAAAGTGAACTATGTGAGGTGAGGGATATGCTAATTAGCTTGATTGTGGTGGTCATTTCACAATGTATACATATATCAAGACATCAAGTTGTACACCTTAAATACACATAATTAATTTGCCAGTTATACCTTAATAAAGCTGAAAAAAGAAAATTATCGTAGGGATAAAATGCTTTCGAACCTATTGTACATATTTTTCACGACCTGTTTAGCCCCACCCAGTGAAGTCGCAAAAAGCTCACATCCACTTGCCGAGGAGAAGGCACTACACAGACGCATGAATACTGCCTCCCGAGTGTTGACTGACTTATCAGCTAGGACTCTTCTGTGACAGGAAGAAAGTCTAATGAGCCAAGAGATCGGTTGGAATGAACGAGGGCTATGAATCACAATAAAGGTCCTTATTTGGAGAAGAAACCTAGAAATGATGAATGAAGAACATATGAGCTCAGCATAACATTCTGGACGATCCACTGCCAATCACAGTTAAACACTCAACATTTGTGACTGAATTAATGTCACGCATGGGCCACAAGTGAACAGTCCCAGCTACCAATTCTGGCCTATGGTACTTCCACACCTTTCCTCTGTCTGGCGCCACTATCCTAAGTCAGTTCCTCATAGATCTTCCCTGGAATATGGTAAGTCTCCTAAATGGTCCTTGCTCAAATCTACCTTCCTCATTGCTACCAGAGAGCTCCTTTTAAAATACAAATCTGATAAGGTCATGCCTCTGTCTAAAATCCTTCACTGCTTCCCCATATCTCAGAGCATTTGGTCCAATCTTCTTAACACGGCATCTCCATGATTAGGCCTCTGCCTACCTACCTTAAGTCTCATCTCTTTCTGTCTTATGCTGCAATTCCCCATTTATATCACAGTATTTCTCATTTGTATGCCTTTGTTCATGTTTTCTTTCCCTCGTATTTCCTCTACTCTCCCTTTCAACTTCCCATATTGGCCTTTTAACTATTTTAGTTTAGCCATTAGCAACTCTAAGAATCTTTCCCAACTCAGCCTTTACGTTAAAGCCTGGTCTGCCTTGGTTCCCTGAGTACCTCAGTGTTGACCACCCCTATCTTAGAGAACTGCCATCCAGGGAAGGGGCTGGCCCTGTCCTAGAGAGCTGCCATCTAAGGAAGGGGCTGGCCCTGTCCTAGAGTGCTGCCATCCAGGGAAAGGCTGGCCCTGTCCTAGAGAACTGCCATCCAGGGAAGGGCTGGCCCTGTCCTAGAGAACTGCCATCCAGGGAAGGGGCTGACAAGAATTGGCTGAGTTGGCTTCCTCCTTCATTCCATTCAGTCCTCATCCCCCAAGGACGAGGTCCTAATTTCCTCTTCCCTGCCTTGCTTGAGGCAGATTCCTCTATGATTACACATATTTCAAATGAACCAATAGGGTAAATGAATTTTAAAAATTTATAAGCTTAAAAAATTGTTGACTATGGCCTTTCCTAATAAGAACTCAAGCAGAAATAGGTATGTTAATTTAAATAATCTTTTAGGTTTTGTAATGTCAAAAAATAATAGCCCTGGAGTATTAAACAACTTCTCTAAATGAAAAAAAAAATGTATCTGTGCCTAAGGCAATTAATCACTCAGAATTTTTTGTGATAATCTTTAGTGTTTACACACATACACACACACACACACACACACACAGCTGTTAGAAGGCTGTCCAACGTATACACACAAACAAAAAAAGTGGCTGAGTTGGTTCATGACGGTTTGTTATACTGATGGGTTACCATGGAAACAAACTCAGACTACTTGGCAACTGAGACAAAAGTCACATTAGTAAATGCTTTCCGTTACATGAGTCATTAATTTCCTATGAGTTTTATATGGTTGCTTAACCACTTTCAAGAAACAAAGCAACAGAATATGATTTGTGTTGATACTGTGGAAAGCCAAGTATTTCTAAGATAAAATGATAAAGTTGCTGATTGTGAAATACATAAGCAGAGGACTTAAAAGAAGATAAATGTTGCTATGGCCACTGTTTATGCTTTGAAAGAGTCAAAGAAAATCCAAAAAAAGTCTTTAAAAAAATAAAATATAAAATAAAATGAAAACTATGGATCCATTTTTTTGTTACTACTTAGTTACTGTACTAGCAAACTGCATTAATATTTTAAGAATAATTTTCATATGTATACTCTAGCACATATTTAAAAATTATGCTATGGCTTGGTAATTAAAGATATTTTAAACTTTTTAGAAACGGTGATTTAAAAAAAAACCTGCTATGAGAAATGCAAACTGTTTTTCCAGACAACATTACTGTCCTGAGGTGAAGAGCTTCTGTTCAGAGCTAGTCTGTTTAGGTTCAAATCCTGCCTCTGCCAATTGCCACATTCTCTAACCTCCCGGCATTTCCGTTTCCTCCTCTGTGAAACAGGGATGCTAACAGTACCTACGCTTCATGGGAACTTTGGGAAACCAAGTGACAGTACCTGGCTTATAGTGGATCTCAATAATAAATGTTACAAGTTATTATCAAGGATATAAACAGTTTTAAGTCCACTTACATTTGCCCTTCAGAGAGAAATAAGGGTTAAATTTACAAGTAGACAATTTTCTTCGACATTAATCTATTTTATAAAGGACTGCTTACTGAGAAAATGAACCTTCTGGAATTGAGGAAAACACAAGTTTTTAAGGCTCCAAAAATAAACTAGCTCTAACTGTGACTTTTAATTACAATACTAAGGATAAATGGCTTTCACACATCCCAGAGGTATTTTTGGCTTAAGGTCACTGTGTGGACAGCACCATCTACTATCATTCAATGGAAAACATTTGAACACAAGAAGATTTTCTTTCATTCATGTATTTTGCTGATGATGTTAGACAGTGAGGGAGGGGAAAACCCAGTTTTGGACGTTTTTGAGTTTGAGGAGCCTGAGAGTCCCTCATCTGGAAATGCCCAGCAGACAGACAGAGGCATAGAGACCTAGGACTCAAAGGAGAGCACAGGGATAGACACAAATGCGAGCATCTTTGAGGCCATGGGAATGGATGAGGCCATCCAGGGAGAGTGCACAGGGATAGACACAAATGCGAACATCTTTGAGGCCATGGGAATGGATGAGGCCATCCAGGGAGAGTGCGTAGAGTAGGAAGGGAAAAGCGCTGAACTCTAGGGAACATGGTGAGGTACAGGAGAGGGAGGGAGGCAGGCAAAGGAGATAAAGGATCAACAGAGAATCAAAGGAGATCATGTTATCACAGAAAACCAAGGGAAAAGATTTTTAAGAAGAAAGATGCTCAACAATATCAAAGTGGGAGAAGTATCATGTAAGATAAAGATTAAAATGAAGTCACTGATAACATTGGTAAGTGTAGTTTCAGTGAAAAGGTGGGGGTAGAAGACAGACTGCCATGGGAAATGGAGATAGAGAACACAGACAATTGGTTTCAAGTATTTTAGTAACAAAGTGGAGAAAATCAGGGTGGCAGCAGATGGGGATATGGTGTAGGGGGAGGATTTCATTTGAACACGCAAGAGACTTAAGCATGCTTTAGTGCTGATAGGAAAGAATCAATAAAGAGAAGAAGTCAAAAGATTTGACAAGGTGTGAATGATGGTGCCAGAGGGGACCCACCCCTGAGAATGTCAGAAGGGATGGGATCCAGATAACGGGTGGGGAGATTGGCCTTGGACAAGAAGGGTCTCCTCTTGCATCATAAGGAGGGGAAGCAAAAATGACATGTTCTAATGCAGGTAGGTTTGTCAACAGGCCACTTTTCATTGCCCAGACTGTTCTATTGAAAAATTTCATATAAACAACACAGTATACTTGGTATACAAAAGTTTGCTGAATACTTGCTTGTTAATAATATTACAAAATATATATATACATATATATATATATTGCTCTATATATTACAAAATATCTTTGCTCTATATATTACAAAATATCTTTGTAGCCTCACTCAAGAACGGCTGCCATTCATTGACTTAGCAGGTGTTGTAATGAAAAATTTCATTTAAAGTAGGCAAAATTATGCGCTTTTTTATAGTACCATAATAGACTAGTTAATAATTTTTATGGGGAAAAATGTTTAAATTAAAAATATGACTTACGTTTACCTAAAGAGTCATGAATTAAATTCCCTCATATCTAGACTTAGATCATTCTTTCTATATACTTTTCAATCACATTTCTAAACATTTAATACAAACAGAATACTATAAAAAAGGGAGACTAGTACCCAGTTCAGCTATCAGTTAACATACAGTTTTCTATTCATAACTTTTCAGCTTAACGGCCAGTGAAAGGAAAGCAGGATGGTATAATGGAAAGAGCAAAGGACAGAGTCAAGACGTTGTCTATGATAAGCTATGTAAGTGATTTTGAACTAGTCATTTACCCTGTCGGGGCCTCAATTTCCTCATCTAGAAACAGCAGTGTTGAACTAGAGCTACGTAGCATAAAATTTCATGATTCCATGTATCAAAATAAATATTTTTGACAAAAATATTTTATCATCCTAGAAACTTAATTAATTTTGCTGCAACTATACGTATTTTACATAGCATCACTTCCCTACTTTCCAGAAAGGACAGTATAGATGAAGAAAACACAATAAAAAATGAAATAATAGGAAAAAAATCCTAATTAAGAAAAGACCTACTAAAAATTTAATACACATTACATATAGTCTAGGATTATTTAATGAAAAGAAAACTACACAAAACTTCCTAATTTCCATAAGGTAAAAATCCTTCAAGAATATAGGAAATGAAAATCAGGTTTTATATATATATGGCTAGGAATGCATATATATGTATATATATATGAATGGAAATATATATATATATATATTTGGCTAGGAATGCAAATATGTTCTCCATAACTCTTAAAAACAAAGGGACAAAGGACTCATTTTACAGAATTCAGAAGCTGATGTGAGTTATGGATTCTATACCTTGCCCAAACTATGCACTGTGTTGAAGTAAAAAAGATACTCTCTCAGATACTCAAGGACAAAACACAACAGAACAAAACAAAGCAAAAAACGATCACCAACGTACACTATCTGAATAAGACACTTGAAGAATCGCGGGCAAGAACAAGAATGAATTAAGTTAGATCTTAAGAACAATAGCAAAAAAGAAGGGCAAGAAACTAAGGGTTTCTTTCAAAAATATTTCAAAAATATTCTTTCTTTCAAAATATTTCTTTCAAAATATTCTGTTCTTTCAAAAATATTTTTGAACAAAAGGATGTTTCTGTCTTTTCTGAATAATCTAAAAGCATGTGTGAAAATAACAGTTGTCAACAGTTTCTATATCACATATTCAATTAGTTTCCAGATCAAGAAATGTATGGCTCCTTTATCTGCAGACTAAAAGCCAAGTTCAACTACATATTCAACCCTCCACGGTCTTCCCCTAACCTCTCAGATTTGATCTCCTATGATTTACCTTTGCTAACCCTTTGCTAAGGGTCCTTCACTAACCTGAATTATCCACTATTCCCTATACAGGCACCATATCCCCGCACGCCTGCCTTCATGATGTTCTGCCTTCATCCCTTTCATTGGGATGCCCTCCCAGTGCTGCCTATCCTTTACCCACCATCCAGCATCATCCACATGGTATAATGGCACGGGAATAAACTTGAGACTCAGAATACCTGAGCTCAAGTCTAATTTCAACCCTCAATGATGTTGAACAAATTACTTTCCTCTGTGTTAGTTTCCTCTTTTATAAAGTGTTTTGTAGTCAGCTACAAATTGATAAACGTATGTTGCTTGAATCTATAAAATGGTATAAAAACTTACTTAAGGGGAAGTTTGAAAATGAAATGATATAATATACAGAGAGTGCCATAAAATGTATACACATTTTAAGAAAGGAAAACTGTACTAAAATTGTAATACTAAATATATACTGATAACAAAAGATGAATACAAGTCACGTCTGACTTCTGCAATTACAAGAGGTGCTTAAAGTGATTACCATCAGCATCCAGACACTTCTGATTATGGCGAACTACGGCTTGAGCAACGTTGACCAAAGTGTCCACTTGTATACATCTGTTTGGCGCCACCGGTATATATCACTGTGTAAACCACAAGGTGTTATGAATCAAGACTTCACTGAAAAGCTTTCTCTGTGATACATTTCCCAAGTCCTGGCGTACAATTATTCTTGCTCCTATAAAAACCTGGGACATTTTATATGCACATTTGGAGTTGCCTTGCAAATGAAAGATTCTGGGAGCAAGAGAAATGAGACTTCAATGAAGTTTTGCTGAGTGTTATGAAAGTACTTTTCACCGGTATAATCACTGAAAGGGAACTGAATGTATGGTATCAGAGGGGGTTTTCTGGTACAGTGATAGGAAGTAGGGAATCCCAAAGAGCATGTACATGCCACCAAGTCCTACCTGGAGGTACGCATAAGGAGGAACTGACTGCAGAATTTCACATTCTTAACCCTGAGAGCGAAACGAGTGGAATATGACAACATAGCACAAAGAGTATTACAAACTACTGTGAAGACTCTAATTGGCTGTCTCGGTTACCCTTAAAATAATGACAATGATATAATGACAAGGAAAATCTCATGCAAATAAAGTAAATTTAAATCAAAAGCATGGCAGGCAACACAGTCTTGTGAGCCCTACTTTGAATGGACGTCTGGGGAAGAGACTGGAAGAAACCTGTGCAGCAGGGAAAGGATGAGATTATGGGGGATTGTATAGAAAAAGAACTGTATTGAGCATACGCGTTGGCATATTTCTTGAGTGGCACAGATCAGCTATGGTAGCTCCTGCTGACTGATCAGTCAGTGCAAACTGGATGTTTATGTGGCACAAATGCATTACTCAACATGTCTGATACCTTTCCTCACACAGAACTAAATAAAACCCTGTGGGAGCAGAGTAACTCCCTGTAGGGGAGTTAGAGAAATTGCAATAAATATTTAAAATAACTTCTCAATTATTTTGTATGCTGGTTTTATATGGGTTACCTTAGCAAAAATAGCTCTCAGATTGCATTTTGTTTAGTATCAGTACTAATTTAGTTTCTCAAATTAGGAAATGGCAAGTACCAATACTGCAATCATTAATTACTGAATTCCTGGTTGCTTCAGGGAGGCTTACACTTTATTAGTACAATGAAAGAGTTTACAGTTCTGAACTGTATATAATTACAAATGTGTATTATCTATATAACTTAATAATTGAGTTTATTTTTCTGTATTAGAAATGTGTTAATAGAAATTATAAAGGTAATTTATGGTTGCTTATAAAAGGTACTTTACTAATTTAACCTACAGGCAAAATTTTGGAAGCAATTACCTTCTTTTGCAGGGACTATGAATGATCTTTCCTTTTTTTCCCCCTTCTTCCGCCCCCCCTCCCTCCTTCAATCTGTTGTTTGCAGCCACCAGGTGCTCAGCCCGGCTCCAGGGAGAGCCGTTGCTCACAATCTTAGCTGTAGAGGGTGCAGCTCACTGGCCCATGTGGGAATCGGACCTGAGACCTGGGTGTTAGGAGCACGGTGCTCCAACCACCAGAGCCACCGGGCCTGCCCTGAGTGAACTTTTCTAACTACCTTCCTGAGGCTGTGATTTCTAAAACTGTTTCTACCTTGTACACAGAGGAAACAGTGATGTCCACAGGGCAGTCCCAGTAAGATATTCATTTGAGCTTTCTGGAAAAAATTCCTTAACCATAAGGAATGACCAAAACAGGGAGACCTTGATGTCTAGAATGATACACAGAGGTGACACTTTTAAAACTACAATACCTTATGAGATCCTAAATTGGCCTCAAAAGGTAACAACAGAAGATAGAATGTTAGTAACTTCATGTTTAGACACCAGTACTAGAGAATTCCCAGCAATTGCTCTTGAAATGTGGTTGCAGTCTGTGTGAGCAGGAAATATATAATTTTTGGCTAGAAAGCAAATGCCAATAAATGAGTTCATTCTGCTGCTATGCTAACGATGACTCACTACAATGAAATGAAGCAAACATGTAAATTCCAAAATCAGTACTATGGGTAGTTCTTCATTTCATTAAGATCAAGTCCTGGGTGTAAGCGAGTTTCGAAGCCACAAAGCTTGGAAATACCACTTGATTAGGAAAAGCCCGAGTTCTTCTGAAAACAGTAAACAGGTTCCAGGACAGGAAAAAGTTTTCTTGAAGACAACAGAGAAACAAACCTTCAGTCATGGATTTGTTTTATAATATTTGTATCCCTATTTTCTCTTACACTTTTCCCTTGCCCCAACCTATAATCATGGTCAAGTCTCTATCCTAAAAATAAATAGCATAAAATAAAATCTTTCTTTGCTCCTGTTTTCCCCCTTTTACCTAATTCGACTTTTCTCCTCTTAATTAACAAACTTACCCAAAGGACAATTATTCTCAGTGCTTCTGCCACTTCTGTTCACTCCCTAACCGCTTGAAACCTATGACTCAAATAACCACTGGACAGCCACGTGCAAAAGAATGAAAGTGGACCACTGCCTTACACCATACACAAAAATGAACTCCAAACGGATTAATGACTTGCATGTAAGTACTGAAGCCATAAAACTCACAGAAGAAAACATAGGCTTCTTGTTATTAGTCTTGGTGATGGTTTTTTGGATTTGACACCAAAAGAAAAGGCAACAAAAGAAAAAGTGGGACTATATCCAATTAAAAACCTTCTGCACAGCAAAGGAAACCATCAAAAAAACGAAAAGGCAACCTACCAAAAGGGAGAAAATATTTGCAAATCCTTTATCTGATAGGGGTTAATATCCAAAATACATATATAAAAAACTCATACAACTCAATAGCAAAAAAAATCAAACAATCCGATTAAATATTGGGCCAAAGATCTGAGTAGACATTTTTCCAAAGAAGACATACAGGTGGCCAACAGGTACATGAGAAGATGCTCAACATCACTAATCAATAGAGAAACGCAAATCAAAAGCATGAGATACCACCTCACACCTATTAGAATGGTTATTATCAGAAAGACAAGAAATAAGTGTTGGAGAGGCTGTGGAAAAAAGGGAACCCTGTGCATTGTTACTGGGAATGTAAATTGGTGCAGTCACTATGGAACTAACTACCATATCATCCAGCAATTCCCCTTCTGGGTATTTATCCAAAAAATACAAAAACATTAATTGCTTGAAAAGATATATGCGTATGCACCCATATTTTCATTGCAGTAGTATTTACAATAGCCAAGATATGGAAACAACCTAAGTGTTTTATCCATGGATGAATGGATGTTGAAAAAAGAAAACACACACACACACACACACACACACACACGCACACACACACACAATGTAGTATTATTCAGCCATAAAGAAGGAAATTTTGCCATTTGTGACAATATGGATAGACCTTGAAGGCATTTCACTAAGTGAAATAAGTCAGGCAGAGAAAGACAAAAACAGTATGATTTCACTTACTGTGTTTCCCCAAAAATAAGACCTAGCCAGACCATCAGCTCTAACGCATCTTTTGGAGTAAAAATTAACATAAGACCCGGTCTTATATTATATTATAAAGATCCAGTCTTATATTATAGTAAAATAAGACCGGATCTTATATTAATTTTTGCTCCAAAAGACGCATTAGAGCTGATAGTCCGGCTAGGTCTTATTTTTGGGGAAACACGGTATGATCTACCGTATTTGCCGGCGTATAAGACGACTGGGCGTATGAGACGACCCCCTAACATTTCCACTCAAAATACAGAGTTTGTTATATACTCGCCGTATAAGACTACCCCCTCTTCCGCACACCTTCCACACACCAAATAATTTTCAGTTTAAAATTTGCATCATACTTCTTTCTTTTGGCTGGTGCCATGATAGGGATGATAGGGGTTTGACTGGTCGACATTTTCTATGCTGTACTGTACAATGGTGCAGTACTGTGGTTGGCTGTTGGCTGTATACAAAGCCTGATTTGATTGGTCCCTGCTCCCTGTTTGCCCGCCCTGTCACTATAGCAGTCTGGTCCACCCTTGCATCAGCATCTCCCTGGGACCTCACTAGTGTGCAAGTGCGAGCTCTTCAACATTCTAACAGGCACCATGATAGCGCAAAATCGCGAATCTTCAATGCATATGTAAAGAAATATACGGTAACCCGAATTTACCACACTCGCAAAATCGCACACAGCCGACCATACACCCAGTATGGTATCGCGATTCGCGATTTTGCGCTATCATACTGGGTGTATGCTCGGCTGTGTGCGATTTTGCGAGTGTGGTAAAATCGCATAACAGCAAAATCGCATAACAGCCGAGCATACACCCAGCAGCGCTGCTGATGCCTGAACGGTATGTGGAATGAAGTGGGCGGGCATCGGGAGGCCACTATGGCACGGGGCAAGCACTATGGGCAGTCTATCTGAAGTGTACCTGGCGTATAAGACGACCCCCCCACTTGGAGGCATATTTTTCGGGGCCAAAAAATCGTCTTATACGCCGGCAAATACGGTATACACTTGTTTTATAACTCATGTTCATTGTAAAATATACAGAGAAGAGAATAAACATGAAGGAAAATAATTTCATAAAATAAAAAAGTGAAAAATAACAGAAATGGTTCAATTGCCTAGAATAGTTCTGGCATTATAGCAGACATTCAAAAGATATTTGTTAAATGAAAGAATGAGCTGTTCTGTATAGAAAATTGTCCAAGGAATTAATTAGATTGGCTTAATGGAGTTTTGTCAGTAAACACTTTTTATAATAAAACAGCTTTATTGAGATATAATTCACATGTTACACAATTCACCCGTTTAAAATGTACAATTCAATGGTTTTCAGTATATTTACAGTGTGAAACCACCACCACAATTTTAGAATACTTTGACCACCTTGAAAACCTCATACCCATTAGTAGTCCACTAATCTACCTTTTGTCTCTATAGATTTTGCTTATTTTGGACATTTCACATCAATTGAATCATACATGGGGTCTTGTGACTGGCTTCTTTGACTTAGCATGATGTTTTCAAGTTTCATCTATGTTGTAGCAAGTATCAGGACTTCATTTCTTTTTATTGCTGAATAATATTCCATTGCACAGATATCCCACATTTTATTTATCCATGCATCAGTTGACAGACATTGAGTTTGTTTCAACTTTTTGGCTACTATGAATAATGTTGCTATGAAAATTCACGTACGACTTTTTGTGTTGACATATTTATCTTGGGTATATTAGTGGAACTGCCATATCATACGGTAATTCTGTTTAATATCTGAGGAATTGCCAGTCTGTTTTTCAAAGGGGTTGCACTAGAAAATGCCTTCTTGATGAAGATTCAGTAATGATGTACCACTCTTTAAAATAAGTTTTTTTTAACAATAAACACAAGTCAAAATGTTATTAGAGTCAAAATGTCAGAAATTCTACCATACAATTGCCCCCCTACTGGTTAAATCCTACTAATCTTTCAAAGTTTATCTCACATGCCAGCTCTTCTAAGGAATCTTCCCCACTTTCTCAGTCAGAATTAATAGTTCCCTTCCTCCTTTGAACTGCCATACAATTTTCTTTGTAAATAAACTGTAGCCTTTGTCACTCACTCTGTCCTCTATTGTATTTAACAATACATGTATCAGTATCACCCACTAAACTGCAGGTTCCTTGATGCTAAAAATTATATTTTATACCTATGTTTACAGTAATGATTATTAAGAAGAATGTATCATTCCTCTTGAGGGCTCATGCAAAAGATGAAAGTAAACAGCACAGATAGTATTTTCACAGGACAAACTTATCTGCAAGGTAATATACTTAATAAAATATAAACTTGAAATAATATTATCAATAAATGCTGATATTTGTTGCTCATCAACAAATAAGATTATCTCAAGACTAATACAACAAAGCAAACATAATGGCTTAGCTAAGCAGAAACACGAGTAAGGAAAAAAAGGGATTTTTTTCTAAAACTGTTAAATAAAAATGACTATATAAGCCTATATGTCTATATTTCATTAAATCCTATTAGTTACGGACACCTCAATGCTACTGCAGAAAATTCATGGCAAAATATCCTTAAATTACAAAGTTTAGAAAGGAGAAAACTTTCTTTTAAATACTAATCCACTTTACTTGAAAATACTAATGTAAATAATTGGCTTGGCCTCATAAAAATTTGGGGGGGGGCTGAGATATTTATTCATTCATTCACCAAAAATTATGGTGAAGTACACATAACGTAAAATTTACTATATTAACCATTTTTAAATGTACAGTTCGGTAGTCTTAAGTACATTTATATTGTTGTGCATCAAATCTCAAGAATTCTTTTCTGTGAAACTGAAACTGTATCCATTAAACAACTCCCCATTCTTCCCTCCCCCAGCCCCTGGCAAACACCATTCTCTTTTCTGTCCCTGTGACTTTGACTACGCTAGTTACCTCATGTAAGTGGAATCATACAGTGAATGGTAGGTGCATGGATAAACTGTGGTACATTCAGACAATAGAATGCTATTTAGCACTAAAAAGAAATGAGCTATCAAGCCGTGAAGACATGGAGGAATCTTAAATGCATATTACTAAGTGAAAGAAGCCAATGTGAATAAGGCTACACACTGTATGATTCCAATCGTGTGACATTCTGGAAAAGGCAATTCTATGCAGCCAGTGAAAAGATCAGTGGTTGCCTGGGGTCAGGGGGAGGGAGGGATAAATAGGTGGCATACAGAAGATTTTCAGAGCACTGAAATTATTTTGTATGATACTAAAATGGTAGACACATGTCATTGTACATTTGTTGAAGCCAGTAGGATATACAGCACCAAGGGTGAACCCTGATGCAAACCATGGACTGTGGGTGATAATGATGTGTCAATGCAGGTTCATCAGTTGTAACAAATATATCACTGTGGTGTGGGGTTTTGACATTGGGGAGACTGTGCGAGGGCAGGGGCTATATGGGACCTCTGTACTTCCACTCAATTTTACTGCAAACCTAATACTGCTCTAAAAATAAAGTCCATTAAAAAGAGAAAGAGGGTGGACAGAAGTGCCCTCAGAGAATTCATGGAAGGAATCAGAGAAATGGGAGGTTAAAGTGGAGAATAAAGTTCATGGAAGTCAAGATAGTCAAGTTTCAGGAAACAGGTAATTATCACAGAATTTCAAGTAGAGCACAAATGAGAAAATACGGACTAGATACAGCAGTTAGAAATGGCTGATCCTGTCAGCAAGGACAGTGAGGAAGAAGTCAGAGTACGGGGGTGAGGGCAGAGGTGGAATGCCTCAGAGACAAAATCTAGCTTATTTTTTCATGAAATTTGGATCAGGATTGTACAGAGAGAGGTGAGGCAAATTAGATGGAGAAGGGATCAAAGATAGAGGGAAATGGGTTGGCATTGAACAGGAAGAATAATATTTTGTCTTCTGAGAGTGAAAAGGTTAGTGAGGAAGAAGATTAATTTGTAAGCAGGGGGTTTGTGAGACAGAGACAGAGACAGACTGGCAAGGCCTCTTAGGAGGTGAAAGGTAAGGCGTAACAGGACCTCATTCCTGCACTTCCACAAGTCGCAGCTGGAGAAACTGTCTTGTATGACCTAGGCCTTAGATATGACACTAAATCATTTTATATCCATACTGGAAATCTTAAGGTCACTCAGTTCTATGTACACCTCTCATCTCTGTGATCTACAGAAAAAGACAAAAATGCAAGTCCTCGTCACCTATTCTCCCTAAATCCCTCATTCTGATTCATTCTTCTGTTGCTGCTCTCTTTCTCAACTCATTCCACCATACCGTAACCTGCACCCTGCTTCCATGGTTAAATACACTCTTACATTTGTAACCTCTTCACCTAACCCTGCTCATTCCTAAGCGAAACCGGGCTATTTCATGAGGACACTACTTATATTGAAGCCTTGTAGGGTAGATGATGTTTATTCTCCACCCATCTTCCACAGGAGGCCACACTACTAGCTAGCATTTTCTTAACTTCTCAATGCCACTTATGGGCTGTAATTCTGCTATTTACAAGCTGAAGGCACACAATATCTGGCTGTGTCACACACTTCCTCTCCTATTTAATGTCACACTGAAGTACCTGTTTTTCTCTCTCTGGCTCCCTCCCTTTTCACCCCAGCACCTGCAATCACACGGGCTATTTTAAACCATGCAAATAACCTAACACCCTAGACTCTGTCCCAAGCTATGTTCACACCACATCAGTTAACACCCACACTCTGGACTTCACCACCTCTCTGGACTGCTCTGAGGGGATCCCAAGCTTCAATACCCCACCAAATCGGTCACAGCCTCATTCCTTCCATACCTGCCTTCCTTCACAATCACTGAGGCCTTCATCTTCCAACCATTCCATTCTACACTTTCCTGATTTATCTTCCTGGCCACGGTTTCTCTTTATGATGTACGGACCCCATGACTGAGTTCTTAAATTCCTTTCTCACCAATACTTAATTCCCTTGTCTGATTGGCCTTTCCACATACCTACAAACTTCTTATTGGTGAGTTCAGTCCATTTACATTTAGGGTGATTATTGATACGTGAGGATTTCCTGTCATTCTATCTTTAGTTTTCTGGCAAGGCTGTGTCTCCATTGTTTCTTTGCCTTTTTGTTGTCGTCTGTTATTTCTGTGTGGTGGTATTCTATGATGTTTCCCTCTGTTTCTTCTTTTATTACAGTATATATTTCAGTTCTGGATTTTTTTTTTGAGTGGTTACCCTTAAGTTTATGTAAAAGAAAGTATGATATTTAGAGAATTCCATTTTCTTCAGCACACTTTCTTTCTCCATTCCCATATTCCAGTTCAGGCCTTTACTCTCCCCCTTTTTATGTTTTGGTTGCCACAAATTGTCCCTGTTGATGGTGGTCGAATAGGCTCCTTTAGTATTTCTTGTAGTGCAGGTCGTGTATTAGAAAATTCCCTCAGCTTCTGTATGTCTGGAAAGGTATTTATTCCTCCTTCATATCTAAAGGATATCTTTGCTGGATATATTATTCTTGGCTCATAATTTCTCTCTTTCAATAGTTTGAATATTTGGTTCCACTCCCTCCTGGCTTGTAGAGTTTCTGCTGAAAGATCTGATGATAATCTAATGGGCTTTCCTTTGTAGGTTACCATCTTCTTTTCCCTGGCTGCCTTGAGGATTCTTTCTTTGTTGTTGATTTTAGACAGCTTCAATACAATATGCCTTGGAGAAGGCCTGTTGGGATTGAGGTAATTAGGTGTTCTATTTGCTTCTTGGATTCGAGGATCCAGTTCTGTCCACAAGTTTGGGAAGTTCTCATCAACAATTTGTTTGAATATATTCTCTGTTCCCTTCTCTCTTTCTTCTTCTTCTGGTATGCCCATTATTCTTACATTGCTCTTTCTGATAGAGTCAGAAAGTTCTTGCAGAGTTCTTTCAGTTCCTTTAAGTCTCAAGTCTCTTTCTTTTTCCATCTGTATAATTTCCAGGTTTCTATCTTCGATGTCACTGATTCTTTCCTCCATCTGGTCAACTCTACTACCTAAGCTGGTTATTTCATTCTTAATTTCTTCTATTGAGTTCTTAATCTCCAGAAATTCTATTTGGTTCTTTTTTAAAATTTCAATTTCTTTCGTAAAATGCTCATGTTGTTCTTTGATTGCGTTTCTGAGTTCATTAAATTGCCTTTCTGTGTTTTCTTGCATGTTGTTGAGTTTTTTCAGAACTGCAATCTTGAATTCTCTGTCACTTAAGTCACATATTTCCATATCTTTAAGTTCATTTTCTGGAGACTTTTCACTTTCTTTCTGAGCTGTCTTGTTGCCTTGGTTATTCATGGCAATTACTGATTTATTATTTCTCTTCCTAGACATCTACAGGAGTGGCTTCTGCAACAGGTTGATAGAAAGAGGTCTTTCTTTTGTTTGCCAATACTTGTTGGTAGAATGTTTTATTTTCTCTCTGACTGCAGCCTTTCTTTTCCTCTCTCACACGGTAGTGCTATGTTTTCTCTGCACTATTCCAGCTTCTCACACAATGGGGGGGATTCCCTGGGAAACGGGCTTCTCCTCTGTTAACAGTTCTCCTGAGTCATAGGGTGCCACTTCTCTGTGGGGATGCGGAGAGCTTTTGAAGTTCCAAAGCTCTTTCTGCACCAAATTCAGAGCCCGTATGTTTCAGCAGTTCTGTTTACTCCTGCAGGGATCTGTCCAGATAGGTGGGGCCAGGGGCGGGGTGAGTTGTGGGAGGTGGCTCAGAGCAATGGCGGCGACCACCACCACAGCCAGTCCCGTTTCCACAGCTCCCTCCCCTTTGCCAGAACTAGTTGGGCTGCGAATTTGTGTCTGCGGTCCACAGTTCTCAGAACAGCAAATATTCTGTTCTTTTCATCTGACACTGCTACTGTTACGCTTCTAGCACCGGGCAGGTGGGGGCGGGGCGAGCTCTGGGAGGGTAAGGAACGGGCGGCTAGTCTCAGTGCCTAAGGCTTCCGTTCTCTGCTCGGCAGTGAGGGCTTAAACCACCGTTTTCAGCCTTCTTCCCTCAGTCTTTTCTCCAAGGTCTCTGCCGTGAGTGTTGGGTTCACCCATGTTATATTCTGCCCCCTCAGTCCTGTGGGCCGTAAGCGGAGCCCCAGCAGTCCGAGTTCTTCCCTCTCCCGCAGCTGTGGTAGTTCCAGGATGCAGCGAGCTCAGAGTACTGAGCTAGGTCTGCGTCCTGCACCTGTGCGGCTCCGTCTCTGCACTTCTCTCTTCCCTCCTCCCGCGCTCACGTGATTCTCCCACCTTTAGGTGAATTCAGTAGTGGGCTTCTTCGTCTTGCCTGTGTGCTGTGCAGGGAGTCCTTTGTGGAGTTACTGTTGTTCGATTAGTTGTAAATTCCAGGGGAGCTTTACAGAGGCTCACCTCATGCCGCCATTTTGATGACGTCAATCACCTACAAACTTCTAAACCTGACTCAATCCTACCACCCATTTTCTCCTATGTCAAACCTATGAGCATGGCTGGAGAAAAATGCACAAACACGCACACTGCCATCACTACAATTTACATTTTAAATTTCAGTGGGGCCTTTCAGACTTGTCATTCGTTAGCTTCCTCTTCCATTCCTTATGTAGAAGCTTTTCTGATCTTTTGTCAGTATCCTCACGTCCTCCCATTCCTTATACATAAGATCTGACAATTAAGTTCGCGAACTTGTTGCAACTCTGTCGCTAACCTTTTTTGATATCAGAGGGATTATTCTTTATGAATTTGTACCAACTGGACAGTTGACCAAGTTTACTATTTGGAAGTGCTAAAAAGGCCACATGAAAAAGACAAAAACGATTTGAACTTTTCGCCAACAATTCATGGCTCTTAGATCACGACAATGCACTAGCTCACAGGCACTGTCTGTGAGGGAGTTTTTAGCCAGTAAACAAATAACTGTATTGGAACACCCTCTCTATTCACCTGACCTGGCCCCTGATGACATCTTTCTTTACCAGAAGAAAAAAAAATATATTGAAAGGAAAACATTTTGATGACATTCAGGACACCAAGGTTAATGTGATGACAGCTCTAATGGCCATTCCAGAAAAAGAATTCCAGAATCGCTTTGAAGAGTGACTGGATACTGGCGTGGGTGCATAGCTTCCCAAGGGGAGTACTTCGAAGGTGATGGTAGTGATATTCAGCAATGAGATATGTAGCACTTTTTCTAGGGGGAGTTCGCGAACTTAATTGTCTGACCTTCATGGAAGCTTTTCTGATCTTTTGTCAGTATCCTCACGCCCCTTACTCCACCCTTCTTGGTTGCTACTGAAAAAGCTAAGGTTACCAGATGAGAATTCTCTTAAATTTCAGCCCTAAGCCAACCAAATAACTTTGCGTCAGCCACTCCCCTGCGTTTGGCTCCCTAGACCCTATAGTATCAAAGCAAGTCCAGTCTCCTTGTAATGATCCTTCTCTCTTACTGGATATTCTTTATATTTGCTACCTATTAGTGATTTTTTTTTTTTCATCTTAAAAAGTCAAGTTAGGGCAGCGGGATGGTTCAGTTGGTTAGAGCGTGAGCTCTGAACAACAGGGTTGCTGGTTTGATTCCCACATGGGCCAGTGAGCTGCGCCCTCCACAACTAGATTGAAGACAACGGCTGATGTGTCCTGGAAAAATACACTGTTGCCCAACATTCTCCAGTAAAAAAAAAAGTCAAGTTAATGTACTGAAGGGCAAGTTGAACATTCACAACATTCCTCTGCACACACTGTTCCTTACCACTGTGTGTACTGTTTCTTCTCCATTCTATTTCCTTCTCCAGCTAGACTTTTTTCAAAACCTTGCTAAAGAATTCCCTTCCATGACACTTCCCCTGACCACCTCTGCACCAAAAAAAGTTAAACACTTCTTCCTACCTTTTCTTACATTTATTTTTACTAAATTTTACAATGCATGGAAATTTTTCAGAAAGGTAACTTGAAATGACTGGCAGAAACAAGAACTACAGGAATTGAGTGAGAGGTGAAATCATAGTGGGACAGTGCAGAAAGATTTCATCCATTCAACAAATAACCAACATCTCTTAAGGACAGCATGTGTAGTGAGTGTTGGAGGAAAGAAGTGGGTGGATTGTAGGTTGGAACAGGTGTGGGCAAAAAGGTGACGAAACAATTGATTTAGATCTTGAAGAATGGCTGGAATTTGAATCACCTGAAAGAATGGTGAAGAGGAGGGAAAAGGAAAGAGGATCAAGAGATGGAAATGCACATATTTTTGGCTATTATAAGCTGACCAATCTTGGCTAAAACAGGAGGTTCAGGAAGAGCAGTATTAGAAAATAAAATTGAAAGCTTAATCATAGAATCCTGGAATTAGAAAAGGCCTTAAGAATCATCTAGGTCACCCATCTTTCAAGTGAAGAATAACATTCTCGACAAACGGACAAGGTATTGAGGTAGCATATATACCACTGTACTCTTCTAACTGTTATACTGAATACTGTTATATATGTGATACTAAGTGTTATATCTACCGTGTTTCCTTGAAAATAAGACCTAGCTGGACCATCAGCTCTAATGCATCTTTTGGAACAAAAATTAATACAAAACCCGGTCTTATGTTAATATAAGACCAAATCTTATATAAGACCGGGTATAATATAATATATAATATAATATAATATAATATAATATAATATAATACAATACAATACCAGGTCTTATATTAATTTTTGCTCTAAAAGACGCATTAGCTGATGGTCCAGCTAGGTCTTATTTTCGGGGAAACACAGTATGTTATACATAATAGAAACATGCCTTCTTTAATAGCTTCCCACTGGTCCTAGTTCTATCCTGATGCACCCAGCATGAGTCTATTCCCTCCTTATGGGACAGTCTTTAAAATAGCTTTCATTTATTGATGTGTGACCTTGAACAAATTATGTCGCTTTTCTGAGGATCAACTTTTTCATTTTTAAAAGAGACATGTGGCAAAGGCTAATTAACTGTTCCGTGATATTTGTCCTCCCCTTCTCTTTATTATAATTGAGTCTTTTACTAGGCACATGGGCACCCAGGAAACACTACGTTTCTCCGTCTTCCTTGGGGCTTGATGGGGCCTGTGCTTAAATTCTGGTCAATGGGCTGGGAGCAAATGGGACCTCCCTTTCCTCCTTCCCAGGGGCTGGAATTCGGATGCGGGGTGAGCCAACTTAGTCCCTGTGGATGAGAACAATACCCTTGGCACGACACAGCAACAAGATAAAAAGTCAGGGCCTCCGACTACTTGCCAGAGCATAGCCATTACATCAGCTTGGGCTTTATACAAGAGAGTAATAACTTCTGTCTTGTTTAAGCCACTTGTCATTATTATTATTTTTTTTTGTAATATATGTCTTACAGCACCTGATACCCAATAGGAGGTAATACCTCTATAAAAGGAATTTTGTAAGAATTAAATAAAATTAGAACTACAAAATATACGTAGGTTCATTTCTTACTGTTTGACCATCATCTTCTCTCTTGAGACTGACCCCAGACCCTGTTATTGACATAATTCAAGATTAATAGATTTCCCTGGATCTCTATCTGATAATACCCCTCAAACTGACCATAAATTCTTTGTAAGCTTTGTACATAGAACAGCATACATTCCCCCTCTGACTTCCCTATATATTTAATTGGGGGATTTCTGTGCATTTGTCACCCTTAGCAAAGCTGCAACAGATCCTGTCTCCAAATATCTGCATTCTTTCAACAAATATTTATAAACCGCCTGCTGTGCAGGCTTAGTGATGTAATAGTGAATACTAACTTACTGGTGTAAAATGGCATTAATAATATTTTTACAAGGTACAACTGCCCATTAATGAGACTGAACTTTGAGGACCTACAACTGGAAAGTCACACCTTGAAGAAGTATATGCATGACTACTATGTTTCTTCTTTTTCACACACAATAACCTTGGGGCAAATCCAAAGGGGCCAGGTCTCATGACCTGTTTAGTGTCACATACTGGAACCAATTTTCTGAGACTGATATTCAGAAAAACTCATGCTACATTTTTATATACTATCTTGTTGAAACATAAAAATGAGAACACATATAACAAAATTGGAGAGGCAGCAGAGTTGAGTGATTAATAGTGTACCTTGGGACTGGATCGACTCGTCGCTCTGGCGCTGACTAGCTGTGCAATTTTCAGCACCTTTTTGCGCTTGTTTCCTCACATATAAAATGAGAGCAATAACAGTAGCAGTAACAGTAATAACGTAGTAATAGTACCTTCCTCCTAGGATGAGTCTGAGGATGTAAAGGCTTAGAAAAGTTCCTGGCACATGGCGCAAGTGCTCAATAAACATTAGCTACCATTATTACACATATTATAATAATGTGAAGAGATGACACCATTTCTGGTCAGGGTATAAAGAATTCTGTGCTATATGGACAAACAGCATTTTCTAATAGTGGTTATTCTTTATATTTGCTACTTATTAGTCATTTTTTTCCATCTTAAAAAGTCAATTTAATGTACTGAAGAGCAAGTTGATACCATATTTCAAAAGCCTTAAAAATCTGCAAGCCCTTTGTTTCAATTCCATTTCTAAGCGTTAGTCCTTAATAAATAATAATGAATGTGCTTAAAATTTGGCTATAACGATGCTCGTTGTAGTATGTTTATAAAAGTATCAAATGAAAAGAAAGCAAAGAAAGACTATTACAAAAGAGGTTTGATTCAATAACCTATGGCAATCCATAAAATGGAATGGTATGCATCTATTAAAAATAATTTTGTAATAGAATATTTAATGATATGGGAAGATATGTCAAAGGAAAAAACATTCAATTACAGTGTGATCCCATTTTGGATTAAAAACAGTTAAAAGAGAGTGTGTGTGTGTGTGTGTGTGTGTGTGTGTACATGGATTAATAATGACTCCTAGGTTATATACAACAAAAAATAACAGTGATTATCTCTAGTTGGTTCATTTCTATGTAATTTTTGTTCTTTTTGCTTTCCTATAAGTTTCCCACATGAATCTATATTACTTTTGAAATAAGGAAAAACGTTACTAAAAGGAAGTACACAATGTGCAACAAACTAAAATCTTGAAAACATTAAGGCATTCTCCAGCCAAAGACAAGAAATCCCTTTGGCTTGTTTACAAAGTAAAAGATCCAGTACACAGATGTGTTCATTACTTTCCGGACACTCCCTGCATTCACATGGTTTTCTTCCACAGGCCCATGTGAAACCTAGTATTTAGCTGTAGGAATCAAAACAGATGAACACCACAAGGCAAATTTAGGAATCCTAAAAAATACAGGAAAACAACATTCTTATTCCTTTTATTAAAGCAAACCAGAAGCTAAACTAATTTTGACAGTCTTTATGAACCTCAAACGTGATTCAGATGCTTTTACAAAGGAAAGGTGCTCTGAAAGATTTAAACAATGTAACATTCTGTCTTTGAAAAGTCTTCAAAAATATTTTAGTGAGGTAGCTGGTTAGCTCAGTTGGTTAGAGCGTGGTGCTAACAACACCAAGGTTGCTGGTTCCATCCCTGCATGGGCCACTGTGAGTTGCACCCTCCTTAAAAAAAAAAAAAAAAAAAAAAAAATATATATATATATATATATATATGTGTGTGTGTGTATATATATGTGTGTGTATATATATACATATATATTATTTTATATGTATATGCATATACATATATATATACACACATACATATAAAATAAAATTAGGCAATAATTTAGCTTCAGTTGACTATAATCGTACAACGTACAATGTATTTTTGACTATGGTATGTAAAATTTGACCATTTTAATAACATTTATCACAAATAAATACCTTTTAGTCTTTATATTTTTTATAACCCCTTCACTGGACATACCTTCCCAGGAAAAACTGAATCCTTCTAAAATTAATTTGCACTAATAATCTTTAAAGGGGCAAAATGGTGTAAGAAAATTCTAGATGAAATGTTCAGTGCGCAGGCTTACTTATAATAGACTAGAATCTAAGAAACACATACTCTACGTTTTCAACTGCTTATCAGGCTGTCAGTTACCTAAATGCAGTACGTTAACATACAACTTACTGCTTCATATCCTTTTTCATGATATACTACACTCCCTTTAACAAAGCAAAATTACGCTCCCCTTAACAAAACAAAACAAAGATTCTTCTGACTTCTTTACTGTCATATATCATCAAGGCATTTGTCACATCATTATCATCAGTCACTTACACGAGAGACCTCCAAGTTCAGGTTTGTATTAGCTCCTGCCTGGCTTATTTTAATAGACTCCTAATGTCTCTCCCCATTTCTAATCTAACCCCACTTAATCCAAAGGGCATCAGCCCACCAGCCAGCTTAAATACCACTTTCATCACATTACAATTTACTGCAAGCATCTTAGATTAACTCTTATCCTATGAGCAGTGGAAAGCGAACCCTTTATTAAGGCATCCCAAATCTTTATCTTCTGCTTCTGTTCAATGTGAACTCTCTCCACAATCAGGCTGATCTCACCAACTCCTACTGATGACTTGCTCAAGCGGTCCTCCCACCCCGGCTTCCTAGTTAAAGCGAGAATGGTGCTCACACGCGCAACTGAAAAACTACTAATAAGGTTTTCAGTAACCATTACAGCTGTAAATAAACTCTTTACCTTCAGAATTTCAACAACACTCACATATTGTCTGACCCATTGATTAGGCACCAAACCATAATGTCTCTTACTGTCAAGCTATTATACATCTGTGACCTAAATTAATTAAGAAGAAGTAATTCCTTTATGGTCCTTTATATTGGTTGTACCTCTCATAGCCTCTGACAGACAGCTACAAACCTGGTAAATCCTCAACATTTGAACAATGAATGAGCTGCATCTTAAGTTTTTGTACAAAGCCAAAAATATTTATAATTTGCTATGTACCTCTAAGGCTTTTCTCTAACAAAATGAATTCGTATTTTATGGGTTCATGCATTGGGGGGGTCCTCAAGACCACCCCCAGGTTCAGTGATCCATCAGGACTCACAGGACTCAGCACATAGTCATCCTCATGTCTAAGATTTATTCCAATGAAAGGATACAAAGCGGAATCAGCTAAGGGAAAAGGAACATGGGCAAAGTCCTAAGAAACCAAGTGCAAGCTTCCAAGAGTTCTCGCCCAGTGGAGTCACCCAGAGCACAATTTCTCCAGCATCAAATTGTAACAACACATGACATCTATCAAGGAAGCTTGTTGGAGACACAGTGCATAAGGTTTTTTTAAGGGCTGGTCAATTCCAGACTCCCAGAAAGTATTCATCATAGGTCACCTTGTTTATAGTGTGTTTTCAGGGTGGCACAGTGAGCCACTCTGCAGTTTTATATCGGTGTAGGGAGCTGTTGACTATTCAAATTCTCAGCTGTCAGCAAAAACACTGTAAGCAGGCCTTTCTAAGAAAAGCACTCTTGGGCCTGCTATGCTAAACCTTTTCGATGTAGTTCATTTCGTATTTTTATGGGAGAAATGTTACACTGTTCACTATGTTTGATTTACAAGAGGCACATAAAGTGATTTTTTTTAAATATTAAAATCTAGCATTTAATTAGAGATGCATTGCCTAAACTGGCACCCAAGAATTAAAAGTTATACAATTTTTAAATAATTCACATCCTTTAGGTATTTCAGGTTTTCTTTCTTTCTTTTTTTTTTCCCCTTGTAAAATAAGGTATCTTTTTCAAAACAAACTTTCAAAGGTCAGGATAAGGAATTAAGTATAATATCTAAAAGAAATGAAACCTCTCAGACAAGTTTCTTGTCTGCTCTTGGTTTGTATTTTATAGATGGAAGCTTTGAGAGGCTACGTAATCCACCCAGGTTTACCAGGTGAGCTAGGATTTAGGCTCAGATCCACTTCATTCCAAACCCCTGGTCTTGGTTTATACCAACTACCTCCACCTCTTTATTATGAATCATTTTCCTCCAAACTATATGAGATATATATGTCTATATATATCTCTTTATATACATATGTAAATATTTTTTTGTTATACAGAGCACTGTGACTTTGATCAAAGTCAAATTTTAGTTGGATCAGAACAGGCTAAGTTTAACCCAGGATACTCTGCTTTTTCCTGTCCAACCCTTGCAAATTACAAATCGAACTATACCCTTTATTTGGCATCATTCTGTTGGAAATTTTGTCCTTTATCTGGCATCAATCTGTTTGAAATTAGACAGAGCTGGTATCAGAATCTTGGCATTTCACTTACCAGATGTGGGGACCTTGGGAAAGTTGGTTATATTTTCTGAGTCTCAGTTTATTGATCCACAAAATGGGAATTCCTACCTCAAAGGTTTGCTGTGAGAATTAAATAAGATAATATATTTAAAGGACCCAGCCTAGACATATTTGCTGAATAAATGATTGTCTGCAACACTGGAATAACTGACTGAGGAGAAAGCCAAATCAATAACCTGAGGGAGAAAGGAGATGGTAGAGAAGTACCCTGGCCACCAGGTGTCACCACTGGCCCAGAAGAGCTGGCTTGACTGCTAAAAGTGGCGGTAGGACCCTGCAGCAAAACCTAAGGCTCAGGGTAAGACTCACTTGCACCTGCAGGACATTCAAGAATTGGCTTTGGCTTTTCAACACCCTAACAGCTGGTACAATATTTGTCGCACCATTCCAAGTTACATTGTTTTCTTATCTGTGTTAAAAATGATTGTAGTGTATTCTTCAGTAGTTGAATGTTTTCCAACTAGTACGTTGCTATTGTTCCGAATAATTAGTGCCTACTGAATGTGTCTGAAGGTCACTAATGAAACAAGGCACTAATAGGGACTCAAAAAAAAGAGGAAAAAAAAGGATTGTACTATAATTCATTAGCTGAACAGCCACAGAAGATTTGTCACCACAGTTTAATTTTAAAAACTATCCTCTGCTGACAGTATTTTAATTCTGAGAATCAACAGTGCTTCCTGCATATTTGGCTTCAGCCAACTGAACATTCCAATTTCTGGTTTCTATAGGCTTCAATCTTGCCACAATTTTCTGGCCCCAATTCCACAACCCATTGACATTTTTTCCTATACATTATTAATACGAATGATAGAAGGAAAGCAGAATATTTTTAGGATAAAAATAAAGTCTACGAAGAGTAAATTTAGGCAAAAGAAGCTTTAACTATTAACTTTTTCCCTTGATCTCAGGAACTTCAAGGTTGATTTTTTAAAATGCTGTAAAATTTCTATTTTCTTAAGGAACACTTTAGGGTAAATCTGTCAACCTGCGAATGGCCCTGGAATTACTCAAGGATCATTAATGCTCCTGATTTCATTCTGCAACCTGCCAACGACTCTCCCAGAGTGCCGAGGGGCTCATCAAAATGAGGGAAGGATCTGGGTTCTCCTTCTGCTTGGTTCTAAGTCCCCCACACTCAGAGCTACTAGTGGCCTCTTCGAGATGGGTAATTCAGTGAGGGTTAGCACAGAATTGGAGACGCAGCTTTCTGATGAATCACAGACTGCTGTCCCATCTGCCAGGGAACACTTGACTCAAGTCAAGCCCGAGCAGGCCTACCCCTGGGCTCCTGAGTCCCCGAGGAACCAACACGGGAGAGGGAGTTAGGCTAAGCACCGGCTTCTCTTGGAATTCAAGCAGTTTGGGTCATTTTTGTTATTGTTTTAACAGCAGCCCAAGTTCCACTGTGCACTTCACAGATATGGAAACATCTTAAGGAGAAACCAGAAGCATCCTCTCCCTTCTGGCCATTGCTCCCATTCCTAGAGAATTTAGGAGGGAAGAGCAGATAGCAGGAACCATTTGGAATCAGGCGAGCAGGAGCCCAGTCCAGTCCAGATGCAACCGTTTGCGAAGCACTTTGTGCAGATCAATACGTTCCTGACTGATTTCAAACTGGTCCCTAGAGAAAGGAGCTCCCGAGGCTGGCCGCCCTCCTGGAGCAAACGGCCAAGGAAAGAGACGCTGCCCACAAACCATCCCCTGCGGGCAGGCGCGGGCACCGCGGCCGGGGAGGCGCGGCGCGTTACCTGGGGGATTCGGCGGTGAAGCTGCCGCCGTCTAGCAGCCGCATCTTGCAGAAGAGGACCCCATTGACGAAGGGCACCGAGGAGAGCTCCTCGAGCTCGAAGTCCACCTTAAACTTAAACTTCTTCTTCTTCATCATCCTGAGAGCCAGACGCCGGCGAGCGGGGTGCGGGGGCGGCCCGAAGGGGCGCGCGGACCGCCGCCGCCTCAGCTCGGCCGCGCTCCGGGCCCGCCTCGCCCCATAGCCAGGGCCGCGAGCTGCGCGCAGGGGCGCGGCCGGGGGGCGCCGCGGGCGGGCCGGGGACTGGGCCGCCGCCTCTCGCGGCAGCCCGGGCCGGAGCGCGGCGGCGGCCGCGGCGCGGGAGCGGGTGTGCGGCAGCTCGCCTGGGCGGTGGGCGCCCTTTCGGTGCGCAGCTTGCCGCCGCTGCCGCCCGTCTGAGAGCGTGGAGAAGCGACGCTCGCACAACCGCCGCGGCCGCCGCCGCCTCAGCCACGGTTCCCCAAGCGCCCCCAGCGGCCGCGGCCGGCAGCGCACCGCCGGGCGGAAGCGGGAAGGCGGGCGAGGAAATTCGGGGCGGGCGGGCGCTCCGCCGGGAAGCCGACCCGCGACGGCAGTTACGGCGTCACGTCTCTCGGGTTAAAAAAAGACAAACTCAACCCACAAGGAGCTTCCTTCTCCCGCTTCCTCTCGTCTCGGTCTTTCAGTTTTTGCTCCGTCTCCTTTCCCCCCCTCCCCCCTCCAGCGGAGGTTTCCCCCTTGGGATTGAGAATCTTGGGTGAAGAGCGCTAATCAGAATCTTCACGACGTTGTTTTCATCAAATTGAAATCCTAAAACTAAAATTTCCCTTAGGTTCTCTAAATTCATGAGCTTTCTAGTACAAAATGAGGACGAGGTAGGACAAAGCAAAGGGATTAAAATGTGCTGCTGACCTACCAAGTGCCTAGGCTGCTACAAGTGTTTTCTCTTGTTTATGCTTTTAATTCCTGTCACCCAGTATAATGGAGTACAGAACGGGTTAAAATAATACCTTCCCTTTTAAAATTTGGCCTTCCATACCAAGAACTGAAAAGCCTAAAAATAAAGTCTCCCTAGATACGTAGCAATCACCTGCTGTCTACAAGCATGTAGATGTCGGTACAACGTGTATTGCCTACTCCGTTACATAATACTCCTGTTTTCAAACCGAGTTATTGTCCTAATTCAAAGAGTCCCTCCCTGGCAGTCATCTCTGAACGGGTGTAATTCAAGAGATTCACATTCCCAGTTCACTCATTTATTCACGCATTCATTCATATAAAAATATTTTTAGTCGCCTAAAATGTCAGTCACTGGCTAGACCCAATGATAAAAGAAATAACAAAAGCCTACCCTCAAGAATTTTACAGCCGTTGATACAGGGAAGGGGCATGAGGACTATTTTTGCAGAAGGAACCAGGAGGTTGGATTCCAAGCCTGCTGCCTACGAGCTCCAAAACGGAGAACTCAGGCCGACGTTAATCAATAACAGAGCAATCTCTCCAGAAGATTTGAGATTGCATTAGGACCATCCCTGTAGTTACGCCCACGGAAAGGAAACAGATTGTGCTTTACAAGAGTTGAAGACAAACCTGCCCCTATTCTTCTTGCATATTACTGAAGTTAATTTACCATTTTTCTTCTACCCTCCTTTCTCCGCACACCAGTGAATTTCCCATGGAAGTAGAAAACACATATAAACCCTACCTAGCCCAGTGGATGGAGGGGGTCTCTCTTCCACTAGTGATTAGAGACTGCCACTCTTTCTATGGGGTAGCCTTTGGTTTCTTACTCTATGCTAAATAAACTTACTTTTACTTTAAACTCTATATTGGCTTACGTTTGAATTCTTTGCTAGGTGAAGCCAAGAACTCTCTTTTCCTGTAACATAATGAGGGAGGCATATATAAATCAGTCATTAAAAAACAAAACTTAGCATTCGGAATGTGAAGAAGCAATTTGTCTAGAACTGGGGAGAAGAAGCAATTAATCAAAGTTGACCAGTGTTCTGAATATCAAAGAATGAATAGGATTTGGGACAAAGTGGGGAGGCGTCTCCCATGTGGAAGAAACTGAAGTGAAGACCCAGAGGCAGAGTTTAGGACTTTGGGGCTAGATGTTTGGTAGGGGATATAGCTGGCTGCCCAGCAGGACAAAGGGGAAAGGCAGTGGGAAAAGCTAAGGGAACACTGAGGTTTGTAACTTGGACAAACTAGATGGATGTTAATTCTGTTGACTGAGCTTTGGAATGTGGACAAAAAAAAGGAACCACATACTAAACCTGACAAGCTCAGGGGAGGCCTGCATGGCAGGCCCTACAAACTTAACCACAGAGGATGGTCTGAACATAAAAATTGCTAACTAAAAGCAGGTCATGGCCCGTAGTCACATCCTTGGCCTATAGGACAAAGGTCAGTCTTTATCTTAAATGAGCCTCCTGTTTGTTGTCTTTTTTGCATCTAAGATAATATATCCTTAGAAGGTCAGAGAAAACCCTTTTTCCGATCCATCAGGGCACAACCCCCCACACCAGAGCAGGAAACTCCAGAATCCCTCCTTTGTTGTCCCCGATTACCATCTCTATGTGCTGTAATATGCTAACCTGTGTCCACCAATGTCAAAGAAGTATCTGTCTCTCCAATGTACTTTTTATCCAATCCCAGAGATCCCCTCCCCCGTTTGCTTTTTCCCACCCCCTTAATCTACCATCAATGGATTTCTGTAACCCTCCTCCTTTGATTCTAATGTACAAAACATGTTGCAAAACTGCCATTTTCTGGAGCATTTGCTCAATCCGTAGAGATTTTGCTTCCTGGCAATTGTCATCAGTTTGGCTCAAATAAACTCATAAGCTTTATCTTAGGCTGGATGTTTTTTCGTCAACAGGAAGCAGGAGGAAGCCAGGTTGGGAATGGAAAAGATAATGAATATTTGAACTGCCTTGGAGATATTCAGGGAGAGAAGGGCAGCCTTAGCCCATGTGAAAGGTTAAGACTGAAAATACTTGGGAATGAGAGTATTCCCTGATGGATGAAGCCCCAAAGGTAGATAAAAATGAGTTACTTTGAAGACCATTTAATGGCTAGAAGGAGGAAGAGGAGCTTGTGAAAGTGCCTGAGAACAGTAAGAGAAAGAGGAGATCAAGAAAGAGAGATGGCCTGGAAGCCAAGAAAGAGTTTTAATCATTTAATGTTCATAGTTATTCAAATGAACAGGATACACAGGGGCTTATAAATAAATGAAGGATAATATAGATGTGCAAACAGATCAATGAGAAAGAGAGAAGAGAGAGAGAGAGAGAGAGAGAGAGAGAGAGAGAGAGAGAGAGAGAGAGAGAGAGAGAGAGAGATCTTCATGATCCGTGGAGAGCAGAGGCAAATGCTGCAGGATTCTGGAGGATTTGGACTGTGAGGGGAAGCAGAGTTTGCCACCCCAAAATAAGCTCTTTGGGATATTGGTTATGTTAAGCTGGTTATTTTTAAGAATCAAAAGACTCAGAAAGAACCTTTGATTCTCCCCCTTACCTGCCTAAAGGAATTCAGACAGAAAAACCCGCTTAAAGGAAGGAAGCTATCACCTTAGCATAAATAAATTAAGTGCGACAGAAAGGTAGGAACCTAACAACCTCTATTTGTTGAACTCCCCTGTGTGTCCCATTGTTTCTGGGTGGCCAAACTAGAATTTATTTACCAAAGGTGTGCTCCTCATCTACCTGTGAATTGCCTGCTTTCCCTTTGAAGTCCCAGAGCCCTGCCTCCCTCACTTTAACCCTTAACAGCATACATACCTCAACTGTGGATATGTCCTCACGGTCCCAAATTTTTATGCAACCCCCATATGCTCGTATGTAATAAATGTGGTTATTTTTTCCTGTTAATCTCTCATGTTAATTTGATTAGACCAGCCAGAAGAATTTAGAAGGGTAAAATGAAAATTATTTTTCCTTCCCTACAATGGAAAAGAAGCCGTTAAATTGAAGATCTAGGAGGTCATTGATAATCTTGACGAGAAATCTCCACACAAGGTGGTGACAAAGTAAGATTAAAATGTTCTGGGAAGTGAACAGAAGGAAGTAATGAGGAGTGGGTAACTAAAAATTATTTTTTCTGATTTTTGTCAGGGAATGAAAAGAGAGAGGACCGTAGCTAGAGAAGAAGGGTTCAGACTTTTAAAATAACATTCAGGAACTATCCAAGATTCATTGAGAGCCAAGCACCTTAATAGGTTCTAGAGATCTGAGATGCAGTCCCTGTTCTGTATCTTACAGTCTATTGGTGGACTGTTGGAGTATATTGGAGACAACTAAGCAGGCAGTTGCAATAAAGTTTCAATGTAACACTGAGTTCTATCTATATATGATGGTGAATAGAGGTTGATGTGGGAGTGTATAATAACATCTAACTACTAGGAAAAGTAGGTTTATGGAGGACTTTCTGGGGTAAGCAACATTTGAGCTGATGTTTGAATGATGAGAGTGGGGGTAGGGAGTGGTTTCCAGGAAGAGGACACTGCACGTGCTGAGTCTCAGAGGAAGAGAGCCTGTGTTGCAGAAGGAACTGAAAGTAGTTCAGTCTGGTTGCAATTTAGAGTGGGGTGTGGTGACAGGGATATAATGAGGTGCCATTGAAGTTTTAAAACAGGGGAATGATACATTCAGATTTACATTTTATAAAGCTCTTCACCTTCAGTAAAAGTGGAAGGAGGGAGAGAGTCTAGTACTCTTTTTTTAGCCTCATGATTTGATTATTAAATACCTGTTATGAGTCAAAGTCCAAACCAGAAAAAGACATTATATTCAAAGTATTTAAATGAGAAAAATTTAATGAAAGGACTCTTTACAGGACTCTTTACATAAATTTAATGAAAGGACTCTTTACAGAACTGAGGGCAGGATAAGGGACCCACAGTCTGGTGCGGAGTTGAAAAGGATGAGAGATATCCTGACCTCTCATCTCCTGCTTTCTGATCTCCTGCTGGTAAGTCCCATGACCCAAATCCAACCAAACCTGAGGGAAAAGGAACCTGGAAGATGCAGTTCATAGAGGATAACCTCCTGGGACACCGCAGGGCACAGAAGGGTGGACAGTGGATGGAGGTAAGGAGACAGAAAGCTACCAGCACACACCTGATTTAGGCAAAGTTCACTGCGGGAACCTGAAGCCACTCTAGATATTTCAAAAAACAAAGGGATATCAGTCAGGCAATTCAGCGCTTCTCAAATCCTTGGAAGGACTGGAGGAGTGGAAGTCAACAGACTATTGAATTCAAGGTCACATCATTTGTTGCAAATATTACTAGTGTTCACTAATATCTCGTCTTCCTTTGCTTTCTGGGCATATGGGGGTTTATATTTCTGGATCACCTTGCAGTTAGGTGGAGCCATGTGACTAGCTTTAGCCAATAACATGTGAAAAGTAATGTGTCATTTTCAGGACGAGACAGTGAGAAGCCTCTGAGCAGTTCTCTAGACTTTGTCTTCCTTGCCACAATTGTTATGGAGGAAACAGTAAGCTGAGATGTAATACAGATTGAAGCAGACCAGATCACTGAATCAGCACGTGAAGAACTGCTAATACCAGCAGTAAACGCTCCCCACCCCAGTTTTATTGAGATATAATTGACATATAACATTGTATTAGTCCAAGATGTACAACTTAATGATTTGATATATATATATATATATGTATATATATATATATATATACACATATATATAGTGAAATGTTTACCATAATAACTCTAGTTAACAGTCACTTCCCTCTCTTTTCGCATCTGCTGGTTGGAATTTGATGTCAAGGGAAATGTTTGAAGTTCCATGGTGAAGATGACAGAGTTTCTATAAGCCTGGGTCTCCAGGTGACTGTGTGACAAACAGTTACTCCCTTAATCCTCCATCCCTAACCAGGAACGCTTACACTGAGCTGTTATGTGAGCAAGAAACAAAATTTTACTGGGAACTTTTGACGTATGTTTGCCACAATAGCTAGAATTACCTTATCACAGAAATTGTTACCAAAGGAGGGTGCTATCGTAAAAATCTAAAACTAGTCAGACAGGCAGTAGACAATAAGGAAACTATTATTAGGAGCTAGAAAATGGAACCCATGGCAAGACATTTGGTAAAAGAGTTGCCTGCGATAATCAGAAGGCAAAAAAGCTGCCTACAAAGCCCATAGCTCTAGAAGAGGTTGGAAAATGGAGTGTTAGTGGATTATGTTTATTGGCTGCATTTAGATAGATATTAGAAAACATGAGATGAGCTCATGCAGTAATAAGCAGGTTTGCAAACATAAATGAAAAGGAATATAGAGAGCACAGAAGTCTGGAGCCTCAAGGGATTGGAAAAACCGACTGCTCTATACTTCAAAGAATTGGAAATAAGACTGAAAAAGCTTTTGAGCAATTAGGGCCCATTAAAACTCAGCCACTCAGCAGAGATTATATTTAGGGTGTAGCCTTCACATTTAAGTCTGAAGGACTTTTAAATTGAGAAGAAAAGTATATGGTGAAAAAGCAAAGAAATAAAATAGAGCCTATATTTATCTCTAGGAAAGAACTTAGTGTTACTGGCATATGGAACTGGTTGGATGCAAATAGATCAGAAGTCTTTCAGTTTTTGAGGGACTGAAATGCTAAAGAAATCATGAACCTGTATGAAAAGCTTTACTGTCTACAAGGAAGTCATGCTTCCCAACCTCCACTTCACATGTGGGCGTAGAGGAAAAACTCCACAGGGTGGAGCCAGTAACCACAGAGGATGATGGACAAGAGGGTTCTTGCGGAAAGTAGAAACCACGACTAGCCTAGGAACTTCCCCACTGCCAGTTCAGGGACATCACAAGGCCTCCATACAGAATTTCATCTTTGCGGTAGTCCAGTGTCTCCCTTTCTCCATTTCCCACCTGCCAGTATTTACTGCAATACATTCGCTTCATCATTATGCATTGGGTATGATTGAGGAAGACATCTTATTAGTTTATAGGTCACAGTGAGTTTTTCACCTTTGGGACTATTGACATGTTGGACCGGACAACGCTTTGTTGTGGGAGCTGACCTGTGTATTGTACAATGTTTAGCAGTACCCTTGACCTCTACCTACTAGATGCCAGTAGCATTCCACTCCTTCCCAGTTGTGACAATCAAAACTGTTCCCAGACTTTGCCTAATGTAAGTCATCCCTGGTTAAGAATCATCAGGTCACAAGATGATGTGGGGTTGTATTCAGAACAGATGGGGAAGCCTGCGCAGTTACCTGGAGATCCTGTACTTTGAACTTGATGAAGTGACTGGGTGAGATTTTAGTTTACCTCCCTCGGGGAAAGCGTGAGTGTGTATATTATTTGGGAAGAAGGGTGAAAAGGATTATTCAATGACCAAATGGATGGGCTATGGCATAGAATGGTAGACCATCACAAAACCTGTTTTCTCTTCTTTCTGAGTACACAGTTAGATTATATTTTCCAGTTTCCCTTGAAATTAGGTGTTGCTGCAAGACTTGAGTTCCAGCCAATGGAATGTGTGCAACCTCCAGGCCTGGTCCATGAAAACCTCCTGCACGTGAACCTTTCCCTTTCCCCCAGGTGATGGCTGAATGTTGATGTTAAGATGGCCTTGGAAGCCAGGCATTGAAGATGAGAAATCCTTTATCAGCCTGGGTCTTTCTATGAGTTTATAGCAGTGCTTCCTCACCCACTCTCTCACACCCACTGACCAGATATTGGTCTGTGAGAAATTAGCATTTAATTTTTGGTGTGTGATATAAAAAATTATTCTTAAAAATTATAATACAAATGTAATATATAACACAATGTTTACCATCATAACCATTTTTAAGTATACAGTTCAGTGGTATGTCAGAAGACATTCACATTGATGTGCAACCATCACCACCATCCATCTCTAGAATTCTTCCATCATCCCAAACTGAAACTCTTTACCGATTAAACAGTATCTCCTCATTTCCTCTTCCCCCCTACCCCCTGACCACCACCCTTCTACTTTCTGTCTCTATGAATTTGGCTACTCCAGGTACCTTGTATGAATAGAATCATATAGTATTTGTCCTTGTGTGAGTGGTTTATTTCACTTAAGCATTTACTTTTTAAAGCCACTGAAATTTAGGGTGTGCTCGTTGTATCAGCCAGAATTATATATTCTGTGCCTGGAACAGAGTAGATTCTCAAATGTTTGCTAAATGAATGAACATTCAACTGTTGTTATTAATTTGAAACATTCATTTAGAGCATTATATTGTATTTTATTTGTAAATTTTTCTGTATTATAATTATATAAAAATTATAAAATATCTACTTTTGTTTAATATACATTTAGTGATGAGACAGGTAAAGAATTAACAGGAGTAAGCTTGTGCGCTAGCAGGAACGAGATTAAAAATTAACTGGTTGGCTTTGACTCCCCTGGCTAGCACTGCACCTGCAAGCTGACAAGCACCCTATATCCATCATAGGTGGGAACAAAATAGTGCCCACTTGCAAAGGCAACCCCCTGCAAGCTAACAAACACCCATCATAGATGGGAACAGAATAGTTCCTGCAAGAAGCCCGTTGTAACAGCAAACCCCTGAAAGCTGACATTCATCATAGATGGGAATAGGACACTTCCCAGAAGAAGCCAATTGTTAACAGCAACCCCCTGCAAACTAGCAAGCATCCTACATCCTGTACAGAAAAATATAAAATCCCAGCCAAACAAAGACCCACCACAGCTATCTCTATCAAACTGCCCTGTCAAACTTCTTTGCCAGTATTCCTCTTCTAAACAGAAACCCATGGCAGCTGTCTATTCTTGACTCTGCCCCTAGCAACTCCTCTGCCGGTGCTTTCTCTCTTTTCTAAACAGAAACCCATGCCAGCTGTCTTCTCCAGACACTGCCACGGGCATCCTGCTGCCCAACTTTCAATAAACCTTTTCTTGCTCTCCTACTTTTCAGAGTCTCATGAATTCTTTCGCATTCTGAGAACAACCAGGGGTAATTATAAACCAATACATTTAGGAAACCTTATAATTGAAATAAATCAACACTAGGAGTCCATGACATTTTTTTCTATACATTATTCATTTTTGGGAAACACTGCTATATTGGATTGTTTAAAAAAGCATATATTCTAATAATGTTATATCAAATACACGCTTTAATTTTCTGTTGCCTAAAACCAAACTAGACTGGCGTTATCGAGGAATGATTATAGGAGAATGACAAAAGGAGTATGAATAATAACATTTCCAGCCAATCAAAAGCTTTTTAACTTCACGTCGAAGAAAATATGGCAGTAAAAACATACTCTGTTTCTTTGGTCCTGTAGTTAATAAGTGATGTTACTGATACCCAAGTACAAACATTTAACTGTCTTGAATACTAGTATGCCTGAGGGAAGGATAAGGGCTTTCAAGGAAAGAACCAGATTACTTTCTGAAGTGCCTCCTTTAATTCTAAAACTTGATCTCTCTCATCACTATTTTTTTTTTACCTTTTTTTCAAATTTCTATGGAAAGATGGCAAATTGCCTTTGTGGTTCTTGAAACCAAACACTGGACTATATCCCCTTTTATCAGCAATCACAATGTTTATTCAACAACTTCATTCTAGTCAGGACATAACTAGAGTAGATTAGAACGGTTCTTTTGCTTAGCAAATGTGATAGCCAAGTGCCCTAGACTGATAGCATTTAGGGGATCCTTAAACAACGATTTGGTCCTTTCTTTCCTTGCTTCCTGTGGTCTAATGTTAGGGTACCTATGGGAATGATCATTTCCTCACCTCTTCATAATCATTCCTATCAGGCAGAACTAGATTTCCATTTTCGGAGAACACTAATACTAAATTCATAAACAAATACATTATGGAAGTTGTGAAAAATAAGGATTTTTTCACTAAGAGCTTTTTAGAAATTATGGATGAGCTTTAAAAAAGCTGAGAAATCTTTTAAGAATTGAAACCAAATTAACCTTGAATCCCAAATCTGAACAAACCTTGTTAATTTGTTGATTTAGATCCAAATGATTTTTACAAATGAGTAAACCAAAGAGGAATGGCTTTAAAGAAACCAAACCAAAAAGCAACCACTAACCCAGGGACTATTCTATTCATTTTCTAATTAAATTGGCACAAAACCAGAATACTATCGTAACATTTTTTTTTTATTTAGCATTATTTTCTCCTTTTATACCAGAGATATAGAACTTTCAGGTACATTTTCTTTTTACTTGTTGTATTTTTTTTGTTTATAAAACCTGCAAATTGATAGATTACAATACAAAAATAAATAGCTTCTATGGCAATCATAAGACAAAACCATGCCTCCCATAATATCAGTAGTTCTAAGTTAGGGCTATATTCAACTGGAATTCTGAAATGAATCAGAGTTATGACTTATGGGCATTAATTTAGGAGTTCCAGGTGTTAATCCCAGTTCTGCTTCTAACGGTTTGATTTCGAGTGACAACTTTCTTGACCTCATTTTGTTCTGTAAAACAAGTGAAATAGTCCATAACAGCACTGTCCCATAGAACTTTCTGTAATGATGGAAATATCCTCTGCTCAAGATGGTAGCCACACACTGTTATTAAACATGTGAGATATGCCTGGTATGGCTAAAGAATTGAATTTTAAGTTTTATTTAATTCTAATTAATTTCAATAGCCACATGTGGCTAATGGCTACCATATTGGACTGTAAAGGTCTAGCCTCACTCTCACTCTGCAAACATTTGAGTGCCTATAATCTGCCAAACATCAGGCTATGTGGGGAAGGTGGGTCATCACCATGTCTTTGCCGTCAAGAAATTAACATGAAGAAAAGGTAAATAAATATTGTCTAAGCTATGTGCTTTAATAAACATATGCGGTCTGACAATTAAGTTCATGAACTTGTTGCAACGATGTTGCTAACATTATTTGCTATCAGAGGGATTATTCATTATGAATTTGTATCAGCTGGACACACAGTTAACCAAATTTACTATTTGGAAGTGCTGAAAAGGCTGCGTGAAAAAGTTAGATGAAGATGACCTGAATTTTTGGCCAACAATTCATGGCTCTTGCATCACGACAATGCACCAGCTTACCCAATACTATCTGTGAGGGAGTTTTTAGCCAGTAAACAAATAACTGTATTGGAACATCCTCCCCACTCACCTGATCTGGCCCCCCATGATTTCTGTCTTTACCTGAAGATAAAGGAAATATTGAAAGGAAGACATTTTGATGACATTCAGGACATCAAGGGTAATACGACAACAGCTCTGATGGCTATTCCAGAAAAAGAGTTCCAAAATTGCTTTGAAGGGTGGACTAGGCACTGGCGTCAGTGCATAGCTTCCCAAGGGGAGTACTTTGAAGGTGACTGTAGTGATATTCAGCAGTGAGGTATGTAGCACTTTTTCTAGGATGAGTTTGCGAACTTAATTGTCTGACTTCATATGTAAAAGGCACTGTGCGCACAGAGGAAGGAGCATTTAGTGGAAGGCAAATCATCTCTAGATCCTCTCCCGCTCTAAAATTATATAAGTTAAACTCAACAAATATTTACAAAGCACATATTTTCTGTCCAGCTCATTATTAGCTTGATTTCTGAGTACAGCATTATCAGTTAGAGATAGTAGCTGACAAATACTATCAGCACCCTTATTCTATAGATTCATCCATTCAATATTTAGTGAGTGTTTCTTTATGTACCAAGCACTTTGCTAGGCATGAATGAAAAAAATGAGTTTGATGACGTTTTAAAGGTGATCTCAAAAGTGTACAGTGAAACGAAAACACACTTTGACTCTATTTTTGAGGAAATAAATTACCAGGTGATGGGTTTGGTTATATTTAGAATTGATAGTGTTTCAATTTAATTCAATTTTATATTTATTGGTCTAAATATGACTTTGGTCAGTCATATTTAGAATTGATGGTGCTTCAAATGTTATTTCAACTACCTAAGACCAAATCAGCAGCATTGATTAGAAGTCAAGAAAGTGGAAATGAAAGGATTAGGCATGTTTGTTCATAAGTTCTGCAATACATTAGTTAGAATAAATACTTTGAGGAGGTATTTCTTAGAAAGTATTGACAGAAAAACATCCAGCCTAAGAGAAAGCTTATAAGAGTTTATTTGAGCTAAACTGATGACAATTGCCAGGAAGCAAAATCTCTATGAATTGAAAAAATGCTCCTGAAAATGGTGGTTTTGCAACTTATTTTATACATTAGAATCAAAGGAGGAGGGTTTGGTGGTAGATTTCTACCACAGAAATCCATTGGTGGTAGATTAAGGGGGTGGGAAAAAGCAAACGGGGGGGAGGGGATCTCTGGGATTGGATAAAAAGTACATTGGAGACACAGATACTTCTTTGACATTGGTGGACACAGGTTAGCATATTACAGCACATAGAGAGGGTAATCAGGAGACAACAAAGGAGGGATTCTGGAGTTTCCTGCTCTGGTGTGGGGGTTGTGCCCTGGGGGATCCGGAAAAAGGGATTTCTCTGACCTTCCAAGGGTATATTATCTTAGATGCAAAAAAGACAACAGACAGGCTCATTTAAGGTAAAGACTGACCTTTGTCAAGGAAGCTACAGGCCAAGGATGTGACTACGGGCCATGACCTGCTTTTAGTTAGCAATTTTTATGTTCAGACCATCCTCTGTGGTTAAGTTTGTAGGGCCTGCCATGCAGGCCTCCCCTGCGCTTTTCAGGTTTAGTATGTGGCCCCTTTTTCATCCACAAAAGGATTATATCATGTTGTTACCTGGATATAAATTCATATTCCTTTTCAAAGTTCTTTTTTTCTTGTTTAATGGCGTCTGGCTACAGTGTCAAGTCCAGTATTTTTCTATGCATTAGATCATGTCTTCTTTTCCATGAAATACTTATATCCCTCAAATGCCTCTAGTTTATTGGATATATATACATATTTATTTCTTCAACTATTATTTATTTAGTTGATCGATACGCAACTATTTAATTAGAGGACACAAAAACAAATAAGAGTTGGTTTTTTTCAAGGACTTGAGAGAAAATAAAACAGAAGAAAGTTGATAATGAGGTATTTATATAACTACCAGAGTACTTCAGAGGAGGATGCAATTACTTCCAGATGAGACATTAAGAGAAGGCTTTGTGGAGGATGTGGCATTGAGCTAGACTTAGAGCCTTGAAGGAAGTGTAGGATCTGCAAATGCAGAGAAGGAAGGAAAGGCCATCTCTGGACTTGAGCCAAGGCAAAGAGGCAGGAAAGCATGAAGTTAGGGAGGCGAAGACTCTGAGTTGAAATAAGGGAAAATATAGCTATGAAAAGGAGTACAGGAAAACCAGGTTGGAAACAGATTGTAGCTAGAACCTGGTTTTAAATGCTAGGCTAGGTAGTTGAGATTTTATTTCATAGATTGTGAGCCATTTGAGAAAGGGAATGAAAAATCAGAGTCGTACATTGGGAACATTAATCTGACAGGAGTATTTAAGATATGTTGAGCTAGGAAGAGCCTGAAGCAGGGGCCAGTTACAAGACTAGTTATTACAGATATGCAGACAATAGATTATGAGGCTCTGAATTAGGATACTAGTTAGGGACATTAGAGCAGAGAGGACTCATGAGAGGTTATTGTAAACCTAGAATCAACAGGCCCTGGCAAGCTATTTCATATGGTTATGGAATAAGGGGAAGAAGTAAGAAAAATGACTTTGATGTTATAAATCTCCATGACAGAGAGGATGGTGGTACTTCAAGCAGGTTTATGAGATTCAGGAGGAAAAACGGATAAAGATTGATATAAAAAATACGAACCTATAAAGAAATATATTTACACTGTATTCTAGAAATATACAGAGGATGCCAAAAAATGCATGTACATTTGAAGAAAGGAAAAAACTGCATTAAAATTGTAATACTCAATATATACCGATAACAAAAGATGAATACAAGTCACATTTGTCTTCTGCAATTACAAGAGGTAATCAAAGTGCTTGCCATTAGCATAATTTTAATACAGTTTTTTCCTTTCTTAAAATGTGTATACATTTTTTTGGCACCCTCTATATATATTCAATTCACTTTAACTGATGCCAGTGATGAAAATGTGAAGTGCACTGGGGGACATCTTGAATTTTTGCACTGTGATAATAATGAGTGTCCAGGTTACTTGTATTCAATGTTGTTTCCTTTACTAAGTATATGTATTTTCTCAGACTGAAGACTTAAAGAAGTGCCTCTTGTAACCTTAATCTGACCTTCTTGGTTAGCCAAGTGTCTGAGGTATATAGATTTTTTTACTGCATTCAAAATCTTTAACCAAGGAGAATCTTAAAATAGCACAAAAGATCTTTATCTAACAATAACAAAAGAGTGCCTATCTATAGATGGACTTGATTGAAACGTTTAGCTTACATGTTCTTTGAACACTTAAACTCAGGGGCATTCCAGATTAAATCTGATGTGTTTTATATATTTCAAAAAAAATAGCCCATAGCCAATTACTGTCATTCTGTCATTATCATTACTAATGCAGCCAAATATTTCTCAGTTGAAAACAATAATTTTATTTGTACAATCTTTCTAAGAAGGAATATTGAGGTTTAAGAATAATTGGCTAAGATAAAAAAAAATTTAAGAGTTTATCAATTGTTTTAGTAGAGTGCTTTCTAAATAGATGGCTAAGGAAGACCTGCTATGAAAACTGAGTCCATTTATAACACAAAATCTTCTAAGGAGTACCTTGCTCCATATCTGTGGTTTTTGATTTTCAATCTAAAAAGAATTACAGTTGGAATATGCAGTAGGCCTATGTAGTCTGATATTTTGAAGGTTATATTTAACTTTACACATTTAAAATTTTCCTTTAAATCTTTTATTTCTTTTAAGTGTGTTTTTCCAGGGCCTGTCAGCTCCAAGTCAAGTAGTTGTTTCAATCTAGCTGTGGAGGGTGCAGCTAACACTGGCCCATGGGGCATCAAGCCACTGACCTTCTTGTTATGAGCAACACACTCCAAACAACTGAGTTAACTGGCCCCCCTATCCTTTAAATCTTAAGAGCTATCTTTATAAGAAACTTTTTTCTTTTTTTGAGAGAGAGGAGGGCCAGGACTTAAAGTATGTTGAGACAACCAGCATCATTTCCTTTCTTTGGCACGCTTCCAAATACTAGCTGTGAAAAGATGGGAGCTTCGTTTCTTGGGAACAAGAAGACAGCTATGTAATTGGCAAGTCATTCTGGCCAGAGGATAGTGCAGTAAAATCTCACCCTGATGATTTTACTGTGAAGCAAAAACCAGAATAATAATGTGGGGGATAAAAAAGTTAAAGAAAAATTTTTTTCCAGTGATATGTAGGAAAGGAAACTGAAGTACATACACAAACAATTGCTTGAAAAGCAAGTTTTACCAAAATTATCCAGTGATTTGCTTCCATTTTTGGCTTTATTTTTAATGCAGATTTGATTTCTTAACACATATCTTAGCTAATTAATCAAGCACCTTCATTTGTGGAAATATATTTTTTTTGCCAAATATATTGGCCTTGCACTAATATGCTAAGCCTGGGCTAGAGCGATACTGATGTTGCTGCCTCACATACAGAAGTTGTTATAGAAGGGAGATGTGGTGCTTATGTGGAATAGAAATGGTGGAGAGGGCAGGACGAAAGGGATCCTATCTGTCTTTGCTGACTAGAGAAGCATTTTGTATTGAATGTACAGGTGTGCTTTGACTTATACCACAGATGTGTTCCTGAAAAGTTTTATGTAAACTGATGTTTTTGTTGTTGTTCTTAATCAAATCTGAATGGCTAGGTTATATTTTCAGAATTCCTTTACTTTCGTTTATGATTGGTCTGCAGTTGGCACAGGTTTCTAAGACTTTAATTCTGAAATTCTCTGCTATTTCTTACCTCTCATGTAGTCAAGCCCTGCTTTGTTAATCCTGTACATGTTTATGGGTTATGATTTTTAAAATTCTTTCAGAATGTGGAAAATATCTGTTTCCTTTACCTTATCAGTTTAAACCTTGCAAATCTGTATTTCTCGGGGCCGGCCGGGTGGCTCAGGCCGGGTGGCTCAGGTGGTTGGAGCTCCGTGCTCCTAACGCCGAAGGTTGCTGGGTTCGATTCCCCTATGGGCCATTGGGCTGTCAACCACAAGGTTGCAGGTTCAACTCCTTGACTCCCACAAAGAATGGTGGGCTCCGCCCCCTGCAACTAAGATTGAACACGCACCTTGATCTGAGCTACCTTGATCTGAGCTGCCACTGAGCTCCCGAATGGCTCAGTTGGTTGGAGTGCATCCTCTCAAACACAAGGTTGCCGGTTGGCCTCACCAAAGGATGGTGGGCTGCACCCCTTGCAACTAACAATGACAACTGGACCTGGAGCTGAGCTGCACCCTCCACAAAACTATGATTAAAAGCACAATTTGACTTGGAAAAAATCCAGAAGTACACACTGTTCCCCAATAAAGTCCTGTTCCCCTTCCCCAATAAAATCTTTTAAAAAAATCTGTATTTCTTATTCTGTATATTTGCAAATCTGTATTTCTGTTATTCCATATATTAGCTAACATTATTACTGTTATAACAGTAGTAATTTCAGCATTTATCGAGCAGCTACTATGTACTAGGTGTTGTTCTAGACTAAGCACCTTACTGTATTCATTTATTTAAGCCGCACCATTCACTGAAGTAGATATTTTCTATTTTACAGATAAAGAAACTGAGTTACAGGCAGATTAAGCAACTCTCTCAAGTTTACACAATCACTAAGTTGCAGAAGCCACTTACACCACGGTTTTCTGCATGAGGTTCATGGCTATAATGGAGTCAAAGTTGGAAGGCTTTATGCTGGAAGTGGTATTTTTTTTTTTTTTTGCCTACATTCCATTTGCTAGAACTTAGTCACATGGCTGCACCTAACTGCAAGGAAGGCTGGGAAATGTAGTCCAATTGTATGCCCAAAGGAAAATAGACATGCTTTGGTAAATAGTTAAATGATCTCTGGCCACAGGGCCACAAACTAGTAAACACACAATTATATATGTGGTTAATGCTGTAAATTAGTGTATATGAGTTTGGATAATGGAGTAGGGCTGGGGGAGCTATTAAAGGGAAAATCCTTTGTTGTGAAGTAATGTTTAAACTGAGAGCTGAAAAATGAGAAAACAGAGTGGTAGGAGAAAGAACATTCTAGGCATGTATGAAGGTTCTGAAGTAGGAAACAGCTTAGAGAGTCTAAAGACCTGCAAGACCAGTGTGGTTGAGCATAGGGAAGAGTGGCATAGAACAAGGCTGGAGAGGTAGGCAAGGGCCGCATTATGCAGTGCTCCCCAGAACATAGGAAGGAGTTAGCATTTCATCCTAATAGCAATGGAAAGACAGAATATTTTAGTGTTTTTAACAGGATGTTAAACGGGGACTCTTTCTGAATCACTTTCAGCTGAGTCACGATCCAAAGTGAAGTGTGAGGAAAATACGAAGAGATAAAATGGAGTCACTATAGTTAAACTGCTAAATTATTAAAATCAGGTAGGCTGAGGCATGAAGAAGCAATTCTCATCTTACTTTAGTCTGAGGATTTAAACTTTTAAACTTTTTGGTTGTGTGTCAATGCCTAGAGATACATAAATTCTATTCACAGATAACCCTCCAAAAAATTCTTCAAACTTAGGAAAAAATGTTCATATGTCTAGATCATTGCCATCTATTTTCCAAACCACTGGGCATCTGGAAGATTACCGTCTTAGACCAATCCAGAAGCTAAGAATTCAGAATTGATTCCTCTCAAGAATGTACTACTTACTGTGAGAACTCTCCGCCTTTCTTCTTCAGAAAACTGTGGGTATTGCCTAGTTGTGTTTCTTAGGATTTGCAAATCCTAAGACGCTTGAATAAAACTGCATTTTTAATTTTAGCAAAGTCTCTTGATTCATTTATACTCAGTCGACAAGTGTTATTGTCAAATCTTCAATGACAGAATTAAAAAGGAGGTGCTAGAAACCTGTTCTGTGGATCCTTACTCCCCTATCTTAGGACTATAAAAGTGCTAAAATCGAAGGGGCTGAGGGGCTAGTTGAGATTTGGAAGATTCCTATGGAAACAATCTTCAGTGTGTTGTGAATCTTCCCTACACCCATGGGAGACTGGTGGGACAGGTGTTTTTACTTCACCTCAGGCCCAGTGAGGAAGGCTTTAAGGAGACAACACGGAGAGTTTGACTTGCATCCTCTGGATTCCATGGGATACAGAAATACTTGGAAAATAGTTTAATGGCATCAGAATAAAGAATTGTATTTGGAAAGTAACTGTGATCCTTTCGTGGGCATCTTAAAGGTATGAAACTCTTGGTAGGAATATATGCTTCGGTCATTTAAAAAGATATGCTCAAGAGACCTTCTGCTTAAACCAGACAACCTTAGCAGAAAAAGGTGGAGATGTGCCATCAGATTCAAAGACTGAAGTTGAGGCTGAGGGTGGGGTGGGTGTGTAAGTGTCTAGCTAAGGTAGAGGTTTTGCCAACTTCAAGGAAGTTATAGTCAGAGGAACCCACAGGAGAATATCTAGATGTTCATAAAAACAATCCTGGGAGCAAGAGTCAATTTTTAAAGACCTGCTGTGGCCAGAGTATACCAATGCTAGATTACATCTATGTCTCAAACAGAACTTTCTTGCCTCTTATCTCCCTTCCTTCTCTGGCTGCTCCACCCCTGGCTGGTCAAAGGCCAGTTGAGAGAATGAAGAGAGGAGTGAACCCCTACCTACAACAAAGGCCTCCAGCCCAAGCAGTTTGGATAGGTGGCGGGAGGAAGAATTAACTATAATGAAGTTCAGAGTTTTGAGCAACACACTGGACTGGGTATTTTTCTTACTGACATGAGACTACTTTGTGACTGAAAAGGATTTTTATTAACAGAGAGTACCAAAAAAGTCAAGGGACTTGCCCTAGGCGTTAGGAAGAACCTGTCCTGCAGAGCTGGTTTGATCAGGCTTTTGGGAAAAAAAGAATAAAGTTGTTTTCTGCTCTCACTTTAAGAGACTCTCTTGTTCTGGGTAAAAATTACTTGTTTTCAACAATCACACAGGCTGCTGAGTGGATATCAGATCAGAGGACGACTGGTGTGAATGCAGAGGGAGAGTTAAGAGGTGATTGCTGGCTTCTCCACTTCCTAGCTGTGTGACTTTGGGCAAGTCACTTAACTTCTCTGTGCATCAGTTTCCTCATTTTAAACTGGTGATGTATGAGAATGCCTTATAGGGTTGTTGAGAGGGATAAATGAATAATACACATAAAGTACTCAGAAGAGTGCCTGATGCATAGTTAGTATTATGAAGTGTTGGTTACTATTTTCACTTTTAAAATTATTTTAGCAGCCCAAGTAGGAGATAGTGGTGACTTGGAATATCTTTTTTTTTCTTTCTTTTTTTTTTTGCAAGGAGGGTGCAGCTCACAGTGGCCCATACGTGGATGGAACTGGCAACCTTGGTGTTATTAGCACCACGTGCTAACCAACTGAGCAACCGGCCACCCCTGCAATATCTAACTAGAGAGCGTGAAAGGGTTCATGATAATATTTTAGAGTTATAGTCAACAGAACTGTAGGGGATGATTGGATATGGCGAGTGAAATACAGGAAGAGGGCAAGAATTGCTTTCAGGTTTCTGGATTGGACATCTGGACAGAGTTGAGATTATTGAGATTGAGGAGGACAGGAATTGTACATAAACTTAATAGAGATTCCTGGTTACTGATGCTTTAAAATTTGCATTTTAATAGCATTAATAGATTTGGGGGTGGTTTCTCTGAAATTTAAAGTGTTTTAAAATAAAGTCACCAGCTGACCTTTTGCCTCACTATTTTAGAAAATTGGGAGTGGAAGTAGGTAATTATGGGATAATATGGTTTTTCTTTCAAGAAACAAGAATGACCTCAATGGGCAATCAATCCTTGTATAATAAACATTGTCAGAAAAAATGATAAAATTTTAACAATTCTAAAACTAACATTGTCATCTTTAACAGATGTCTTTGAAAATTTCATTGTCCTATGTTTAATAAACAATAAACTACATAATAAATGTACCCAGTGGAGGCTGCAATATAGTCTTCAGATCTTTTTTCCAAAAGCACACACACACAAATGCACAGATAAAATTTTAGTTTTAATTAGTTTAAATACACACACACACATTTACATACGAAGTATGACAAATTTGTGATCGTGTTACAACCTTTCCTTGATATCAGAGGGATTATTCATTATGAATTTGTACCAACTGGACAAACAGTTAACCAAATTTACTATCTGGAAGTGCCGAAAAGGCTGTGTGAAAAAGTTAGACGACTTGAACTTTTCGCCAACAATTCATGGCTCTTGCATCACGACAATGCACCAGCTCACACAGCACTGCCTGTGAGGAAGTTTTTAGCCAACAAACAAAAAACTGTATTGGAACACCCTGCCTACTCATCTGATCTGGCCCCCAGTGACTTCTTTACCTGAAGATAAAGGAAATATTGAAAGGAAGACATTTTGATGACATTCAGGACATCAAGGGTAATATGATGACAGCTCTGATGGCCATTCCAGAGAAAGAGTTCCAAAATTGCTTTGAAGAGTGGACTAGGCGCTGGCGTTGGTACATAGCTTCCCAAGGGGAGTACTTCATGGTGACTATAGTGATATTCAGCAATGAGGTATGTAGCACTTTTTCTAGGATGAGTTCATGAACTTAGTCGTCAAACCTTGTATATGCCAGACTTTAATTTTATATGAAATATACTATGGAGATCTAAGAAAATTTAAGGACTACTTGTTTTCCACTTTTTTTTCTTAACAAAATGGAATTCATTGTGTTGAAGACTCTTGATATTATGTGATTGTCTAATCATTTTTTATAGATTAGAATAAGATCTACTATGATAATGGTTATTGAATGGATTTGTTTGGAAAAGTTACAATTATTTGTGAATTCAAAAAATCAGGATAATTATACATTTGATTGGTTTATTCAAATTTTCATTATGATTTTTTTAGCTATACTTGTGACTATGGAGAATTACATTGACTAACATAAATTCCACATGCATTTTATTTCCCAGTAAATTGTGTAAACTTTATTTTTTGTTGAAGATTGTATGTTAAATCACTGTTATGTCTTCACACCACTTCTTGAGAAGGAAGTTCTAATTTGAAATTGTATAATTTCCTTCAAAATGAAGGGCAGCGCATAAATAAAAATTGATGATGTCTTTTAAAACATTTCCTCTTCACTATGTTTTAGTAAAATAAAATCTATCAAGTCCTTTTAAAAAATGCTATGAGGGTTTTCACTAAACCATATTTTAGAGTTAAAAAAATTGATACATATTTTTCCATTTGTATACTTTTTTTTCTGCCACATTTGGTCCAAGTCCAAGCTACTCAGCTTAACTGCATTTTTTTCTGAGAATACTAGTGTGTATCATCTTCACATTGCTCAGTAAACATTTTGATGAATTCATTTAGTGATGGAAAGCCCTCCTTGCATTTACTGTGTGAGAATTAACACATTGCTTCTAGGCAAAAAGTAAAATAATGTTATATATGTATAATATTATATATAAATTACATATATATAAATTATATATGTATTTTTTAAAAAAACTATTTCATCCTTATCTGTTTTTTCCTTTTGGAACTTCTATTTGCTAGGATATTGAATCTTCTGGATTTTGTTTCATCTTTTTCTCTCATTTAACCTTTTTCTTTATGTTCTAGGAAAGGTCCTAGGCTTTGTTGTTTTTCAACTCTTCAACTATTTCAACTGTTTCTTTAAAATTTCAGCAATCATGCTTCACTTCTGAGAACTCTTTCTTCTTTAGGGTTTTTACTTTGGTGTGTGTGGAGAGGTCAGAGTGAGAGGTAAAAGCATCCAGTTCTAACTTTGTGGTAGCAATATTTTTTCAACTCTGATAATGCTCATATAAAAAATTTAAAGCTTCTTTTTCTATCCCACAGATAATCTCTGCTCTTTCCTTAAGATCAGTACTATTTATTTTGGTCTTTCTCTTTTATGTTTCTTGTCTTCTTTCTTATGATCTTGTGATCTTTAGTTGTCTGTCAAGTTTAAGAATGGGATATTCTAGATAGTTTTTAGGCATTTCTTACTGTTGTACATATAGGTCTGTCTCCCGTGGGATAGTTCTGTGCATATGGGAGGGATAATTCATTATGGGAATGCTGGATACTCAAATAAACCTTCAAATTGCAATGGCTTTACATAATAGATGTTTGTTTCCCATCTGTATCATCTTCACATTGCTCAGAAAACATTTTGATGAATTCATCTGATTGACAGGTGGCTTTCTTGTATGTGGTGATTTGGAGGGCCAGGCTGCTTCACTGGGGCTGGTAGCATCTCCTTGGGCCTTCGTGCCTTCTACTTCCGGCTGCCAGATGGTTCAACAAGAAACTGAAAAGGCTTTCTCAAAAAGCCCTGGCCTGGAAGTGACACATATCATTTCTACTTGCATTCTACTACTAACTAAGTGACTACACCTGGGTGCAAGAGAGGCTGGAAAATGCAGTGCCTGGCTGGGCAGCCACCTCCCAGAAGCAGCATCATGCTAAGGAACGAGGAGCAAAAATTCTTGGTAGCCAGCCAGCCACTGCTTCTATAAATAGCCTTATCCATGGGCTGCCTTCACTTTAGGGTAAGAATGCTGGAGGGGAGTTTTTTGGGAGGGGATATTTGGTAGTCCAAAATGCAGAAATGGAGAGAGCTTTACTTGAGGCATTGGCATCCAGCCTTCGCACTCCAAACTCTCCCCTGTCAGTTTATTCAGTTTTTCAAGACAAGAAACCTTTTTTGTTTTGGCCAGGAGTCAAATGCTAGTTGGTATTCCATGTATCTAGGAATGGGAGAAGGAGGTAGGGAGTAAACAGGCAGGGGTCTGGTGCAGTCATATACTAGACACCCTTTTGGTCCGTTTTAGCCTCTCCTCTATCTCCTGCCCTCTGAAGCACCTGCCAACTCTGTCTGAAGCTTCTATGGGTTTCTGCCATGGAGACTGACCCTCTGCTACCCGGAATCCCTTCCTGCATATTTTGGGCTTCTCTCTCTCTCTCTCTCTCTCTCTCTCTCTCTCTCTCTCTCTCTCTCGTTCTTTCTTATCTAACCACAACTTTTCTAGTCTCTTCCTATCTTCCACATACCATGTTTCTCTGAAAATAAGATCTAGCCAGACAATCAGCTCTAATGTGTCTTTAGAGCACAAATTAATATAAGATAATCATATCATATTATATTAACGACCCGGGTCTTTAATATAATATGATATGATATAATATATATATATATATATATATATATATATATATATATAAATAATATAATACTGGGTCTTATATTAATTTTTGCTCCAAAAGACGCATTAGAGCTGATTGTCCAGCTAGGTCTTATTTTCAGGGAACATGGTACTTGTTTTAAACCCTCATCCACCAGCAACTCCCCTTCTGTTCTCTTTACTGTTCTGGGTTTGTTTCTGTGTTGTCATTGGGTCTCAGAAGATAGGGAATTAGGAAAGCAAAAGCTTTTTGCTGGGTTTACTATATTGAACTTGAAGCCCCAGGAACTGTTTCTTGAGGAAAATCCCGAGTTTTCTTATAGGAACCATTTGAGCATTTGTCCAGTGTTCCATTTAGATTCTTTAATTTTCCTAAAAAGAAAAGTAACTTTACTCTCTACTCACTCGTTTGTAAAACATGTATAGATCTAGCAGCTCAGAATATTAGTTCTGTTTTCTCATTCGTGAGCATGAACCTGGAGAGTCTCCCAACTGTACAAAGCAGGCCAGGTGCAAGGGTGATATTTGGGGAGGTATTTTTAAAGGATATTTGTTTCAGTTACTGTTCCAGTTACCTTAACTTCTATCTTGGAATAAGCTGGAGCAATCACTGGGGTTGTGTTATTTCAGTCCTTGCATAACTGCCTTGGCTGAGTTGTTTCAGCATTATGGCCTTCACTTTAACAAAATGATTGACGAGAAGCTGCTTTTTCTGTTATTACAATTACTTAAGAAATTTTTAAAGGATATTATCTTCTTCTTTCATCACTCAGTGAGACTTTTTTTTTAAGATTTTTTTTTTTTTATTATTGGGGAAGAGAAGCAGGACTTGTTTTAATTGGGGAACAGTGTGTACTTCCAGGACTTTTTTTCCAAGTCAAGTTGTTTTCCTTTCAATCTTAGTTGTGGAGGGTGTCGTTCAGCTTCAAGTTGTTGTTCTTTCAGTCTTAGTTGTGGAGGGTGCAGATCAGCTCCAGGTCCAGTTGTTGTTGCTAATTGCAGGGGGTACAGCCCACCATCCCTTGTGGGAGTTGAACCGGCAACCTTGTGGTTGAGAGCCCACTGGCCCACGTGGGAATCGAACTGGTAGCCTTCGGCATTAGGAGCACGGAACTCCAACAGCCTGAACCACCGGGCCGGCCTCAGTGAGACATTTTTTAAACAACTCATTGCCACAAAAAACTTGGGTTCTCCTGAGAAGTGATGTGTTTCCACCTTTCTGATGAGAATTGTGCAACTGACCATATTTCCTTTTATCACCTGTGTCTTAGTGGTCTTTCTATTCTATCTTAAAACTGCGATGTTTCAGAGATAATGTGAATTGACATAGAACTCAATTGGCAATTGGCTCCCATCCTCCACCCGGCTGCAATTCTCAAGTAGGGACCATGTAAAGGTAGTATCTTCATCTGGGTAACGGATCAGAAAATGACTACTTTGTGATTATTTGGGGGTTCTTAGTTTAGTGTCTGGTACACATTTGTAGTAATCAGTCTATTTCTTACACATCTCATAAGTGAAAACAAATAAAACACATAGCAACTGGAAGACTAACTGAAAAGAGATGCTTATTTTAACATTTCAATAATGTGATCACAAATTTTACATGATGGAACTCTTTGGATTCCACTTACAGGAAGGGTTTTACTACATTCTCCCTTCATTACTAATTCTAGTGGGTCTCAATAGAAAGCATACACTGTTTATTGACAGTGAGCCACATTGTGGCTTATATTGTGCATATTACTATCTAAATGTTTTTTATTGTAAAATAGCTCAAAACCATTACAGAACAAGGAAAGGCATAAATACATGAATATGAAAATAGAGTAAAACTGAACTAAAATAAAAAAATTAAGGAAAGTAAAATAAAAAGACTAAGTTGATTGTACTTTGGGATATGTCTATTCTGAATATAATAATTCAGTTTTGATATTATTTCCATAATGGAAAACCACATTATTTTTTCTCTTTTAAGATTTCTTTGAAGACATACAAGATAACATTTCTATTTGTACTGGGTTTAGTGGTCCACTAAAATTCATGTCTACTTAGAACCTCAGAGTGTGATTTTACTGGAAATAGGGTCTTTGCAGCTATAATTAGTCAAGATGAGGTCATACTGGATTAGGATGGGTAATAAATCCAATGACTGGTGTCCTTATAAGGAGGACACAAAGACACATAGAGGAGAAGGCCATGTGATGATGGAGGCAGGGATAGGAGTGATGCAGGTACAAGCCAAGGATTGCTTGTAACCACCAGAAACTAGGAGAGAGGAAAGGAAAAGATTCTCCTTCAGAGTTTCCAGAAGAAGCCAACCTTGTTTACACCTTGGTTTAAGACTTCTGGTGTCCTGAACTGTGAGAGTAAATTTCTGTTGTTTTAAGCCACCTAATTTTTGATAAGTTGTTAATTTGTTATGGCACATAAATTGAGAACCTAGTGGGTACTCCATAAATAACTGCCAATTAATACCCTTCAAAAGAGAGAATTATCTATAATAATCTAAACAAGGGGCACTTTCACAGTAATTTTAAACAAAACAATCCAATAAAGAAAAGCATTTTTTCTTTTCTTTTTTGTAGAAAACACATGTTGGTTTAATATAAAATGCTTCTCTATAGTTGCATTTTGAAAAGTTTTGATCTCTATATTACATATATGAATTGTAGCCGAAGAAAATGACATAAATGAGGGGAATAAAATTTCATGCTTCAAAATGATACTACTCACAGATAATATAAAGATTTTATCATTTATTTCCTGTCAACAACTACAGGTGGTTTGGCGCACCCATTACATTGGATTTCATCAACTTGACCACTCTTGGAAAGATAACAATAAGACAGATAAACTATATTTTCAGCACTTATGAGAAAACAGATTCAATGCATTTCTTCAGCTGATAAGCATTCATGATATTGTAGGACATAGAGAAGAAAACTAAAATAGAATGATAAAAGAGTAATACGTGAGAATTGTTATTTTTTCATTGTATTTTTCCAAATCATGAACATATTTTATTCAGAATGGATCTATATACTTTGTATATTCACAGACAAATATGTCATGAGTTTGGGGAAAATTATTGAGTAAATTATATTTATAGAAAAATGCTTACAACATGGTCCTTAAAGGCATTCTTAATGTCATTCTGATGTTCTATCACCCTCTACTGGTCAGTAAGCCAAATTACTTTTAGCCTCTCCACCCCAACAAAGTGTATTTCTTTTATAAAAACAAACAAAAAACTAAAAAAACAAAAAACAAAACCCAAAACTATTTATTTGCTCAATCTATAAAGTCTGTTCACGGATAAAGTTACACTGAAAATAAGTATATCAAAAATCATCTGTTTATCGCTCTCTACCATTAGTCTGTGAGCTCCTCAATGGAAATTAGAGACTTTCATTTATCTTCATATCTCTAACAGCCAGTATACTGCTTAGCACAGTGTACATACTCAGTAAATGTTGGATAGATGAAATGTTGAGGCAATTTGCATAATTATAACAGTCTTCATTTATCATTATTTTATAAAGTTCTTTGTTTCATAAATATCATTACTCTATGGAATTATATAAAACTAGTAAAACAGATATTTCCAACGTTGATTTCACATAAAATGCTAAAGTTATTTTAACTTCAACATATTTGAACACTTTCAACCCTATGTTCAATGCCATTTAGATTGGGCATTTTTCTGGTTACCTGTTATTCTGATTAGTCATGCATTTTTGTTTTTGCCCGTAAAATCATTTTATTTTGTTACATAAACATCTTTCTCAAGTAATATTACTAGAACAACCTGCTTATGGGGTTTTAGAGTTGGGGTAGACATATTTTTAAAAAACTTGTCTCTATTATACAGAGTTGTGATATAAAAATATCACATAAAAATGACTTATAGGCTATAGTTTTCAGAAAGCAGTTAGCTAAACTAATCCAGCTGAAGAAAATTTATTTGTCTATAATATGGAAGGAAAAAATATTAAAAATATTCTGATAAAAAAGCTTCAGATCATCAAGGAATGTTCACTGTCCTCCACAGAGAGCCACTAGGATTTTCTCATAATCTCCTTTGGTTTCATCCAGGATGGCTTGGCAAAGAGAGATACCACACAACTTCTGATAGCATGCTTTGTCATCATTCATGTTGGTTTCAGAACGGGACACCATAATTCTGATCAATGTCTTGTGATGTGTTCCAGTACCCTTCCTGGCCTGATGAAGCTTCTCAGCAAAGAACACGGGTTTGTTTGTGGCATACTTCATGATTTGATGCCATTCTAACTAAGAGAAACAATGACAGTGTCAACAGATCAAAGCAGCATATCTCTAGGAAAAAGGAAAGCCACTAGATGAAGCTCTGAAGAAGGCCCTTACAGGTCACCTCCAGGAAGTGGTTTTGGCTCTATTAAAAACTCCCATCCAGTTGGATGCTGATGAACTCTGTGCTGCCATGAGGGGCCTTGGAACTGATGAAGACACTCAGAATGAAATTTTGGCATCAAGAACTAACAGACAAATCAGAGAAATTAACAGAGTCTATAGAGAGGATTTGAAGAGCGATCTGGCTAAACACATCATCTCAGACACATCTGGAGATTATCAGAAGGCTTTGCTTTCTCTTGTTAAGGGGGACCAATCTGAAGATTTTAGCATAAATGAGGACTTCACTGACTCAGATACCAGGGCATTATATGAAGCTGGAGAAAAGAGAAAAGGGACAGATGTGAGTGTGTTCAATACCATTCTTAGTACCTCCAGAAGCCATCCCCGTCTCTTCACAGAGTTTCAGAAGTACAAGTAGTCAGCATGACATGAACAAAGTTCTGGAACTGGAGATGAAAGGTGATATCAAGAAATGCTTTGGATAAATACCCAGATGTGTGATTACTGGGTTCTTCTTTGTCTCTTGTTGTAACCTCTGTTTTAAAGTCTGTTTTGTCTGGTATAAGCATTGCTACTCCAGCTTTTAATTTTTTTGTTTTGTTTCTATTTTCATGAAATATCTTTTTCCATGCCTTTACTTTCAGTCTCTGTGCATCTTTCAATCTGAAGTGAGTCTCTTACAGGTGACATATGTAAGGGTCTTGTATTCTTATGCATTCAGCCACCATATGTTTTTTGGTTGGAGTATTTAATCAATTTACATTTAAAGTAATTGTTGATAGATATGTAGTTATTGCCATTTTATTATTCATATTCTTTATTTTTTCATCTAAAATAAGTCCGAGATTTCTTATAATACTGGTTTGGTGGTGATCAGTGCCTTTAGCTTTTTTCTGTCTGAGAATGCTTTTTATCTGTCCTTTGATTCCAAATGATAGATTTTCTGGGTAGAGTATTCTTGGTTATAAGCTTTTACTTTTTGTCACTTTAAATATTTCATGCCAATTCCTCTGATCTGCAAAGTTTTGTTGAGAAATCAGCTGATGGTCTTATGGGAACTCCCTTGTAGGTAACTAACTGGTTTTCTCTTGCTGCTTTTAAGATTCTCTCTGTCATCAACCTTTGGCCTTTTAATTATGATGTGTCTTGATGTGGGCCTGTTTGGGTTCATCTGGTTTGGGATGCTCTGTGCTTCCTGGGCTTGCATGTCTGTTTCCTTATTAGGTTAGGAAAGTTTTCTGTCATTATTTCTTCAAATAGATTTTCAATTCTTGCTCTCTCTCTTTTCCTTCTGGTATCCTTATGATGTGAATGTTGTTATGCTTGATGTTGTCCCAGAGGCCCCTTGAACTATCCTCATTTTTTTGGATTCTTTTTTCTTTTTGCTGTTCTAATTGGTGATTTCTGCTACTTTATCTTCCAAATTGCTGATTTGATCCTCTGCTTCATCTACTCTGTTGTTGATTCCATCCAATGTATTCTTTATTTCACTTATTGTATTCTTCATTTCTGACTGGTTCTTCTTTGTGTTTTCTATCTCCATTTTTATGTTTCCTATTTCTTTGTTGAAGTTCTCACAGATATCACTGAGCATCCTTATAGACAGTGTTTTGAATTCTGCATCTGATAGAGTGGTTTTCTCCGTTTTGTTCATTTATTTTCTTTTCTTTTTTTCTGGAGCTTTGTTCTGAGCTTGTTTTTTTCTGGAGCTTTGTTCTGTTCTTTCATTTGGGACAGTCTTTTTTTTGTCTTCTCATTTTAGCTGCCTTATGTTTTTATTTCTATGTATTAGGTAGGGCTGTTATGTCTCTTGGTCTTAATAGAGTGGCCTTATGTAGTAGGTCTCCTGTGAGGCCCAGTGGCTCAGTCTCCTTGGTTACCTGAGCTGGGTGCTCCAGGTGTGTCCCTTGTGTGTGCCCTCCTGTTGTAGTTGAGCGTTGGTTGTTGTTTGCACAGCAGTGGGAGGGACTGACCTTCAGGTCAATAAAGATTGGTTATGTGGACTGGCTGTGACTACAGTGAAGGAGCTGTTGTGCAGGGGCTAACCCTACAGAGCTGGATCCACTTTAGCAGGGCTTTGGTGTCTGCCCAGTCAGCCCTTTGGATGTGTCTTTTGTGGAGGTTGTTGGGTGGTGCTCTGGTGTGGTCTAAAGCTGGCCACTGTTTGTGTTGTATCTGGGACCTCTTGGGATAGGCTTAGTGCAAGCCAAGGTCAGTCACTGTCTGTGCCCTGCCAGGGGCCACTTGGTATGAGCTACCAAGTAATCTGCAGATGGTTGCCACTTGTGCTGGGCTTGGAGGTGCCTGGGAGAGGCTGAGCTGTTAATTAAGGCTGTCTGCTGCTAGTGTCAGGTTTGGGGCTGCTTAGCAAGGGGTATGGGGCATGCTGAGGCCAGATGCTGCTTGTTTTGGATTTGTGAACCTTTGAGAGATTTTAGGAAAGTCCAAAGCATGAACCAAGACAGGCTTTTTGTATGGAAAAGCCACTGGAAGTAGCTTGGGTAAGCCTGAAAGTTGGAAAGGATGGGGTCTCAAGGAATCACTAGGGTGGGACAAAGAGTGTTAGGTAGGTTGATGGAGACTCAGATATGGCAGTTGCCTGTGTGCTGGGTTAGGGGAGGGCTCAACAAAGGAACAATGGCTCTACAAGGACTTCTGTTTAGGAGAAAGCTTCCCCTCCAGCTCTCACCCTGAAACTATAGACAATTCAGTTTCTTCTGGTATGTCCCTAGAGCCTTTTGAGCTGCTGCTCCAGTGCTGGAGCTCAGAGTGAGTGAGTCCATCAGTGAGTAAGTCCACACACAGGCACTTTAAGAGGAGTGCCTGGGACACCAGCTACCCTCTGTCTTAGCCATAATCTCCACGGTTTTTCACAGCCAGAAGTTATGGAAACTTCTCTCCCTGGCAGTAGACCCCTGTGCTGGGGAGACTGGTGTGGGGCTGTGACCCATTGCTCCTCAGCGGGGACTACTTTAGCCAAGATATCCCTCCTAATTTTTTTTTAATTAAAGATTTTATTGGGGAAGGGGAACAGGACTTCACTGGGGAACAGAGTGTACTTCCAGGACTTTTTCCAAGTCAAGCTGTTGTCCTTTCAATCCCTGCTGTGGAGGGTGCCATTCAGCTTCAAGTTGTTGTCCTTTCAGTCTTAGGTGTGGAGGGCGCAGCTCAGCTCCAGGTCCTGTTGCCATTGCCAGCTGCAAGGGATGCAGCCCACCATTCCTTGTGGGAGTCAAGGAATCGAACTGGCAACCTTGTGGTTGAGAGCCCTCACCCCAACCAACAGAGCCAACTGGGAGCTCAGGGGCAGCCCAGGTCAAGGTGCCGTGCTCAATCCCAGGCACAAGGGGCGCAGCCCACCATCCCTTTCAGGAGCCGAGGAATTGAATCAGCAACCTTGTGGTTGAGAGCCCACTGGCTCATGTGGGAATCGAATTGGCAGCCTTCGGCATTAGGAGCACGGAGCTCCAACTGCCTGAGCCACTGGGTCGGCCCTATCCCTCCCAATTTTTAATGGTCACACTTGGGTGTGGGACCAGCCCTTCCATATCTCTGCCCCTCCTACCAGTCTTGAGGTATCTTCTGTGATGAGACAAGGTAAGAGTTAACAGGAGTGGGCTTGTGAGCTGGCAGGATTCCAGCTGGCAGGAATGAGCTTAAACATTAAATGCTTGGCTCTAACTCCCTTGGCTAACACTGTACCTGCAAGCTGACAAGCACCTTACATTGATCATAGGTGGGAACAGAACAGTTCCTAATTGCAACAGTAAACCCCTGCAAGCTGACAAGCACCCTAGATGGAAAAATATAAAACCCCACCACTCCTTCTCATCGGTGCAGCTGTCCCTGTCGGGGTCTACCCTGGCAAAACTCCCTTTGTCAGTTCCAAACACAACTCTCCCTCTTTTTGACTTTCAATAATTTTTTTTCGTATTCTTGGAGAGTCTCATAAATACTTTTACATTCTGAGAACTACCAGGAGTTAATTCTATGCCAATACATTCTGTATGTCCTTGGTTATAAGACTTCTGTTTAGCTAGACTTCAGGCGATTATCAATGATGTTTGTTATACAGTTTAGTTGTAATTTTGATGTGCTCATGATAGGAGGCAAGCACATTACCTATTCCACCATCCTGATTACCCATTTGATCTTTATTCCTTTATAGGCATGATTTATACTTTAGAAATTATCAGTGCTCTCAACTTAATCGGTATACACATTTCTCAAAAAGAGGCAGTGAAGGTTCTTGAAAGGTCAGCCCCTTATATGTGTATACATTTAAGTAAAAAATATTTTTTATTTACTTTAAAACCCTTTTCACTATTAAGGTAACTATGGAAACTTAGAGACATGTGAATAATAGCTTATAATTATTGAGCATCTCTTTGCCAGAATTTTTCTAAGTACTTTATGTATATTATCTCCCTAATCCTTACAAGACTTTGGAGGCAAAGTCTATTATTGTTGAATATCAAGGTTAAGTAACTTGCCCAAGGTTACCATAATCTGGCACTCAAATGTTAACCAACTGATATAATTTTAGTGCATATATCTATTGCGTTTTATAAGAACATATACTTTTATATTATTAACCAATCAATCAAGTTAGCTATCAATCAAATGTTGATTAATATTTTACCAGGCACATAGCCAATGAGGATTCTGTGGTAAACAGAATGGTCCCAGTGCCTGCCCTTACAGAACTAACAGTCCTTGGGGGGTATAGGGAGTGAAAACAGTGAGTAGGGAGTTGTAGTGTGGCAATGGTTATGACAGAAATATATAGGAAAACAACAAAGAAAGGTATCTTTTATCAGAAAAGAGTACAGAATTTTATCAAACTATACTGCTGTTTTCATTTGACGTATTTATATAATGAATTATAGTAGATTTTCTGACATGAAATATTCCTGGGATAAGTTTGTTATTAACTGTTTCATATGGGAAAACATACAGAACAATAAAGAGAATAATATAACAAACTACTATATCATCACTGGATTTGTGATATTTAACATTTTGCCATATTTGGGTCAGATTTTTTTCAAATAAATAAAATATTACAGACAACTTAAGTTTTCAGTGTATTTTTAAACCCATTTACTTCTCTTCTGCCAGAAGTAACTAGTATCCTGAATTTATCATTCCCATATAGATTTTTATCTTTGTACATATTTTACTATAGACATACGTACTCTTGAATTATATATTGTTTCTCATGTCTTAATACATTACGTGGTGGCATACCACATATTTTTTAAAATTACTTTTTCCTAAGATTTATTTTTGAGATTTGTTAATGTTGATGCATATAGCTCTAGTTCAATCATTTTAGCTGCTGTATGGGTTCTATTTAATAAATATAATTCAACTTACTTATGAAATTCTCTTGATAATGGTCATTTAGACTTTAAAACAATTTTTTGTTTTGTTATTAATACAAAACAACACTGCAGTGAGTATTCTCATTTACATCTCCTTGTATATTACTTGCAGTGGAGTTGCTTGATTATAGAGTATGCAGATGTTTAACTTTAACTATATATTCTAAATTGTTCTCCAAAGTGGTTGTTCAGTTTCCTACCAGACATATATTTCCTTTCCAATACTTCATATTGTAGCTTTCTAATATTTTGATATTTTCCAAATCTATGGGTCAGAAATACCATGCTGTTGTTTTAATTTAATTTAATTATATTCCTAATTAGTAGTGAGTCTGAGTATCTTTTCTAATTTGTTGGCTATTTGGATATTCCTTTTCTGTGAATTACCTAGCATGTCTTTTGTCCATTTTTCAGCTGAATTGACTGTCTTTTTCTTAATGGCTCATGGATGTTCTTTCTAAATTCTGGATATTAATCCTATGTTGGTTAAATGCATTGCAAATGTCTTTTCCCAGCTTGTTGCTTATTTTTAAATTTACTTTTAGGTGTTTTTTTGTCATCATGCAGAAGTTAAGAAAATTTTAACATAGTCATATTTGTCCATCTTTTTCTTTTACAGGTGTGCTTTTAACATCTTGAGAAATTCTTCCTTACTTTAAAAACTTTTGTTATTTTCTATTTAGTTCTTCAATTAATCTGTAATTGATGTTTATGTATGGTGTGATATAGGGGTCCAATTTAATTTTTTTTCTATATTGTCAGTTGTCTATCTCGATTTATCGGCTGCTCCCATCCTTTCCCACAGGTTTGAAATGCTTACCTCTGTCATATATCGATTTCCGTCTGTGTGTGGCCATATGGGTCTCTTTATTCCAGTGCATTGGTTGTTGTCTATTATGCATCATATCACATGTCTTGATTACTTTCACTTTGATATCAAGATATTACAATTTCTTTTGATATTATGTCTTACTTTCTTCATCTTAAACAGTGTCAATGCTATTCTTAGACCTTTGCTCTTCTACAAGAATTTTAGAATCACCATATTTACATACACATGCAAGCATGCACATGCACACACAACCCTTTTGGAATTTTGAGAGCAACTGCATTGAATTTATATATTTATCGGGGAGGGGGGGAGAAATGATGTTAAATCTTCTATTCCATGAATATTATATATGTCTTCATTTATTTAGATCTTCTTTTATGTCTTTTAATAAAGTTTTATATATTCTGTAAAAATGCCTTTGTTAACTTTTGCTGCATTTATTCATAGAAACATAGTTTTTGTAGCTACAGATGAATCTGATTTGCTGTCACTTCATTTAGAACTTTGTATCCATTTTAATAAGTGATGCTATACCAAAGCTTAAGATGGAACACAGAATCCTTTCCATGGTCTACAGGGCTCTGCATGGATTGGCTCCTGCCTACCTCTCTGGCCTCATCATCTCTATGACTCTCCTTCCATTCTGTGCTCCAGGCTGACTGAGCTTTTTTCAGTCTTTGAAAAAAGCCATGGTGTCTCTTCCCTCTAGACTTTGTACAAACTGTTCTCTCTGCCTGGAAGACCCTTCCCAGTACTTCAATATTATTGATTTCAATAATACTGAGTATTATTGAGTATCTCCAACTAACTCCTTAGGTTTCAGTTAAAATGTGACTTTAATCTCTGAAACTTCTTTGATTACTCTGGTATTTGTTTTACAGCAACTTTATAGAGGCTTGTCATACTCCCTGTCTCCACTACATTGTAAGTTTCATGGAGATAGGGACCCATGTATATTATCTATTGTTTTATAGTCAGTGCTTAGCACAATGTCTGGCACATGTTAACACACCAATATGTTCTCTGATTGATTTAATGTTGTCACAAAAGCCAAGGGTGGAGAGTCTCACATTTAATGAAAAAGACCAGCAACATAAATATTGAAAAACATCCATTGGAGCTGGCACTTTGGAGATTTGTGGGGATGTCAGTGAAAGCAGTTTCCGTAGGGTGGGAAAGGGTTAAGTCAGATTGCATAGGGCTATTGAATGAATGGAGGGTGAGGATGTGGGACCCCAGCAAGAGCATCTGGAGTTGATTTGAGAAGATGTATGCTTGAGAAGATGTATGAAGATTAGCAATAGTCACTGAGAAAAATGAGAAAGGGAGGTGATTGAGACAAGAACTTGACATTTTAGGTAGTTTACACTTAGCAAGCAATATATTTCACCATCTTTTTTCAAATTCTTAATTTCATTTAAAGATTTGAAAACTTATCAGAAGATTTGAGACAGTCTCAAATCTCTGATGGGAATTCTTTAAAATTCTTAAAATTGGCTTAATTACCATTTCATATGAATGGAAATTATATTTCCATAAACATTTGGGTTTCTTATGATATTTTTGATATTGGATATTTCATATCCATAAAAAATGAAAATTGTGTTTTAAGTCAATAACCAAAAAGGGTAATTGTCAGCCATCACTGTGTTGTTAGAGAAGTTACAAGATAAGGTTACAAGATGGAAAGAAGAGGAAATGTTTAAGAAGAAATACTAGAAGACTGGGATGCAGTAATACTAACTTACAGTGCTGGAGTTCTTTATAGTTTACAAAGTCATAGTACATGTAATCTCATTTAGTACTCCAATAGCTTTGTGTTGTAGGAATTATTCCCATATAAATTGAACTTTAGAGACGTAAGATATACTCTCTACATCACAAAAGCAACTATAGAGACAGCTCAACTGTTGCCCAAATTTTATGACTTTAGGAATATAAAATGCCATTTTTATAATACTTTTTGAAATTTATGAATCATAATTTACATATTTTTTCATAATTGATACTTGAGCATATTCTTTTTTTAACATACAGCATGGATACTGATGGGTCAATGACAGTGGACTGGGATGAACGGAGAAAGCACTTTTTATTTAAACTTGCTAGAAATGTTAAGGGAATTGCCTGTTACTGGAACCGTTTTACTGAATGTGGTATTTTAAAAAATATTTGTATATTTTACTCCGTAAGTTCTGGGTGTACAATGTGTTACATTATAATTGGTTAGAAAATTATGGGGCCGGAAAATTAGCTTTTGAGGTTTTGTTGATTAAACGTGTGACACTATAGAATGTCTCCTCAGAAATTTGTATGATGCCAAATATCTGAATTGGCATGTAATACCTACTTCAATCCAAGTTTTAATTTGCAAAAGGCACCCATTTGTTGATAATAACTATGCATTTCAGTGTTGATTACGCCTACATAGCACCATTATTCTGTATTATAGTTGCTTGTTATCTCGTTTGTGAATTGCTGATTGCTGTGTCTTGTTGGATGAATAAATAAGCCATAACCGGAATTCTTTTGAAAGAGTGCCACAGTTGTAGTTTTTATTCACATTCATATGTCTCATAGTCTGCTTGGCTCTTGTCTACCAGTGCACTTACACGTCTATGCTTCATAATTTCTTAAAATCCTCAAAATTTCTTAAAATTTTTGCATATTAACTCCAAATTATAATCTACACTGTTCTTCTACAACTTTTGAGGTAGGAATAATTAATTCTGTTATGGAAAAGGAAATCAAAGCAGAGAAAGGTTAAGTAATTGGCTTTCTTACAGGCAAGGAGGAAAGTGTAACAGTAAAGATTATGAACTCTAGAATCATTTTACCTGGGTGAGCTTCTTCGTGTCCCTACTGATTTGCCCTGCAACTTTGGGGACACTATTTAACCTTTCTAAGCCTATACTTTTCAGTTATAAAATAAGGATAATATTACCAAACACATAGAGTTGATGTGAGGATTGAGACAATCCATGTAAATTACTTAGCACAATGCCTGGCAAACAGGAAGTCATCAATGAATGCTGGTAGATGGTCAAGAACAAGAACTCTGGAGCTAGTCTGCTTGGGTTCAGATCCTGGCTCCACCCTTACAAACAAGGGGACCTCTTTCTACCTCATTTTAATGTGTGTGAAATGACACTAAGAATGGTACCTACTCATTAGGTTGTTGTGAGGATGAAACTAGCTAATGTATGTAAAGCACTTAGAACAATATCTGACGCATGTTAAGCACCGTTAGCTGTTATGATTATTAATAGAAAAGGACTTTGAAACTTATATTTCAAAACTTGGGACTTCTGGTGTTACTTCATGAAATCTATGTTTCTTTAATTTTTCTTTAACACTTGGACTTTCTTTTAATAGTCTATGTGTTTAAGAAAAAGTTATAGTAAACAGCAATCTGTCCTGCCCCATCTCCTACAATCTCAATCCTAAAATGCCAAAATTAAATAGAAGAAAGCTAAATGTAACCTAACTGCTTTCTAAAGAAGCTTAACTAGTGAAATGAGTTTCACATGAGGCTCTGCAGCTTTTCCTGTATCGATAAAATATTCATTTGAGAAAGGAAGATGACCAGTAGGATCACATTACTATCGATAGGTACAAAAACCACATTCCACTATCGCCTTAGCTGTAGGGGACTTCTTTATTCTTACCATGATGCTATGAAACTTCAGTTACCAACATTCTCTTATACATATGTAGTCACTAAGAGAGTGTTTTATCCTTTTAGTAGTGTTCACTCTGTACCTTCCCTTTAAAGATGATTAAAGGAAATTCAAGTAATACAGTTATTGTATGCCTACAATAGGTTTTTTCTGTTTCATAACGAAGACAAGGGGCAAAGAGTTATGGAAAACAGCTGATTTGTAAATTAAATGACATATTGTCTGTGGTAACCTAATTAAGTAATACGTATAAATTGAATTCAGTAAACTGCTTTTTTGGGAATAGTGCTAACAAAGGGTGCTCAAGTGTTCAAGGGGCAGGTCCGTTGTTTGGTAAATAGTAATTTCACAAGAAACAAATATGTTTGGCACTGTCACTGCCAGCACAGAGGTAGAAGGCAGCCAGTTTTGCAGGGTGGAATATCGAGTACGAGCTCTGCATTAGGCTGCCTTGGTTCAAATCAATATCGAGGTAAGTTGGGGTAAATTATTGAATCTCTCTGGGCCTCAGTTTTCTTAACTGTAAAATTAGGATAATAATACTTACTTCTCTTGAGATTATTATGGAAATTAAAGATGACACATATAATTGTTTAATGCAGTGCTAGCTTTGCTCTGTAAACGTTAGTTTTGTTTATTGAACAGATATTGAGCTAGTTACTAGTCATATTATTGCTAATGATTATGCATAGCCAAACATTTTGGAGGCCTAAATTGTTACCCAACAATCTATGCTTTACAATTAATAATATAAGTAACTAACACTCAGTATTTTTAGGGGCAAGCATTGTACTAAGTGCTTCATATGCTTTATTTAATCTGAACAGTCCTACAAGATTAGTTATTAGTATTATCTCCATTTTGCATTTGAGGCTAAGAATAGCACCCAAGCCTCAGCGAGTTCATCCAATTCGGAGGAGTTAGGGAAGTCAGGATTTGAATCCTGCCTGACTCCTGAGCCCTGGTACTTAATCATGCTGTATATGATCAACCTTCTAGACCCTCAAAAAAAATCCCTACATATATCTACAGCAGAGCTTATTATTTGCTCCGGGCGCTAGGTGGGAAGGCCTAGGGTTTTGTCAATTCCACTGTAGGTAAAGATGTAAAAGGAAACTGTTTCTACAAACAAATAAGACAAACAAACAAGCAAAAACTCATAGACACAGACAATAGTTTAGTGGTTACCAGAGGGTTAAGGGGGAGGGAAGATGGTAGAAGAGGGTCAAATATATGGTGATGGAAGGAGAACTGACTCTGGGTGGTGAACACACAATGCTATATATAGATGATGTATTATTGAATTGTATACCTGAAACCTATATAATTTTATTAACCAATGTCACCCCAATAAATTGAATAAAAAAGGAAACTGTTTCTAAATGTATGCCATATATTTTATATTTGCTTTGTTAACAGTAAGAAGTCTGCCTAAAGATAACATAGGGATCCACTACATCTTGAACACTGAAGATACCTTTATGCTATCGCTAATTAAATAGCTATTATCCCCCTAGTTGTTTATGTAACCTGTATTTTATCATACCTAAAAACATATTTTACGACTTGACAGATTGTTCTTTTTGTATTCAATCTTAGACAATTTTAAATTGAAAACGATATACATTTTTTCTTTTGTTGTTTTTAAATTTTTATTCTTTCTTTAAAAAAATAATCAACAGAAATTTATTTCTCACACTTTTGGAGTCTGGAAGTCTAAGATCAAGGTGCCAGGTTGGTCAAGTTGGAGCTTGTTTCCTCATTAACAGATGGCTGTTTTCTTGCTATGTCTTCACATGGTGGAAGAGAGCAAAATGGTATAGATTTTTTTTTTTAATTAAATTTATTGGGGTGACAATTGTTAGTAAATTTACATAGATTTCAGGTGTACAATTCTGTATTACATCGTCTATAAATCCCATTGTGTGTTCACCACCCAGAGTCAGTTCTCCTTCCATCACCATATATTTGATCCCCTTTACCCTCATCACCCACCCCCCACCCCCTTACCCTCTGGTAACCACTAAATTATTGTCTGTGTCTATGAGTTTTTGTTTCTCATTTGTTTGTCTTGTTCTTTTTGGTTTATATACCACATATCAGTGAAATCATAGGGTTCTAAAATGGTATAGATTTAAAAATGGGAAATGTAAAGATTATCCTGAACATGATAAAAAATAGTTATTAACTTATAATTGATAGTATTTCAAGCTAACTTTTGAGTTATTCAAAATTATATCAGTTGGTGTTATTCAAAATTATATCAGTTGGTGAAGTACAAAATTCTAGCAAAGGATGACATTAATTTGTTGTGGAGCTGAGATATATAAAACATTTAGCTCTTATAAGGAGAAAACATTCATTTGAGATTATCTAATTATAATATTATTTATTTTACTTATTTATTTATTTTAATAGGGACTTTATGTGAGATATAGATGTACTTTTCAAAATTCAATTGATCAAGAAGAAAATTTGGTCTGTTATGGAAGTATCTGTTGCTTGGAGGCATAACTGGTACTTATGCTCAAACACACACAACGCCATTAGAGCATCTAAAAACACTAATGCAGGTGGGTTGCATAGTTCCTGTGCATGTTTTAGAGAGTTAGGAATAATATTTGATGCTTTTCAAAAGAAGGATTTCAGAGGTCTTAACACTATTCCTTGATATTCTCATGTGCAATTACTTTATTGCCAGTAATCTCCTAGACTCATTCATTCAAATAAGCTGCCAGGCACTCAACTCACCTTGAGGGTACAAAAAACAAATAATAAACCATTCTCATCCATATGAATTTTGGAGTTTAGTGATGGAGACAGATGTGTAAACACATAATTAAACACAATATAATAACCTAGCACTAGTGTTCCAGGAAAAGAAAAAAATTAGGGAACTCTCCCTTTTTTGCTGGAAGTAGGGTTGGGGGAAGGCTAGACAATACTGATTCTCTCCATGGGCTGGAAATTGTGACACCAAGAGACAGAGACTGGTCAAAGAGCTGTACTCTCTCTTTATTCCTTATCAAATACTAGGCCCCGTAGGTAGAATTCTTCAATTGTCTGAAAAGTTTCGGGTAGAGCTGTTGTGGTCCCTTTGAAGATGGTGTGGAAATGGAGGGATTGCCTGAGTCTGGTGGCCAAGTCTCTGTGGTGAGAACTACAACTGAAACAAAGGGAGAAGGGTTTCCATTCTTTTCATTGTTCTACTCGAGGCAGAAATGATGGGCCTAAGACAACATTCAGTCACATTTCCTTTTATCCCTTTTGGGTCACCAGGGAACAAATTTCTCTATAATTATTAAATAAATATACAAAACAAGGAAGCATGTCAGGATGCTGATGTTCAAAGCAGGGGAAAAGGGCAAAAGGCTTACTGTTAATGGTGAATATTTTATCATTTAATCCATCTGTTTTCAGTCCGACACCACACTGAATTACTGAATTCCGTATTCCTGAGTCAAGAGCCTTTTTGCTTTCTCTAGAGAATAAAGCCTCATAGGTTTTAAAGGGTGAATTGACGTGTGTATGCATTTCCCTCTGTAGACAATTAAGTTGTACCTTTTACTCTGCTAAATTAATTATCACTTTTTCCTTTGCTTTCCACTTCCTCCAAATCTGTTGAAATCACTAGTACATTTATTCCTTGCAGATTAGTAATGGGGTGATCATATAATTTTCATTTGAACCAAAACACTTTTAAGAGTCTAAGGGGGTGGTTAACAATCATGGAGGGACAATTTTGGGCAAACGAGGATATACAGCTACACTAGTGGCTTCCTTATTACTTTGCTATTGTTTTGGTGTGGTTTTGGAGAGGGACTAAACATGTATTGTCAATCTACCATCTTTGCCAAAAGTAAACTTCTTGCATGTCTATGGGATGCAAGAGAAACCTGAGAGTGCTTGAACAATATACTCGATTGTCCAGGGGAGAGAGAAAGCCCTTATGCAAAGGAGAACTTTGATATTTCAGTTGGTTCAATCTTTAACAAATTGTTCTCTCTCTTTCTCTCTTACCCTCTCTCTCTCCCTCCCTCTCGATATAAAGTCCTGCACAGGATGACTTGGGTATAATAACTGCTCAGAGTGCTACCTGTATCAGTCAGGATAGGTTAATTATTGCTGCAGAAACAAATCCCTTTCCCACAAATCATTGCTTTAATAAAATAAAGTTTATTCCTTTAAAAAAAGACCATTCTTAGAACAATTAACAATTAATGACATCTGAATAAGGACTGTAGATTAGATAATAGTATTGTATTGTTAAATTTCCTCATTTTGAAAAATATATAAGGGAAATTTCTTGTTCTTAGGAAATTCACACTGAAATATTTAGAGGTAAAGGAGCGCAATGTTTCTATTTTTTTTCTCTCTGTGTCTCTCCACACACATGTGCACACACATGCACATATGTATGGGGGAGCAAATGGGGCAAAATGTGCATTGGGAATTTGTGTAGGATTTCCTATTTATTCTATACATATTTTCTTGGACTATATAAATGTAGTTTGAAATTATATCAGAATAAAATTTTATCTCCCCCAACCACACACACACACACACACACACACACACACACAGCAACCCACCCCACAGTGATTGGTTTTTTTATACATTTTTGTTCTTAGATTTGCCTTTGCAAATCAAAACTGCATCTTCTGCACTATTCCTGGCAAGTACAAAAAGAAAGGCGTAAGTTTACAGTTAGGAAAAGCCCACCAACTGTCAAGCACTATTGGATGAAAAAAACAACAACACAAAAAAACCCTACCTCGCTCACATTGTACAGTTCAGAACACCCAGGGTGGAGGCATGACTAAAAGTTTCCAGAGAGGAAAACCAGGTCATCTACAAAAAAATCAGTGTCACCAGACTTCTCAGAAGTAACACTATATGCCAGAAAATAATAGGGTAATTAACGCTTTAAAAGTTCTGAAGGAAAGCATTTTCTACCTTGATGTCCACACTCAAGAGGAAAAGAAACGTAAAATAATTAATGAAGATGCAGTTTAACAAAGGCAAATCTACCAACAAAAATGTATAAGAAAATCAATCACTGTGGGGTGGGTTCCTTTCATGTGTATGTGTGTGGTTGGGGGAGATAAAATTTTATTCTGATATAGTTTCAACCTACATTTACATAGTCCAAGGAAATATATATAGGATATATAGTCCAAAGTAAAATATATATACTAGTCCAAGGAAATCCTGGATAGTCTACACAAATTTCCAATGCACATTTTGCCCCATTTGCTCCCCCCTAAACATATGTGCATGTGTGTGCACATGTGTGTGTGGAGACAGAGAGAAAGAAAAAATTGGAAACATTGCGCTCCTTTACCTCTAAATAGTTCAATGTGAATTTCCTAAGAACTTTCCTTCATATATTTTTCAAAATGAGGAAATTTAACATTACAATACTATTATCTAATCCACAGCCCTTATTCAGATGTCATTAATTGTGGATTGTTCTAAGAATGGTCTTTTTTTAAAGAAATAAACTTTATTTTATTAAAGCAATGATTTGTGGGAAAGGGATTTGTTTCTGCAGCAATAATTAACCTATCCTGACTGATACAGGTAGCACTCTGAGCAGTTATTATACCCAAGTCATCCTGTGCAAAACTTTATATCGAGAGGCAGGGGGAGAGAGAGGGAGGGAGAGAGGGAAGGAGAGAGGGAGAGCTGGGGGGGGGGAGAGAAGAGAGAGAGAGAGAGAGAGAGAGAGAGAGAGAGAGAGAGAGAGAGAGAGAGAGAGAGAGAACAATTTCTTAAAGATTGAACCAACTGAAATATCAAAAATATCAAAGTTCTCCTTTGCATAAGGGCTTTCTCTCTCTACTGAACTATCAAGAATTCTCAGGTTTCTCTTCTATCCCATAACATCTTTCTTTCAACCTGTGCCATTTCTATTATTATTATTATTATTATTTGCCATTTACATATGCTTATTCTTTTTTTTAAATTAAGCTATAATTGACATAAAACATTATATTAATTTCAGGTAAACAACATAATGATTCAATATTTACACATATTGCAATGATCACAACACATCTAGTTAACATCCATCACCACAGAGAATTTTTTCCTTGTGATGAGAACTTTTAAGGTCTATTTCCTTCGCACTTTCAAATATGCAATACATCTCATGACTTACTTATTTTATAAATAGAAGTTTGTACTTTTTGACTCCCTTTACCTGTTATGCAGACCTCCTCCCACCCCCACCCCCAGCTTCTGGCAACCACCAATCTGTTCTCTTTGTATCTTAGCCTTTTCAAGATACTACCTCTGTATCTCCTTGATTCTATTTCCAAACATTTATGAAGATAAGTTTATACTACCTCCCTTCACCTCCTTCTATGTCTCATCATTTATATCTACGATCACTCCTAAATCCCTTGCAGGTCTTGTTCCTACCTCTCTATCAAAAATGCTGTCTGTAAGGATACCAGTGACTTCAGTTACCAAAACTAACAGTTTCATCTTCCTCAACCACTTTGCCTCTTGGTGACATTTTTCCATTGTTTTAATGATAAAGCTCCTCTAGAGAATCTTTTCTTGGTCTTCTTCTTATCTCTGTAGCCGCTTTTCTCTATATCCTTTCCTGACTGCTTTTTTAACTTCAGCCACCACCAAGATTCTTCAATCACTCTCCCTTTCATTTACTCCTTTTTTTTATTTCTCCAGATGAGCTCATCAACCCTGTAATTTATGAGCTGATATCTCAAAATCTGTACTAATAATGGACTTTTTAAAATTAGTTTCAGGTGTACAAAACAACATAATAGACATTTACACACCTCACAAACTGATAACCCAACAAGTGTACTACCCATCTGACATCGTACATAGCTATTATAATACCATTGACTATATTCCCTATGCTGTACTTTTTACATCTCATGACTATATATATATATATACACACACACATATATAATGTATATATGTGTACACATTTATATATATTTAATTAAAGTTGATATTTAATATTATTTTATATTCGTTTCAGGTGTACAGCGCAGTGGTTAGGCATTTATACACTCTATGACGTGATCCCCTGATAAGTCCAGTACCTATCTGACACCCTACATAGTCTTTATAACATTATTGATTATATTCCCCATACTGTATTTCACATCCCTTTGACTATTTTGCGACTACCAATTTGCATTTCCTTTCCTAAGCCCTTCAATAATGAATGGTCTTTATAGTAATTTTTTGAAGTATATAGATTATGTGTCAGGTCTCTTGAATATCCTTTTATCTGGATCAGTTCCCTGGTCTTATTTATTTTTTTTTTCTGTCTTTCTTTATCTTGGTATTAGTAAATATCAAGTGTGTGGGGCTTTCACTTTTACTTTTTTACACACACACACACACACACACACACACACGGTGCCAAAAAAAATGTATACATATTTTAAGAAAGGAAAAATCTGTATTAAAATTACACTGATGGTAACCACTTTGAGCACCTCTTGTAATTGCAGAAGTCAAACATGACTTATATTCATCTTTTGTTATTGGTATATATGGAGTATTACAATTTTAATGCAGTTTTTCTTTCTGAAAATGTGTATGCTTATTTTTGGCTCTCTCTCTGCCTCTCTGTCTCTCTCTCTCTCTCTCTCTTTCTCTCTCTCTCTCTCTCTCTATATATATATATATATATATAAAAGAAAATTATTACTTTGTCCTAAAAAAAGTCATTTCAATTGTAAGCACGGCACACTGGAGTTTTTAAGCTTTTGAAGCCAGGAATCTTTATCCTCTTAAAAAAATGATAGTACCTTGATTAATTTATTCAACAAATATTTATTGAGCACCTATTACTTGTTAGGCACTGTTCTCGATACTTAAGAAACTTATATTCTAGCAGGGGAAACAGACAATAAACATAAGGAATGAGTAAATCATATAGTATTTTAGGTGAGCAATACCTTCTAAGGTGGTAAGCGATATGGGAAAAAGAAAATATTGGAACAGTGTAAGGGGAAGCAACAGTGTCAGGAAGTATGGCTAACAGTGTTAAGAAGGAGGGGTAGGCTCACTGCTCGGGTGATTTTTGAGCAAAGACTTGGAAGGAGATGAGGGAGTTCTCCGGGAGGATACCTGGGAGGTGAGTATTCCCGGCAGGGGCGCAGTGCAGAGGCGCTAAGGTGGGTGTAGGTATGTCTGGCTCAAGGTACAGTAAATGCTGGTGTGTGGAGCAAAGTGAAGGAGGGGGACAGTTGTAGAAGATGAGGTCGGAGAGGTAATGCGGGAGCAGATCAGAGAGATCAGAGTAAACTTTGACAGTTACTCCGGTGATATGAGGAGCCCAGCGGTCCAAGATTTGGGATTTCACAAGAAAAACTACTTTTAAAAATATTGCTCTGGGCCTGTCATTAGACGGTGCCACTGACTTTCAAAAGATGTGAACACACAGATTGAGGACACAAAGTCCAGTGCAATATATTACAGAACTAGGTTTGGCCATAATCCCTCAGTCCCGTCGCGTGTAATTCTCTGGTACCTGGACTTTAGAATACCTCAGACCCCTGTATGGGCGCCTGGAAAAGAGCTTGAGGCAAACCGGCAATGCGTGGTGTCCCAGAGGACAACACAGAAGGTGTTTCAGAACGGAGGGCATGGGCAGCGGTGTCTAACCAGGACCGGGATTAAATAAGGGAAGGATTGTAAAGTGTCCTTTGGATGTTGTGACAAGGAAGTTCAGTAAAGTAGGGAGGGAGGTGGCTGAGACGAGACTGCAGCAGACCTATGAGAAAGCACGAGGAGGTGAGGAGGAGGAGGGCCTTCGGAAGCAACCCAGGTTCAGCGGCGCGGGGTGGGGGGGTACGGCTCCTCTGGGAGGTCTGCCCTCTCTAGACGTCCCCCCAATCCCCGAAGGGTCAGCGGGGGGCCTACTGCAAGGCGATGACCTACTCTGGGCTCTGGGAGGACGGTGGCACGAGGGCACTGGACACTCACGTCAGGGGTGCGGGTCAGAGCAACTCACCTGCGGGAGGCACTGAGTTTGTTCCGGGAGATTGTAGACACCCGAGCGCTCCTTCGACGCCGCCTGGGGAATGCGCTCCGCATCCCCCACACTCACTAGTCCCTCAGGTCGCTCACCGGCTGCAGGTCGCCGCGGCCCGCGCCTCATCTCCCCACTTCCGGCGGACGGCCCGCGCCTCATCTCCCCACTTCCGGCGGGCGGCCTCTCGCGCGGCGCCTCGGGCAGGGTTCCCATGAGGCCGCGCGCCCGAGGGTCCTCTCGGAGGCGCCCGGGAACGCGGCTGCGCCGTCGGGTCGCTCCCCCGGGCGGCTTCGAACCGCTGCGGCTCCTCAGGCCGTTGCCACAGCCGCCGCGGTGGAGGCGGCCGTGTGGTCCACGCCACCGCGAGGCAGCACCGGACGGGCCATGCTGCGCTGGCTGCGGGGCTTCGTGCTGCCCACGGCGGCCTGCCGGGACGACGAGGACGACTTCGGGATCCTCTTCCAAGACCTGGACCGCAACGGGGACGGGGTGGTGGACATCCTCGAGCTCCGGGAGGGGCTGAAAAACTGGAGCTCCACGTTTGGCATGCACTCAGAGAAGGTGATTGACCAAGAGAATGTGGCACCGGGAGTCGGGAGAGACGTTGGGTGGAGGGTGAAGCCAAACTTGCCCTTTCTGGAGCTTCTTGCAAAGGCCCATGTTATAACGCAGGCCGACGAAACACGGTCGATCTCAATCTTCCTAAGACAGTCACTGTTCACCATGACCAAAGCCTTCTCCTGGGCTTTTTGCGAGATGCTCAGTGGGTTTCTGGTGACTCATTCAACATTTCCTGAATCCACGCAGAATTTCAGGGGCCGTGTTACTTAGCCTTTGTGAATGCAGGAGTAAAAGACTTTTCTCTTTAATCAGGACATTCCCAGCCCAGGGTTCACACTTCAGCATCAGGCACAGGTGGGTCCCCAGACCTGCTGTGTCTGCCATCCACAGAATTTAGGGGAGTTAGACCTTGACCTTTGAATTGACGCTCCAGCTGATTGTTTAATACTTTGCCTAAATGAGTGAGGTCTTCCTTCTCTAGATGGGTCTTGGCTTCTTATTTAAAAACTGTTTCGATGCAAGTTTAGGACATCAAGATAAAACAATTATTCTATTTCTACATGATTGCTGAACAGTCTTCAGATATTACTCCACTTGTTTCAGCTCTCTACTGTTTAGGTGTGTGTGTGTGTGTGTGTGTGTGTGTGATGTCCAAACCTTTCCCATAGCTCAGGAAATTCCGTCAGACTTCTGCGGTCCAAAACCTGTTGCTCTGATTTGATTTTTAGCTCGCTATCTCATACCTATATCCTCTCACTCTGCTTAGTCCCTTCAAATTGATGACTTAATCAAACCATCTACATGGTTTTATTTTTATTTTGGCCCTGAACTCTGTCTCTTAGAACAGTCTCTGGTTCCACTTCCTTCTGTTAGCCCAGAATTCCAGGACACTGCATCTCAGCCTTTCAGGTATCTCGGGTTCCTGCTTACCTGAAAAGGGGCATCAGAGAAGAAACCTGAGAGGTAGGAAGCAGAGTCATGCATAATGGGCCATTCTCTTTTTCGCACTCACATAGTAAGAAAACTTCCACGAACCAAGCTCAACCTCCCCGCTCCATCCCCCGACACTGGTCATAACAACCCCTCATGTAGTTACAGGTGTGAGTTTAGGGAGAGGTGATGGATAACAGTGGTGGCGTGTAGAGATCTGGACAACTCTTTGTAGCTTGCTTGTGCTAATTCTGCTTGATCTCAGACGTGTTATGTCATAAGGATTGCTTGCTGGGCTCATCAAAACTTATGACTTGGAGGGTCTGACAGAACCTAACTCATGATATGCCTTGATGTCCCATAGTTAAACACTCTTTCTACCATGGCCCCATAACATGCCAAGAACTGTTATAATTTTCTGCTGAAGATTCTCCTTTGGGGGCTTATAAACTCCATGCAACATTTTTCCTACCACTGGTCCTGAAATACTTAATTGATGTGGTAGACCCCTGAACCTTCATTGATTTTATTGTCCCTCACCCACTGGAGTGCATATGTCTTATCAAAGCCCCTAATATATTGCTACTTCTTGCTCATCTAATATGGTTAATGTGATGTCATCAATATAGTGGAACAGCGTGATATGCTGTGAATGTGTAGATACAACAGGTTCCTTTATGACAGAGGTTGGGAGATTTAAATGTATATTATTGCTCATGCCATGTGAATGTCAGTTGCTTCTGGTCCTTCTTGGTAAGTGGAAATCACTGCATTCACCAGATCAGTGGCCATATGCTGTGGCCCTGGGGCCCTGTTAATCTACTCTGGTAAAGATGCCACATCTGCATCCATAGCTGCAGTTGGCTCCTCTGTTACTTGGTTGAGTTTTGAAATTGTCCACTGTCATCCTCCACTGTGGTCCACCTAGCCTGTATAGGGGTTAAGACTGGTGAAAAAATGATGGGGACCATCCCCCTGAATTCTTTAGTAGGTCTTTAAGGGTGGTACTAATATTTACTGTTTACTTTGGGGTGTGATATTGTGTTTTTTTCCAACTCTTTTTATTGTGGTAAAATACACATAACATAAAATTTACCATCTTAACCATTTTTAAGTGTACAAGTCAGTGGTATTAAATACACTCATAATATTGTGCAACCATTACCACCATCTATCTCCATAATTCTTTTCATCTTGTAAAATGAAAACTCTATACCCATTAAACAATAACTCCCTATTTCTTCCTCCATCCAGCCCTTGGAAACCATTCTACTTTCCGTCTCTATGACTTTAACTATTCTGACTACCTCAGGTAAAATACAGTAGAGTCATACATTATTTGTCTTTTCATGAATGGCTTATTTCACTTAGTATAATGTCTACAAAGTTCATGTTGTAACATATGTCAGAACCTTTATTTTTTAAAGCCGAATAATATTCCAGTGTGTGTATTACCACATTTTTGGTGCTGTATCTTTCTCAGTCTTTTGCTGTTTTTCTCCAATATATCGATTGCCGCCAGCATCATTTACCCAATTCCATTAGTCTTCAGCCTTCTAAATGGCCGTTCAGCTCTGTGCATTTTGTTAATGAAACTATTGTTGAATTGTTTCTTACTATCAAATTTTTATTTTAATAACTAGTTTTTTCTGATGGATGTAATACTCCCTCAATCTTATACATATCTCCTTTATTAAGTGTTTCCTTAGGGGTAGTTCTTCCACTAATTGAATGTGGTGCTTCTTTCATGCCATTGGTGATTCCTGGTTGTCTGATTTTGTTGATGAGCTCTGGACTGAACAATATTGGTAGCCAGAGTGTATTGTTAGCCAAAATTTCCCCTAAAAAGGGACACAAATTACTAATGGTATAAGAGATGGTTTTAGATTATACTTGGATGCTACAGAAGCTACATTAAGTTCAATGGTAAGAACGTGACTCCCTTTGAAATGATTTTTTTTTCTGTCTCCATGATTGTATTGAGCAGAATGTCTCAGTTTGTTGCAATGTGGCTTTAACACTTATAATACTTGATAATCTTCCTTTAAAAGAAGAAGAAAAAGGACAAGCCACAGACTCAGAGCCTTCAGAAAGGCAATGATATTTAATTAGAATCTGTGTATGTTTTGCTTTTATTGCATTATTTTTGTTCCAGCTTTATTGAGATATGATTGACATATAACATTGTGCATGTTTAAGGTGTACAATGTGATGCTTTATACATGTATATGTTGTGAAATGATTACCATAATGAGATTAGTTAACACATCCATCACCTCACATAATTACCTTGCTTTTAAATTTATTTATTTATTTTATTTTTCAATTACAGTTAACATTCAAATTATATTAGTTTCAGGTGTACAGCATACTGGTTAGATATTTATATAACTTATGAAGTGATCACCTCGATAAGTCAAGTACCCGCCTGGCACCATACATGGTTATTACAACATTATTGATTATATTCCCTATGCTGTACTTTACATCCCCGTGACTATTTTGTAACTACCAATTTGTACTTCTTAATCCCTTCACCTTTTTCACCCAGCCCCATAACCCCCCTCCTATGCGGCAACCATCAGTTTATTCTCTGTATTTATGAGTTTGTTTCTGTTTTGATTGTTCTTTTATTTTATTTTTTAGATTCCACAGATAAATGAAATCGTAGTATTTGTCTTTCCCTGTATGACTTACTATAGTTAGCATAATATCCTCTAGGTCCATCTGTGTTGCTGTAAATGGTAAGATTTCATTCTTTCTTATGGCTGAGTAATATTCCATTGTAAATATGTACCACATCTTCTTTATCCAATTGTCTATTGATGGACAGTTAGGTTGCTTTCATATCTTGGCTATTGTATATGAAATGTCCTTCTTTGTCACTTGTTATAGCCTGTGTTTTAAAGTCTGTTTTGTCTGATATAAATAAGTATTGCTACCCGGCTTTTTTTCATTCCCATTGTATGAAATATTTTTTCCATTCCTTTGCTTTCAGTCTGTGTATTGCTTTCAGTCTGTTTTTCAATCTGAGTGAGTCTCTTGTAGGCAGCATTGTTTTCTTATCCATTCAGCCACCCTATGTTTTTTGATTGAAACATTTAATTAATTTTCATTTAAAGTAATTATTGATAGGTATATAGTTATTGACATTTTATTAGTCATGTCTTTGTTCTCTCTTTTTTCCCCTTCTTTTTCTTAAAGAAGTCTCTTTAACATTTCTTATAATATTGGTTTGGTGGTGATGGACTCCTTTGGGTTCTTGTCTGAGAAGCTCTTTATTTGTCCTTCGATTCTAAATGATAGTATTGCTGGGTAGGGTAATATTGGTTGTAGGTGCTTGCTTTTCATCATTTTGAATAGTTTTTACCAATCCCTCTGGGCTGCAAAGCTTCTGTGGAGAAATCAGGTGACAGTCTTATGGGAGCTCCTTTGTAGGTGACTGCTTTTCTCTTGCTGCTTTTAAGATTCTCTCTTGTCTTTAACCTTTGGCATTTTAATTATGATGTGTCTTGATGTGGGCCTCTTTGGGTTCATTTTGTTTGGGATTCTCTGTGCTTCCTTGACTTGCATTTCTATTTCCTTTGCCAGGTTAGGGAAGTTTTCCATCATTATTTCTTCAAATAAGTTTTCAATCCCTTGCTCTCTCCTCCTTCTGGTTACCCCTATGATGTGGATGCTGTTATGCTTGATGTTTTTCCAGAAGTCCCTTAAACTGTCTTCATTTTTTTTGGATTTTTTTGTCTTTTAGATGTTCTGATAGGGTATATTCTGCTACCTTATCTTCCAAATTTGATCCTCTGCTTCATCTTATCTGTTGTTGATTTTATCCAATATATTTTTCATTTCAATTATATATTGACTGGTTCTTTTTTATGGTTTCTATCTCTTTGTGTAAGTTCTCACTAAGTCCATCTATTCTTCCCCTGACTACATTGAGCATCCTCATAACCAGTGTTTTGAACTTTGTATCTGGTAGATTGCTTGCCTCCATTTTGTTTAGTTCTTTTTTCTGGAGTTTTGTCTTTTCTTTCATTTGGGATATTTTTCTTTGTATCATAATTTTGGCTGCTTCCCTGTGTTTGTTTCTACATAGTAGGTTGATCTGCTACATCTCCCACTCTTGGCAGGCAGAGCAGTCTTATTTGTAGATGTCCAGTGGGTCCAGTAGCACAGTCTCCCTGGTCACCTAAGCCAGGTCCTCCAGGGCGGGGTGTCCCTTGTGTGGGTTGTGTGTGCCCTCTTATAGTTGAGGGCTTTGAGGATTGTCCGTGACTACAGAAGACGAGTCGTTGTGTGGGGACTGCCCCCCAGAGTGGGATTTGCTGTAGTCAGGCTCTGGTGCCTGCTGAATCCACCCTTTGGGTGTGCCATTTATGGAACTAATTGGGCAATGCTCTAGTGTGGTCTGAAGCCAGCCACCAGTTGTGTTGGTTCTGGGGCCTTTTGGGAGGGGTCTGTTACAGGCCCAGGTCAGCTGTTGCCTTTGCCTGGTCTGGGATTGCCTGGTAGGAGCTACAAAGTGATCTGCAGTTGGTAGCTCCCTGTGCTGGGCGTGGAGGCACCTGGGAGATGCTGTGCTGTGAACCAAGGCTGGCTGCCACTAGTGCCAGGGGTTGCTTAGCAAGAGGTATGGGGCACGCCAAGGCCAGCAACTGCTTGTTTGGGGTTTGTGGACCTTTCAGAGATTTTACGGAAGTCCACAGTGTGGGCCGAGGTCAGCTGCTTGTGAAGAACAGCTGGTGAAACAGGTTAACGCAAATTGGGTAGGGCCGTTTTTCAGGGAATCAACAGAATGGGGTGAGCAGTATTAGCCATTTTAATGGAGACTCAGATTTGGTGCCCACAGGCTGGGTTGGGGGAGGGCTCAGCTAAGGGACAGTCATGCCTACTAGCACTTCTGTACCTGCCTGATTTGCCCCTCTAGCCCTTGCCCTGAAGCCAGATAATTCAATTCCTCCTTATATGTCCCTGGTGTTTTCCAAGCTGTGGTCCCTTCTCTGGAGTTTAGGGCAAATATTGTGAGTGAGTCCTTGCAAGGGTCCTTCAAAAGGATGCCTGGGACTCCAGCAGCCCTCTGTCTCACTGGGATGGAATCCCCGTTGATTTTCACAGCCAGATGTTGTGGGGACTCCTCTTCCTGGTACTTGTGCTCTGGACTGGGGAACCCAGTGTGGGGCTGGGAACCTTAGCTTCTCAGGGGTACCTCTGCAGCCGAGATATCCCTCTCGATTCTTAATCACCACACGTGGGTGTGTGACCAACCCATTTTGTGTCTCCACCCCTCCTACTAGTCTGGACATGGTTTCTTCTTGTCTTCCTGTAGTCTTCGGGTGGTTTTCAAGGGTGGTTGTTCTATAATTTAGTTTTAATTTTAATGTGGTCATGGGAGGAGGCGAGCACGGTGTTTACCTACCCTGCCATGTTGACTGGAAGTCACCATAATTACCTTTTTTCTTTTTAATGGTGAGAACATTAATTTTTTGCACATCTTTATTGAGGTATAATTTACATACTATGAAATTCACCTATTGTTAAATGTACAGTTCAGTGATTTTTTAGTAAAAATCATCTAGTTGTGTAACCATTTCCACCATATAATTTTAGAACATTTCTATCACTTCAAGAAAAAGTTACCTGTGCCCATTTGTAGATTCCACTCCCATCCCTGCCCCTAGGCAAAAGCTGATCTGCTTTTTGTCTCTGTAGATTTTCCATTTTCCTTTTTTAGAAGTTTCGTATGAATGGGGGAAAAAAACAATGTAGTCTTTTGTGACTGGCTAATTTAACTTACGCATATTTTTGAGGCTTATCCATGTGATAGCATATATCAATAGTTTTTTCCTTTTTATTGCTGAGTAGTATTATATTGTATGGCTATACCACAATTTTTTTTATCAGTTGGCATTTGGATTGTTTCCATTTTTTTCTTTTTGGCTATTATGAATAATACTGCTATGAGCATTTGTGTATGTTTGTATGGCTATATGCTTTGATCCATCTTAGATATCTAGGTGTGGCATTGCTGAGTCATTTCGTAAGTACATGTTTAACTTTTTAAGAAACTGCCAAACTGCTTTGCAATGTGGCTGCATCATTTTATATTCCCACCATCAATGAGGGTTTTGGTTTCACCACATCCTTGATAACATTTGGCTTTTTTGACCATAGTCATTCTACTGGATGAACAGTGATATCTCACTGTTTTTTTAATTTGCATTTCCTTAATGACTGATGTTGTTGAGCATCTTTTCATGTGCTTATAACCTTTTAAAAATCTTCTTTGGTGAGTTGTGTATTTAAATCTTTTGTCCATTTTTTTATTTGGGTGAATTTATGTTTATAGTTACTTTTGATTTATGGAAATTTAAACTGATTTTCTAGTTATGATAATGATATAAAGTTTGCTTTAAAATTAAATTTATTTTTAAAAAGTGTATCAATTAAGTGAAATATATTAAACAAATGGTAGGTTACCACTTATCACTTTGTTATGGCAAAATTGTGAAGATGATAGGGAATGACATAAATATCTAAAAAAAAAACCCCACTTCCTCAGGGGTAGGTGTCACCCAGAGTTGAGGCCAGTCCTTTTCTCTTTCTCTACTGCCCTCTCAGTAATTTCATCTACTCTTACAGCTTCTGCTCTGTCCCTCTACTCATGTTGTCGAAGTTCAGACTTTTAAGACCTGTATTTGATATTCACATGTATACTGTCTACTGTCCTCTAGAGATCGTAAAGATACCTCATTAGCACTTAAAATCAACAAATTTCCCTGCCTGCCCCCAATCCTCCAGTGTTTCTCCCAACTTCCCTATTTTGGGGTTCTCCCCGTTTTATAGTCACTGAAGCTTAAACTCAGGAACTTGGTCCTGCACATCTCTTTTCCTCTATGCCTCAAAATCCCCTAAACTCTTTTTCTCACAAACCTGATATGCTTTCAAAGAAAGCTCCCACTCTGTACCTGACCAGCCAAATAGCATCTGCAGTGTTCTAGATTCCTCTCTTTCTCTTACCCTCTATATTGTGTCAGTGATCAAGTTACCTCCCACCTTCTAAAGGTCTTTTGTATCTTATTGCTATTCCTACCACTTTCCCCCTAGTTTAGAGGTTCATTTCTCCTCTGGGTTTTTGCAATGTTCCCCATACCCATCTCTTTATTTTTTTTATCTTCTCTCTGTCTCCTATCAAAGTCTATTGCTGGACTAACCTTTCTAATGTGGTACTGTGCTCAAAATTTGTTAGTAGAACACCATCATTTATAGCAATATGCCCAACTTCATGAGATCTGCTATAAAAAAGAACTGACTACACTGTTATTTACCTATTAGTTTAAGTAAATGGATTTGTTAGTATGTCAAGAGATTTATTTTAAAATAAAATTTCATAGTGCTACCATAGCTGGAAAATGAGTGGATTAAAAGCAAACATAAAATAAAATAAAAATAAATTAGTGTTATTAATTTCTGGCTAAATGCTATGTTGTCTGATAAAGTCGAACCTGAGGCTTATACTCTGATTTTTTTTTTTAAGTTGACAAGTATTGAGGCATATTAGTACAAAACTGAGATGTTCTCCATGACGTAATCAGAAGGATTGAAAGACAATTGAAACAGGAATAATTTTCTCACACTGTGATTTCGTGTTATTGAATCCTATTTCCACATAAGCACCATATGTATTCCACTCATTGGGAAACACTATCTCCAGAATTAATTTGAAATCCTTTTTGTGACATATAACTCCTCTTACCATCTCCCCCCTGCCTACCTTATCTCCTGCTTTACTTCCTTGCATTTTGTCCTTAGCAAATTGGAACTATATAGGGTTGTTATGAAGATTAAATGAGCATATATATGTATGTATAATCTTAGAAGTAAATGCTCAACAAATATCTGTTATTATTATGACTATCGTTATTACTGCGTTTTCTCTAGTTAACGTATATTCTGCCTGCTTGCAAATACTGTCACATATCCCTGGAATGTCTTCCCCATCTGTCCGCCCAGTTCATGCCTAATTTTTCTGCAAGTCTCAGCTCAAGCACTCTTCCTCTGTGAAGGCGCTCCTGAATCCCTCCAAACGCCACTGTGCCTTGAGTACATTCCCATCATGTCACCTGACATATTCTCTCGGGTTATATGAGTGGTCTCTACTAGTCGGGAACATCCTTCAGGGCAGGGACTGCATCTTGTCTTTTAATGCCGAGCACCTACTCCAGTGTCCAGCTCACAGTATTTTTCAATTCAACAAATATTGATCAAAGGCCTTTGTGTGCTGTACTTTATGCTATGCATCAATGGTATAAGGATGAACAAGACATGGCCTGTGATTTCGGTGTAGGAGTCTACTGGAAATATAGATGATGTGTATTTAAAATTATGATTATTCATTTTTTATTTTAAAAAGCATAACACTTCAGTGAGCTTTGAACATACACTCTTACTTCATAAGGCTAGATCTCAAACCATTAAGCTGTTGGACATATTAGAATTTCACGTATTTTATCTCATTTGGTTAATAGAGTGTGAGGTCTCTGATGGCAAAGATTATGTGTGTCTTAGTATCTTTATTCTTTCAAGGTACTTGGTATTGATAACCTCAGGTAAATACTTATAAGATTTATAATTATTTGGAATGACATGGTGGTTATTGACTCTAGTATTACACAAATTAAAAAAGAAATCACTTAATGTGATTTTAGTCTTGTAGCTGTGACTAAAAAATTAGGGCAGTGGATGCTGATGGAAATCATAATCAGTATGAGTGAAATGTGCCAGTGTTAGCATGGTATAGTGGATTTACTTGCAATGCATCTCTGCAATGAGTTTCTTCTTTCTTGTAGGACATTTTTAAAGCTGGAGATACCAATGATGATTCAAAATTGGACTTCAAAGAATTTGTGCGATACCTTAAAGACCATCAGAAAAAAATGAGGCTAGCATTTAATAGTCTGGACAAAAATAATGATGGTGTGTATGTATGTGTGTTTTATTCACAATTAGCTTAACATGAATAAGGATATTTTTACTAGACTCTAATTTACTCCTACCATCAAAGATTCAGTTGTATTACTTGTTTAGCAGTAAGTTTTTAATTCCTAAGAATAACATAACAAAACATTTAGTAGTATTATAATTTCTGTGTGGTTACAATCTTTTTAATAAAATAATTTTGCCCACTGAATTTAAAGCTTCTTGGCCCAGTGTGTAGGCCTCTCCTCTCTTTTGCAATATATGAGCTGAAAGTATCATGGCAGTTTGAAAAATGACATTTATTGTTTTCCTGCTGGTTTTGAAAATCTTGCTGTTGCAAGAAAGTGAGATAACACAGAAAAGCTCCTGAAAGAAAGTGAAAGTTACTTGTAACCCTGCTGTCTAGAGATCAGATTTAGCATTTTAATATATTTTTATATTTCCTTCCAGTCTTTTTGTCTCTGTTTCTTTCTTGGTTTCTCTCTCTTTAAATGAAATCGCAGTCACACTGTATGTATAGTTTGGTGTCCTACTTTTTTCTTTTAATGTTATGATATAAGCATTTCCACCTCATTGAATATTCTTCACAATTTTTAATGACTGAAATATGTCAGTAGACTTATCTAATCATTCCCATATTGTTAGACATTTAGGATGTTTTCAGTTTTTTTACTTTTAGGTATAATACTGTGATCAATATCCATGCTGATTTGCAGAGGAAAGGTATACTCTATTATACTTTGTTACAAACCCTTAAATCAGAGAAACTAAATGTAAAAGTAGAATACCACTTCTGCATCCATATGTGGCTAATCCACCATGGGTAATTAATGCCTAATTATACCCTATTTAAGAAACATATATGTTAATTTTTAAGCTTTGTGAAATCTAATTTTTGTTAATTGAGAAATTCTAAGTGTACAAGAAAAGCTATTTAAAGGATTCTACTGATGGATTCTTGGGTAAAACAAAATATAACCTGATTGTCACAGGCTTTAGTAACCTGTGAGCACAAAAGTGGTTACATTTCCTTTAATACCCAAATCGTGCTCCAAGTGTTCATTCATTTTCCAAAAGGAAGTTTAGGCCTTCCTGGGCCCCCCTGCTGAAATAGTACCCAGAAGCTTTAGAAGTATTGCTTACTAAATTAGACTTGGTCATCATTTGCTGCTGATCTAGGACCGATAGTTCTCCTCTTGTGCTGTTCTGAAATTTCACTCCGTTGTTGATGGTTACCACCAGGACCATCATTTGTAAACTGATAATCCACTATGTCAGATAATTCATGAGATTAGAATGCCATTAGTAAAAATATACTACTACTATTGTCCTTGGTAAAATTGCAAATCCATGGTTGTAGCTATTGGTGGTAGTAGAGAATATTTTTTTTGAGGCAAGATGGAAGTCCCAAAATAATACAGTGATTGGCAATATAGATCTTTTAATTTCTGCCTTGACTAGTCAAACTGGATGTCACAGCTCAGTCCCCAAAGCCCTGTAGAGGTACCTTTCTGGTAAAGGTGCTGTCCAAATTCCTTCTGGCTTCATTTGTTGTAAGCACCTGAGCTGTGATAGGAGGTGGCTCTGCTCTAGCCATCAGGGCTGCTGCCAGCCCTGACGAGGTGCTGCCCTGTCTGTGTCATCACTGCTGCTGCCTCTGTGGCCAGCTTTGTTTAGAGCTCAGCCAGTTTACCTCGGCCAGGATGGTTTTGTGGGTGGGATAGAGAATATCTCTTTTATTATGAGTTGAATTGTGTCCTCTCCCAAAAAAGATATGTTGAAGTCCTACTTCCCAGTACCTCAGACTGTGACCTTATTTGGAAATAGGTTTTGACAGAAGTAGTCAAGTTAAAATGAGATCATTAAGATATGCCATATGAAGGGGAAATTTGGACACAGAGATAGGCACGCACAAAGGAAGATTATGTGAAGTGGCCATTTGATGATGGAGTCAGAATTGGAGACAGTGATGCATCTACAAGCCAGGCGACCAGAAGCTAGGAGAGAGGCGTAGGATAGATCTTTCCCTGGTGTCTTCAGAGGCAGCAGGGCACTGCCCACACCTTAGTTTCAGATTTCTGGCCCGTGAGACAATAAATTCCTGTTGTTTTAAGCTGCCTAGATTGTAATACTTTGTTACAGCAGCCTGTGGGGTCAGAGTCAGGAGTGCAGTTTCCTCTCGGCCTCACGTGGAAAGGTGCGGGCTCAGGTAGTAAATGGCCATCAACTGTGATTGGATTGCCGTCAGCTGTGGCTAGTTGGCCGGCAGCTGTAACCAGTGAGCCATTGGCCACTAATATAACTGCCGTGGCTACATTAGCAGAAAATGGGGGCTAGCAAGAAGATGGTGGCTGAGCTAGCAAGAGCAGTGGATTGCAGTTAGCAGGGCAGATTGCAGCTAGCAAGTGAGGTTGGTTGGCAGAGACAAATGGACAGCGAGTTGCTGATCATGTGGCTCCTGCTTCCTGTGTCTCTAACCCAGCCACCAGCAAGAATATAGTGGTATGACTCCCCTATCTATGGCTTCGTGTGTGAGGACAGAGTCCTAGAGAGCAGTTTCCAGTCTCTCAGCCTCTCATGAAAGGTGCTGGCTCGGGTAATAGATGGCCGTCAGCTGAGGCTAGTTGGCCGTCAGCTGTAACCAGTTAGCCAATTAGCCACTGATATACAGCTGCGACTGCGTTGGTTGGTGAGTCAGTTGGTTGGCAGGCAGAGAAGCGGATGGCAGGTTGCAGGTCATGTGGATCCAGCCTCCAGTGAGACTATAGTGCCACCAGTGACACTATATGGCTCCGTGGGTGTTCCTTTTTGGCCTAGCCATATGCTGCGTTCTTATGTGGGGAGCGGGACAGGAGACCCTGCGTGACTCCCTGCATGGCACAGCCCCAGGAAACGAATATACTCTTCTCTCGTTAGCTTCATCAGAAGGAATTTGCTACCAGAATATTTGGGGCATCAAAGGACAGCTTTTTCAATTCATATGAACATGCCGCCACTTCCTCCCAGAGGGTACAAGTGCTTCCACATTGGCTGGGATAGGATAATTTTGAGTATCAGGTGTGTCTCACTGACCCTGGAGCCAACATTTCCCCCAAAACCTATTACAGGATCTGGCTCACTACGTCAGACGTTTTCCCCTCGTGTCTTTCTCGTTATCATTGTTCCTGTTGGGATTCTCCCGATTCATCACACATTTATATGTGTTAAACATTAAGACTAGACAGGATTCCATTTTTACCACTCCCTTTCAGTCTCCCAGGAAGCTTTCCAGGCCTTACGCTAATCAGTGGAGTTGAGTGGATGCATGTGGGCTGGTTTACTATCAGACTCACTAGCTGGAAGCCTTCAAGCCCAAATGTGAACTGATCTGTTTAACTTCTCTCACCAAGAAGTATCTGAGCCCCTGCTCCTGTTTAGCCAAAACACCCATGGAATGCAGTTATAAATATGTGAATGAAGCAATTGCTAAACATAATTTCACCATGAAGATTTTTTTTGAATGGAGTTTTTGGATATCGAGGAAACGGTAGGAAAAGAACTAACATTTATTGGAGTCTTTCTGTCTGCCATGTCTGTTCTAGCTACTTTATCTTCTGTGTCTTATTTTTATCTCACACAATCTTCACAGCAGTTACATTTTATAGATGAGAGCACTAAGGCTAGGGCAGGTTAAGCGATTTTGCTTTATAGTGACTATCCCACTAAACCACATCTCCCAGGATTCATGTCCCTGTGCAGCCCTGAGCCACACTGACCAGGGCTGGCCATTTGACCTGCTTTGGCCAGTAGGACATTAGCAAGGCTTGGCATGTACTCACACGTTCGGGCTTGTCCATAGAATGTTCCCTCTTGAGCACTCTGAACCACCAGAGAAGAGGACTAGCTACCCAGCTTGGAAGACCACATGTAGAGAGATGCCCATTTAGTCCCCAGCTGTACCAAATTCCCATCTGAGGTGACAGAAGTGTGAGTGAAGCCATCTTGAGTTTCCAGCTGGAGTCACAGCTCGATGTAATTGAATTCACACGAGTGACCTAAGGCAAGACTAGCAGAAGAACCGAGTTGAACCAAGCTCAGATTGCATACTCATGATGAAATACATTCTTTTTAAATTACTAAATTTTGGGATGGTTTGTTATTTAGCAATAAATCACATTACAGGAATGGAATATTTTGTGTTTCTCCCTGGAATTACAGTGCTGAAATGGTTGCAGTCCTCCTCTCCATTCATCTGACTACTGTTATTGCATCGAGTCCATTTCAAGTCCGTCTCAGTCAAAGCTTGCTGCATATGATTAAAGACAACATTGACTCTCCCTTTCAGTCCATAGGCTGCTTATATTCTGGGCCATATTTCCCTAGTTTTCCCCCACCTCTCAGCTTGAGTTTTTAACTTCTTTAGGGTAAGGATTACTTAATATATTTCAGTTCAATGAAGCAAACAGTTTTTGAGCACTGAATGTGAGCAATGCACTGGGAACTATGTTAACCAAGGTCTTCAGAAGCACACATTTTGGGTGAAGTGAGAATAAACATACATAGCTGTACATGAGACACACTATGATAATTGCTAGAAAAGTGATACGGGGAGAGTTTAACTCTGCCCAGGGGCAATTTAGATTTATGCTGGGTCAATATATAAACAGAATTGAAATGAAAGGGTTCTTGAGCAGAGAGAATATCTTGAACAAAGGCAGAATTGGGAAATTGCCCGACAAGGTCAAAGCTCGTTAATATGGCATTTCAAGTTAAGCCCTGACTTAATGATTTTTTGGGGGAAGATTTCATTGATATGTATACCATGTATAACAAAGTACATAAATTATAAGTAAAAGCTCCATAATTTTCCCAAAATAGATGTACAACAGCATCCAGATTGAGAAGCAGAATATGACTAGTGTCTCAGAACCATCCTTTTTGTAATCCCCTTTGATCACGACCACCCTCCAAAGTAGCTACCATTCTGCTCTCTAATATCATATGCAAGTTCTCAGTCAATCTTTGTTAAATAAGCATATCTTGCTCATATTATGCCTTTGTTGAAATGCTTTTGTTTCTTTTGTGGTCTCTTGGTTACCCTTTATGGTATTTCATTTGGGACTCTTGTTTTTTTCTTTTTTTAACTAGTGTGACCTTTGTTTTTCATGCCTTTATTTATCCTTCTATTGCACCTTATTCACAACTCTTCTATAATATATATTTAGCATAGTGTGATATATTTTTAAAAATAGCACATTCATACATACTGGTAAACTCCTTGGGGGAGTGTTGTTTTATTAATCTTTGGCTTCTCTCTTATCATTTAGCATAGTGGTTTGAATAGTAGACTTTGAAAAAAATTGTTTAAACTATCGAATTGATGAGTATAGTGCTTGAAGATTATAATGGGATATAAGGCAGAGAATCCAGCTTCCCCAGTAGAAAAAAAATTTGATTTCTAGGCTGAGGAATAGATCAGTAAATTTCACCCCATGGAGCTTGGAATACTATGGGCCTTGGAGTCATTGCAAAACATTTGAGATTCTATATCTGAATACTGGGCTTTGTCAATTACTAAATAAATATGTCTCATAATACATGTACTATTTATAAATGTACGCAGATGCAGCTATGGTTCATAAAATACAAATTAAAGATATGGCTGAATTTATAGTAGCTTTTTGACTTTACATGTTTTTCAACTAGGTGACATTGAAGTTGATTTTTTTATTAAACATAAAAAAAGTTGTCCTCACATTTTAAAAGATAGTATCCTCAACTATTTGTGGATAGTATCCACAAGAGAGGAATCAAAGATACTTTGAACGTGAGGAGTGACATAATTTAGAGTTTAGGGAGAATATGGAATACTTAATTTTTCCTTTACAACATTAAGCAATGTGTGGTTGAAATGCTTAGTAAGCTTGTTTTAAATATGAAGGTGTGACAATTAAGTTTGCAAACTTACCACCGTGCGCTTACATTGGCAGCACTGTACAAACAGCTTGGTAAGGTTTTATAATTTTGGTATATCAGTGTCTCACAGCTGTATTTGTGTCGAAGTGTGGCTGTGTCTTGCTGAGTGGCATTCATTATTGTGTGTTGTTGTGTGCCGTCGTGAGAATGTTTGAGCTTGAATTAGAGTAATGAACAAACATTAAATTTCTTGTTCAACTTGGCAAGAGTGGGAGTATAATTCGGGACATGTTAGTCCAAGTTTATGAGGATAATGCCATGAAGAAAACGGCACAAATGGATTAAATGTTTGTGTGCAAATGGATTAAATGTTTTTCTGAGGGGAGAGAACCTGTCACTGACAAAGAGAGGTCAAGGTGGCCAGTAACAAGCAGAACTGATGAAAACATTGCAAAAATGCGTCGAATTGTGTGCATCAAAATCATCGGCTGACTGTGAGAAGCCTAGCAGACGAAGTAAAAATTGATAGAGAAACAGTTAGGAAAATCTTAACCGAAAATCTTGGCATGAGAAAAGTGTGTGCAAAAATAGTCCCGAAGGAGCTCACCGATGAACAAAAGCAAAGGAGAGTCGGAGTCTGCCAAGACCTTGTAGAGAGGCTAGATGATGTTTTGGGCGATGTTATCACTGATGATGAAACATGGGTGTACCAATATGACCTTGAGACAAAACGTCAAAGTGCATAATGGAAGTCAGCCAATTCTCCATGACCAAAAAAGTTCCGTCAGTCCAAATCAAGAGTCAAAATGATGTTGCTAACCTTTTTTGATAGTAGAAGGATTATTCATTATGAATTTGTACCAACTGGACAAACAGTTAATCAAGGTTTACTATTTGGAAGTGCTGAAAAGGCTATGTGAAAAAGTTAGACAAAAATGATCTTTACTTTTTGCCAACAATTCATGGCTCTTGCATTACGACAAAGTACCAGCTCACACAGCACTGTCTGTGAGGGAGTTTTTAGCCAGTAAACAAATAATTGTATTGGGACACTCTCCTTATTCACCTGATCTGGCCCCCAGTGACATATTTCTTTACCAGAAGATAAAGGACATCTTGATGACATTTTGATGACATTCAGGACATCAAGGGTTATATGACGACAGCTCTCATGGGCATTCCAGAAACAGTTCCAAAATTGCTTTGAAGGGTGGACTAGGCACTGGCATCAGTGCATAGCTTCCCAAGGGGAGTACTTACTTCAAAGGTGACCATAGTGATATTTAGCATTGAGGTATGTAGCACTTTTTTCTAGGATGACTTCGTGACCTTAATTGTCAGACCTCATATATTTGATTTGAGTTATTTAAGATAGGATATGGTTGTGTTAAAAAGGAGTTTGGTGTTGTTATTATGTTTTAAGTAGGTTGTTTTAAAAAACTTTCCTTATAAAACATTGAGTGGCCTTATTTTCATGCCGCTGAATCAGATATTCAGAATTAGCTTTTTAATTCTTTCCAAGTAAGTACAATAATCAAGATCTGTTATAGATCTACAGATTCTTACTGGAAACCCTTGGGGCCATGTATGTTTAGAAATTAAGAACTTGGATTTTAGAAAAACAATACAGTGCATATATGGTAGATTATGTAATACTCCAAGTGGAGTCTGGGGCACCTGTGCAGTTGTATACAGTTGACCCCTCTATGGGGGTGCTGACCCCCATACAGTTAGAAATCCAAGTATAACTTTTGAGTCCCCCAAAAGTTAACTATAGTCGGCCCTTCACATCCACAGCTTCAACCAACTGTGAATTGAAAACAGCATTTTTGATTGTGGTTGGGTAACTGAAGTTGGGAATACGAAAATACTGGTTTCAATAAAAGGTTGGTTAAACCCGGGGAAATGAAACCCGCAGGTGCGAAACCTGGGGACACAAAATCCCTGCCGTGTTTATTGGAAAAACTCTGCATATAAGTAGACCTGTGCAGTTCTAACCCATGTTGTTCAAGGGTCAACTGTACCCAAATATTCCTTCAGTGAAACAAATGAATAATAACACTAAATTAGACAAATAATTAAATAAAGTTAACCTCACATCAAGTTAAGGCAGGTTTTACCACCAGATGAATTTTGGTGCCAAATTTATAAAACGTCTTTTAGTTTTTAGAGCTTTTTAGTCTTTGGGTTGTGAATATGGGATTATAGGCCTATAAAACACATGGGCTTTATAAGATTATTGTGTTCTAAGTATATTTTGTTTCGTTATCTTTTCAGATACTTTAACTTGACATTTGTTTTTTCACTTTTTAAAGGAGTAATAGATACTTCAGAAATAATTGCTGCTTTGAAATCACTGGGTATAAATATTTCTGAAGCTCAGGCAAAAAATATTCTGCAAAGGTCAGACCTTATCCTTATTTTTAATAGTTTTAATTTTTGTTTAGAAACTAATTACTATAAATATAGCTCCTCCTTCCCTCCGTCCCTTTTATTCCAACATTGCTCAGCTACAGAGTTTCTGTGAAGTTCACCGCCGTCCAGTAACTACTTTGGTCAGACTGATGGAGTCGTGCATAGATTAGTATCTGGCTAAAGATGCAAAGAGGTACCTATATAGGTTCTGGAAAACCCTGCAAATTTTGCTGTGCACATTCCTGTCCCCTCAGCAGCCCTCAGCTCCTATCTCTGTTTATTCTACCTATGAGACTTGCTCTCTGTTTAGGCTCCTACTTCTCTGTGCTACAGTTTGGAAAAGTGTCCCCAGACAAGAACCAGAGTGAATGGGGAGCTCACCTCCTGTGTTTTCCTTCTCTCAAGTATCATAACCACATTCTGCTTATAGTCCGGTGCCTGAAAACAGTTGCTTCATATACTATGTTCAATTTCATAATTGTTTATAGTGGGAGGATACATTCTACACCCATTATTTTGTTTTGGCTGGAACTGGAAATCGTACTGATCTTGTTGGCAGAATGGAATTGGTTTTTAGAATTTCCATGTAGAAAAATGTAATTGAAAAAGCATTTAACTTAATTCTACCTTTTCTCAGACTTTAAAGAAACAGCTAATTATTTTATGATTCGAGTTGCTTAAAAGTTGAGTAAATCCTGAATTTTGCATGGTAAAAATGAGTTTTCTCTTTAAATTCATAGTAAAACATTATTTTAAAGTTGATAAAGTTGATTTAAATGCTATAAGTAGGGAGAAAAGGGTCAGAGGGAAAAATTTCATTAGAAGAGATAAAAGGTATAAGGTTAATCTTTAGTCAATTTCATTCATTCATTCAACAAACATTGAGTGCTCAGTGCTAGAGATATAAAGGTGACTTATAGTTTTCCTTATTAAAGATCATAGGCAAGTATGAGAGAAAAACATACAAGTAAATAGTTAAAAAGCAATACAAAATAAATTCCATTAGAGGGGCATTCTACAAAATATCTTTTCAGTACTCCTCAAAACTGTCAAAATTATAAAAAACAAGGAAGGTCTGAGAAACTGTCATAGCCAAGAGGAACCTAAGGAGACATCACGATTAGTTGGAATGTAGTATCTCAGATGGGATCCTAAAGCAACAAAATGACATTAGTTAAAAACTAAGGAACCCTGAATAAAGTATGAACTTTAGTTAATAATAATGTATCAACATTGGTTCATTAATTGTAACAAATGTACCATATTCAGATGTTACCATTAGAGGAAACTGGGTGTGCAGATATATGGGAACTCTCTGTATTCTATTCTCAATTTTTCTTAAAAAATTCTATTAAATTATGAAAATACAGCAATATACATGAAGCCCAAAGGAGCGGCTTCTACGATTAACATGTAAGAAACATTTAATTTTTATAATTGTGCTAACTTTATTATAAATGTTATAAGCACTATATATTTTTTGATTTCAGCATTGATACGGATGGAACAATGATAATAGACTGGGATGAATGGAAGTACTACTTTTTACTTCATCCTGCAAGAAGTATTGAAGATATTGCTGGTTTCTGGAAGCGTTATACTGTAAGATTACTTTGTATTTTACTCTATTTTTATGTTGCCATAACATTTATAGCTATTATTGTGACCACATAATCCCTGTAATACTTCCAGCCTCAGTGGCTAAAGTAGTAGTATTCTCTCCTAGATAGTATTCTACTAATTTAACAAGGAGTGTTAGTATTATGTATACAAACACAGCTACCACAATTTCTTTGCCAAAACCTAGACCTTAAAATAGATACCCATCTGCAGAAAGGGTCTACTTTGTGTTGAGAATAAATAACTCTGATATAGTTCACTGTCCTAGAAACGTAGAAAAATAATGTACTTTTCTTTTTTCACAGATATGATGTACTCAATTGGGCCTTCTGTCATAGGAAAGTCAAATATTAAGATTCAAAATTTTAGAATCAGAAAGGATGAAATATGTAATCTACCTCCTCTTTTTATTGACTTAAAAGGTGTGAGGAACAAGTGAGGTTTTGTAATTAGGGACTTTGTTTTGGTCTTGTTTAGATTGCAGATGCAGGGGTTAAGTTAATCATTTGTTCATGGTATACTATTTCCATCTATCCTCATGACTTCGTGCCCCCTCTTCATAGATAATATAGGGGAAGATTAAGAGCTTAGGCTCTGGAGTCAGACTGCCTAGGTTTGAATCCCACATCTGCCACCCACTGTGCCTCAATTTTCTCAATTATGTACTAGGGATAATAATGGTAAGAGTTTTGAGAATTTAATTATTATATTAGTGTATTTAGAAAAGGGCTGAGCAGGTAACATATATGTTCAACAAATGTTACTTATTACGATAGGCACTTGTTCTAATGTTTCATCTGTGTTCTTGAATATGCATATATTCTTAGGAATCATACAGTGTTGTTTCATGTGTGTGTTTTTAATTTACACAGAAAGTATTGTGCTAAAGGCCACATTTGATTATCTTGTGTTGTTCACTCAGCATTATGATTTTAAGATTTGTCCTTGTTGTTATGTGCTCATCTAGCTTATTGCTTCTAACTACGTAGTACTATATGGTAAGTATGCATTTAACACATCTTCCTTATCCATTCCCCTAGCAATAGATATCTAAGTTTTCTCCAACTCTCCACCCACAAAAAATGCTTTTCTCTTATGTACCTTAAAAAATGTTGCCTGCATGAATGGATCTAGAGAACATTATGTTAAGTGAAATAAGTCAGAAAGAGAAAGACAAGTACCATATGATCTCACTTATATGCGGAATCTAAAGAAAAGAATAAGTGAATGAACTAATCAGAAACAGTTTTGGCGACAAAGAGGAAAAACTGAGGGTTGTTAGATGGGCGGGGGGGTGGGGATAAGAGGGAAGGTGAGAGGATTAGAAAACAGTCAGTAACCACAAGATGGCCTCAGGGTTTTTGAAAATTAATTTGGGGAACTTAATCAATAATGTAAAGATTTTGTAGGATATCCGATGGACACATGTCCCATTTGGGAGACCACCTCAGGGATGCTGTAGATGCCTGATCACGGCACTGTACACTGGAAGCTAAACAGTAATGAATGCCAACTATAATTTTATATATATAATGTGATGGCTCGGTGCGATGTCGGAGGGATAGTGAATGGGGGGATAGAGGAAGGGGGCAGTCCACAGTGTGAGGGGTATAAATGATGAACGTCTAAGTATTACCTTGTCTTGTGCACCTGAAACTAATAAAAAGAAAAAAAATGTTGCCTGGATTTTTTAAAGTCAAAAGGAGTATGCATTTGTAAATCTTACTAGGGTGTCCAGTCTTAATTTTATGAAATAGTGTGTAGTTATGTTATCTCCTAGAACGGCTTGCTATATCAGTTTACTCCCACCAGCAATGCATGGAGGTTCCTATTTCTCTCTATACTCGTATTATTTTTACTTGGTATAATCCAATTTTCTAATATTTGCCATTCTGTTGGGCATCAAGTGGTATCTTGTTGGTTCAATGTATATTTCATTGATTCCTAGTGCATTTTAAACATCTCTTCATAGAAATATTAGATATTCACATGTTCTTTTCTATGAATTGTCTGTTTATATTTTTGTCTTTTTTTTTGCAAATTTATTGAGATGTAATTGACATATAACATTGTGTAAGTTAAGGCTAACAACATGATATTTGATATGCTTAGATATTGTGAAATGATTACCACAGTAGGGTTAGTTAACACCTCCATCACTTCGCATAATTCCTATTCCTATTTCTATTGTGTGGTAAGAACATTTAAGATTTACACTCGTAGCAAGTTTTAAGTATACAATACAGTAGTTAACTGTAATCTCCATGCTGTACATGAGATCCCTGAACATACTCATCTCCTAACTGGAAGTTTGTCCCCTTTGACCAATATCTCCCCATTTCCCCACCTCCTAGCCTCTGGAAACTGCCATTCTACTCTGTTTCTACAAATTTGGCTTTTTTAGATTCCACACGTAAGTAATATCATACAGTATTTGTCGTTCTCTGTCTGACTTATTTCACTTAGCATAATACCCTCAAGATCCATCCATATTGTTGCAAATGGCAGGATTTCCTTCTTTCTCATGGCTGAATAATAAACCCTTGTGTGTGTGTGTGTATATGTATACGTATATGTAAATGTATATGTACAAGTATATACGTATGTATGTATCTATCTAATTTATCTACCACATCTTCTTTATCCATTCGTCCATAGAGAGACACTTAGGTTGTTTTTATATTTTGGCTATTGTGAATAATGCTGCAATGAACCTGGAGGTACAGATATCTCTTTGAGATCATAATTTCATTGCCTTGGCTGTATGCCAAGTATTGGAGTTGATGAATCATATGATAGTTGTACAATAGTTCTTATATATGATAGATTTTGAGGAAGCTCATACTGATTTCCGTGGTGGCTGTACCAATTTAAATTCTCACCAACAGTGTACAAGGGTTCACTTTTCTTCTCATCCTTGCCAACACTTGTTATCTCTTGTATTTTTTAGGTATTAGCCATTCTAATAGGTGTGATGTGATAACTCATTGTGGCTTTGATTTGCAGTTCCCTATTGATTAGTGATGTGGACCATCTTTTCCTATGTATGTCGGGCATTTGTCTGTCTTCCTTGGAGAAATGTCTGTTTAGTTCTTTTGCCCAGTCTTTCTTTGGATTGCTTTTTTTCTTTTTGTTATTGAGTCATTTGAGTTCTTTATATATTTTGGTTAACATCCCCTTCTCAGATATATGATATGTAGATATTTTCTCCCATTTCATAGGTTGCCTTTGCATATTCCTGATTGTTTCTTTTGCGTGCAGAAGCTTTTCAGTTTGATGTAGTCTTACTTATTAATTTTTGATTTTGTTACTTATGCTTTGGTGTCATATCCAAAAAATCATTGCCAAAACCAATGTTAAGAAGGTTTTGCATTATGTTTTCTTCTAGGAGTTCTATAGTTTTAGATTTTATGTTTAAATCTTTAATATATTTTGAGTTAATTCTTGTGAGTGATGTGAGAGAGGGGTTCAATTTCATTCTGTTGCATGTGATTATCCAATTTCCCCAGCACCATTTATTGAAGAGGCTATCATTTTCCATTGAGTATTTTGGCTCCCTTGTCAGATATTAGTTGATTGTATATGTGAGGATTTATTTCTTGGTTCTTGATTCTGTTCCATTAGTTTATGTGTCTGCTTTTATGCCAGTACCATACTGTTTTGAGTACTATAACTTTGTAATATAGTTTGAAAGCAGGAAGTGCGATGCCTCTAGTTTGGTTCTTCCGTCTAAGGATTGCTTTGGCTATTCAGGGTTTGAAGTGCATTTTAGGATTTTTTTTTCTATTTTTGTGAAAAATGCCTTTGGAATTTTGGTAGGGATTGCACTGAATCTATCAATGGCTTTGGGTAGTATGGACATTTTAACAATATTAATTCTTCCAATCCATGAGCATGGCATAGCTTTCTATTTACTTGTGTCTTCTTCCAATGTGAATTAACTTGACGTTAAATCTATATCTGAATGCATTATTAAGAATTGTTTGGCCTAGTAAAAGTGCTAAGAGAATTATCAATCTTCATTAACAAGAGATGAGATATGGAAAAAAAATCTTTAGATTTTTGGTCTTTGTAAAAAGTTATACTTTTAATTTATCAAGTGTTATACTTTATTGTCTAACTGTTTTGTTTTGTTTTGTTTTGTTTTACACTTTACCAGATAATTGACATAGGGGAGAGTATAGCTATTCCAGATGAATTTACTGAACAAGAAAAGCATTCTGGGGATTGGTGGAGGCATTTGGTAGCAGGAGGAATAGCGGGTGCAGTTGCAAGGACGTGCACAGCACCTTTTGACCGCTTGAAACTCATGATGCAGGTAGTTACCCCTTAATCATTACAGTAACTTGTAAAATCCTTGATAATTTTCAAAAAAAACGTTTTGGCACATTTCATGCTACTTCTCATTAAAGTGCTACATTTTTCTGAAAATGTAAATTTTCTGATTTTCAATATTAAAAGATTTCTTTTATTAAAGATGCTCATATACTATTTAAATTAATTTTTATTTGAAATAGTAGTGGAATCATTCTATTAGAAGGTTTGTTCAGAAATATAACTAAATCTATTAAAGAAGTGATAAAACACCATCAGTCTAATTTATTGGTTATCTTTAAGCCCTGATACCAACATAATAGCATGGTTCTCATCTATTATTTAAGTACTAAGGATATTTCTAAGAATTGGAGAATACATCACTTAGAGTGTATTATTGAGTAATACCTCATTAGAGGTTGTGTTGCCTAATTTCCTTTATTTTCTGAGTAATGAATTGTCAATAATAGTTATAAAATAGTGCATGTTTTAATATGTTAAGTAGCATATTAAAAGTTAATATTTGCTGAATACTTTCTTTGCAAGGATACAAAAATTAATAATCCACAATCTGGTGAATTTAAATTTGTAATTAAATTTACATGGTGTTTTATTGTCTTTCTTTTTTAAATTAAAGTTTATTGGGGTGACAATTCTTAGTAAAGTTACATAGGTTTCAATTGTACAGTTTTGTAATACATCATCTATATATCACATTGTGTGTTCACCTCCCAGAGTCAGTTCTCCTTCCATCACCATATACCATGTTTCCCCAGAAAGAAGACCTAGCTGGACCATCAGCTCTAATGTGTCTTTTGGAGCAAAAATTAATATAAGACCCGGTCTTATTATAATATAATATAATATAATATAATATAATACTCGGTCTTATAGAAGACCGGGTATAATATAATGTAATGTAATATAATACAATACATATTATATTATATAATAATTATATATTATATTATATAATAATTATATATAATTATAATAATATATAATTATAATATTATATGTTATTATATTATAATATTATTATATATTATATATAATATATAATGTATATATTATGTAATTATAATATTATATATTATTATATATTATTATAAATATATTAATTATATAATTATAATTATTATGTAATATATAATATAATATATTAAAATAAGACCGGTATATTAAAAGACCAGGTATAATATAACATAATATAATACTGAGTCTTATATAAGACTGGGTCTAACACAACACAACACAACACAACACAACACAACACAACACAACATAACATAACACTGGGTCTCATATTAATTTTTGCTCCAAAAGACGCATTAGAGCTGATGGTCTTGCTAGGTCTTATTTTTGGGGAAACGCAATATTTGATCCCTTTTACCCTCTTCTACCACCCTCTGACCCCCTTACCCTTTGGTAACCACTAAACTATTGTCTGTGTCTATGAGTTTTTGTTTCTTCAGTTGTTTTTCTTGTTCCTTTGTTGTTTTCAGTTTTATATGCCACATATCAGTGAAATCATATGGTTCTCGACTTTTTCCATGTGACTTTTTCGCTTAACATAATAATCTCAAGATCCATCCATGTTGTCACAAATGGCACTAGACATATGAAAAAATGCTCAACATCACTAATCATCAGAGAAAGGCAAATAAAAACTACAATGAGATATCAACTCTTTAGGTTTTTTAATAACATTGGGGAAATTTTGTAATGAATTATGAATAGTTTTTTTGGTTTTTGATTGATGTCTGATTTATTTATTTGTTACTCTTAGAAAATCTTAATTATTTTTTAAAATTTTTATTAAATTTATTGGGGTGACATTGATTAGTAAAATTATATAGGTTTCAAGTATACAATTCTATAATACATAATCTATATATTGCATTATGTGTTTGTCACCCAGAATCTGTTTTTCTTCCATCAGTTAAATAATTTTTTATTTTTGGGTTACAGTTGGCATACAACATTATATTAGTTTTAGGTGTACAACATAGTAATTAGATATTTATGTTACTTACAAAGTGATCCCCCTGATAAATTTAGTACCCATCTGACACCATACATAGTTATTACAATATTATTGATTATATTTCCTATGTTATACTTCATATTCCCATGACTATTTTGTAATTAACAATTCAGTACTTCTTAATCCCTTCCTTGTTTCCACCCATCCCCCTCACCGGCTATCAAAATGCTATCAACATATCAAAATGTTTCTTGTATCTATAAGTTTGTTTCTCTTTTGTTTAATTATTTATTTTGTTTTTCAGATTTTATATATAGGCAAAATCACATGATATCTGTCCTTTGTCCAACCCACCCCATCCAGCGTAATACCCTCCAGGTCTATCCATGCCACTGCAAATGGCAAGACCCCATTCCTTTCCATGGTTGAGCAATATTCCATTGTATATATGTACCACCTCTTTCCCATCCATTCATCCATTGATGGACACTCAGGCCACCTCCACATCCCAGCCACTGTAAATAATGCTGCAATGAACACATGGATGCACATGTCTTTTCACTTTAGTGTTTTGGGTTTCTTTGGGTAAATGAGCAGAAGTAGAATTACCAGGTCCTTCTTTGTCTCTTGTTATAACCTTTGTTTTAAAGTCCATTTTGTTTGGCATTAGTATCGCTGTGCAAGCTTTCTTCCTCTTTTATTTTAAATTTCCATTTTCATGAAATATCTTTTTCTGTTACTTACTTTAAGTCTGTGTGTCTTTCAATCTAAAGAGAATCTCCTGTACAGCATATGTACAGGTCTTGTTTTCATATCCACTCAGCCACCCTATGTGTTTTTATTGGAGCATTTAGTCAATTTGACTTAAAGTAATTATTAATAGATATATAGTTGTCATTTTATTATTTATATTTTTGATCTTTTTTTCTTCTTAAAGAAAGTCCCTTTAACATTTCTTGTAATACTGGTTTGGTGGTGATGGACTCCTTTAGGTTCTTCTTGTCTGGGAAGCTCTTTATCTGCCCTTCAGTTCTAAATGATAGCCTTGATGGATAGAGTAATCTTGCTTGTAGGTTGTTGCTTTTCATCACTTTAAAAATTTTGTGCCAATCCCTCTGGTCTGCAAAGTTTCTGTTGAGAAATCAAGTGACAGTCTTATTGGAGCTCCCTTGTAGGTAACAAAATGCTTTTCTCTTACTGCTTTTTAGATTCTCTCTATGTCTTTAAACTTTGGCATTTTAATTATGATATGTCTTGGTGTGGATCTCTTTGGGTTCATCTTGTTTGGCATTCTCTGCACTTTTTTTTTTTTTTTTTTAATTAATTTTATTGGGGTGACAATTGTTAGTAAATTTACATAGATTTCAGGTGTACAATTCTGTATTACATCGTCTATAAATCCCATTGTGTGTTCACCACCCAGAGTCAGTTCTCCTTCCATCACCATATATTTGATCCCCTTTACCCTCATCACCCACCCCCCACCCCCTTACCCTCTGGTAACCACTAAATTATTGTCTGTGTCTATGAGTTTTTGTTTCTCATTTGTTTGTCTTGTTCTTTTTGGTTTATATACCACATATCAGTGAAATCATAGGGTTCTCTGCTTTTTCTGTCTGACTTGTTTCACTTAGCATTATTCTCTCGAGATCCATCCATGTTGTCACAAATGTTCCTATATCATCTTTCCTTAACGCCGAATAGTATTCCATTGTGTATATGTACCACAACTTCTTTATCCATTCATCTATCGAAGGACATTTTGGTTGTTTCCATGTCTTGGCCACCGTAAACAAAGCTGCAATGAACATTGGCGTACACGTGTCTCTATAGAGAAATGCTTTTATATTTTTGGGGTAGATACCCAGGAGAGCGATTGCTGGGTCATATGGTAATTCTATTCGTAATTTCTTGAGGAACCTCCACACTGCCTTCCATAGTGGCTGCACCAGTCTGCATTCCCACCAACAGTGTATGAGAGTTCCTTTTTCTCCACAGCCTCTCTAACACTTGTTACTATTTGTTTTGTTGATGAAAGCCATTCTGACTGGGGTGAGGTGATATCTCATTGTGGTTTTCATTTGCATTTCTCTGATGATTAGCGATGTTGAGCATTTTTTCATATGTCTATTTGCCATTTGTATATCCTCTTTGGAGAAATGTCTCTTCAGGTCCTCTGTCCATTTTTCAATTGGGTTGTTTGTTTTTTTGTTGTTGAGTTTCATGAGTTCCTTGTATATTTTGGATATTAGCCCCTTATCAGAGGAACTGTTTGCGAAAATCTTCTCCCATTCAGTTGGTTGCCTCATTATTTTGTCAATAGTTTCTTTTGCTGTGCAGAAGCTTTTCAGTTTCATATAATCCCATTTGTTTATTTTAGTTTTTACTTCCATTGCCTTTGGAGTCAAATTCATAAAATGCTCTTTGAACCCAAGGTCCATAAGTTTAGTACCTATGTTTTCTTCTATGCAGTTTATTGTGTCAGGTCTTATGCTTAAGTCTTTGATCCATTTTGAATTAATTTTGGTACATGGTGACAGATAGCAGTCCAGTTTCATTCTTTTGCACGTAGCTATCCAATTCTGCCAGCACCATTTATTGAAGAGGCTGTCTTTCCTCCATTGTATGTTTTTAGCTTCTTTGTCAAAAATTATCTGTCCATATTTATATGGTTTTATTTCTGGGTTCTCAATTCTATTCCATTGGTCTATGTGTCTGTTTTTCCGCCAATACCAAGCTGTTTTGATTATTGTAGCCCTGTAGTACAAGGAAAAATCAGGGAGTGTGATACCTCCAGTACTGTTCTTTTTTTTTAATATTGCTTTGGCTATTCGGGGTCTTTTGTGGTTCCAAACAAATCTGATGATTTTTTGTTCTATTTCTTTAAAAAATGCCATTGGGATTTTAATGGGGATTGCATTAAATCTGTATATGGCTTTGGGTAATATGGCCATTTTAACTATGTTGATTCTTCCAATCCATGAGCACGGAATGTCTTTCCATTTCTTTGTGTCTTCTTCAATTTCTTTCAAAAATGTCTTATAGTTTTCAGCATATAAATCCTTCACATCCTTGGTTAAGTTTATTCCTAGGTATTTTATTCTTTTTGCTGCAATTGCAAAAGGAATTGTTTTTTCTATCTCTTTTTCTGAGATTTCATTGTTGGTATATAGGAAAGCAATGGACTTTTGTACGTTGATTTTGTAGCCAGCAACTTTACTATATTCATTGATTGTTTCTAATAGCTTTTTGGTGGAGTCTTTAGGGTTTTCTATGTATAGCATCATGTCATCTGCAAAGAGTGACAATTTAACTTCTTCATTCCCAATTTGGATGCCTTTTATTTCTTTCTCTTGCCTGATAGCTCTGGCGAGGACTTCCAACACTATGTTGAAAAGCAGAGGTGATAGGGGACAACCTTGTCGTGTTCCTGAACGTAGAGCAAAGGGCTTCAGCTTTTCACCATTAATTATGAGGTTAGCTGAGGGCTTGTCGTATATGGCCTTTATTATGTTGAGGTATTTTCCTTCTATACCAATTTTAGTAAGTGTTTTAATCATAAATGGATGTTGTATCTTATCAAATGCTTTTTCTGCATCAATTGATAGAATCATATGATTTTTGTCCTTTATTTTGTTTATGTGATGTATCACATTGATGGATTTGCGAATGTTGAACCATCCTTGTGCCCCGGGGATGAACCCCACTTGGTCGTGATGAATAATCTTTTTAATGCATTGTTGTATTCGATTTGCTAGAATTTTGTTTAGGATTTTAGCATCTGTATTCATCAGAGATATAGGTCTGTAGTTTTCTTTTTTTGTGTTGTCCTTACCAGGTTTTGGTATCAGGGTAATGTTGGCCTCATAAAATGAGTTAGGGAGTACTGACTCTTCTTCAATTTTTTGGAAGAGTTTGAGCAGGATTGGTATTAGATCCTCTTTGAAGGTTTGGTAGAATTCACTGGTGAAGCCATCTGGTCCAGGACTTTTGATTTTGGGAAGGTTTTTGATGACTGATTCAATTTCGTTACTGGTGATCGGCCTGTTAAGATTTTCCAGTTCTTCATGATTCAGCCTTGGAAGGCTATATGTTTCTAGGAACTTGTCCATTACTTCTAAGTTATTAAATTTGGTGGCATATAGTCCTTCATAGTATTCTTGGATAATCCTTTGTATTTCTGTGGTGTCCGTGATAACTTCCCCTTTTTCATTTCTGATTTTGTTAATTAGTGTCTTCTCTCTTTTTATCTTAGTGAGTCTAGCCAAGGGTTTGTCGATTTTGTTAATCTTTTCAAAGAACCAGCTTTTTGTCACATTAATGTTTTCTATTGTCTTTTTGTTCTCTATTTCATTTAGTTCTGCTCTGATTTTTGTTATTTCCTTTCTTCTGCTGACCTTGGGTTTCGCTTGTTCTTCTTTTTCTAGTTTTTTAAGGTGTAACATGAGGTTATTTATTTGGGATTTTTCTTGTTTCTTGAGATAGGCCTGTAATGATATAAATTTCCCTCTTAAAACTGCTTTTGCGGCATCCCAAAAATTTTGGTAGGATGTATTTTCATTGTCATTTGTTTCTATGTATCTTTTGAGCTCTCCTCTAATTTCTTCTTTGACCCAGTCGTTCTTTAAAAGTATGCTGTTTAATCTCCATGTATTTGTGTTTTTTCCTGCTTTCTTTTTGCAGTTGATATCCAATTTCAAAGCTTTGTGATCAGAGAATATGCTTGGTATGATTTCAATCTTCTTAAATTTGCTGAGGCTGATTTTGTGTCCCAATATATGGTCTATCCTTGAGAATGTTCCATGTACACTAGAAAAGAATGTATAGTCTGATGTTTTAGGATGAAGTGCTCTATATATGTCAATTATGTCCAATTCATCTAATGTGTCATTTAGGGCTGCGATTTCGTTATTTATCTTCTGTTTGGATGATCTATCCAAAGCTGTCAATGATGTATTTAAGTCCCCTAGTATAATTGTGTTTTGGTCAATTTCTCCCTTTAGTTCTGTTAGTAGTTGCTTGGTATATTTCGGTGCTCCCTGATTGGGGGCATAAATATTGATGACTGTTATGTCTTCTTGTTGTATAGTCCCCTTTACCATTATGAAATGTCCATCTTTGTCTCTTGTTATCTTTTTCACCCTGAAGTCTGTTTCATCGGAAATCATTATGGCTACACCTCATTTTTTCTGGGTACCATTTGCTTGGAGTGTCAATTTCCACCCTTTCACTTTGAGTCTATGCTTGTCCTTGTAGCTGAGATGTGTCTCTTGTAGGCAGCATATGGTTGGGTTTAGTTTTTTGATCCAATCTGCTACTCTGTGTCTCTTTATTGGTGAGTTCAGTCCATTTACATTTAGGGTGATTATTGATATGTGAGGATTTCCTGTCATTCTGTCTTTAGTTTTCTGGTAAGGCTGTGTCTCCATTGTTCCTTTGCCTTTTTGTTGTTGTCTGTTATTTCTGTGTGGTAGTATTCTATGATGTTTCCCTCTGTTTCTTCTTTTATTACAGTATATATTTCAGATTTGGATGTTTTTTGAGTGGTTACCCTTGAGTTTATGTAAAAGAAAGTTTGATATTTAGAGTATTCCAGTTTCTTCAGTCCGCTTACTTTCTCTATTCCCATATTCCAGTTCAGGCCTTTACGCTCCCCCTTTTTATGTTTTGGTTGCCACAAGTTGTCCCTGTTGATGGTGGTCTAATAGCCTCCTTTAGTATTTCTTGTAGTGCAGGTCGTGTATTAGAAAATTCCCTCAGCTTCTGGATGTCTGGAAAGGTCTTTATTCCTCCTTCATATCTAAAGGAGATCTTTGCTGGATATATTATTCTTGGCTCATGATTTCTCTCTTTCAATAGTTTGAATATTTGGTTCCATTCCCTCCTAGCTTGTAGAGTTTCTGCTGAAAAATCTGATGATAATCTAATGGGCTTTCCTTTGTAAGTTACCGTCTTCTTTTCCCTGGCTGCCTTGAGGATTCTTTCTTTATCATTGATTTTAGACAGCTTCAATACAATGTGCCTTGGTGAAGGCCTGTTGGGATTGAGGTAATTAGGTGTTCTATTTGCTTCTTGGATTCGAGGATCCAGTTCTGTCCACAAGTTTGGGAAGTTCTCATCGACGATTTGTTTGAATATATTCTCTGTTCCCTTCCCTCTTTCTTCTCCTTCTGGTATACCCATTATTCTTATATTGCTCTTTCTGATGGAGTCAGAAAGTTCTTGTAGAGTTCTTTCATTTCTTTTAAGTCTCAAGTCTCTTTCTTCTTCCCTCTGTGTAAATTCCAGGTTCCTATCTTCGATGTCACTGATTCTTTCCTCCATCTGGTCAACTCTACTACCTAAGCTGGATATTTTATTGTTAATTTCTTCTATAGAGTTCTTAATCTCCAGAAATTCTATTTGGTTCTTTTTCAAGATTTCAATCTCTTTTGTAAAATGCTCATGGTGTTCTTTGATTGTGTTTCTGAGTTCATTAAACTGCCTTTCTGTGTTTTCTTGCATCTCGTTCAATTTTTTCAGAATTGCTATCTTGAATTCTCTGTCATTTAAATCACAAAGGTCCATATCTCTAAGTTCCTTTTCTGGAGACTTTTCACTTTCTTTCTGAGCTATCTTGTTGCCTTGGTTATTCATGGCAATCACTGATTTACTATTTCTCTTCCTAGACATCTACAGGAGTGTCTTCTGCAACAGGTTGATAGGTATGCGAAGAGCTTTTGGAGTTCCAAAGCTCTTTCTGCACCAGATTCAGAGCCCGTTTGTTTCAGCAGTTCTGTTTACTCCTGCAGGGATCCGCCCAGATAGGTGGGGCCAGGGGCGGGGTGAGTTGTGAGAGGTGGCCCAGAGCAATGGCGGAGACCACCACCACAGCCAGTCCTGCTTCCACAGCTCCCTCCCCTTTGCCGGAACTAGTTGAGCTGCGAATCTGTGTCTGCGGTCCACAGTTCTCAGAGCAGCAAATATTGTGTCCTTTGATCCGACACTGCTACTTTATCGCTTCTAGCACCGGGCAGGTGGGGGCGGGGCGAGCTCTGGGAGGGTAGGGAGGGGGCGGCTAGTCTCCGTGCCTAAGGCTTCCGTTCTCCGCTCGGCAGTGAGGGCTTAAACCACCGATTTCAGCCCTCTTCCCTCAGTCTTTGCTCCGAGGTCTGCTGTGAGCGAGCGTTGGGTTCAGCGGTTTTGTATGCTGCCCTCTCAGCCCTGTGGGCCGTAAGCGGAGCCCTAGCAGTCCGAGTCCTTCCCTCTCCCGCAGCGGCGGTAGTTCTGGGAGCAGCGGGCTCCGAGCACTGAGCTAGGTCTGTGTCCTGCGCCCGCGCGGCTCCGTCTCCGCACTTCTCCTCTCCCTCCTCCCCCGCTCGCGCGATTCACCCACCTGGAGGTGAATTCAGTAGTCGGCCTCTTCGTCTTGCCTGTCTGCTGTGCAAGGAGTCCGTTGTGGAGTTATTGTTGTCCGATTCGTTGTAAATTCCAGGGGAGCGTTACAGAGGCTCACCTCACGCCGCCATTTTTTTCGTAGCCTGCACTTTTTTTTTTAAACATGTATTTCTTAACTTTATTGGGAACACTTTTGTTTTAAGATTTTTTTTTTTAATTGGGGAAGGGGAACAGGACTTTATTGTGGAACAGTGTGTACTTTCAGGACTTTTTGTTTTTTCCAAGTCAAGTTGTTGTCCTTTCAATCTTAGTTGTGGAGGGTGCCATTCAACTTCAAGTTGTTGTCCTTTCAGTCTTAGTTGTGGAGGGCGCAGCTCAGCTCCAGGTCTAGTTGCCATTACTAGTTACAGGGGGCACAGCCCACCATCTCTTGCGGGAGTCGAACCGGCAACCTTGTGGTTGAGAGGACGTGCTCCAACCAACTGAGCCATTCGGGAGCTCAGCAGCAGCTCAGCTCAAGGTGCCGTGTTCAATCTTAGTTGCAGGGGGCGCTGCCCACCATCCCTTGTGGGACTTGAAGTATTGAACTGGCAACCTTGTGGTTGAGAGCCTACTGGCCTATGTGGGAATCGAACCAGCAGCCTTTGGAGTTAGGAGCGTGGAGCTGTGAACGCCTGAGCCACCGGGCCGGCCCTCTGCACTCTTTAGGCTTGTACATCTATTTCCTTTTCCAGGTTAGGGAAGTTTTCCATCATTATTTCTTCAAATAGGTTTTCAAGTCCTTGCTCGCTCTCTTCTCCTTCTGGTACACCTATGATGCAAAGGTTGTTATGCTTAATGTTGTCCCGGAGGCCCCTTAAAGTCTCCTTATTTTTTTTTTTTTTTGGATTATTATTTTTTTTTTTGCAGTTCTGATTGGGTGTTTTCTGCTACTTTATCTTCTAAATCACTGATCGATCCTCTGTTTCATCTAATCTACTGTTATTGTAGTCTTTATTTCTGACTGGTTCTTTTTTATGTTTTCTATCTCTATTTTTATGTTTTCTGTCTCTTTGTTGAAGTTCTGCCTGAGATCGTTGATCAGCTTTATAATGAGTGTTTGGAACTTTGCATGTGGTAGTTTGCTTGCCTTTTCTTTCTTCCTTTCTTTCTTCCTTCTTTCCTTCCTTCTTTCCTTCCTTCCTTCCTTCCTTCCTTCCTTCCTTCCTTCCTTCCTTCCTTCCTTCCTTTCTTTTAGTCTCTTTCTGGAGTTTTCTTCTGTTCTTTCATTTGGGACATGTTTCTTTGTCTCCTCATTTGGCTGCCTCCTTGTGTAGGGCTGCTTTGTCTTCCAGTCTTGGTAGAGTGGCCTTATGTAGTAGGTATTCTGTGGGCCCAGTAGCTTAGTCTCCTTGGTCACCTGAGCCAGGTACTCCAGGTGTGTCCCCTGTGTGTGCCCTCTGGTTGTAGCTGAGCCTTGGCTGTTTGCACATCATTGGGAGGGATTGATCCTCAGGCTGATTGGGTTGTGAGGATTGTCTCTGACTACAGTGAAGGAGCTGTTGTGCAGGGGCTAACCCTACAGAGCAGGATTTGCTTTAGCAGGCTCTGGTGCCTGCCCAGTGTGCACTTTTGATGTGTCTTCTGTGGAGGTGATTGGCTGGTGCTCTGGTGTGGTCTGAAGCTGGCCACCAGGTGTTTTGGTTCTGGGGCCTCTTGGGAGGTGCTCTGGTGCAATCCAAGGCCGGCTGCTGCCTGTGCCTTGCCTGGGGCCACTTGGTATGAGCTACAAAGTGATGTGCAGATTGTTGCCACTTGTGCTGGGCTTGAAGACACTTGGGAGAGCCTAAGCTGTGAACTGAGGCCATTTGCTGCTGGTGGGGCTGCTTAGCAAGGGGTATGGGGCATGCCAAGGCCAGATGTTCTTGTTTTGGGTTTGTGAATCTTTGAGAGATTTTAGGAAAGCCTGAAACATGAGCCAAGATAGGCCATTTGTATCAAAAGCCACTGGAAATGGCTTGGGTGGGCTGGCTAGTTGGGTGGGTTGGGCTCTTAGGGAATCATCGGGGTGAAGTGGACTAATCGTTTTAGCCGGGTTGATGGAGACTCAGATATGGTGCTTCCTTGTGTCTGCACATTGGATGGGGGGAGGGTTCAACAAAGGAAGCATGGCTTCTTCCAGCCCTTGTGTTTGGGAGAAAGCTGCCCCTCCAGTCCTCGTCTTGAAGCCAGACTATTCGGTTCCTCTCCATATGTCCCTGGCACCTTTTGAGCTGCTACCTCAGTGGTGGAGCTCAGAGCGAGTAAGTTTATTAGCAAGTAAGTCTTTGTGCAGGCCCTTTAAGAGGAGCACCTATCTCACTATGTCACAATCTCTGCTGGTTTTCATATCCAGAAGTTTTGGGGCCATCTCTTCCCAGCAGTGGAAGCCTGGGCTGGGGAGCCTGGTGTGGGGATGGGACCCCTTGCTTTTCAGGGTGGACTTTTGCAGCCAAAATATCCCTCCCTATTTGTAACTGCCACACATGGGTGTGGGACCACCCCTCTTACCAGTCTTAAGGTAGCTTCTCTGTATATCCTTAGTTACAGGACTTCTGTTCAGCAGACTTGAGGTAGTTCTCAGTGATGATTGTTTTGTAGTTTAGTTGTAATTTTGAAGTGGTCATGTGAGGCAGTGAGCACAGCATTTATGTACTCTACCATCTTGACTGCTGTTTCTAGAAAATCTTATTTTTGACTGACTCAGATTTAGAGGTAAGAGCTCTCAGAGGGGATAGCTTTCATCTCTTAGCCATCTGTTCCTGGTAATTTTCTTCGTCTTCCTTCATTCACTTGGCCTAAAGTTTAGCCCATTCTGCATCCTCTTTATTATTATTATTTTTAATTGGGGAATATTGGGGAATAGTGTGTTTCTCCAGGGCCCATCAGCTCCAAGTCGTCCTTCAATCTAGTTGTGGAGAGCGCAGCTCAACTCCAAGTCCAGTCACCATTTTCAATCTTTAGTTGCGGGGAGCGCAGCCCACCATCCCATGTAGGATTTGAATTGGCAACCTTGTTGTTGAGAGTTCATGCTCTAACCAACGGAGCCATCTGGCCACCTCTCCGGCAGCTCAGCAGCAGCTCATTGTCTTCAATCTAGTTGTAGAGGGTGCAGCTCACTGTCCCTTGTGGGAATTGAACCAGCAACCCTGTTGTTCAGAGCTCTCACTCTAACCAACTGAGCCATCCGGCTGACCCTTAATTTTTTCAGTATGCTGTTTTTTTTCAGAGCAATAGCTGATATTTGTGTTGTGGGACATGTGCAGCAACAAGATGATGAACTTGGGGACTTTGGGTTTTGGTTTTGTACCTTATTTGTTCAGGGTCTTTTTTACAACACACTGGTGGACGTCATCCTCTTCAGAGTGATTGAAAAGTTTGCAAATTCCGCTAGCTAATTTGGGCTTCAGACACTGAGGCACAGTAGTATTAGTTCAGGAATATTGCCCCACTTTTTTTTTTTTTTTTTAACAGTGAACAAGTTGTGAATGCTAATTGGCATTCACAAAGCAACCCTGAACAGATTTGTGCTTTCTTTCTCCATTTCTCCTTGGTTTATGACCGGAATGTCCTTTACTCAGTAACAGATAGACATGTCCATTGGTCAAGATACTCAGCTTCAGGGGGAAACCATTTTGTTGTTCCTACCATTGATTTGGGCTACATAATCCTTCCATTCTTCACCCAGAGCATCAGCAGCAACTTCTGTGGCCATACATTTCTTTTAAAAAAAAAGGAATTTGTGTTCATCATCCACTTCAGTGAGTTTCTAGAAGTGAGTGGCTGGGAGGAAGATTTTCAACTTCATGTTGAAGCAGCTGACCACTTCCAAGCTGCCACAAAAAAGAGCTAAATAGTTATTATTATACAATGTAAGTTAATTGTGTAATAACTGTAATTTTACATAATTAAGAACTATTTAGCTTATTTATTCTTCTGCATCATTCAAAAAAAGATTTGAGTCATCTCAATAAAGAACTAAATTTATGCAGGTATGTCATTTTGGGAAAATAATAATAAAGGCTTTGTTCATTCATTCCACATATCTTTATTTAGGGCCCATTATGCAGTAGGTACTTAATAGGCATTGGGGGTTATGGTAGTAAGTTAGACATTGCTACCCTTACAGAATTTACAGTTTATCAGGAAAATAGATAAATAGGCCAGTAATAATAAAATGTGATATAAGTGCTGTACGTCTTGACAGAGGATACATGTACTACCAGGGAACACCAAGAAGGAGTAAATATCATTTCCCCTCCACCTATTATTTCTCAGATAAATATATGTGTATCTTGGTTAATGCATTCAATGAAATAAAGACCTTTTAATTTAATGAGGCAAGTGTAGGGAACATACTTTGAATAGCATAAGATAATAAGACAAATAACCCACCAACTTTCTGCATGTTTGATTACATATCTAACGTATATTCTGTTTAGTTGGTGCCTAAATTCAATTAGCTGTTAGGAAAGAGCAGGAATTGAAAGACCTCTTTTGCAGATAGAAATAGAAAACCTAGTGTCCTTGGTGACTGGATGTGTCAGGAAAAAAAAAGAGGTGTAAAGGAAAAATTTATAGACACAGTACAGAGCTACACAGAGATGGAGACATACAAGGAGATGGGAAAAAGGGAAAAGGGACCCAGAGGAGAACTAAAGAAAGATATATTTATTGTGTGCCCATAATATGCTAGGTGGATGATAAAACATATTTCTTATACTCCAGAACCTTATGAAGATAAAAACAACATATCTGTGTGATGATGATGATACTATTGAAAATAATAATTGTCAGTTATGAGTGCTTGCTATATGCCAGATAGACAGGTATATATGGTTATTTTAGGAATACAAGTTAGGCATGATCAGTTCCCCCAGGAGATGGAAATAGGTCAGTGGATTAGGGAGAGTGAAAAAGTATGGAACAAATAGGGGGTTATTTCCAGAAAGAGTGAAAAAAGAGAAAGGAATAAGGAGGCTGGATAAAGAGGATTAAGAAGAAGATGGGAGATAGAAAGATAGAAAAGGAAAATAGAGAAGAGATAGAAAGAAAAAAAGAAGGAATATGATAAATGAAAAATGGGTTAGAAATGGGAGAGAAGAATAATATAATGAGAGGCAAGAGGAAGGAGAGTCTCTGCCTTTCTTATGCCATTCTGGATTGGATCTCCTGGCTTTCATTTATACATATATTTGGCAATAAAGTGGGTTCATTAGAACTTGTCCTCTTTATTGATGGAGGTATTACTTTGTGAGCTTCACACTACTAGAGAAGAACGTGTGTTGTGTGGTAGAGGTAGTTTACTGTTGTTTAAGAGCAGGTCTCTTTACAGTCAGAAAGTCCTGGGTTTGAATTCTGGCTTTGCTGCTTACTTTATAACTGGGCAAGTTATTTGATCTCTCTCAGTTGGGTGTATAAAGTGGAGATTATAATACCAAGGTTATTTTAAGATTTAAATAAGATTTTATAAAGTGCTTAGCATAATGCCTGGCATGTAGTCAGTACTCAAAAAAATGAAAGCTCTCATTTTTGTAGAGAAATAAGATTAAATAAATAGCACTGTTACTATTTTTATCAAAGCCACATTAAACTTTCTGCAGTTCCTTTTTTGGTATTTTAAAAATTGTATTTTCTAAATAAAATTAATATATGCCTACAAAAAAATCTTTGGAAAATAGAAAAGTAGAAAGTAGAAAAGTTATCTATTCTCTAACCACCCAAAATCATCATTATTACCACTTTAGTGTATTGTCTTCTTGTTTTTGTTTATATATTTTTTTACATAGTAGTGCTTCCTTCATGAATAGTTTATGTTGTTTATTGTTTTATGAGTAACAGTATAACATGAGCATGTTTTCATGTTACCTCAAATATTCTTCAAATATTTAAGTATTTGTATATTTTTCAAATATAGTTTTTAATGACCATGTAGTATTTGAAGTGAATATGTCATAATTTATTTTATCACTTTTCCCCTATTGTTGGATATATAGGGTGGTTTTTAAAACTCTTAAATCTATTTTAAAGTGATTATTCATAATAGTTCATAATGATAAATACCATGGTTTATTAATCATTTCTCATATTTAGAATTATTTATTTAGAAAGAATTCCTAGAAGTTTAAGTAATGATAGGAATGTCTTTAAGGTTGTATGTATATATTGTTAAATTATTTTACAGACTACAGGAGGTGAGAATGCCCATTTCACCTTGCACTTCCATTGTTATTCTCTTATAAATAGGAGGATATTTTATTAGTTTTAATTTTCACTTTCTTAAAAAATAACATTTTTCTTATAAAATAATGCATTAAAAATGTGAAAATATGGAAAAGTATAAAGGAAAACATTAAAATGATACACAATCCTTGTGTGTTAGTTTGCCAAGGATGCTGTAACAATATACCACAAACCGAGTGGCTTAAACAACAGAAAGTTGTTGTCTCTCAGTTGTGGAGGCCAGAAGTCTGAGATCAAGGTGTTAGTAGGGTTGGTTCCTTCTGAGGGCTGTAGGGGAAGGATCTGCTCCAGGCCTCTCTCCTTGGCTTGTAGATGGCATCTTCCCTCTGTACATGTCTCTGAGTCCAAATTTCCCCTTTTTTATAAGGACACCAGTTAGATTAGGTTTTAGGGCCCACCTTAATGACCTTACTTTTTAACTTGACTACCTCTATAAAGACCCTATTTCCAAATATGGTACATTCTGAGGTAATGGGGATTAGGAAGTCAACATATAAATTTTGGGGCACACAATTCAACCCATACCACCTCACTCCCCAGAAATACCCACTATTGAAAGTTTGATGTACTTTTATCAATTCCATTTTCAGTGCACATTTCAGTGCACTCTTTAATTATCTTAAAATATTCTAGCAGCAACAACACATCTGGTATATGCAAAAATTCTCTGATAATTAAGTTATTCCCGTTTTCTTTAACTTATTCTTCTTTAATTAAAGTATGTATTTGGGGACAACAAAAAATTAATATATCAGTTTTATATCTTTCTAAAGGAAAATTTAAATGGTGTTAAAGATCATAAATTATACATATATGTATCATTCTTTTATTAGCAATAATAATATCAGTGCCACACTACCAAAAAAATAAATGAATTTGCTTTTCATTTTCAGGTCCATAGTTTGAAGTCCGGAAGAATGAGATTAATTGGTGGGTTTGAGCAGATGGTAAAAGAAGGAGGAATTCGT